>NC_081570.1:6056125-6690293 GCF_022355385.1 Mustela nigripes
AGACGGAGAGGCAGGCAGAGAGAGAGAGAGAGAGGGAAGCAGGCTCCCTGCTGAGCAGAGAGCCCGATGCGGGACTCGATCCCAGGACCCTGAGATCATGACCTGAGCCGAAGGCAGCGGCTTAACCCACTGAGCCACCCAGGCGCCCAGCTCCAGCATTCTAACAGGTGTGTTGAAGTAGTTCTTTGCGTGGTTTTAATTTGCATTTTTCTAATTACTAATAAAGCTGAGCTCCTTTTCCCGTGCTTATTTATGATCTATTTCTCCTTTGGTGAAGTATCTAAATCTTTTGCCCATTTTTTTTTTATTGGATTGTAAGTTTTCTTATTACGGAGTTTCAAGGATTCTGTATATTTTAATCCATCTAGATGCCAGTCTTTCTTGCTATATGATCTGCAAATATTTTCTGCTGGTCTGCTTGTCTTTTCATTATAATAGCACTTCCTTGTATCAATATTTACTTTTCTGAATTGTGCTTTGGGCGTTGTCTCTGTGTAACCCAAACTCACAAGTATTTATCTCTCATGTTCTACTCTACAAGTTTTAGAGTTTAAGGTTTTAACTTTGACCTATGATCCAATTTGGGTTAATCTTTATATATCGTGTGAGGTAGGGATAGAAGATATTATTTTTTTACACATGGATATAATTGCCCATTTGTTAGAAATACTAGCCTGGTGGGCTTTATCAGTTAAGCATCTGACTCTTGGTTTCAGCTCAGGCCGTGATCTCAAGGTCCGGAGACCAAGCCTGCCTGGGACTCTGTGTTCAGCATAAAGTCTGCTTGTCCCTCTCCCTCTGCTCCTTTCTTCTGCTTCTTCCCCTGCTCTCTCTCTCTTGAAAAAAGACATAAATAAAATCTTAAACAAACAAAAAGAAATACTATCCCATCATGGGGCTCCTGGGTGGCAAAATGAGTTGAGCGTCCCACTCTTGGTTTAGGCTCAGGTCATGATCTCAGGGTTGTGAGATCGAGCCCCTAGTCGGGCTCCACACTAAGCACAGAGTCTTCTTTTGTTTCTCTTCTTCTCCCTCTTTCTCTGTCCTTCCCGCTCATGTTCTCTTTCTCTCTCCCCCAAATAAATAAAAATAAATCTTAAAAAAAAAAAAAAAAGAACTGTTATCCTGTCACCATTCAATTGTTTTTGTCAAAAATCTGTTGTTATGTGTGTTCGTTTCCAGATACTTTATTGTGTCCCATTGATCTATTTTCTACATGTACTGTTCTGATTACAGTTTTATAGTAAGTCTTGACATTAGATCATACAATCATCCAACTGCATCTTTTTCAAAATTCTTTTGGTTATTATAGGTTCTTTGCATTTCTATGGAAATTGTAGAATGAGCTTTCAATTTTTATCTTCCCTAAAAAAGCCTGCTGTGACCTTGGTTGGAGTTGCGCTGAATTTATAGATCGAGTTGGGGAGGATTAAGCCAACCTTGCATTTCTAGAATAACTTCAAGTTGGTCATGATATTTTATGATCCTTATATTATTGGATTCTGTTTGCTGAAATTTGGTTAATATTTTTGTATCTATGTTCACAAAGGATCATGATCTGTGGTTTTATCGTAACGTCCTTCGTCCGGTGTTGGTATAAGAGTAACACTGGCTCCATAGAATTACCTCTCTTGCCCAGCTGCCCGTGCAGGCATTCGATGGTGACACACAGCCTCCTGCCACAGGGTGAGAGGAGGCCACCACCTCCCCAGGAAGGCGGTGGAGTCCAGAGCCCTGGCCTCGAGCTCTTTCAATTCTCTAACCAATGCATTAGTCAGGACTCAGGCTTCCACATCAATCATGAGTTTGAACAGTTTTACTTGAAAGAAGTGCATCCACACATCATTTGGGATTTGGTGCTAACGTGGAATCAGAGAATGGAGCTCTGATTGGCCAACCACTTCTCAACCAGATCAGAGATTCAAGTTTCCAAAGTCTTCCAGTTGCCAAGGTTGGGGGGTGGGCACCAAAGTGTCTGAGCTCTTCCCCTCCCCCAAGGCCAGGGGCAGAGTCCTTCTCAGAGAAGGAGGCCTTGAATGCACCACCTGGGGACACGCGCTTCCTTGGAGGACAGGGACAGTATGTGAAGCCCAACATCTGTGATTTCTTCTTGCTTGTCAGGAACCTCCCCTCTGTTTCTCTAGACAAAAATTCGAGAAATGTTTGGCCCTTGGTCTCAGGAATACCACATCGATGTAAACAGGAGTGAGGAAATAGATTCTAGTGAAGAATGAGACTGTGGACACCAATGGCCTCCCACACCAAGAGACCAGAAAATGGGAGAAGAGAGGAGGAAAGGAGAGACAGGGATGGTTCTGGGCGAGGCCTTTGTGAGTCACAGAGGAGGGTCTTGGAGGCCAGTTTGATTTTACTTCGGAAGGAGGGAAACAGCTAGAAAACTGGGTCCCACCCCATGTCAAAAAGGACTTGTTAGCCCTTTAACAACAGGGACGTGGTGTTCTCTGGGACAATGTACACGCCCTCAGGACAGGGGAAGGAGGTCGGGGTGGGACACCTGTTCCCCTGGCCCTGGCTTGATTTCTATTGCCTTTGAACATGGTGGACCAGAGGCCCCATGAATTAGTCCTTCATTATCTGAACGAGGGAGCTCCCTTCGGTAAGTAAGAAACCGCCTTATTTACGGAGTTTGAAGCCGTGCCTAAGTGTCTGAGAGCTGGACCCTGACCGAATTCACAGAAGGGGAAGTGTAGCATCTTTCCTGGAGCTCCTTCTGCCTCCGGCGGTGGCCGGGGTACTGGGAGTGGGGGTAAGGGGCTGCCCACACGTGCTTCCTGCTGGACAACCCCACGCACCTGGATGGCAAGGACAAGAACCCCACGGTGAGGTTGGAGAGCCCCCGCACAGCCCCATCTACCATGAAGGTGGACTGCGGGAAGATCTCGGTCCTCACCACAGAGACGATGACCTTGAGGCAGAGGGCCTGGGACGAGTGGAGAAGAGAGGGGCTCAAGGGCCCCCGAGGGCTCGTGGTACCTGATGGCTCTGGCCCCAAATCTTGACCTCCCAGAGCATAGTCTGTTCCAGATGGTCAAGGGAAGAGGCTGACATCTCTCACCCTGCTTCCTATGCCTCCAGGCTCCTCCGGGGTGCACCCGCCGCTGCATAGCATGGAGACAACCTCAGTGGGTGGGCCCCAAAGTCACACTGAGTTCACTCTCCCCTGGTGTCGGTGCCAGCTTGAAATTCTCAGAGAAGGGGGAGCAGAGCTCGAGGGGAGCTTGTGTCTGGGAAGTGCTGCCCCCCTGTGGTGGGCATGGGGAACAGCAGGCACCTGTGGCTTGTCCCTTGCCTTGGGGGTTTCTCAAAGCTCTTTCCTTAAATTTTTGTCTAAAATGTCCTCACCCATTTTTCCCCCCATCACCATTCCTCATGAAATTTTAATGCCGCTGATATGCTGTATATCTGTTTTATGTACTGTATGTCTATCTATAGCTTTACATATAAAAAGAGTCACGTTCTGTCCCTCCCCTCAACCACCCAACCCTTGACAGTGATACGGCCACAGGGACTGTGAAATGCACAGTCTCACTGGAGAGAGATGGACGGGAATTCAAAACCCCAGAATGAGCTGCCCTTAGGACGTCAAGTGTGAGACCCTTCCAATCTTCAGGGCTCTGTGCCCCAAAACGGTGAGGGCAGTTATCTGTGCTGCCTACCCTGTCCGGTTTCCCTCTTCCCTTCCAGAAGTCTGGCAGCCAAGCAGTCCTTTAGAACGTGGCTCACATGTCAGCTCTGTGCAGTGTCTGATCTGAGCCCGTGGGCGCGTCTGATCACCCCCACTCTTCAGGCAGGACCATGAGGCCCAGAGAAAGCACAGACAGGAAGGGGCGGAACGCATGTTCCTGACACACTCACCAGCGTTCTTCCCACTGGGCTCCCCGCCTCCACATTTGAGCCTCGCCGGAAAGGCTCCTGGCCCAAAACCCAACTTAACTCTCCTGAACGTGGCTGTATCCCAGGGGCAGCAGCAATCGAGGTGGTTCTCCATCCACGTGTGCTGAAAGGATCAGTCCCTACGTTCTGGTGTTCCAACAGCTCCTTCAAAACCGAGATTCTGCAGGGAATGTTCTGGACTTAGGAGTCAAATACCTTCTCCCCAGCAGTGAGAACCGGGTTTGATCCTCAGGAGAGGATTTGAGAGGAGGTTTGACCCACAGGGAGAGGGAGCCCGGAGTCTGGAGGCTCCTGAGGGGAAGGTCTGAGGCTGTGAGCATGTGGACATGGGGGCACCGAAGACTGTAGCCGGGGGTCAGGGGACCAAAGACAACAGGGACTTGGGAGAGGTGCTGGGGGCTAAGGCAGGCGTGTAGAGGGTTTGGCTGTGAACGGAGGTGTCCCCAGGGGTGGGGTATCTGGCTACCATGAGCTCCTTCTTTGCAGATCATCTCTTGGTTTGGCATCCCTGAGAGCTCTGGCCCAGCTGTGGCACAGGTTGGCACCGGGTAAATGTGTGTTGACTGAACGAGCCTGAATTGGAACGGTCTTCAAGGAAAAAGTGAACTGTGCTGAGCCTTCAGGTATGGGCCGGGGCTTGTGTGGGAGCGAAGGGAAAAGCAGAGACAGTGTCACAAGCACCACGGTCTGAGGACTTCCTTCATTCAACAAGAATTTCCCGAACACCTGCCCTGTGCCAGGTCTGGAAGACGGGTGGGGTGTGCAGGGGCTCCGGGCCCGAGGGAACATCCCGCGAAGTAGGTGAACTCACAGGAGATGCCAAGGTAAGACGGAGCAGGGACCGTATTCTGTGGAGACAGGCAGGGCTGTCTGGGCCTGACGGGGCTGGCCTGGGACTGCTGAGAGCTCCAGGCCAAGAACCCCGCGCGCAGATGAGTCCACCCGCCGGTCCCCCTTCCCCGGCACCAGTAGGAGCCGCACCGCATTTCTGAGCACCCGCTTGGGCTTCGGGGGCTCTGCGGCAAGAGAGAGAGGAAGATGGGGGCCCGGAGCGACGCCCAGCATTCTTGTGTCCGGGGAGAGGGCGTCCCACGCCTCACCTAATTGAGAATAAGGTAGTAGGAGCGCCCACCGTGGCTTTGCCGCCTGCCCTTCCCAGACGTCCGGCCACTCGATTCATGGCACGCCTGAGAGGCTCAGAATCACACATTTGTGTGATTCTACAAATGTGGAATCAGAGCACAGAGACCCCAAACACAGACCACAGGGACACTGGGCCTCTCAGGGATTAAGCAGTGTCCCAAGTCAGATGATCTGCAGGGGCTGGAGGTGGGACCTGGCTCTATGCTCCCTGACAGAATCCTTCTAGAAGCCACCAGTCCAAGAGAGCGGGCAGACCACACCCCGCCCCCCGCCCGCCACAGACAGGGCGACAGGTGGCTGCGAGGGCAGCCTCCGGGAATGGTGGAGACATGCCTGGTGACACGGGCATGAAGAGCCAGTGGAGGCTTCCGACTCACGTTTGCACAGACAACTGTGAGCGGGAGCAGGAGAAGCAGAAGAGGAGGTGGCTAGGGCTGGAGGGGCCGCGCCCCCAGACACAGAGCCACAGAGCCCGCAGGACGGAGGCGGTGAGGGAGAGAGAGCTGCCCGGTCAGTTAAGTGTCTGCCTTCAGCTCAGGTCATGATCCCGGGGTCCTGGGATCGAGTCCCGCATTGGGCTCCCTGCTCAATGGGATGTCTGCCTCTCCCTCTCCCTCTGCCCCTGCTCGTGTGCACTCGCTCTCTCTCTCTCGCAAATAAATGAGTAACATCTCAAAGAAAAAAGGAATACCTCTTTTATTGAAAATGTTTCTTGTTTTGCCTTCATGACACGGTCGCAGCGTTGGTTACCCACCAGTTTGCCCGTGTGTGTAGGTGAAGCCCCCCAGCCTCGGTTCAGGTCGGGGCATCACAGACGACTCACATGTGAGGGGTGTGGGGGCCGCCCGGTCTAGGGGGCTCCAGGGTCCCCCCACGGCTGCGTGCTCCCCCGCAGAGCGGACCAGCCCCACAGTGCCAGCCTGCGGGGAAGGGAGGTGGTCAGGCGCCCCCATGGCCCCAGCACCTGGAATTCTTGGGCCTCCGAGAGGCTTCTGGTTCCACTCGTTCCGCCAGCCGCTCCTTACTCGACCTAAGCCCTGCGGCCCGTAGAGGATCGTGCCTGCTTGTCGTGCCAGGAGTGTGATGTTGGTGCGGGCAGACTCGACCCCACCATCCTCCCTGTTCTGTGATCCACAGACCCCCGGCTCTCCTCTCCCCAACCCCCACACCCTCCCCACGTAGGAACACACAGGGAGGCACCAGGCTGGTCAGGAGGCTGAGGCAGGGGGAGCGAGGGAGGGGTTAGAAACGTAGTCAGGAGCCCTTCTTGTGGTTTCTAGGGGAAGGCAGGTCAAGCACTGGCTGGTCTGAACCATCTCACCAGGTTCTGGGGGTGCAGGGGCTGTCCCTCCTCCACCCCCCCATCTGGATCCTGCCCTGGACTGGTTCGGTCCGGTGGGTCGTGGCCCAGAGCATGAGAGCCTGTGGAAGAGGTGCCTGGGCTGTGGGCTCCCGATTGACTGATTTCCTACAGAAGCTGTACTCGTGGGCCAAGCTGTACACTCTTTCTAGAAACTGGCTAATTGTGGGAGGCAGAGGCCGACCCTCTGGGGTTAGTAAGGTCCCAGGAGATCAAAGCATCAAATATGGAAACTAGAACAGGTCCCCTCCCTTGGGACCTGTGACAGTCATCTGATTGGCCGGCGTCCCATTCCCGAATGATCCTAAAACCTGGATTAAAAAAGAGCCCCCTCTTACCTGCTGCTGCGATTCACAGCATGGCTATTGGAGTCTGGCTTCCCATCGTGCTGGTCTCACTCAACCCACACACCCCCTTTCCACTTTCAGGATAGGCACGTTCCTTCTTGAACAGTCCAAGCCTGAGCCCTGTTCTTTCCAGCTAACCTTCCCTCCATCCTTCCGGTTCCCATAATGCTTCCAGTTCTACCCCAAGCCTGCCCCCTGCATCAACAGCAGTGTCCCCCAGAGGGTCAACCCAGTGCCAGGCCCTCATGGTCACTTCCAACCCTCCCAACAGATAAGGATTACCACTGTCCTTCAGCGAGGGCCCAGCAGGTGCAAAATGTCAACCCTGGTTTGCATAAAATGTTAGAGAAAGAAAACCAGCTTCATGGTTGAGGCCGGCTCCCGGGACTCCAAGGAGGCGAGGGTCCTGGGCAGGAGGGTGGGCAGAGGGTCCTGGTTATCTCCTAGAGGGGAGGGCTCCGAGGAGAGGGCATTTTCCGCCCAGAGGAAGGGGACACCAGGGAGTCAGCAGGTGAGGGGTGGACGGAAGGACTCCGGAAAGGGTGGGGAGCCCGGCCTGACCCCTCCTCTCTCCCGCCCATAACCCTTTCTCTCCCACTGCTTACATCCCTTGGAAGCTGACTGGGACTTAAACTCGCTCCGGGGAAAATTCGGGAAAGTAAAAAATAACTTTCTAAAATACCTTTAACTTAATCACAGCGAACTCAAGAAAGCAACCAAAACAATAAGACCCATGCAGAGGTTCTAGAGAGAGGAACACTGGGGTCACAGCCACCTGACCTTGGGAATGAGCGTTCCTTGATTGCCTTGCTTTCCGAACGCAGCACGCACAGCAAGGCGTGAGGGGTCCACATGTTACATATAAAACTCAGATAAGTTCTCCTGCAACAATCAATCACTCCCACATCATGGAAACAGCGCAACCACTCTATGAAGGAAGAACTTGAATCTGACAGTGAAGTGGCCTGGTCAAGGTCACATGAGTGGTCCCAGAGTCCACGCCCCTTAAGTGACCTCAGGACCAGCGTGACCACACCTGTCCACGGACTCCTGGGGCTGCTGTGTGGCTGCTGGGCCCCTGCTCGGAGACCTGCAAGAGGAAGGGCACTTCCCGGTCACTCGCCGAGATGACGGTCATCACTGCGTTGACCATGGCAACACCCACTGTTACATACCGGGGTGAGTGGCCTCTACGCCCACAGACACGTAGATCACGTCTGTGTCATGGCTGATCTAACACAAGGGTGCAGGGGTCGTGAGGAGAGGCCCAAAGGCCTAGGTCCCTGGCTTACCCTTCCCAACTTGACAACAGTCTTGAAAGCCTGGACAGGAAGGAGGCGGTGGGTGGGGAGGAAGAAGAGCTGTGACCTGGAGTCTGCAGGCCTGGGGCGGAACCTGGCTCTGCCCAGCCCCCAGTGGTAGCAGTGACCCCTCTGAGCCCCAGATCTGACTCTGTAAAATGGGAGCTGGTTCAAAAAGTTGGAAACAGAGGTACCTTATGACCTAGCAATCACACTACTGGGTATTTACTGAAGACACAAATGTAATTATCTGAAGGGACACCTGCACCCCAATGTTTATAGCAGCAATGTCCACGATAGCCAAACTATGAAAAGAGCCTAGATATCCATCCACAGATGAATGGATAAAGAAGATGTGGTGTCTATACACAATGGAATACTATGCAGCCATCAACAAGAGTGAAATCTTGCCATTTGCAACGACGTGGATGGAACTAGAGGGTATTATGCTGAGTGAAATAAGTCAATCGGAGAAAGACAATTATCACATGATCTCCCTGATCTGTGGAATTTAAGAAACAAGGCAGAGGATCATAGGGGAAGAGAGAAAAAATGAAACAAGATGAAATCAGAGAGAGAGACAAACCCTAAGAGACTCTTAATCATAGGGAACAAACTGGAGGCTGCTGCAGGGGAGGGGCATGGCGGGGGGCTGGGGGTTACCAGCGGATGGACATTAGGGAGGGCCGTGATGCAATGAGCACTGGGTGTTATATCAGATGGACGAATCACTGACTGTACCCCTGCAACCAATAATACATTGTATGTTAACTAAAAAATAAAAATAAATAAAATTTTAAAAAGAGGAAGAAAAGAAAGAAATGGGAGCCGAACCAGACTCTGTCGCTTTGTTCCTTTACATCTCAGGCCTCTCCACGGACTCTCCACCCCTCAGTCTGGGGTCCCCCAACCCGGGGCTCAGGGCCCCCCGGCCCAGCCCCCAGGACATGGGCGCACACTGCGCTTCTGAAGGCCACATGTGCTGTTGGTGGCTCCTGCCCGGGCTGTCCACTGCTCCTAACGTCACATAGGAAACGTCCCCGAGTCCCCGAAGGCCAGATGTCACCTCGTCCTGACTCGCTGCTCGAACACCAGCTGGGTTACCCAAACAGCCTGCGATGTTTCTGGACGCGACCCTCTTCCCTCTTTTTTCTAGATCTCCATCCTTCCTGCCATACCATGGAGGGAGTCCTAGCAAAAGAACCATGTTGGTGGTGAGGCCACCATCGGCCACCATCAGCCACCATCGGCCACCATTGGCCATATGGCGTGAGTCCATGGTGGGCTCCTGACCCAACCTGTGTCAACGAACCACCGTCTCCCGGGAGCCTGAAATCTGTTTGACCCCCAGCTAATTCCAGCCCAGCGGGCCTCCTGCAGAAGCAGGAGAGGACGATTGGTAAGAGACTGGGGGCTTTTGGGGACTGAGCAGGAAAGAAAAGGTTCCTGTCGCCAGAGAAAAGCAAAGCTGGCCCGTGGGGGAGGCGGATCTGGGAGACAGAACCTTCCGGCTTCCTCCCTGTGGTGGGGACCCATACAGCAGGGGACAGGATTCCCAGCTGCAGGGGACCAGAGCGCAGAACCATATTGCCCTGCGGGGCGCAGGAAGCGTTTGGAGGGTCTGATGAAATCAGATGGCTTTCAGGCCAGCCTTGCACAGACAGGCGGGCAGCCCCCGCAGGCCTCACCCCTGCTGCTCACCCCCCCACACCGGCTGCTGGGTGTGCCTGCCGCCCCTCACCGCCCACGTAGCGCCTTGATCCCAGAGAGATGCGGAGACCCAAGCGGGAGGAAGCTGAGCACAGTCAGGCGGCCCTGGCCTTCGCCCGGTCCTCCACGTCGCTGACCACTGATGGCAGCTCGCCCGCCCTCGGGACGCAGGGGCTGTTCCCCAGGTCCACCTCTGGCCACAGCCCACTGTTCTCCTGGTGTGGTGTGCTCGCTGGACCCCAGCTGGGTCCCCAACACTGTGATGGTGCCCGCCAGCCACAACCGCACCTGCCTGGGTCCAGCTCCCAGCTCCCAGCCCTCAACACCAACCAACCCTGAGGCCGACTCTGACCTTGACCGTGATCTCCACTGGCAACACCCCCGAGCTGCCGCAAATGCGCGAGTACCAGGGCCCCTCCACCCTGCCGCACAGGTGCCTGTGTCTTGGAGCACTTCTCCCGTCGCAGCAGCAGCAGATCCTCTGCTTGGGTGCAGTCGAGGGCCGCCTGCCGACTTTCGGGGGCGGCCGGAGAGCCTCCAGAGCCGCCGGAATCTTCCCCATCTTGCCGAACTGTTTCTTCATCACTTTTCAGAACAGCCCCTGGAGGCACTGGGCGCCCTCCCTCGGACCTCCCCGTGTCCAGACTCCCTCTCTCACAAAGTCACTGTCCCCCACTCCCGCATTCCGCACCCCCCCAACCATGAGAGCCAAGGGCAGCGAGGACCCAGTCCTTGACAGGATGGGGCTGCCTGAGACCCAGCCACAAAGGAGCTCCACATTTTAAATTGTAGAAAATCATTATAGTTGAAAAAAAGGTGTTATTAATTCACTTTGCAGGAAGAGCATCGTTTTTCCTCATAATCACACAATTTAAAGGTTGAGCCCTAAAAGAAAGAAAGCTGTGTCTTGTTCCCAAAGTTATGACTAAAGATGGCATATGCTCCACCTCACGGGAGGCTGGGGTCAGGAGCAGCGCGGACCCAGCACGTGGGAGCCCCTTCTGGAAGGTCTGGGGTACGGGATGCTGCCAGGGATCGGGGAAGCCCTGGGAGCCAGGATGGGGACCAGGCCCAGCCGGCTAACCTCTGGGCGTTGTGTCTCTGGGACCAAAGATGAGCCGCTGTGGGGCGGGGGATGGGGGGTGTGGGGTTGAGGAGAAGGGCGGCGGGGACTCCTGTCGGGGATGGCCCCCACCCAGATTCCACGCACAGCGCTTGGGATCCTTACCACGAATGACCTTTAACTGAGCACCTACTGGTTCTGAGTCTCCTCCAAGTCCCTAGGGGTGAATCCACCCTTCCAGGAAACTGGGTGGAATTTGGGGAATTTGAAAAGTTTATGAACAACACGAAACAAACCCCACTGTGTTCTTTTTTCTTTTTTTTTTTTTTCTTTTAGACTTTATTTGACAGCAAGAGAGAACATGAGTACTGGGGACAGGAGGAGGGAGAAGCAGGCTCCCCTCTCACCAGGGGTCCTGGGATGGAGTCCCACACCAGGACTCTATCCCGGACTGCATCCCGGGACCCCAAGATCCCAGGACCCCAAGATCATGACCTGAGCCAAAGGCAGATACCTAACCCACTGTCCCACCCCCGTGCCTCCCTCCACTGTGTTCTTGTAGGCTTTTTGTCCCCCTACCCCGCCCACAACGCCTTGCCTCCTATTTCCTGAGGAAATAAAAGCAACCAGAAGGAAACGTCCAAGGGCCGCCTCCACCGCCGCTTCCTCCTGCACCCACGGCCCTGCCCGGCCCGGGTTGTTTGGCCGGCAGCGGAGCACCCTGCCTCCGTCCTGCTGGGAAACTCTCTTCCCTCCAGCCCGCGCCTGCCCCGGAGCTGTGCATCCCTTGTCTCCGAGTCTCCCCCTTCCGTTGCCAGGCCTCGTCTGTCCGTGTCACTCACCAAAGCTGCCCTCCTCACCCCCGTCCCCCAAGCTGCTCATCACACAACCAGACGTCCCCTCGCGGCCTCGTGGGTGTCCTCCAGTAACCTGGCAGAGCTGAACGCTTTGGCCACCCACTTCCCCTTTGACCTTGGCGGGTCGCGGTACCCATGGGCTTGCCCGGGACAACCGGCAGCCGGGAGATCCGGGCTAGGAAGAGTCCCGAGATGACAAGAACATCCGTCAAGGTTCCCAGAGTGCCCCTAAGGGTCTTGGCAGCCCCCTCGCCCAGGGGCCTGGGAAGGCACTGTAGGAGACGCCTGGTTCTAGCAAGACAAAGATCAGAGAGGAAAAGCAGTCCCAGCCTCCGGAGACCCAGAGCCCGGGCTGCGGCTCATTCCCATCTGCTACAGCCTCATCTTCCCCGCGGCGCCAGCCTTGGCTTCCCGGCAGCTCATGGACCCCCCACCTCCCCTCCATGGAGATGGCACTGGGCCATGTGGGCGGTGTCACCTGCACTGATAAGGAAACCCTCACAGGATCCTCAGACCAGGGTGTCATGAGGGCAACGTCTCCTTCCCAGCAACAGAGCCTGGGCCACCTGTCGCACATGAGTGTGTCCCTAGGTAGCAGGACTTGAAGACAACACTTTTGCTCTGACTTATTTCCTGATTTTTCTAATGCACAGATGACTTGTGTCATTTTTTTTTCTAAATAGAAAAAAATCACTCTAGTAGAGAAACCTCCCTCCCCTGCTGACTGAGGCTTCAAATTTGGTTTCCTTTTGCTCGAAGCCCTTTCTCCTCAGTGTAAACTGTACAACCACCTCAGAAGATACAGTGTCAAACCTCATCAATTATTTATGCTTCCAGGCAAGTGTATTTTTAGAACTCCTTCCCTGGTAGGGGGTCTGGTTACATCAAGGAAAGCGAGAGGGCTCGAGGTTTGCAGTGACCAGAAGACCCTTGGCTCCCCTGCTTCCAGCCTTGGCCAATGGAGCAGGGTATGTAGGACTTAGACCCTTCCTCCCATGGCTGAACCTGAGCGTGGCCTTGGGGCTGCACCTGTTACCCCCGGTGCCTGCATAGACCCCCAGCATCACTTGAGAAAAGATGATTAGCTCAAAAGCTTTGGCCACAGAGCTGACTCCCATCAGGATGGCAGGGATGATGGCAGGAGGTTGTTGAGCAGCAGAGCTCCCTTTCTGCAAAGACAGCAGGGCTCAGAGAGCAGGGGGCTGAGGTGGGTGAAGCTCCTTTGACCCGAGGTTCTCCAGGTCGGCCACTACAGATGCGTGGGGAATGGGCCCGACAGAGGCTGCTGGCTGGCAAGAACCAGTGGGCAGAAGTCCCATGAAGGGAACTTTGGGGTGACCTGGGGGGTGGAGTGGGGTGTCGGGGCATGGTGACAGCGGGTGCTAACTGGAAACAGCAGGGAAGGAGAAAGGAATGGCCATTTTGGTAGATAGGGAGCTTCCCATCACTGGTGGTATTCAAGAGAGACTAGGCTAGAGGCAGAGCGTCAGGAATGCCAAACAGGGGACTCCCACAGCAGATGCGAGGCAGAGTTGGACTAGAGGATCCGTAAGACGCCTTTCAAGACTAGAAAGTCATGAGTCTGTGAAGGGGAGTGTCTGAAAACAAATTTTGGGGACTGGATGTTCCCTGGCTGCCCCCAGGATCCACCGCCCCCTTCCAGACGGTTCCATGCCCCATGCTGACTCGCAACGATGGTGTCCTTGCCTACCGCACACCCCCAGCTTTGACGAAGGTCTTGCAAAGGTCAGGAAGGGAGGGAAAGCACCAGCCTCGGGTGGCGCTGGGCTCTGCACCAACCTTTGTGGTCTCCCTCCTCCCTGCCCACCTTCGAGAACCGTCAGGACCCTGATGGACACAGGTGCGCTGAGTCAGTCAGCAGCAGGCAGCAGGGTGGAGGGGCGTGCTCTGCTGCCGGGAGTGTGTGTGTGTGTGGGGGGTGTATGTGTGGGTGTCTCCAAACAGAGACCTAGGAACCCCTCCTGCTGCGAAAATCACCTGCTAGGCAGCACGGAAGGCTCACCAGGTATGCACACCGGTTTTCTCAACCACCTGGGGTGGCCACACCCCCATAAGAACTGCCATCAGGGCCTGAACCCTGAGAGTAGGTGACCAGCCAGCACCGGGCGGAAGAGAACCAACAGCCCACGCATGCCTGCCCCACCCCGGGTCCTTTCCGAGCACCAGAGAGCCTCAGCTCGGCTCAGGGCTGTCCAGACCTTACGGGGACAAGGCTGACACCACCGCCCTTTCGGGGCTCAGGGTCCTCAACGGTAAAATGAGGGCAGTGATGAGACCGCCACCGAGATCCCGCGTTCTGAGACCGTGGGCTTCAGGCAAGGGAGCGGCGGCCAAGCCTGGGCTTCGAGAGCAGCTCAGTCACTCTTGGTGAAGCTGAGACCAGCACGGCCTGAATTACAAAGAATCCTGGTTACGGAATCATTACACTATGCTGCCTGTTTTCTGCATTCAAGTTCACAACATCGGGCAGATTGCTAATCAGGTGCTTAGAGGAAGAGGTCCTATGGTCCTGCTATGATAAAGAATTAATTTTCAATTGGCAATATTTTCTTTTATGTGTGAAAATCGAATGGCCATAATTTGTTAAGTGATAGTTTTCTTTAGTGTTTTCTACTCCCTCCTAAGAACTGCCAACCTTGGCACATCAAATCCAAGTGTGATTGTGAACCTTGAAGAGTAGGTTGGAGGGATGTCTGGCTGGCTCAGTCCGGAGAGCCTGTGATCTTGATCTTGCCATTGTGGGTTTGAGCCCCACACTGAGTGTAGAGATTACTTAAAAATAAAATATTAAGGGGCGCCGATGTGGCTCAGTCCTTAAGCGTCTGCCTTCAGCTGAGGTCATGATCCCAGCGTCCTGGGATTGAGCCTGGCATCGGGCTCTCTGCTCAGGGGGAAGCCTGCTCCTCCCTCTCCTACTCCCCCTGCCTGTGTTCCCTCTCTCACTGTGTCTCTGTCAAATAAATAAATGAAATCTTTCAAAAATGTTTTAAAAAATAAAATAAAGTATTGAAAAAACAAAAACAAAGAGTGGAATCCAAAGGGAAGGCCCTGGTGCCTCCCCTGACACCTCAGCTCACGCCCTTCCTTCTGGGAACCTTGACCTAGGAATCCCTCCTTATCTGCGGAGTCATGTCCTTGCGGCTTCCCCAGCTGCATTAACCAAAGTACAAAGAACTATTGTTCACTCTCACATGAGGCACGAGACAGGGGCACGTGCAGTGACTCAGTCTGAACCCCAAACCTCGGAACCACAATGCTGCTGAGATTGCTCAGGGAGGGGCTGAGGCTGTTACAGCTCGGAGCCCCCGGGCACCTGGCCAGGAATTCAACCCCATCGTCAAGCACTTATTGAACACCTGTTGGAAGTGCTGGGAAGGCATGCACTAAGTGCCATCTAGCACTCTGCTCTCCAAGGCTGCGCTGCCTACATGGGGCAGCTGATGGAGGGAATGCTGTTCTGTGCAAGGGACATGGGGAGAAATCCCGAGAAATTCAAGTGCTTGCTTCCAGGACATGGTGTCTGAGGTCAAGCAGGGACTAGGCTTCAGGCTTCTTGGTTTCCAAGATCACACCAACTCCCCACCAAATGCACAACTGCCTAGAGAACAGTGTGGTTTAAGTGACAGCAGCACATCTCTACCTGCCACACCTGTCAACCGGCAGGCCAACTCTCAACGACCCCAGCAAGCTACCGAGAAGAAACACGGACAGTGTAAGAGCATGGAAGCATCGGGATTTGAATGTTCTGTGTCTCCCCAAGTAGTTTATATGATGAAACCTCATAATGACTTTAAGACCTGGAAAACATTGCTCCCTCTGCAGCCAAGAACACTGGGCTTCTCAGGAGAGATGACGATGTAATGTTCTCAGTGGTCCCTTGTCATTGTACTGAAGGCTGTTTCCGCCAGTACCCCAGGACACAATGGATTCTCTGTTGTTAAAGCCTACTATAATGTGGGGTGAGACGAGGAGCCAGACTGCACAATAAGTTGCTAAAAAGCCACTGTTAGTGATGCCTGTGTGGCTCAGTCGTTCGAATGTCTGACTCTTGGTTTGGGCTCAGGTCATGATCTCAGGGTTGTGAGATCGAGCCCCATAGTGGGCTCCCTGTTCATCAGAGGGTCTGCTTGGGATTCTCCCTCTCCTTCCCTGCTCCTACCCTGTACACTCACTCTCTCTCTCTCTCTCAATAAAATCTTTTTTCTTTAAAGATTTTATTTATTTATTTGATAGAGAGATCACAAGTAGGCAGAGAGGCAGGCAGAGAGAGAGGGAGGGAAGCAGGCTCCCTGCTGAGCAGAGAGCCCGATGTGGGGCTCGATCCCAGGACCCTGAGATCATGACCTGAGCCGAAGACAGAGGCTTCACCCACTGAGCCACACAGGCGCCCCACGCTCTCAATAAAATCTTTAAAAAAAAAAATCATGCTTAAGGAAAAAAAAAACAAGAAATGCTATTACTAATTGTGTGACGCTAGGCAAGGGATCTACCTCCCTATAAACCTTGGTTTCCTCATCGGTTGTGGAGATGACATATACAGGGTGATATGGTGATGGTGCATTCATGACCGAGAAAAGATCACTGTGGGTGTATTAACACCCGCCATGAGCCACTAGGGCAGTGCCCCTTATGAAACATTTGTGAATAAAATACAGCTATAAATGAATGACATCGTAAAAGTAGGGCAGAGCTCATATACCCAAATGAATGGGTATATGACCCATTCATAGACTTTCTCCCTGCAGTTGTCCCCTATGTGTCCTGTATCACTGCTCCTTCCTTTTTTTTATTGCCTACTCCCTCTCAGTACACAAACAAGACTCCTGCCCTATAAAACCTAACACAACTCCCTCACCCCCTTATTCAGTAAAACTCCTGCAAATAGCTGCCTGTCCTCGCTATCCGTCCTCCATCCCGCCCACGGTCCCTCGAGCCCGCTCCAGTCAAGCTTTGGCCTCCAGCTCTCATCTCGGCTGCTCTTGTCAAGGTCATGCATGTCCTCCATGAGGTCAAAGCCAAAGTCAGTTCTCGCTCCTCATCTAGGCTCACCAGCAGGGGCTCTCCCTCCCTCCTGACTCGTATGTCTGACATACGAGTCTTACTTACGAGGCTCTGGGGACACTGCCCTCCAGATCTTCCCCACCCGACACGGACCCTTCTCCTTTTCCTTTGCTTCCCCTCATCCTGGTCCCAAACCCTTGATGCTCCATGGTTCAGGGAGGAACCTGAACCTCCGTGGTTCATTCCTTGACCCCTTTCTCTTTGCCATCTGCAAGTGGCCTTCCCAGAGGAAGGGCACTTGGGAGGAAGACTCAAAGCCACAGATGGCGAACTCAGATCTTCTCCCCGACCCCTCTGTCCCACTATGCCTGGAAAGGATGACACTCTGGGGAGGAGCAACTCTAATCAGCCCCGGTCTCCAGAGGTGGGCATCCAGGGGCGTACGGCTGGAAGAAAGGTGGGAGCTGCCTCCCACCCGCCCTGCGCCCGCCCTGTTGGGTGTGTTGACCATGATGATGTTGTAAGCATACTGGAAGGCCAAGCCAAAGGCTGTCCTCAGAGTCACTAGCCCCAGCATGAGCTGGAGCCTCTGTGGGAGACGAGGCTATGGTCAGGGATATGGGGGGGGGGGCATTCTTGGCCCCTGAAAATGGGGAGCAGCAGAGCCCAGGCTGAGCCCAGCTGGAGGCAGCAGATGACTGGGGGATGAGGACGGCTGCCCACACACCCACTTCCTCCTGGGAGACCTGTCTATGCATCTCCTTCATGCCTGGCCCTGGGCCACAGGGGGCTGCTTCGAGGACGAAGGTCCAGCAGCCTGCCGTCCTCATGGAGCTTGCATTTGAGTGATAGGAGTCCCCCCGCCCCCAAACTGCACACATACGAGAAATGCAAATAACAATAAGGACATGAGGACTGAG
The DNA here is from genome assembly GCF_022355385.1 of Mustela nigripes. Taxonomy (NCBI): domain Eukaryota; kingdom Metazoa; phylum Chordata; class Mammalia; order Carnivora; family Mustelidae; genus Mustela; species Mustela nigripes. Next base: position 6,073,764 of record NC_081570.1, read on the forward strand.
ACCAGGCGATGGGCTGGAAGCCAGTGGGTGGCGAGGGGTCGGCTTCAGTGGGGCCCACAGGGACTGTGTCTCTGAGGAGGAACCTGTGGGCTGAGAGCTGAATTTTGTTTTTACTGATCTTATTTTATTTTATTTATTTACCAGGAGTGGGTTTTCTTTTAAAGATTTTACTTATTTATTTATGAGAAAGAGAGCACAAACCGGGGAAGCAGGAGGGAGAGGGAGAAGCAGAGAGCCCAACATGGGGCTCGATCTCAGGACCCTGAGATCATGATCTGAGCCAAAGGCGATGCTTAACTGACTGAGCCAGCCACCCAGGCACATGTAACGATTTTATTTTTAGGTGATCTCTGTGCTCAATGTGGGACTCAAACTTATGACCCCAAGACCAAGAGTCCCATGTTCTGCTGACTGAGCCGGCCAGGCACCCTTCGTCCGCTAAATTTTACTCTGTGAAATCCAGCAGTGTGAACCTGCTGGTGAAAGCCACCTGCCGCCTGCCTGATGGGGTCATGAGCGCGTTCGTCATCCCGGGGCCGGTGACCTCTCCGCAGGATGCTCCTTCCCCAGTCAGCTCAGCCTCGCTCTGCTCCTTCAGAACCTCCACTCCTCCCAGCAAGACTGAGCCACTCAGAAAACACTTAGTGAGCCCCGAGGCCCTCCTTACCCCCATCGCTCTCACTTGCTAATTGCCCTACCCTTGACTGACCTTGGTCAGCATCCGAAGAACCTCCGACCTCCCGACACTTTCCAATTTTCCCAAGGGCCCTTTCTTCTCCATCTTTGCTCCTCTTGGTGGCCAGATGGGCCCCCTGTGGTCTCCAAACCTTGCCCACAGGACTATTCCATCAGTAATAAAGCTTTGAACACCAACCTCCTGTGTATGCATATTTTTTTTAATAAATTGGAAAAAATTAACATACACTGTTCTAGTCCCAGGGGTACAGGTCTGTAAATCGTCAGGCTTAGACACTTCACAGCACTCGCCATAGCACATACCCTTTCTCTTTTCTTTTTTTTTAATATTTATTTTTTATTTAGGTGCTGCTCATGTATAGAACAGACACTCCAAAGGGCATTGTGAAGGGAGGAAGCAAAGACCACAGGAGCCCCCCGACCCACGGGGGATCGCCTCCCAGCCCCCATGAAACCGCGGATAGCACCGAACCCTGGGAACACCATGTTTTCTCCTATACATACACACCTGTGATCGAGTTGAATTTAGAAACTGGGCACAGTAGGAAATTAACGATGAAAGACAGCAATTATCAATATACTATAATAATTATGTGACTGTGGTTTCTCTCTCCCAAGCTCCAGAGCCACAATGACTCCTGTCCTTCTAGACACTTCTCACGTATTTCACGAGTTCCTCCATCTCCACATGCCCAAAATGTTACTGTCTTCGCCCGAAGCCTGCCGCACCACACCCCGACCCCCTCCACCCCTGGTGTGTCAGAAACCGGGCAGGGTGGGAGGTGCCTCACCTGTGAGGGCTGAGGGGGTCCCTAAATCCTACAGGTCTGTCTCTGAATTCTCCCGCGTCTCGGCCCGACCGCTGCTGCCTCTGCAGGGCCCCCTTCTTTCTTACCAACTGACCCCCGACCCAAGTCCCCTCCCTCAGTCCCTAGTACTGCCACAGCCCTTCCTCGGACTCAGCAATCACCCAGTGCCCAGGTTGTGTCGAGCACCTCGTTCAGACTGTTTGGTTCACGAGGACCCACACCTTTCCAACTTCGCTGGCCAACCCGCAGTTCCCCTGAACACCGCCGTGCGCTGTGCTCACCTGAATGTGCATCCTTCCCTTTCCTGCTGCTTCCTCGGCACGGGGGAGGCCCTGTGGTCTTCCCTGATCCCACACCTTCCTTGCTGTGTAGCCAGCACCGGGCCCATGCCTCCCTCTTGTAGCTCCTAACCCATGGAAACACGCATGTCTGCAAGTGTTTCTTTTTTTGAGAGGAGGTGGAGGAGAGAATTTTTTTTTTTAAGATTTTTTTAATTTGACACAGAGAGAGACCACAAGTAGGCAGAGAGGCAGGCAGAGAGAGAGGAGGAAGCAGGCTTCCTGCTGAGCAGAGAGCCCGATGCGGGGCTCAATCCCAGGACCCTGGGCCTGAGCTGAACGCAGAGGCTTAACCTGCTGAGCCACTCAGGCGCACCGGGAGGAGAGAATCTTTTTTTTTTTTTTTTAAAGATTTTATTTATTTATTTGACAGACAGAGATCGCAAGTAGGCAGAGAGGCAGGCAGAGAGAGAGGAGGAAGCAGGCTCCTTGCTGAGCAGAGTCCAATGTGGGGCTCAATCCCAGGACCCTGAGAACATGACTCAAGCTGAAGGCAGCGGCTCAACCCACTGAGCCACCCAGGTGCCCCCTCCCGGGAGGAGCGAATCTTAAGCAGGCTCTTGATGTGGGGCTCGATCCAATGACCCTGAGATCATGACCTGAGTCCAAATCAAGAGTCCAATGCTTAACCAACTGAGCCCCCAGGTAGCCTGTTTCTGTAGGTAGCTGTCTGTGTTTGTATTAAGCTGACGTGAGCTCATGCCAGGATCTCCTGGGCTCCGTGTCTTGGTTTATCTGCACCAGTGAGAAGCCTCCCACCATCTGCCATCCATTGACTTCATTGCTTAATCCCAGTTATGCATGGATAATGGCCTCTCTGCATTCGTACCTGTGGCTTTATTTGTCCTCAAGATCGATGCTCATTCTCAAGCTCTTAAAAATAACTAAGTACGTAATACATGCCAGCCGCTGATCTAAACACCACGAACATGTTCCTTCATCCTCGTAACCATGGGAGATACTTATTATGAGCTCTGTTTAACAGAAGAGGAAACTAATGTGCAGGAAAGCCCGGCAAAGAGCCCATGTCGCACCATCACCAAGGGGCAGAACCAAGGACAGGAGCTCCCACCTCCTGGATCCTGACATCCCGCTGGACGGCTCCTATGTTGAGAGCTCCTGCGTGTGCGGCTGCTTCCCGGGCCCCTTCGGCACGGCAGGCCCCTGCAGCAGGAGGTCAAGGGTGGTCCAACCCTGGCAGGGGTGATGGTCCCTCGCTACTCTTTGGAGTTATTTAAATCATCACCAGTGGGATCCCCATTCTACCCTGAGAAAGGCTGCTCCTCAATCCTACCTCTGTCCGACACGGCCCCTGGCTCTGCCTCCCTCGCACCGGGGAGCAGATCTCCCATCCCGTCTCACACACACACACGCGTCTCTAACAAAAGCCTCCAGCTCTGCTGTATGTTCGGGAGTCAGGGAGGGGAGGCAACCCTCCTTCTCCTGGGCCCCCTTCCCGGTCTCACTTTCAGGGCCCCTCGGTGTTCACTGCACAGCTGAAGGCAAGCAGAGGAGCCCGGACCCCAAATTTTAAAAGATCACAACTCTCCGACCGCCTCAGCTCTCACTGCTCCCCTTCCTCCAGCAAATACTATCTCCGGGCCTCCTTCACGCCAGGCCCTGTCCAGGCAGTGGGATCCCGGAATCCCGGGACAGACCTGTACCCTGGAGCGGCTCTGATGCTTCGGCACAGACTCCCCACAGGAACGAAGCAGGTGTTGGTGAGAAGTGATCATACGTGTTTTATTGAGCACACAGAGGCAATGCCATCGTCCTCCAGCAATATAATTCACGATTAACAATCCTCAACTCCGGTAAAGTCCCCCCGAGAACCTGTTCCAGCTTCTTAGACGCCATTACGTGGGACATCACACTTTCCAGGGCCGGTGTTTCTGGAGATGGATACAGCAGGAGGAAGACTGCCTCCGTGGGACTGCAGAAGAGTTCGTTTCTCTGGCAGATGGGGTTCCTTCCATCCTGCCGCCCCAGTAATGCCTTTGGTCCTAAGAGCTGGTGTGACTAGGGGCCACCCAACGGTGAACCCAGCTCGGTGAGGGGCGCATGCTCACTGCGAGCTGGGGTTGGTGATGGGTCAGTGTGGAGAGAGACAATGCAGAAGCCCTCTGGATGGGCCCAGCGGGGCCTGCGCTCCACGCCGGGCTGGTCCTCAGATGTCCACGGACACCTGGCAGTCAGGAAGAAAGCCCAGGAGGGATGCTCCACTCAGACCCGCTGATCAGCTCTTCTTCTGCGTTACAGCCCCGAAGCAGAGATCGGGAAGTCCTTCAGTTCCTTCTTCTCCGGGTGCACCTCTGACACCTTATTCATCTTGGTGAAAATCTGGTTGATCTCCATGAATGTCTTGCCCTTGGTCTCAGGGACAACCAGGAAGATGTAGACGGTGGTGAGAAGACAGATCACAGCAAAAATGATGAAGCTGTAAGGTCCGAGGCCCACCTGGGGGAAGGGCATCGGGGTTCACTTTCTTGAGGAGGTTCTCCCCTTACTGCCGAGGATTTGCACATCTGGGGCCCCCGGGGCACACTCACTTGGATGAATGGGAAGATCAAGCCCACGGCGAAGTTGGAGAGCCAGTGGACGCTGCCCCCCACCATGAAGGCAGCCGGCCGGGAGGACTGCAGGAAGATCTCGGTGATGAGCAGCGCGGGGATGGGGCCTGCGGGCACAGAGCGGGAGAGGAGGCAGAGCAGGAGCAGATCAGGCCCTCAGACAGCCCCGGAGCCCCTGCCGTGTCAGGTGGCCTAAGGCATCGGGACCAAAGGGGCAGTGTGTCGGGAACTCCCGAAATGGTGGCCAAGCAGGAGGAGAGGGTCAACAGGAGGAATTGGGCACCACAGGTGACACTGCGTGAGGTCCCGAAAAGGGGCCTGTGACCACCCGTAAGGATCTCTAGGCCAACCACACAGCCCCCGTTTCAACCCACACAGTCAAGGCTGCTTTCTGCTCTCACTCTCATTATGCTCTGTCCAAACCCCTTGGCGACAGGAAGGCAGGAAGAGAAGCCATTCTGGGGTTGCGTCCCGCCCTCCAAGGAGTCTCTCCGGGGAACAGAGGTTTCTAGGGCTGATGGTGCAAGAAAGGAGACCAGCACAGCATAGAGCCAGCGCTGGGGTACGTACTGGGCCCGAGGGCGTGTCCGACCACGTAGCAGATGACGCAGGCGATGCTGACGTAAGGCATCCAGGAGATCGTGTCCTGTGGGGAGCAAAGAGGTGGGATCACAGCCAGCAAAGCAGGGACAACCGGAGATGGGGAACGTCGGGAACCTTGGTCCCCAGAGGGCCAGGGGCTCTCCGGGGGCTGGGACAGGAAGGCTCCTGGCTCCTCCACCAGGCAGCCCCCCTCGGACGCCCCCGGACAACCAGCCATTCGTGGGTACTACGGCTGCGTTGTGGGGAGGGCGATGGGGGCTGATGGTCCCCAGGCATCTGATTCCGTGCGGCTGCTCAAAGGTCATTCCACTCTTCTTCCCTGGGATGCATGCGAGGGTGCAGGGGGTGGACAGAAGCCCCCTCCTCACCTGCAGGGCCAGAGCAGCTGTCAGCACGCAGCAGGCGGCGAAGCAGACGGAGAAGCCCAGGAGGAGAAGGACCCTCCGCCCCAGGAGCTCCACCACGAACACCTGCAAGGGAGAGGGCACAGGGCAAGCTGGTGGTCCAGGAGGCCCGCCAGAGAAGGGGGGGCATACCTCTGCCGACAGCGGCCTTCACAGGAAGCCCCCACACTCCCCCTTCTGAAGGGGCATCTGTGAGGAGAAGTGGGCAGGCTATGCCCCCCAGCAGCTGCCACACCACCCAGGCCAGCGGTGCCATCTGCCCCTGGCACAGGAAGAGCCCCAAATGTCAGACACTGGGGAGGAGGCACTTCCTACGGTGGAAGCTTCCAGAGTCAGGGGGCAGGGTCTCCATCCTGGGGGTGGCGTGCACAGGCTGGCATCTGACAGAAGCCCAGAGGCGGGAGACGAGGACCTCAGGCACCTCAGATCGAGCTCTTTCCTCAGCTAGGACCCCCCTCCCCCCCACTCTTCAGATGCCTCCATCGCCGGTGGCTGTCGGGGACTCACGGCACAGACGGTCATCAGCACGTTGACGGCCCCGGTGCCCACGGTCACGTACTGGACGTCATGGTGTTTCACCCCTGCACTCAGGTAGATCTGGTCTGCGTAGTAGTAGATCTGGAAGGGACCCCCGGAGGCTGGTGGGGACCTCGCGGCAACGCCCGTGATCCGGTGAGCCCCGCGAGGACACCGGCCGCCCGCCCCGGCCCCACAGCCCCCGTACCGCGTTCACCCCCGACAGCTGCTGGCCGCCCATGAGGATGATGATGGAGATGACCTGCCACCGCAGGGACCTCATGCTGAACAGCTTGAGCACGGAGATGAAGCCCGCCGCCTTCTCCGCCTCGTCCTCCTGCCGGATCTCCTCCATCTCGGAGCCCACGTCGCCCCAGCCCCGCAGCTTCTTCAGCGCTGGGGGAGGGGAGCAGGGGGGTGGGCTCGGGGGTGTCCCAACTTCCCGGGGCTGGGCCGCCGCGGCCTCCATCCCCTGCCCCCCCCCACGGTAAAGCCGTACCGTTTTTGGCAGCCACCTCATCCTTCTTTTGAATCAGCAGGTACCGGGGGCTCTCAGGGAAGAAGGGCAAGAGGAGAAGCTGCAGGGCCGCCGGGATCCCCGTCAGCCCGAGCAGGATGGGCCAGCCTGCGGGCAAGCCAGTGCCCACGTGAGCGCCCACCCCGGCCAAGTCACCTGCCTTCTGTCCCCGCGCCCCCCGCACTCCCCTGTTCTGGACCCCAGCTGGCCGCTCTGTCCCAGACTAGTTTCCTTAAGAGCCTGACCCAGAGCTGGTGACACGGGAACCCCTCCCGTGCCCAGGACTCTGCCGGGCCCCCCGGGACACCTGAACTGGACCGGTCCGAGCCGCAGTGACCCTAGAAACGAAAACCACAAACAAGGCCAATGTCTGCGATGCTAGGAGGGATACATGAAGCGCGGTGTAGTCACAAAACAGAATTCTACACCGCACGGGAAAGTTAGCAAACGCGACGGGAGCCGGCGGCAGAAGCCGACGCTGGACCCCGCACCCAGCGCGCGACGGCCAGGAGCAGAAGACTGACGCGGCCTTTGCAAAACGTGGTAAACAGCTACGGGGAGAGGCAAGGGTGGGCTGATGAATGTCAGCACGGGGCGGGGGGGCAGGCCGGGGTCAAGGGCGCACAGAGGGCTGACCCGCATGGCTCCAGTTTGGACCTGCGTCCAGACCAAATGCGGTGTTTGCTTTCGGGTGCAGCAAACGTACGTATGTTTGTGTTTTATGCGCTCTTCCTTCTCTGTGTGATTTCTCACGATAAATATGTCCCGGCGAGTCAATGAGTAGTTCGGGCTCCTTCTGGGGGCTGCTAACACCCTGCCCCTCGCCCCGTTCCCCGAGGGCTCACACTCCGTGATGACGCGGACCTCCACGTGCCAGGCCCTGCTCGAGTGGCTCTTCGGGTGATTAACACGGACGTGACGTCATGACGTCATGACGCACCGCACTCCTGCAAACGCAGCCTTCCCTCGCCCCCGGCTCCATCGCCCAGCACGGCCAACAGCAGGTGTGGACCGGTCTCCGATCTGGGCCCCTGCCGTCCGGCTCCACCCCCATCCCACCCCCTCCAGAGAAACTCTCTTGGAGACGCCAAACTGCCAAATCCAGACGCCCTGCTGACTCCTTCTCGTCCTCTGTGCCTTGCCCACCCGCACCCTGCACCGCTACTCTCTTCTGGGCTGCCTGCCTTGTTCTCGAGCACCTGTCACCTGCCTGCCCTCCACACACTCCGCCCAGAGCAAGCGAACCACCAGTGAAATGGTCTCAAGAAAGGATGGACAGATGCAGTCCGCAGGGCACTTCAAGTTCCCTGAATGCACAAAGAACTCCTGTGTTTCTGCCCCCTGGCCGTGTCTGGAACTGCTGGTCCTGCTGCCTCCCCCACCCCTGCCCCAGGCCCTCCGCCCTTTCTGAGGCTCCCCTCCTGGGGCAGGACCCGCCACTCCCTGCTGCACACCAGCAAGCACGTCCCAGGGACACTGGGGCTCTGCAGACTGCCTGCGTCCTGCCGATCATTTACGTGCCATTGCTGGGAGACAGGAACTCACCCCTTAACCCCTGGCCCCTGCTCCTTACAAGGGTGACTGAAAGGGGGCCAGAGGCCGTTAAACATGGACCTCGGCCCAAGTCACCTTGACACACATCCTAAGGAGGCCAGGGACGTATTACCCAACCTCTCTGTGCCTCGGGTTCCGCGTCTGTAAAATGGGTGTAAAACTGGGATCTGCTTTAGAGGGTTGTTTGGAGGATTGAATGGAAATAATATGAAGACCTGGGGACTGGCCCACAATAAGCACATTTTATGTTCTGGCTTGTGTAACTGTTAAGGGCGATCTCCCTTTCTGAGGATCGAACCCTGAGACCTGAAGGGGGTATCATGCAGAAGCAGTGTAGTTACCAGTGACTGTGCACCTACTATGTGCTGGGCCTGGGCTCTCCAGGAGGGACATAGCAGGTGCAGTCACTGGCTTCACAGTCAGGATCTCGGGTGGGGGCGGGCCCTGCGGCTCACCACCTGACCCCCACTTTCCTGGCCTATGGAACGGAACGATCACAGGCCCCCCCCCCCCCAGCAGCGTTGCTGGGAGGCTGGAGAGGCGGCAGCAGGAAACCTCAAGCACACAGCCTGGAGCCCCGGTGGCCGTCACCGCCAAGCCCTGGGCCCCTGTGTGGACAGCCAGCGAGGAAGCTGGGAGAGAGTCCGGCAACAGCTCTCCCTTCTCGCTCCTTCCAAAGCCCCTCATCCATGTCCTCTGAGGGACTGGGAAATGTCAGCTACACGGTCCCCACCAATGTACTGAGAGCCTGTTCTGTGCAAACGCTGCGCCAGCCCTGTGGGGGCCGGGCAGCATGGTGAGCCCTGCCAGCCGACCCGAGAGGAGAGAGCAGCTTGCAGAAGCATCCAGTCGCAGCAGAGGGAGGCCTGGCGTCTGGGGCGGCCGGACCTCACCTTCCTTGTTGGCCAGGAGGCTCCGGAGACCGAAGATCTGAGCCACGAGGATGCCAACGGTGATGAAGAGCTGAGGGACCACCCCGAGGGCTCCCCTCAGGTTTTTGGGGGCCAGCTCCCCCAGGTACATAGGGACAACGTTGGAAGACAGACCTGGCAGGGGATTGAAGCAAAAACACCGTCAGGAAACATTAAGTCTGGCAGGAACAAGCTGTGTCTCCAAACACTCTCTACTCTTATCCAGCCGTCACAGCAGCTGGGCGGAAACTTCCGTCTCCAAACGGCGAGAATAAGCCAACCCCTCTTTTAATTCTTCGTCCTTTAAACTGTAAGGGAAGAAAGGTCATCTGAGCCCAGAAGTTTGTCGACAAGCAACCTTGCTTCTCGATTCGTCGCCGGCACCAGGGGACACAGGTGGCCTGACCTCTTGGGCTGCCCTTAGCTGGCTTGGTGCCAGGGAAGAAAAGCCCAGGTGTGGTCTAGCACCTTCTCCTCCTGGCTCCTTGGGGGAAGCTGTTCTGATGGGGCCCAGGACCCCTGCCCACCAACCCCATCTATCTGCAAGCATCACAATCGTGAATGTATATCGGGGGACAATTGCCACTTCTAAACACCCACTGTTTAGTTTTCTCGTCTTACTGGAACAAGGAAGAACAGGTGGGACTTAGATTTTATAGCCTTGGAAGTATTTGCACATAGATCATCCCATCTAATTGTCCCAAAAGCCCAACAAGAGGCTGAAAATCTTGGACGGAGGTTGGGTGGGTGGTCATGAGTTCCAGTATTGAACACCCCGTCAGGAGTCAGGCTGGGGCTCAGAGACACGTGGGTCTGAGGGGGCTCTGGCCACGGGGAGGTGGAGGGAACAGTGTGGCGGTGCGTGGAGGTTGGAGCTGCTGGCAGCGTGTGGGTACTGGAGGACGTCCGGACAGGAGGGAGCATCTGAGAGCCAAGCCTGGCGATTCTGCCCAAGGATGTCTGCTCGGTGTTTAGCAGAGGCTCGCTGCTACTCACACTGGCCCTTCCCAGCTGTCAGAGCAAAGAGAGGCCGTCTTTGCAGCAGCCTTGAGAAGTCTGGTGGGGTATGTGTATGGGGAGACCCCGCAGGCCTAGTGCCCAGAGGACTGGGGAGGAAGCAGGGGCCCTCGAGGGGCGGACTCCGTGGTCACCAGTCAGGACCCGGCAGGTGGGGGGAACCCATCTCCGCGACAAGTACTTCCCATGACAGGGACGGAAGTCCAAGAGGCAAACATCAGGAGGTTTGTGAAAGGACGGGTCCCCTTTGTGCTGGTGGACAGTAATTCTTGCTCTGATTCAAAAGTGACTCCGATGGGCGATCCCAGTGGGCCTGTTGGGGCTGAGTCGGAGAAGGTGCCTTTTACGTTTGAAATCCCTTCGGTGAAAGCACTTGGCGTTCTTGCCACGTGAGCTGACGTGAGCGGACGGACGGTGAGCCAGCGAGTCTCAGGCCCCGCTGTCTGTCTCTGCATCCTTTGCCCCCGAGCCCTCTTTGGCAGAGCAGTCATTCCCTTCCTTTTTAGGATGTCCGAGCGGCCGGCCGCTGGCTCGCTCCGCTTCCTGACTATCTCGGGAGCTCTGTGAAAGAGCGCACCGTGAATGGGTTAGGACGGGAGAGCCAGATGGGACCTGAGGACCTAGGAAACTCCTGACACCTTCTCAGGGGGCCTGTGAGATCAAAAGCATTTTCTCAGAATGCCGAGATAGCACCGGTTCGTTCTCCTTTTCCCGTGAGCACACAGTGGAGCATTCCAGAGGCTACATGGGACGTGGTACCATAGCCACTGGAACGCAGAAGCAGGTTGGAGAAGCCAGACATTAAAGAGATTTGCAAAAATGCAAAGCAATGCCCTTCTTCTCGTTAGGTGCTTTGGTTTTAGCATATATAGCTCTTATAACGGGCTTCTGGTCACCATTTAAATGAATTAAATGAACATATCTTGGTTGCAATCTTTTCTTTCTTTCTTAGATTTTTATTTATTTATTTGAGAGAGAGAGCGAGCATGAGCAGGGCAGGGAGAAGCAGAGGGAGAGGGAGAAGTAAACTCTCCTCCGAGCAAAGACATGGGGCTCCATCCCAGGATGCTGGGATCATGAGCCGAAGGCAGACGCTTCACCCGCTGAGTCACCCAGGCGCCCCTTGGCTGCAACTTCTAAGTTGTAAATATTGACCAATACAACCCACATGAGCAAAAAGCTCTTTGGTGCCTTGGTGATTTTAAGAGGGTCAGAAGGGCCTGAGGCCAAAACTTCTGAGACCCCCGGACTTGAAAGTCCTGCTTATTTAAGAGTAAAGGATGGGCGTTTTGTGATTTGTTATCTATTGGAGCCTAATAGCTCCCCACTGGAACTAACCCTAAAGGGCTGGATGGTCCACAGAAAAGCGCTTGCCTGCACCTGCCCAGAGCCGGCGCCTCCCAGAATCGCTAGCCCAGCCCTGCTGCGGGGGAGTCAGGCCAGGCGCCCTCGGGGCTCAGCAGTGGAAGCAGAGGGAAGCTTGTCCCAGGGCCCATCACTCTGTCCACCACAGGACCTCTCCTTATTTTCCTCTTCTTCTTTCCGGCCCCTCAATTCCTCACGGACACCAGGTTCCCTGCTGCATCCCCCACTGTCCCCAGGACCCACTGAGTGGCTTGCTGACATGCGGCCCAGATATCCGTCCGCCCCTAGCCCCGTGATTGGAAGGGGGAAATGAGACACGTTGGCACTGCCAGGGCCGGGTGTGGGGTTGCTGGCAAGGCATCCAGGATGCAGCATTTTGGGGGTGCTCACCCTGGGGGCCCACCCGGAAAGCGCAAGGCTCCGAGAGTGGGCATCTCACTTGCCCCCCACCCCCAGGCCTGGGAACTACAGTCTACAGAAGAATGCCAAGTCAAGGGAAGGTTGCAAGCGCGGTTTTAGCCCCATCTCTCTGGTCGGAAGCAATGGTGGGGGAGCGCAGACCTCAAGGGTGGCTTTGGAGGGTTTGCAAGGCGAGAGACCCCAGCCAGGCCTTACTCTGCGCAGCAGGTGAGCCAGGGAGGAGGAAGTGCCAAAGGACCTCTGAAGAGCCCTTTGCAAACTTCACCTTCCTGCCCGCGTTAGGAGGGATTTGTCCATTAGATTGTCATGCTTTTCTAGCCATGACCCACAGTAAAAAATACAGAAACACGTTTGACACTGCAGCCTGATTTTCATACATTATCAATAAGCGAAACTAAAGTTCCAGAAGACAATCCTTATCTTTATGACACACGACACTGTCTAGTCTGTCTAGAAAAAAAAAATGCTGCTCACTAATCAGGGGTCACCGCCCACTCACTGGCCGCCTGCTGTTGAGAAAACACAGACAAAGGGCCAGATGGAAGCCCACCTCTGCACAGGATCCTGTATTTCTCTCTTTCATGCAAGGGCTCTCTCTGCAGGAAGCAGTACAGGGACGCTTGCCCCTGAATGCACCTGAGACTCAGTGTAGCCTCCAGGGTTCTAGTTCAAGGGCAGAGGAACAAGCAGCTTCTGCTGCGCCTGTGTGCTTCAGTGGCCCCAGAATGGTCCAGACCCCAGCACCTGCCCCTCCTCCCCGAGAGCGGTAGCTCAGCCCAGCATTATTTACCTGCACATATTCCCACCAAAAGTCTGGACACAATGATCATCTCGAACGACCGGGCGACCTCGCTGCACCCCATTAAGATCGCGGGTACAATGGAGAAGATGTTGTTGAAGAGCAAAGTCCCTTTCCTGCAGAGGACGAAATGTCAGTTAGTCCGGGTGGAGGATTCATTCATTCGTTTAACAGATGTTCACCAAGCGTCTGTCCAGTTATAGCAGTGGGCTTTGCTGCTGCTTCCGTCTGTGATTGAAGGCGGAGAGGGGTCAAGTGCACAGCCTGGCCAAGGCACAGTCTCCGTGGGAGCCAATGGAGATGACCACAGTGCAGAGAGCATCGGTCACGGGGAGCAGAGAGAAAGAACCAAACACTACGATACACTTAAGGGTTTTTTTTTTTTTTTTAAAGATTTTATTTATTTATTTGACAGAGAGAGAGATCACAAGTAGACAGAGAGGCAGGCAGAAGTGGAGGGGGAAGCAGGTCTCCCACTGAGCAGAGAGCCTGATGCGGGGCTTGATCTCAGGACTCTGAGATCATGACCTGAGCTGAAGGCAGAATCTTAACCCACTGAGCCACCCAGGCGCCCCACACTTAAGGGTTTTTGAAATCATCAACTTGCATGATGTTAGTAGAATCTTGAAACCAGATCAGGTAAGGACATTAGAATAAATGTATAGGGTCAACCTCACGGGTATCACAAAGATGGAAAAATCGTATATGAAATATTAGCAGACTGAATTCAACAGCATACAGAAAAATCTTTCAGGGTTAAAATGCCACATCTGTCTGGGAAAAACAAAACTGTAACATTATTTTTTAAATGACAGAAGTCTATCTTTGTGACTCCAGGTAGGTGGGGAAGGCTGTCTTCAGACACAAAAGGCAAAAACCGTAAATGAGAGTTTAAGTCTGACCACTTGAACGTGTAAACATCTTGTATGAAAAAGATACTATGTGTGTGACTAAGCAATAAAGCAACAGATCGAGAAGATACTCGCCTGATGCAACAGTGTTGCCTGGACAGGCCCAGAGATGGAATTTCCTCCCAGCCTTATAATCCTGGCTAAGGGACAGCATCTCTGTGTTCGGTTTTCCCATTTTGAAAAAGGGGATGGGGCTGTTGTATGGACTGGAGGAACTAAAAACCCTTAAAAAAAACAAAAACACCAAACCCTGAAAACTCTAAAAACGCAAGCTAAGGCTAGAGCCTGGCACACAGGAACCCCTCAATGAACTGTTAGTTGCTACAGTTGTACAAGGAAACCACAAGCCAGTGAATAGCATTTTTATCACGTTCTCAGGCAGACAGCTGGGCACGCAACTGCCTGCTCATCTGGACCAAACGGATCAGCGTGGACCCAAGTCCTTTACTCCAGGAGACCTGGCCTGCAGATCTGTGACCTGACTGCTGCTCTGGCGGGCAGGGGGAACTACCAGGTCCAACACCAACCTCCCAGGAAGACCTCAGAATCTTAGATCCCAAAGCAGAGGTTGGATGTTTCTAATCTGGGACTCTTTTTGAAAAGTACTGGAGAGGGCGCTCTGGGTTCTGGCCTTGACTCTCAAGCTAACAAGATATGTGGCCAAGATGATTTGACCTCACCTAGCCTGTGTGCTCGTTCGCCAAGGGAAGGGGCTGGAGGCGAGGAGCTCTTACATACCACGAGTAACAAGGCCGCTTTCTCATGCCCATGGAATTTACGAGAGTGTGACGTCTTAAGGACCTTTTTTGGAATCAAATATACAACCTCTAATGCTTCTAGAATTAGGGGCAAAGATAGGAGCTCTGCCCTGACGTTCACAACACCCTTAGTGAGAGTTGCCCCGGGACCATGTGGTTTCACCCTCGAAGGCCTGACAGTCATCTCAGCCATTTCAGAGTTTCATGGGAATTTAATTTGGGCTCAGTGTTGCGTATTACTTGATCCCAAGGTAAAAGGACAGAGCAGTGAGTTTGTGTTTGTTTGGGAAGCAGAGTTCGAGAACACTGTGCTGTGACCTACATTGGGACTGACATCATGGTCCTGTTACCTGGGTTTGAATCCTTTAAAAGCACACACGCACATGCACATACACACACACACACGCACATGTACACGCACACACACACACACACACACAGAGGAGGAGAGAACCTGTTTTGGTTTTGGTAAGGAACATACCTGCAAGGCAGGAGAACAGAGAGAGGGAGCGAGTCCGGAGCTGGAAAGTACATTCTGGTCTTTCTGGACCTGCCCCCAGAGCCCGAGACCCGCCACACCCACGTCTAGACCCTGCCTCCGTCCCCAGCCACGTGGTCAACATCAGGTCTTCTTAAGACCCTTTTAGAAAACAGAAATCAGGGCGCCTGGGTGGCTCAGTGGGTTAAATCCTCTGCCTTCGGCTCAGGTCATGATCCCAGGGTCCTGCGATCGAGCCCCCGCATTGGGCTCTCTGCTCAGCAGGGAGCCTGCTTCCTCCTCTCTCTGTCTCTCTGCCTACTTATGATCCCTGTCAAACAAATAAGTAAAATCTTAAAAAAAAAAAAAAGAAGAAAGAAAGAAAGAAAACAGAAATCATCACACCAGCTATTACCTAGTTTTACCAACAAAAAAACCCGATTTCGGCTTTCGGCTTAGGTTTTGAATGGTCGGGGTCTGGGAATTTCAGGAGCTGGAAATTCACCTGGCCTTACCTGCCAAATTTATTCACCAAAGGGCCGACCATGAGGGAGCCGAGGAAGCCTCCAAACGGGAACATGGACACGGAAACAGACCACAGCAACGTCAAGGAAAACTCGTTGATGTAGTTATTGTTGCGCTCATAGTAGGTCTGGTTATAAAACTCTTTCATGAGCTGGAGAACAAAGCGGAAGACAGCACCAAAATAACTTGACCCCGTTTTGCAGAAAGCACACCGTGGGCTGTCAGGCCCCCCCGGGGACGACCTGGGCGCACAGACAGCGACACCAGGGAGTGGCAGGGAGGAGGGACAGAGTGGTACAAAGAGAAAGCTAGCAGGAGCGGGGAGATGCCAGGCCTCTGACAGGCACCCTGTCCAGGACGTAGCTAACCCGTCTTCTAGGCCTTTGGATGACCTCTGACCCTCCAGACTCCTCTGGAGAGTACAAGGCTGGGGAAGACCAGAGCACCCCCCCTCTGTACCCCCGAGGCCAGCCCGTGGGTGAACAGCCAGGCTTGACTGTCCATGAAAAGCCAAGGCCAGGCACCTGGTTCACCCCCATGGGCCCACAAGTCACTCCCTCGGGCCTGCGCTGTGTCTTGTGGGTATCTCCCTTCCCCGTGACCTGAGGGCCCACCATGTGCCCCAGCATGCATGGACCGCCACCCCAGAGGCCACTTCCAGGCACGAGCTGCTCCAAACCCCAACCCACTGGCAGGGGTGGAGGGTTTGCGTCTCACTACCCCCAGCGACTTACCTCGGCAGGGGAGTTAACGGCGGCCACGTTGTACCCATACTGGAAAGATGACCCAAAGGCAGCTATCAGCGTCGCCAGTGAAAGTACCAGCGTCAGCCTCTATGGGAGGAGAAACCCTGGCTTAGGTCATAGGAAGCAGCTGGGTTTCAAGGGAACTTTTACCCCAAAGTCTTCTAGAAGGACGCAAGACAAATCCGGAGATCTGTGGTCTTTCAGCTGCTCCTGTCTCAACACCTACTTCTACCACC
Source organism: Mustela nigripes (assembly GCF_022355385.1). Lineage (NCBI taxonomy): Eukaryota > Metazoa > Chordata > Mammalia > Carnivora > Mustelidae > Mustela > Mustela nigripes. The sequence continues at coordinate 6,089,937 of NC_081570.1, forward strand.
TTGTAGAAAGTTCCTTGAGCCAAAGCATTTAAGGGCTAGCTGATTCTCTGCTCTGGGGGGCTGTCCCAGATGCACTGTAGGGCCACCCGTCCCCAGGTGTCTCCAGCCATCGCTAGATGTCAGCCTGGTTGGGGAAAGCGACTGCCCCTGAGTACCACTGGGTCAGAAAGTCACCGAAGGTTCACCTGCTCCAACACTCTACCTCTGTCCGAAATGCTTCCCCACCACCCCATCGCATGCCCGTGTTTGCGGACCGCAGCCAGCAGAGCCCACGTCCTCCCCTAACAATCGAAGAGGAGAAAATGTGAACAATTCTAACTCTTTCTTTAGGACCGCGATTAACTTCCTTGAGCCTCTGGACTTTTGCTTTAACAGGCACGAGGAGAAAATATTTAAATACAGGTTTCTGGGGACTCAAACATGCGTGTTCTATGATCATGTTCCCCTTTGACACGGAGGAAACTGAACACTTAATGACGGGGGGAAGTCGTTAGTAAGGTCACGAAAAATTGGAGAAAAATAAAAGTGGAAAAAGTTTTTCTCTAGAATATGCAGATTTCTTTTTTTTTTTTTTTTAAGATATTTATTTGACAGAGAGAGAAAGAGAGAACAAGAGAGGGGGAACAGCAGAGGGAGAGGAGGAAGCATGTTCCCCGCTGAGCCGGGAGCCTGACAAGAGACTCGATCCCAAGACCCTGGGATCATGACCTGAGCCGAAGGCAGACGCTCAACCGACTGAGCCACCCAGGGGCTCAGAATCTACAGATTTCATCTTGCATCTGCCGCTGCTACTTTCTAGCTTAATTGCTAGAATCTTCAGTTTCCTCCTCTTTAAAAGGAGGGTCAATCACACTCCCCCAGAGTTGTTGCAAGGTTGAATCACGGAAGTGTCGAGCTGCGGAGGTGAATCCACTGACCGGAGCCTGGATGTGGCTCTCAGAAGCCGCCCCTGGAGCATCTTCCTCTCCGTGCTCCCACGGAAGCCCCGTCCCGTGGACATGTGCTCCCTCATGGCTGCCGAGGTCCCCGGGTCTCCCTCCAAGCAGCACCTCTGCAGAGAGCTGAGGAGCCAGGCTGGAGGCAGAGACACCACAGAGCACCAGCCGGTTAACATCCAAGCAGCATCCAAGCAGCAGTGGGGCAAGACCTGCCTGGAGGCCCCACAAATGAAACCTGGCCCTCTCCTCCCTCCACAAAGGAATTAACAAAGGGTTCATTCAGCTGGAAGTTTCTGGCAAGGGGGGTAAGAAGCATGGGCTCTGGTTTCCAGTCTCTCTTCAGCCCCCGCCATCCCCTGGGGTCAGCATGGGGAGGAGGTGACCAAAGTGGGGGGGCAGTGTTGGTGCCCAGGAGACAAAGTGGGTTCCGGGGCTGCTGCCACGCTACCCTGTGCTTGCTAGAGGTGGGGAGGGCACAGGAAGGAACAAGCGCGCGCACCCCCCTCCCCGGGAAGTGCTCTGGGCAGTCACTCCCTCCCTCCATCCCTCCAACAGATGGTGGCCCCCTCGGGAGCCCCCATTGTTCTAAGTGCTGGGGATATTGGGGAAAGCAAAACAAAGTCCGTCCCCTGTGGGGGTTCTACGGCTGGTTTTGTGGAAGGGGGTCTGGAGGGGGGAAGGCCGCAGGCTGGGAACTGACAAACAGTTTTCCTCTTCCAATTCTCTTCCACGTAAATGATTCACTAGAAACACAATAGGCTTCACTCAAACCGCCCAGGGCCCCCTCCTGACCGCTTTCTACTCCGGTGGGTCCTCTGGTTTGAAGACCTTAGCAGAGCTCCTCTGGGTGGGGGGGGGCTGGCTGGTGCCCCAGATCGCAGGACACTGCCAGGCAACACGGACGGACCGACGGTGACCCGACTGCTTTTAGGAGATCGCAGGGAACATACACGAGGAAGAACTCCAGCCGCAGACGCTCCAAGCCCAGAGCGTCCAACGTGACGTCCGTGCTTTGTCTCCCTCCCTGAATTCAAGCTACAGGCACGTTCTCTGACCCGGAGGAGTCAGGGGTTACCCTCCGTCGAAACCGTAAAGACATTCTGGGTAGGTTCTCGCTGACCACGCTGTCCAAATGCCTTCATTCATTAAACAAATAGTGGCTGAGACCTGCCTCTATTCCAGACACCAGGCTACAGTCTGGTGAGCAGGTCGGCCCCCTCCACATCACGGTCCAATGGGGAAGGCGGACATTTAAAAAAAAAAAAACAAACCCAACCTAATAATTTAATAGTTTAACTATCACTGTACTGAGCTCTACAGAGGAAAAAAAAACACAGACGTGGTTTAAAAGAGGAGCCAGAAGTGAACAGGGGCTTGGGTGAGGGCGAGGCTGAGCCAGGGCAGAAGCACTAGCTCTGAGGACCATCACGTCCTCACAAAGTTAAACAGAGTATTCGAATGACCCAGCGGTCCCACACACAGGTGTCCCTCCAAGAGAAAGAAAGACACGTGCATGCAAACACTTGAAAGCAAATGTTCATGGCATCATGATTCCGACTAGCCCTGAGCTGGAAACCATCCAAATACAGATCAGCTGATGAATGTATCAACAGGTGCCGTGCAGCCAGACCATGGAAGGACTCCACAAGAAGGAAAGACAACAGACTGACACGCACGACACACGGTGACTGGACCTTGAAAACATGCTAAGTGAAAGCAGCCCGTCACAAAGGAGCCCCTGCTGTCTGCCTTCGCCTTTGCGAAAGGTCCGAAGCAGGCAAATCTAGGGAGACACAGACGGTAATTGAGTGGTCGCAGGGGTCTGGGGAGAGATGTGGGTTACGGCCACGGGGCACAGGGTTCTTTTAGGGGTGATGAGAATGGTCTAAACTTACCCATGCTGATGGCTGCACAACTGTACATTTGTGTATTTTATCCAAATTGTATACTTTTCATGGGTAAATCACATGGTCTGTGAGTTACGTTCTCAGGAAAGGTACTATATTTAAAAGGCATGTAAAAGCAAACCGCGGTTTCTTTTCCTATTTCTTTTCTCTTGTCTTTCTTTCCTCTCTTTCTTCCTTCCTTCCTTCCTCTCTTCTTTGTTCCTTCCTTCATTCCTTCCTTTCCCCTTTTTTTTTCTTTTTTGGGCAGGCTTTCCAGCAGGGAAAGAGATCTAGTACTGGGCTGGAGTAGGGCATGAGAGGGAAGGGGCCCAGGTCTCCCAGCAGCTTGTAAAAGTGACAAGTGGCTTTCAGACATGAAAGGGGGTGGGGTGTCTCCTCAGAGGCCAAGGGGAGCCATGACCCAGCTCTGCTTTCGGGAGCAACTGCACGTTCCTCACGCCCACACTAAACGGGCTTCCTGTTTCAGAACACCGAACACATTTTCAGACTTCATTCAAAAGCCACCTTCAGGGCCTGGCTTCCAACTGGATGTGATTTAAGGGTGCTGGGAAAGGAGCTTTGCCCCTAAACAGCTCCCTTTGGGAATCTGCTTCCTACAGCCATTCCCACCGTCCGGAATCTCCCAGGAGAATTCCAACGTCTCCAGAAAAGTTCGTTCTTATGAATGATAAACTCTTCGACTCACTTTCTCACACTTTCGATCCCAAAGTTCACAAACAGAAAGGGAGGCCTAGGTGCGGCTGGGGCACAGCAGAGGTGTCTTGCCTTGTGGCTCTGGTGGTTTTGAGCTTGTTTGGGGGGGTGGGCAGCATAAGGGCCCGGGATCGGATCCTACGCTCCTGCTGCTGGCTGTTTGGCCTTGGGCCAGTTACAGAACTTCTGTCTTGGCTCCTTCCCCGGTAAAATGGGGACGGCCCTCCCTCCCTCACAGGACTGAGGCAAAGAATGAATGAGTTCATACATGAAAAACACTTGGCTTATAGTGAGTTCTACACACAGCCCTGCTCTCATCACCAACACCGATCACACCAGAGGGGAAGTGACTTATCCCATCACGCTAGGTGTGCTGTTGATGGAGGCACATCCCCCCCGGCCCCCAAAAATTATGTCTTCATTTTCTAAAAACACTTGGCTCATTTTTCCTCCCTTCAGGCCAAAAGTCCTTTTTCTTGGAAGAAAAATTCTTGATGCACATTGGTCAGATTCTGGTCTTTTCTCTTTACATAGGAGGAACCCAAAGGCCAATGAGGCCATGGTCACACCGCCAATGGGGGGACAGAGAGCCCCACGGAGCCCTCTCCATCAGCCCCAGCTCTCTGCAGGGTTCCCAGGCCCCTCCACTTTTCCACGGCTCCAAAATGCTCCCTGGGCTTCCCTCAGTAAACTGCAGATATTCCCATAGCCACCACGGGAATCCCAGGAAGCCCAGCACGTGTCCTGGCTTTTGTCCAAAGGGGCAGGTCTGGCCTCAGGCAGCCAGGAAGGGGAGGTTTCCACCCCCCACCCCCGACCCCCTCCCCCACCCTTGGAGTGCGGGCTTCCTTCTTTGGAGAATCCAGGGGGCAGGCATCTAGCTAGAATCAGCCCGTACCTGCTGCATGTGACCATTTTAATCATATCCTCTCCAGATGTGTGGCTTCCTTTCAGGGACCACCTCGCGAGGCTTTTCTGTTCTCCTGCGGCCTCATCTGAGGGCAGAGCTGGCCAGGGCGTTCCTCTTTGAAAAGAGGGCACAGACCCGATGAGGGCCTCTGGCGGCCCCCAAGACCCTAAGTTCTTGAGGACTCACAGCCCCTTTTCTAGGAGATAGAGGCCTTAATGGCTGAGCACGCCCATCTTTCTTGGTTGTTGCAAGAGTCAAACGAGATCCACATGGGAAGGCTCAGTAACCTTCAAAACATAATTCTCGCAGCACAAGAACGCCTCTAATGAGAAGAGACTAGGGAGGCTGCTAAACGGCCTGCAATACACAGGCCAGGCCCCCACAGCAAAGAGTCCTCGGACCCCAAATGCCACTCGTGCCCCGCTCTAAAGGATGAGCAAAAGTAGTAACATTTATGGGGGACCCACTACAGGCCAGGTAATTGGTCTAGTAGCCCTAGGGGCGGTCTGGTTATTATCCCCATTTTACAGATGAGAAGGCTGAGGCACAGAGCAGTTAAACAACGTGCCCAAGTTCCCGCAGCTTGAACAGGATGGAGCAGGAACAGAACCAGGACCTCCCGCCTCCCACACCCGCTCTGAACCCGCAGAGTGCTCTCGACCTGTCTGTGGACCGGGCTCCCCTCCGCGCCCGGCTCCGGCATCACCGGCATGGGCAGGTACCTCTGTCTCCACAAATACAGGCAGATGCGCCGCAATGCCTAAAATGCGAATTCCTCGTGATAAATTCGCAGGCTCGGTCTTCCCGAATTCTCCTCAATCTAGAGACTCTCGAAGGACAGCCGAAATTCTCTGAGCGAGGGGAGTGGGGCAGGAGGGGAGTGGCCAGAAAACGCTTGTCTTGAAAACAAGGGAGCCTCTCCTCTCAAAGGCCGGGCATCCCTGCTCCCAGATGGGAATGAGGCTCGAGTGGGTTCTGAGTCTCCTCCGCATCCTCCCCCTCTCCACGCCGGCCTCGCCGCGGCGTGACTTGCCCCAGAACCGAATGCCAGTGTCCCGAAGCCCCCATCAGAACAAATCAAGGAAAGCAGCTCACCCATCGTGCAAGGGTTTTGTGGGGCCGGGCCGGGTGGGGTGGGGAGGGCAGAGGCCCTTCTCCTCCCAACTTTTCTGGGTAAGGCTCTGGGGACAACAAAAGCCTTGACCCGTCTTCAATTTGGCGGCAGGTACTTTTCAAGGCTGTTCGGGGAGAATGATCCCCGGCCAGTCTCCAAAATCTAAGTGTCCCCGAATCCGTCTCCTAGTCCCTGTCAAAGCGAGCTCGAAGGTTCCGTCCAGCGGCCCGGTCCCTCCCGGGAGCAGAGCCGAGCAGCCGTCCGCAGCGGGCCGCTCGGCGCCGCCTCCTTCCCCGGGAGGCTCACTTACCCCCTCCTTCTTGGTGGGGCTCTGCTGCTCCATCTTGGGCTTGCCAGAGGGGAGCGCCTGCGACTTCCTTTCAGCCAAAATAACAAAAGCACTGAATGGAGAGAGAAAACATTCGGGTTGTACTTTGGCCGCGCCAAAGATCAGCCAATAGCATTTTTACAGCCAGCCCCGCACTGAATAACCCTTTCGGGAGCCCCGAGGTGTGTGCGTGCGGTGCGTGTCTCCTTTCGCGTCTTTTAAATGCAAAGCTTGGGGGTTGGCTCAGCCGGCGGGCGCCCCCTCCCCCCAGCACCGGCGGCAGCGCCGGCCCGATGGGGCGGGCTGTGGGCCGTGGCTCCCCGAGAACCTCCACCCGTCGGGCTCGTGGTGAGTGGCTGCGGGAGTTATTTCTGTCACAAACACTCGGAAAAGCCACCAGCCCCATATCGTACCAGATAGCACGAGGCCAAGGGTTAGGGTCACCGGAGTCTCCTGGGAAGTGGTCCCTGCCAGGAAGGCCGCAGCCCGTCCCTCTGGGAGCCCGCTTTTCCTCAAATAACCGCGCCACACTAGCTCGGAGAGTGTATTTTCCTTGGCGAGGACCCGAGGGGCCTGAAGATGTGACTTTCTCTGTGATCATCACTTCTGTAAAGGCAGTGAATAGCTCAGATGCCTTTATCTGCAGGGCAGGGAAAGGGAGTCACGGCTGCTGGCCTGGGTCCACCGGCTCTGCCAGGCGAGGCCACGGCCGCCTCCTGTGCTCAGCGCGCGTCGGCCCCGCGGCTGGAGCGTGGGCTTCCATGGAAGCAGGGGCAGCCGAAATCCGGAGCAGAGTCCCACAAGGCCCACGGGCTTTTGTCTTTACGGGATATAGTTCTTGTTTTACTTGCTGCGGCGCAAATCTATTTTTTTTTTTTTTTTTAAGATTTTACTTATTTGTCAGAGAGAGAGAGAGAGAGCGCCCAAGCGGGCGAGCAGCAGAGGCAGAGGGAGAAGCAGCCTCCCAGCTGAGCCAGGAGCCAGAATCCTGAGATCATGACCTGAGCCAAAGGCAGATGCTCAAACCAACCGAGTCCCCCAGGCGGACCCTCCTCCTTTCCCAAATAAATGACCCGGAGTCCGCTGTGTGCTGGACGCCGTTCCTGCATCAGTAGCAGGCTTGGGAATTGTGACCAGGGTCTTACCTGCGGGAGACTGTGAGGAGGGTGACAAAGAGCCTGTGCGTGTGCGTTGGGGACCCCTGTGACCCTGTTGCGAGGGAGGACTGGCCATTTTTCCCCACCAGCTCATTCCCTGTCCTTTCTTGTGTCACAGCATGACGCCCAAGGAAGGTTTGGCAAGACCAGAGGTTCCCAATCATTTCAGAGAGCTCTGGAGAATTCTCCAAAGAAAATGCACTTTGGTGGGGGAAGAGGGGGAGGGGGTGAAGGGAAAGACACAGATTGTGCAAACAAAAAGAAGTGGCCTCTGTTGGCAGCCCTGAGTCATGGCCAGGCCCACCTGCCCCTGCCCTCCTGCGTGATGAATGACGGCGTGCTTGGGGAGGTGGCAGGGGCGGGGGGGGGGGCAGGGGTACGCCCTGCCCAGCACCTGACCTCCCCAGCCCCAGCAAGGCCCTACTTGGTTCCTGTGGGACTCAGGCATTGCAGGCATGGCCATGTGTCACCAGCACCCCAGCAGGGCCAGCCAACAGGGTACAACACCTTGCCTGGGCTCCTGCCACTGGGAGCACCCAGGAGCGAGCCTGAGGGCTGGGGGCTGCACCCCTCGTAGGTGCTGTCTGTCCCTGCTCCAACCCTCCCAGCCCAGGGACTGGGCCCAGCAGTCTGGGGTCTCCAGCTGCTGTTGAGCCCAAGGAAGGGCCCTGGGACTCAGGGGATCTGGGCATTCAGATGGGGGAACAGGCCGCCAGTTGGAGGCACACCCCTGGCAGGTTGACTTGGGGTCTGTGGTCTGCACCCCACCCCTTAAATGATCTCCAAGTTGGGGGGGCGTCTCAGACTCTGGCCTCTGGGCCCTGCCCTCCCTGCCCGGCCCCGGTCTGGACTCGAAGAACCTGCCAGTTGAAGCCTATTTTTGCTGTGTGGTTTAAAATGACACTAATGAACACCACTGATTGACCCAAGGACAGGCTGAGGTGTGTCCCAGGATCACGTACAAGTTTCTCCGAGAAACTGCATTTATTTTGAAACTACCTCTACCAAGAGCTAAGGAATCCCTTTTAAAGGAAAAGTGGACAGTTACGGGGCCATGCTTGGTCCTGGCAGGGCCCTCCTGCCACACTTCCTCACCTTCCACACAGTCTGGGTCCTCATTAGGAGGATTATTATATTAGGACTTTAGTTATATTATTATATAATTTATATATTATATTATATTGGGATTTTATTATATCAGGATTTTATCATTGAGGGACGAAGGACCCAAAGAGGGCCAGGTATTAGGGCCTCTTTAACCTCTCGTGACCCAGGAAGTGTGGCCAGGGACTCTGACATGAGGATCTGAGTCCCGGAATTAAACACCCAAAGTGCTATCACTAACATAAAATGTACATATGTCCGCGCACAACCTTAGGGGACTTATCAGAATCTGACAACAGTGGTTATCCTGGAACGTGAGATCACAGGTGATTTTGATCCTAGTATATATTTACATTTATATTTTATTCTTAAAAGGCTTATTTCATTTTGTTATTTTTTTTAAAGATTCTATCTATTTATTTGACAGAGAGAGAGAGAGATCACAAGTAGGCAGAGAGAGGGGGGAAGCAGGCTCCCTGCCGAGCAGAGAACCCGAAGTGGGGCTTGATCCCAGGACCCTGAGATCATGACCTGAGCCCAAGGCGGAGGTTTAACCCACTGAGCCACCCAGGCGCCCCTTAAAAGACTTATTTTAGAGAGAGATCCAGGAGGAAGAGGGGCCAAGGGAGAAAGAGATCTCAAGCAAACTCCCTACTGAGCACAGAGCCTGACATGGGGCTCGATCTCACCACCCTGAAATCATGACCTGAGACCTGAATTCAAGTCAGGGTTAAGTCAGATGCTTAACCCAAGAAGGCACCCAGGCGCCCCTCCATTTATATTTACTGAGCCTAATGCTGTACGGGAAGGGGAGTGCAACAGGGTTCCAAGAGAAAAACTGCCTTCTGCCCCAGGCGGCTTAGACTCTACTTGAAGACACAGTTTAACCAAATAAACACATTGATGAATTTACAACAATAAAAGAGCTCTAGAGATGGGGGTGGAGGGCTGGTCAGGGGAAGCAGTCCTAAAAATGTGAGCTTGAGCCGAGACAGGAAGGAAGGAGGAAAAGAGCTTACCCAGGCAAAGGGGGCGGGTGGGGAGGGGGCGGTGGAGAGGGCTTTGCAGACAGGAACAGTATGGGCCAAGGCCTGTGGTCGGAGTGTAATGCCATCAAGAAATTGCAAGGTCAGTGTGGCTAAGGAGCACAAGGCAAAGAGGAAGAGTGTAGGGGGGAGGCTGGCGGGGCAGGCTGGGCCAGACTAGACTTAGTACTTGAAGACCACGTGCATTAAGGAGCTCGATTTTTGTCCTAGGAGCAGAGAGAAGGCGTTGAGTTTCGAGAGTGATCAGGTTTGCGTTCTTCCAAACTCACAGTGGCTACCTGGAGGTGAACCACAGAGGGAACAGAGGTTCACAGACTTGGGGGAGAGGGGAGGGGGCAGTTTCTTTGCTGTAGACCTGCCCTCGGAGGGTAGCGGAAAAGATGAGAGAAGTCAATTAATCCGAGAAATATCTAGGCTATAAAAGTGACAAGACTTGCTGACTGACAGGGCCAAGGGCAGTGAAACAGGACGACTTCTGTATGACTGTTGCAATGAAGAATCAAAATGATCTTTCTGAAAACGAAGCTTTTCAGAATTACCAGTTTATGTAGGAAAATTCAACAAAAATGTAAAAAGTTGAAGTAGCACCAGAAGGCAGGGGGGCAAATCCCTGGGTTGTTTTGAGACCAAAGATACCAGGACTTTGGGTCACTGCTGCTCTCACTTCTACTAGGAATGTTCTGGAATCTTCAAGTTTTGCTGCAGGCCTTTTTTGAACAGACTGCTGTGGCTCCCCCAACCCCAAATCAATTTGCTCAGTCCCTTGTCAACAGTAATAGAATTTGGGGAAGGACTTCTTGGCTGAGCAAAATAAAGACTGCGTTTCCCTAGGTCCCTTGCAATTGGTGTGGACATATGACAAAGCTCTGTATAATGCAAAGGGGTCGCTGGTGGTGTGACTGGATTTGGTTTTGTGTTCAGGTTAAAAAAATGCGTGGGATTTAAGTGGGTCAGCCCCAACCCTTTTTTTCCCCTGGAAGACCTGTTATTTTTATGTGCCACACAGTAGAACGTGGGGTTCCCTAGGAGCAGGTGCATGGTGCTACAGCAGAAACACCGGCATGGGCCTCAGGGGGGCACAGACCGAGGCTGCCTGCCCAGGAGCAGTGTGCACACGGGATTGCTGGATTCGAAGGCGGAGTGGGAAGGGACTGGGTCGTCTCCATTCCAGGTTGAGATAAGGAAGCGGTGACGAACAGGTCCTAGCGTGCATCCAGCTATCCAGACCCGTGGTCCTGGGGCAGTGTAGGGGAGGTGGAGGGGGTCCGGTCTGTTGACCTAGGACTTTTCAAGCCTGGTGCTCAGTGGGGTCAACCGCACGCCACCCCGGCTGGCCATCTGGCCATTGGAACTCAGCTCAGCAGAGAAAACCTATCAGATCCGAGTTAGCGTTCTTGCTCCTTAGGCCGGTTAGGAGCTCTGACACTGAATCTGGCTCAAAACTCGATCAGGCATTGCCGGGGCAGGGAGGCTGCCCGTCACGCTCCGACATGCCTGGTGAGTAAACTTAAGAGACTTTACAAGAACAGAGTTTGACCTTGCTTATCAGCGTGCACAGGCACAAACGGGTGTGTCCCCCAAGAACCATGGACAGAAAGCGTGAAAGCCAGGGGGGTCACGAGGCTCCTTGGGGACCCAAGGGGCCTCCCTCAGTTACACTTTACCATAGGTAGACAGCTCTTTGTTTAGAGCTGTCATAAAAACACACAACAAAGCTTCCTATCTTTAGTATACAGTTTGCTCTATCTACTATGTGGGGTAAGTGATCGCCTGAACTTTCTCACTTTGCGAGACTAAGGCTCTACGCCTGCTCCACGTCGACTGCCCATTTCTTCCCCCCAGCTCTAGGCAACCTCCACTTGCCTTTTTGTTTCAATGAACCTGCCTACTTTAGTCACCTCATATAAGCGGAATCATACAGTATCTGTCTTTTTGTGACCGGCTCATTGCACACAGCATAGCGTCCTCAGGTTTCATTCGTGTTGTAGGCAAGGCTGTGGACAAATTGGGAGGCTTGGAACATTGCTGGTGGGAATGCAAAATGGTGCAGCTGCCGTGGAAAACAGAAAGAAAGTTAAACACAGATTTACTTTATGACTCGGCAATTCAACTCCTAGATATATACCCGAAAGAATTAAAAGCAGGTACGTATGCACGTGTTCATAGCAACACTATTCACAATAGCCAGAAGGTAGAATCAGCCCAAATGTCCATCAATGGATGAATGGATAAGCAAATAGTGACATATACCCCACAATGAACTATGCAGCTATAAAAAGGAATGAAGTGTTGCTACATGCTGGGTGAGCCTCCAAAACATCACACTAAGCCAAAGAAGCTGGGCACAGAAAGGTACATATTGCATGATTCCATTTATATGAGAAATCCCGAAGAGGTAAATCCATAGAGACAGAATGCAGATTGGTGGTTGCCAGGGGCCGGGGGAGAGAGAAGTGGGGAGGGACTGCTTAATGGGCGTAGGACTTCCTTTGGGGTGGGGGGATGGGAACGTTTTAGAACTGGATAGAGTCCTGGATAAGCTGTGAATGTACTAAATGTCTGGGAGTTGTACACTTCGCAAAGGTTAATTTCATGTTCTGTGAATTTCACCTTCCTACAAGGGAATACTGAAACAGTGTCTAATGATCTCGCTACTTTGTATCTTTCAGAAAGTGTCTAGAGGCATGTTAATAAAGTTAAAGCATACTCTTCTCCCCCAAGGTTAAAAATTATGACTCTAGTACAAATTTAAAAAAGCAGGTGTTAAAGATTTTAACTCACTACTGAGGGACCCAGGCAGCTGTTTTAACTGGTTTGAAAGAGAATCTGAAGAGCTGACTGGTTTATAGATCAGGAATGCTGGAAGGAATGGATCTAAAGTGGCTTCCCGGGAGGGCAGTCAAGGAACCTCTCCATACAGCATTGGTTTAGTGCCTCAAGACAAGTATTTTGTGCTAGGATGGTTATTTACAACTTGCAGAACTGTAAACTCCAAGGCGGTATAAGGCAGAGCCCTGTGGAATTAGGAAATGTAACGCAGTAAGGTGTGGTTTTCCCACTGAGGCCCACTTCCCCTACATCATTTGCAATTAGCCTCGATCACTGTTATCAGCAAAGGCTATAAATCAACACACAGCCCCAGTCCGCTCCACGCCTTTGTTGAACACTTACGGCACCCCCATGGGATTAGTTCAAAGGACAGGGCCAGAGAACGCATCTTACATCTCCAACCTGGGGTCTTGAGGGACGGGTTAGGGAAGCCAGCAGCCCTACAGGGGCTGCCAGGTCACTCCAATTCCCGTCGAAGTCAAACCATGCAAGCACCTGCTCATACACCTGAAGGCCCCAGAAGCACAGTTCCTCCAGGCCTCTCTGGCTTACCCGCAAGCAATAGCCACAGCACCTGGGAGCTTGCCAGAAACGGAGACTCACAGGCTCCATCCATCCCAGACCAGCTCAGAAACTGCATTTGAACCAGCTCTCCTTCACAAACATCAGAGAAGCCCGGCTGTGAGGCTTCCCGGATCTGAGCCCCACCAGAGCAGACTTACCCTCTAGCCTTACGCGGCATCCTGAGCTCTCACTTAGGGTTAGTGGTTGGCCAACTTCAGACAGCGCTCAGCACCTGTCCTGACTCCCTGCTTTTGCCTTCTGCTCTTGGGGAGGGGAGAAGCAGAAGACCAGCCCTGGCTGCTGGGAGAATGCCTTCTCCCCAGTGCCTTGGGCCCAGGCAAACCCAGGAATTCGCTGTCTGCCGGGAAGAAGAGAAGCTACAGAAGGGATTCGCCGAAGGGAGGGCCTCCTCCCACCTCTGGCGAAATAGTCACAAGGAATTCCTCAAATACTTGATAAACTGGGGAGGCCCAAGAGTCTCCCCTCTCGGGCCTCCCAGGACTGCTGGGCCGGGAGCCTTGGGAAGATGGGAGGGGGGGGGGCTGTGTCGGGCGGGGCCAGGAGGAGAATCTTCGTGTCACTTAGAGATCACGACAAAGGCTGACAGTATATGAGGCTGAGCATCGGGTCTCCTGTTGGTGCCACTAGTCCCGTGTTAGGTGAAACTGAGGCGGAGGGAGGTCACGGTTATTTGCCCACAGTGACATAGAAATGGCAGCACGGTGGCTGACCCGCTTTCTTCCCTCCAGAGCCCCCTTATCCACGAGCCCGTTTGTTGGGCTCACCTGTTTCTCCTGCTTCCTTTCTTCGGCCGCAGCCCATCTGCCCCCACACGGCTTGACGAAGATGCCGTGGCCATCAGCATCCATGACGTGGCCATCAGCATCCATGCCACTTGCCTTTTCCCGCGAGACTCTGGCCCAGAAGGATGGAAGCTGCACAGAACTTCACGGTCCCCTGGAAGAACTTCCCAGAGACTCTCGTCAGCTCTGTAATAGAAAGCCTCAAGCGACATTTACACCCAAAACTCAGAAGTCCACTTCCAAAGTTTTACCTCAGATGCCCACTAGTCCGAATCTGTGATATCATGATCCCGGTGCCCGGCTAGACTCCGGATCTCAGGACTCTGAGTTCAAGCCCAACCATGGGCACACGGGTTACCTTAAAAAAAAAATTAAAATTAAAAAAAATATATTTTTTATTTTAATTTTTTATAATTAATTTTATAAAATTATAAATTTTATAAATTATTAAAATATATAAATTAAATTTATAGATTATAATTTAATTTTTTATTATAATTTTTTATTTAAATTTATATATATATATATATTTTTTTCCTCTCTCTCTCTCATTGAAGGAAGTAAGGGAGGTTTCAGAAAGAAATTTCATATGCTAAAGAGGACTGACCTACAAGATACCAGGAGGCCTTGTCATTGTCAAATTTAGGTTGTTCTGGTGTCACTGGGGAGTGGGAGGTGCGGGGGGAGGTTACAGGGTGTTCAGCTTCATCTTCAGCTAGCCTTCTGCTCCCTCCCTCATCATAGATAGAAGGTTAAGTGTGTGTGTGTGTGCGCCCGCGCACGTGTGTGGCATTTTGATCCTTGCCCAGTCAAAGTGCATTGAAAGACCCACCCTGAAATGCACTTCACAACAGCCCCTGATATCCCCACGTGGCCCGGTCCGTTCCGAGATGCAGTAAGGCTCTGTCCCAGGACTATTTTTCCTCACTCGGACGTGCAACACGTGTAGTTAGTGCAGGACAGTCAGAAGAAAGGCACTCAGAGACAAGCCCCCGCCCCCACCCCCTACTCCTGGTCCTAAGAGGAAACTACCCTTAAAAGGAAAGAGACCCTGTCCTGTTATTCTAGGCTTTACTCTGTGCCCCAGCTCTAAGTCTTATTCCTGGGAGGACTTACAACTTGTATGTGACAGAAAGGCAAGGAAAGGTTAGCTGTCCTAACACCCTCTTGATCCCCGAGGCTACGGAACCACCCAGGAGGGAGGCCTCTGCCCTTTCCTATCTGATGCGTAGATGAGCACGTGGACAAAAACCTGTTTGGGTGACAGGTGCAGCGAGGGTTAATCAACCCACACCAAAAAGCACATAAAAAACTCAGATTTGGGGGTGCCTGGCTGGCTCAGTGGGTTAAAGCCTCTGCCTTCAGCTCAGGTCATGATCCCAGGGTCCTGGGATCGAGCCCCGCATCGGGCTCTCTGCTCTCTGCCTGCTTCCCCCCTCTCTCTCTGCTTGCTTCTCTGCCTACTTGTGATCTCTCTCTCTCTGTCAAATAAATAAATAAAACCTTTAAAAAAAAAAAAAAAAAAAACCTCAGATTTAAACGCCAAATCGGCAACCCTCTTGGGTCCTTCCCTCTTCGGGAGCTTTCTACCATTGCTCGATAAACTGTTTTGCTACTCACCACCCTGGTCTGGTCTACCTCTTCATTTTTCGAGGCGGCACGACCAAGAACACCAGAGAAAAAGAAATTCCGCACCGCAGTCGTCCCTGAGCAGCGCTGCCTCCTTTCGCCCCGAACATAGTAATGATGTGGAGAACAGACGCAAAAGAAATGTGTCCATTTCTGGATCCTTTGTCATTTATAGTTAACTGTTCTGAGCCTCTTGCAAAATGAGTTTTGCCTACAAGGAGATTCATAGAAAGGGCTTTTGACAAATAGAGGTATTTGATATCTTTGTGATCATAAAACTGAAATGGGTAATAAACATTTCCAGAACTAAAAAACTGCCTGCAAGCTGAACAAAAATTAATAATGTGGAACTAAGTGACCCAAAGAAGACGTTGTTCGTTTTGTGACCAACAGGAAACATTGCTGGTTCTCTAATGTTTGTGCTTTCAGGTTAAGGAAACTTTCTCTTAAGATATCCATGATTTATGGAAACGTGATAAAGTATTCATTTGTGAGCACACCCTAGCCTTTCTCTCCACCTGAACCCGCTGAAATTCAAAAGGTCTCAGTAGGGTGCCGGGGTGGCTCAGGTCCTGAGATCAAGTCTCACATCCGGCTCTCTGCTCGGCTGGGAGTTGGCTTCTCCCTCTCCCTCTCCCTTTGTGCTCTCTCTCAAATAAATTAAAAAAAAAAAAATCTTCATTTTTCTTTTTTTTAGAAAAAAGGTCTCAGTAAGTATTCTTTCCTCCACGGCAATTATAATCATTTGCATAAGTTCAAAAGGAAGCTGTTCTCCTAACAGGACACCAGTGGAAACATTGGGTTACTTTACCAAAGCTTTAGCTAGAATGTTGCATTTGAGAGACATGCATAGACTCAGATGTGACCAGACAGCTTTAAGGAACTGAGGCTGACTTTATGAAACATGGTGCCAGTAGAGCCCCTTGGAAATGTTGTCTTGAGACCTTGTTTACTGAGGTTCCAGCAGCAGGAAACTCAGGATATTTGGGGACCTCAAGAAGAGGGATGCACCCAGATCTACAGGTGATGAGGAAACAGAAGGCAAACGGAGGACAAAGCAGAAGCTGATGCCACGCCCCCTCCCCTTGCCCCACCCCCTCCCCTCCCCTCCCCCCTACCCTGGGACAAGTGTGACATTCCTCAGGCACTCCTGGCTGCCGTCAAGGAAAAACAAAGAGTTAACCTGTAGAGATCACAATCTTGCAAGATCCGAGTCTCCCTCAGTTCACAAATGTCCTAGTGATTTATAAGGAAGAGGATTTCTTATCAATAGCCTAACTTCCAGAGACCCATAACTCAGTTCCTGAGGCAGAAGGAAATGTAAATAAAGTTGAATTTCTTCTAAACCTAAAGCTCATTGACAAGGACGCGAGATGGAGGAGTGTGACATTCCATCGGGAAATTCTCAACGGTCTTCCTGTTAGAGCCTCATTAGAAAAACAGCCTTGGCTGGGAGATAACCAAACCTCCGGTGTCCTGACGGTCTGCTTTAGCATCCGACAGCCCTTCTGAACACCTCTTTGTCCTCACCTCCCCACCCCCTGAGTGTCTAATCAGCCACTCTAGCAGCTCTTTCTGCCCACGGGTCCTGTCCCTGTGCTTTAATAAAACTCACCTTTTTTGCACCAGAAATGTCTTAAGAATTCTTTTTTGGTTGTTGGCTCTGGACCCCACTTATAGTCTAAATCTTCATCCTTTGGCACTGAATGAGGGGCTTTGAGTCTTGACGTCTGGACTCTGAGTTTCGGTGCAAAGTTGGTGAGTCGGTGAGTCGGCGAGTCGGCGAGTCGGTGAGTCGGCGAGGACTTTCTCTCCTTTTCCTTTCCTCTGGTTTCGGGGCCCCCGCGAGGAGTGTGGTCTTACTGTCGATTGCTCGGGCTGCAGTCCTCTAGCCCCTGGCTACTCCACGGGGAGGAGAAAGTCTGCCTTTTGGCTGGAAGTCAGTGCCCTGACCAGAATGGTAATAAGACCCAGAAACTTGATGGCCTCTCTTTATTCCTGTTCTTATAGAAAGTGGTCTCTCCTGGGCACGGGACAGCCCCCTAAGTCACCAGGATGGCTGCCAATCTTAAGACTCCCGTGTGAGGTTTCCTCCTGACTGATCTAACGTGATCCCCTCCACATCCCTGGTCTAGCCACTTCTGGCCGCGGGACCTCTACTGGGAGCCGGCTGAAACCGGTACCTGAATGAATTAAAACCCAACGGGGGACCGTTTCCTAGGAAAGTTGGCTGTAAGGACCACATGTGTTGGAATGTCGCTTAGACCATGATGGATTTCTATCTTTACAGTTTTCTGTCAATGTCCTCTACTAACTACTTAAAGCTACAAAGTTGGGTAATTCCCCCTTGCAAAAACCTTTCTAGTATTTTCCAGGGGTTAAAAATGGCAGGGCAATAGCGCAACTTCCAGATCCGCACAGTAAAGGGTGCGATGGGGAGGGGGAGGGACACCCCATCCCTCCTACTGGCCTTTTACGGCAGGAATGCTTTTGCGGGCAGGCAGGACTGTGATCCATAGTGATGTCCTGTGTGAGGGACGCCTCCAGTCGCTTTTGACACCCAGGAATCTCTGACGCCTCCTGCGTGGGACACCAGCCAGGAGTTGGGGGTGGGGTTCGGTAATGGATTTTCTTTACTCTTCTGGGAGTGTGGCCTCCGCAGGCTTCTTCAGTTCCCAAGGACTCCCCCTTGGGGTGCCTTTTAACCCCCTGGAAACAATTCAGATTGCAAAACTTAGGACAGGACTGAGCTTCTGGAACACCGCATGGCTTCCGTGGGATCTATCGGTGAGATCTCCTCTGCAGGAAACAGGGCAAAAGGGCCCAGGGCACCTTCGTTGCTCTTAGTGAGGCCTTCATTGCTCTACACCAGGACCCTGACCTAAGAGCCTCTCACAGAATGCGGTTACCTGCTTATGTCTTACTAGTAAACCCCCGCCTGACATACTGGACGGTAATGATCTGACTAAGCCGCCTCCTGGTTAACCCAGGTTGCTGGAGGATACGCAGGCCGTCCCTAGCAAATGGGACTCTGACTTTCTCTTTTTCTGTTTCTTTTAATAGACGTGGGGGCTTCTCCCTTACTCGGTTCCTGGGCTAATGGCTGTAACTGGAGTCATCTGGGTTGTCTCCCTCCCAATGGGGACTTTAAGGAATATTCCCAAGCAGCCGCCCAAACTCCCTTTGTTTCAGGGAAATTCATGGACTTCGCCCAACCCCCCCCCCCCCTTGTTGGTGGGAAAGCATGGGGTCTGCTCCTCTGTTAGAGCTGTGAGCTCTGAAGCCCGGACCACTTTCTCTGCCTTCTGGCAACACGTTGTATCTTCTATCTCCGCTTTTTCCTGTTTCTGCACCAGCTTGGGTGCGGCCTGCGTAACTGGCTTCTAGACCATTCTTAGTGCCTCGGGCCCCTGGCTCCTTCCCCCTTCACTGCCCAGGAGCAAGAAGAGCCCTGCCTGGACCTGACACACCCCCACTCCGGATTTCCCCCCCAGGGTCTCACATGAAAACTGAAAACGGGGTGGGCCAGGTGGAACATAAGTCAGTATTCGAACTAAGTTGGTTTGTTGGTTTAATTAAGACAGACATGTCTTTAAAGTTGTCGGTACTAAATGTAGAACTTATTCTATCGAGGTTTGCTGAAGGTCAAATAAGCTCATATTATCTCTGTTGCAATTTGTTAGCAAAAAGATGACTAAACTGGTGGTTAATTGTCTCAGAGTTTTCATGGGTAATTGTTCAGAGAGCTTTCCAAGTCTTTGGTAACCTGAGACTTTGAAGTTTTGTTTGAATGATAAATGGAACTAAGTTTATTGGACATCTAGGTCTTTCCAAATAGGATAAAGTGTTAAGTCATTATTAATGGGCATAGGTTTGTGCTTTTGACTTCTTATTGCAAAGAAACCAAGGATATTTAACTCTGTTGGTAAACATCTAAAGAATTTTGGTGTAATCGTTCCCAGTTGGTTACTCCTTAGTCTTCACTGGAGATGAAGGTTTCTAAAGAAGGCAGAATTTTAAATGACTGATGGGAATGCCTTTTTGCTGAAGGTAAAAGAAGGTAATTTTGTCCTAAATGAGACTGGTTGTTTGGAGAGAAATGGCTTTGGACAAAATCTGAATGAAAAGGAAAGTTGTAGAAAGTTTGTGATGGGGAAACTTTGGAACGTATTTTTTTTTTTTAAAGATTCTATTTATTTATTTGACAGACAGAGATCACAGGTAGGCAGAGGCAGGCAGAGAGAGAGGAAAGGAAGCAGGCTCCCTGCTGAGCAGAGAGCCCAATGCGGGGCTGGAGCCCAGGACCCTAGGATCAGGACCTGAACTGAAGGCAGAGGCTTTAACCCACTGAGCCACCCAGGCGCCCCTGGAACGGAATTTCAGGCGTGGTCAGGACAGACTAAGATCGAAATAGATTTTATTTATTTATTTATTTATTTTTTAAATAGACGGATTTTAAAATACACTGTATAAGAATGAAAGGCTGCTTTCTCTCTGTTCAGAAAGACAGAGTTTTCTCTTTTTTTTCCTTTTTTTTAAATTTTTGTTTTTTTTAAGATTTCATCTATTTATTTGACAGACAGAGATCACAAGTAGGCAGAGAGGCAGGCAGAGAGAGAGAGAGAGAGAGAATGAGGAGGAAGCAGGATCCTTGCTAAGCAGAGAGCCTGATGCGGGGCTCCATCGCAGGACCCTGGGATCACGACCTGAGCAGAAGGCAGAGGCTTTAACCCACTGAGCCACCCAGACGCCCAGAAAGACAGAGTTTTCTTAAATTAATTGATCTGCTGTTAAGAAGAAAATGTAAACAGTTGTTTTCTCTTTGTCTGTCTAGAAAAACCAGTTTCTACAATTTGCCTGTCAGATCTTTAACATCCTAATCCTACTTAGGCATGAGCTTAAAACTTTCAAAGGTTTTAACAAATTTTCACAAGATTTAAATTGTAAATGAAGTCTCTTTAACTCATTAGGCGTTCTCCTTGGTATGCTAAGTTACTCAGGAAGTTACTGCTCAACCAGTAACAGACTTTGAGTGACATTAGGGTAAACGCTATAACTATTCCAGAGGTTCTATGCAATTCCTAAAGTTTTAATGTTTTGATAAGGTCATCACTTGGTACTTTAATTATCGAAGTGTTGTGTGTCAAAGAGATGACCCGATGTCTTTGCCTGCTCTATGTCATTAGGTCTTTAACCATGTCCATTCTGAGCTTTTGTCATTTATAATTATTCTAATTCCCTTGTAAAATGAGTTTCATCTTCAGGAGATTCACAGAAAGGACTTTTAGGACAAATACAGGTATTCAACCTATTGAAAATCCTAAAACTGGGGCGCCTGGGTGGCTCAGTAGTTTAAAGCCTCTGCCTTTGGCTCAGCTCCTCATCTCAGGGTCCTGGGATTGAGCCCCGCATTGGGCTCTCTGCTCAGCAGGGACCCTGCTTCCTCCTCTCTCTCTGCCTGCCTCTCTGCCTATCTGTGATCTCCTCTGTCAAATTAAAACAAAAAATCTTTAAAATCCTAAAACTGAAATAGGTAAGAATTTCCAGAACGAACTAAAGCTGCGTTCAAACTAAACCAGAATTAGTAACATGGGGCTAAATTAACTAGAACATTATAGTGTTGTGACTTTTGTTTGAAACATTGCTGGCAGGACGCCTGGGTGGCTCAATCTGTTAAAGTGTCGGCCTTTGGCTCAGGTCCTGATGCCAGGGTCCAGGGATCCAGCCCCGCATCAGGCTCCTTATTCAGTGGGAAGTCTGCTTCTCCCTCTACCTGCCCCTCCCACTGCTTGTGCTCTCTCTTTCTCACACAAATAAATAAATAAAACCTTAAAAAAAAAAAAAAAAAGGAACATTGCTGGTTCTCTAATGTTTGCTCTTGCAGACTAAGGAAACTTTTTCTTAAGATATCTCTGACTTACAGAAATGTAGAAATAGGGGCGCCTGGGTGGCTCAGTGGGTTAAAGCCTCTGCCTTCAGCTCAGGTCATGATCCTGGGGTCCTGGGATGGAGACCCACATCGGGCTCTCTGCTCAGCAGGGAGGCTGCTTCCCTCTCTCTCTCTACCTGCCTCTCTGCCTACTGGTGATCTCTGTCAAATAAATAACTAAAATCTTAAAAAAAAAAAAAAAAGAAATGCAGAAATACTCATTTGTAAACAAATCAAAGCATTCAAGCTTTCTATCTGAACCTTCTGAAACCCAAAAGGTCTCAGGAAGTTTTCCTTCTTCCATGGCCATCCTAGTCATTTGCCCAAGTTCAAGAAGTTGTTCTCCTTGTAAGAGGACACCATTGGGACCATGGGTTATTATTATTTTATAAGATTTTATTTATTCACTTGACAGAGAGGGAACATAAGCAGGGGTAGAGCGAGAGGGAAAAGCAGGCTCCCCGCTGAGCAGGGAGCCCAATGTGGGGCTTGATCCCAGGACCCTGGGACCATGACCCCGGCTGAAGGCGGATGCTCAATGACTGAGCCACCCAGGCGCCCCAACATGGGCTATTTTACCAAGGCTTTGACTGGAATGTTGTATTTGAGAGAGACATGCATAGACTCAGATGTGACCAGACAGCTTTAAGAGCTAAGTTTGACTTTATGAAACCTGGAGTCATAAAGCCCCTTGGAACTCTTGGCCTGATACCTTGCTTAGAGAGCTCCCAGCAGCCTCACCAGGTGAGTCAAGAATGTCACGTCCTGGCAGGTGCAGGAACCTCAGGGGTACTTTGGGGACCTCGAGGACAAGACTCTGCCCCAATCTACAGGTGTTGTGGGCATGTCTGATGGCAAATACTTGGCTCGGCTTCTGGCCTGGAGAGGCCACTCATAGTTCAACCTAGAGATTCCTTATAGGAAATTCAAGCAAAGCAGATTCTAAAACATCTATAGGATCACTTGCTGTTCTTGCTGAGCTTATGTAAATAATTAGGTTAAGTTTGTTAAAACTGGACTTGTTTTTCAAATAAATTAGTCCTGATTTGGCTATCTCTGGAAATGAGGCCTATTTTAGAGAGAAAAATTATGTTTCAATAATATACCTTTGTGGATGTTAACTTCTAGATCTGGTTTTTAAATGTTTGTTGTTAACCTAAACTAGAAAACTTGAGGGTAAACTTTAGAGAAATGACCACAGCAACTCATATATAGACAATCTTCTTGCTTGTTGTTCCGCAGAGATAATAACAGAACCCCATGGGCACATAATTATTTAAACAGCTGGGAAGTGGGATTAATTCCCCAACAATTGTATAACCCAACTAGCACCTCGACCAGTTCTGTGTGGTTGGGATGATGACACTGTTCCTAAAAGCCAGAGCATACCCCACTCCACAGGGTTAACTACGGACTTGTGGAGGTAATGGATGGCCCCACTTCCTTTATGAATGGATTGGATGATGCACTTGGGGATGCCCTTATCTCTTGACAAGTTTTCTCCCACTTGCCAGTAATCTTCTGTAATTAGAATATTAACACTTGGGGCGCCTGGGTGGCTCAGTGGGTTAAAGCCTCTGCCTTCGGCTCAGGTCATGATCCCAGCGTCCTGGGATCGAGCCCCGCATTGGGCTCTCTGCTCAGCGGGGAGCCTGCTTCCTCCTCTCTCTGCCTGCCTCTCTGCCTACTTATGATCTCTGTCTGTCAAATAAATAAATAAATCTGAAAAACAAAAAAAGAATATTAACACTTTACCTCAAAGAGGTCTTCTTAATGGTATTATTTTGTAGTCATATTTATCCTAGAAGCCACCTCTGTTGAGATACAATTACAAGTAAAGGCTTTGCCTAAACAGAGAACAGCCCTCCTGGTAAAAGGAGCCTCAAAGCTCACTGTAGATCAGTCCCTGATGGTCATGATTTCATAGCAGGTCCAGAGTATCTTAGAAACCAAAAGCTGCCAACAGATGATAGGAGGGTGACTTATTAAATATCAGGCTATGCTTATAGATATGCTTAAAATAGTACTTGAAACTTGTCAAACTCTAAACACAGTTACCCTTTCGCCTGGACCTGACCGTTGAACTCCGTAAAGTGTAACTGTTCAGAGGTTATTAATCTTGCTTACTCTACTCGACCAGATGTCAGATGCCCCTGTTGAAAATACAAATGACAGTAGGGTTAAATCTATTCCCAAATAATAGTACTCTGGGCTGCTGACTGTTTGCTCTTGATTGGGTAAGGTGACCTGGCAGCAGATGGCCAGCCAGCTCCAAATGGAGCCCACCGGGTGTGTGGAACTAAGCCGTGACTCCGGCTTCCCCTGCAGTGAAAGGTCTCTGCACCTTAGGTTTTGTCTGGATTCATGGACGCATTCCTCAAACTATCACTACTGCTGCTAATCTCCCCAATTTAAAGCAAAGATGGACACGATCTATTTTTAAATGGTATGATCATTTAACATCCATTTTTGCTCCATCCGTAGGGTTAGAGGATGTCCTCTGGCAGGTAGAAGCCCTTCATAAATGCGCCGTGAAATTACTCAGTGATTCACGAAGTCGCGTCTCCTTACTTAATATCGAAGTCACACAGATGCACAAGGCGGTCCTACAGAAAAGAATGGCCTTAGCTCTTCTAACAGAAGCAGAGGGCGGCACAGGTGCAGTGATCAAAAGAGAATGTTGTGTGTACATCCCAGATTATCGCAGAAACGTCACAGGACTAATAAAAGATAGGAATGCCCAAATTGAGGCTCTATAAAATCCTTCTTCCTCTCTCAGGGATTCGTTACGTTCCTGGTTTAAAGGAGGATTATGGTCAGCGATTAAAGATCTCTGTTGGGCTTCTCGTTCTTCTAGCCTTACTGATCTTAATGTGTTGCCTCCTTCAGTGTTCCTCTACTTGGTGCCGAGACTCTTCGGCTAAAATGACGTCACGTGGACAGATGAACCTGACCCCTCGCGGAGATGCTTCCGTCCTGTCCGTGCTGGACTCAGCTGCCTCTGTCTTCCATAACTTCCCCCGATATTCCCCAACTGACCAATACTGACCCATAGGTGGGGACAGCTCGACGCCCCTATTCCGCAGGAAGAAGGGACAGAAGATGACACCTTCCACCTTTAACAACCTTAAAGATTCAAGGGTCAAAACTGTTCAAGGGGGAAATGATGAGGGGATAGAAGGGAAGCTGAGGACAAAATAGAAGCTGACACCCTGCACCCCTCCCCGCCATGGGCCGTATGTGACATTCCTCAGGCACTCCTGGCTACCCTAAAGGAAAAACCAAGAGTTGACCTGTAGAGATCCCAATCCTGTACGACTGGAGTCTCCCTCCGTTCACAAATGTCCTAGTGATTTGCAAGGAAAAGGCTTTCTTATCAATAGTCTAACTTCCAGAGACCCATAACTCAGTCCCTGAAACCCTAACATCGCCCTCCCCTCCATAAAATTGAGGGAGGCTGAGGCGGAAGGAAATGTAAATAAAGTTGAATTTCTTCTAAACCTAAAGCTCTTTGACAAGGATGCGTGATGGAGGAGTGTGACATTCCATCGGGAAACTCATTAGGGGAAAAACAGCCTTGGCTGGACAGTAGCCAAGCCTCCCAGTATCCTGACGGTCTGCTTTAGCATCCCACAGCCCTTCTGAACACCTCTTTGTCCTCACCTCTCCACCCACTGCGTATCTAATCAGCCACTTCTCGGGATCTCAGAACAGCAGCTCTTTCTGCCCACGGGTCCTGTCCCTGAGCTTTATTAAAATCACCTTTTTGCACCAGAAACATCTTAAGAATTCTTTCTCAGCTCTGGGCCTCAGTTATATTCTAAAACTTTATGACAGGTGTTACAGGCATGTCTGATGGCAAGTGTTGGCTTGGATCCTGGCTTAGAGAGGCTACTGAAATTTCAACTGAGATTCCTTAACGAAAAATTCCAGCAAAGTGGATTTTGAAAGATCTATGTCATCTCTCACTATTTTTGCAGAGCTGATGTCAATAATTAGGCTAAGTTTGTTAAAATGGGACTTGCTTTACAAATAAATTAGTTTGGAGTTGGCTATCTCTAGAAATAAGGATGATTTTAGAGAGAAAAAAGTTATTTTTCAGTAACACATCTTTGCAGATGTTAAATTCTACCGTCTTTGAATGTTTCCTAAGCGAGACGACTTGAGGTAAACTTCCGAGAAACAGCTCGCGTACAGGTAATCTTCATGCTTGTGATTCTGTGGGGATAGTAACAGGACCCCCTGGGCGTATCGTCGTTTGAACAGCTGGAAAATGGCATGAATATAACTCAGCTCTCACCCTAACCAGTTCTGTGTGGCTGGGAAGACAAAATTGTGCCTTAAAAGCCAGAGCGTATGTAGCACCTGGGTGGCTCCGAGTGTTAGGTGGCCAGCTCTTGATTTGGGCTCAGGTCACGACCTCAGAGCTCCAGGATTGAGCCCCGAGGAATCTCTGCTTGAGATTCTCTCTTCCTTGCCCCCCACCCCACCTCTGAACCGGAAGAGGATTTTCTCAACTCTCAAAGGACTCTTATTTGGGCTCTGTTTGTTTTCTTTTTGTTACTCTGATCAGGTCTCTCTCCACCTGGTACCCAGACTCCTTCACTGCGGTAACTTCAAGCTGACAGATGGTCCTTTCCACTGGGGGAAGATCCGTGCAAGCACTCTGGATTCAGCTGCCTCTGCCTTTCGTAACTCGTATGCGGATCTGTCCCCAGCTGACCAATGTTGACCCATAGGTAGGGACGCCTCTACCCCCCCCCACACACCCCCATTCAGCAAAATGAAGTTACAGAAGATAAGACCTTCCTCCCACAGCAAACTGAAAGACTTAAGGGTCAAAATTAATCAAGGGGGATGGACGTGGAGAAGAAAGGTAAAAGAAATACAGATCAAATTAAATCTCTTGTGATTTACAGCCCATTGAGAAGCACTTGGGACAGGCAGTGACCTTCCTAAGGGGCCCAGCCAAGTTGATGGTAATACTTTGGCAAAAGGCAACCTTAATATTAACCCCCCCTCCAGGACGCTGGAAGTCTCCTTTGACATATGACAATCTGGAAACTTCCTTTGTCCTTACTCACCCCAGGTCTACAATCAGACTCGCCTCACAACTGAGGATCAGCTCTTTCTGACCCCAGGGGTCCTGTTCCCGTACTTTCATAAAACCACCTTTTTTGCACCGAAAATGTCTCAAGAATTCTTTCTTGGCCATTGAGTCACAGTCCCCAGTTGAAGCCACATCAGTGAGACTTCAGGAAATTCTAGCTATAGCTGCTAAGAATGTCCTGACCTCCTCACGGTGGGCACCCTTACTTCGTGGAGCCTGGATTCGGGACTCTTGCTTCAATAACTATTTCGGGGGGGGGGGGGGGTTGGTTGGTTGATTTGGACCCACATGATTCATTCAGAAAGCAGTTCACTACTTCCCCAGAGTTTCTCACCTGCTAGGTGTGTGTGCTGGGCTGGCCCGGATAGAGGCTGGCTATATGCCAGGAACGGGGCAGTCTCTGGGAGAACATGCTGCAAGAGTCATCTCTGTAGACACTGTGGCATCCCAGAGGTCTCTTTAGAAGGCCGTGGACCAGAGGGAGGTGACCTTGGGGCTGTCAGCTGGTTAAGGGCAGAAGTGAAAGGCCAGGCAAACAGGGAAAGAAGGGGCTTTCGCAGGAGAGCCAACAGCAAGGGGCATGCCTGGAAATCTGAGGTTTAATAAGAAATATATATCGGATCTTAGCTTGACTCCGAGAGTACAGATCCTAAAGTCCTTGGAATTTCACAAGTGTTGAGAGTGGTAAAGGCATCTTTATGTCCTTTTTTTTTTTTTTTTTTTTAAAGATTTTATTTATTTATTTGACAGAGAGAAATCACAAGTAGGCAGAGAGAGAGAGAGGAGGAAGCAGGCTCTCTGCCGAGCAGAGGGCATCTTTATGTCCTAGTGGTGACTTTTGGAAAAGCCCCTATATAACCTAGAGATGGGCTATTGTGTGCCTGTAATGACATTTCAATAAAATCTCAGAGGACGGGGATCTGAAGGGCTTCTGAGTTGGTGAACACGCAGAGGTTCGGGGGGAGTGGTACCCTTCCCCCGTGCCTTGCCCCATGCATCTCTTCCACCTGGCTGTTGCCCAGTTACAGCCTTTTATCATCAACCAGTAATCAAGGAGGTAAAGTGTTTCTCTGAGTCCTGTGAACCACTCCAGCAAATTCATGACCTCCTCTGGGGAGGGGGTCATGGGAACCTCTGATCATGGCTGGTTGGTCAGAAGCACGGGTCACTTGAGACTGTCATCTGAGGGGGGATGGGGGGGCCGGTCCTGTGGGACGAGGCCCTTCACCAGTGGGACCTGATGCTGTCCCCAGGGAGAGAGTGTCAGAATTGAATTGAATTATCAGACTCTCAGCTGGCGTCCGAATTGCTTGTCGGCAGTAAGACACATGCACATTGCAAGCATGGACCGGCCTGCTGTTTGCAGGGGTGGTGGGGGGGGGGGGACCGGGGGACAGGTGCCAGAGCACGCTGGAGGCTGGCCTCTTCCTGTGGCCCCTGTGGTTCAGTCTGGAGTCTCTGGGGCAGACTGTGCTGTGGGGGGTGCACAGGACCTCCCCGAGCAGGACGAGGAGGTGGGCAGGAAGGTCAGGGACGAGATGACGAAGGATGACGGACAGGGAGAGGCACATGGTCCCTCGTGAGGGGCGAAGGGTCGCGGGAAGTTTCCTCAGCGTGGGCAGGAGAGAGGCTTCTCCCATTCTCTTACAGATAAACGTGGCGCATCTAGGTTAGAGACTTGGGGGGAAATGCAAAGGAGAGAGTATCTAAAAAAAAAATAAAAAACCGACCCCCCCCAAGGCCCCCTTGAAACACTTCATCACAGTGATGGCCTGGAAGAGGCAGGACAAGGCACTGCTCTTTCAGGACGATTGAAGTTTGTGCTTGTTGCTTCTTTATAGCAAAATTAATGTAACCAAGAGGCAAGCCATTTCTAGGGGCTAGTCAGTGTATTTTCAATTAGTTAATCT
The DNA here is from genome assembly GCF_022355385.1 of Mustela nigripes. Classification (NCBI taxonomy): domain Eukaryota; kingdom Metazoa; phylum Chordata; class Mammalia; order Carnivora; family Mustelidae; genus Mustela; species Mustela nigripes. The sequence goes on from NC_081570.1 coordinate 6,117,908, forward strand.
TATGAGGACTGATTCTTAGAAAGATTTAGGTTCACAGTGCAAGTGAGGGGCAAGTGCCGAGGTCGCCCGTATACCCCGACTTCCACACACGCGTGGCCTTTCCCGTTACCGACACTCTCCACCAGAATGCTGTGCTCGTGACCTTGGACGAACCTATTGGGCAAATAGTCATCAAGTGTCTGTATGAGCACGTTAGGGTCCCTTCTTGGTGTTGGACATTGAGTGAGTTTGGACAAATGTGTATTTTTTAAATAAAGGTTTTATTTATTTATTTGAGAGAGAGAGAGAGCGCACAAGTGGGGGGCGGGGCAGAGGGAGAAGGAGAAGCAGGCACCCTCCAAGAGCAGAGACCCTGAGATCAAGTCCTGAGCCAAAGGCAGAGGCTTAACCCACTGAGCCACCCAGGCGCCTCTGGACAAAACGGCCTCCTCCCCACCCCGCCTCGCCCCGCCCCTGCAACCCCATCGGAGCCAAAACAGTTTATCAAACACAGAAGAGAAAAATAAGTATTTTATTTAATTTAAAATAGCAAGACTTTGGCTTCGACCCAGGGTTTCAATACAGTTTTGCACCGGCCAAAAAGACCTCGGGCTGTTATTATGCCGGGGCAGGACGTTTGTAAAAAGTTTCTTGTACAATGTTTCTTCTTGTCGTGTACATAAGAGGAGCTCTGTGCTGCACCCTTAACCCCAGGCCAATTAATACTCTTTATTCAAAGACAAAACAAACAAACAAACATAAAGAGCTCAGAAGCACAGAGAGGCAGAACGTGCCTGACTCAAAGACCGAGGTTCAGAAAATGCCTGAGAGGGCGGCGGGCTGAGGACACCGGATGGGGCGGCAGCACCTGCCCGTGCCTGCGCCGGGAGGCCGCAGGGGAGGGGCGCCAGCAGGGCTGGTGGAAGAGAAAGAAACCCCCGGGGCCGAGCCAAGCTCTGATGGGAAGCAGGAGCCCCTCCTGGGCTCCTAAGACACGACTTCATCCCACCACATTCCAGTTTTGAACCCCACAGAGGTTCAGCTCCGCCTCTGCCCCGCCCCCGCCGACCGCACCCCTTTCGGGCCCACAGGTCTCCACCAACCACAGTAACACATCTGGGCTCCGCAGACAACGACAACGCGCCCGGCAGCCGGGGAAGCCGAGATGGGAATAAGCCCGGGGGTCACTTTTGGGTGGTTCTGACCAGGGGGTCACTTTTGGGTGGTTCTGACCAAAGCAGCCAGCACACAGCAGGGGCATCAAATGAGAGGAATGAGAACCGGAGGGGTCCCCAGAGGCCCAGGGATTCTCCGGAGCCCCTACTCCTGCCCCCAGGCCTCCCTGGCCGCGGCCTGCCGGCGGACTTCCAGGCCTGGCCAGTCCTGTGGGAGCCGCGCCGGGCCGGGCAGCCAGCACTGCCGGCTGAGCCAGACTCTGGGGCTCTCTTCCGAGCAGGCTTTGTTCTCACCGCAGGCTTCGTGGCCTGCAGGCTAACTCAGCTCTGAACCATTTTCTTTCCTGCAGCAAGCAATTTCCGGAATGTCGGCTCCGTCCCAGAAGCTAACGTGACGGTCTTAACCAGCTATGGGCCCATGATCATAACTGGTTAAGACCCACCGTCTCTAGGGAGTCCCTGGATTCCTCTTACCTTGGCCATTTCTGTAAGGAGATTGGCTTACCTAAAAGCTTAAAAAAAAGGGGGGGGGGTACCTGGGTGGCTCAGTGGGTAAAAGCCTTTGCCTTCCGCTCAGGTCATGAGCGGTCCTGGGATCGAGCCCCACATCATGAGCAGTCCTGGGATCGAGCCCCACATCGGGCTCTCTGCTCAGCAGGGAGCCTGCTCCCCACCCCCAACTCTCTACCTGCTTCTCTGCCTACTTGTGATCTCTGTCTGTCAAACAAATAAATAAAATCTTTAAAAAAAAAAAAAAAAAAAAGGAGCTCAGCCTACCAGCAAGTAGCTTTCTGTAGGGTCACCCAGGGCTTACCGTGAGTCGTAAGGGGGATGATCACCACTTGCTGATTTTCATAAAGAAAACTTAAAAAAAAGGAAACCAAAAATGAGCATTTTGGATATAGCTCTGTTGACAACTCTTTCTTTCAGACTCTCTTCCTGTGACAGATTTTGGTTTGGAGAATAAAATGGGGATCCACAGTATGGTGGCACTGGTTTTAATCCAGAAACGTCTTACTGGTTCAGAAGATCACTTCGGTTTGGCAGAGTTCTGACCGAACCCAGGGGAGGGACATGGATAGGCTGAAGTTGTACTCTTCCTCCCCAAGCTGCCTGCCGCGACACTAACACCTGCCACCTTAGCCAGTGGCTTCCGTGACTTAATAGAGAAACGTTTTTCTGAAGGAACAGGAAAAAGTTGGTGGAAGAGCCATGACTATAGAGATACGGGTTTATTTTTGATCCTTTTCTTTTAAATGTAAATAATCACCCCATGATGCGTGTGTCACTTCACCCAACCCACTCCCCAAAGTTTCACCTTCTAGAGGAATCTGTTATTTGGGTCATTCACCAACTCTCTGGTCACCCTGCCTAGGAAAAACTAAGCCAGGAAGTGAATCAGCCAAATCCCTCCCCAGCTCGCCCGTCCAGTCTTTAGGAGGCATCCAACATCCACTGGGATTCCCTGCAATGCCTCTTCCTGTCCCTGTTCCAGCTCTCGCAAAGGAGAAGGGAACTGGGTATTAAAGAGACTGGTGGAGGCGGGCAGGAGTCTGGGTTCTAGCCTAGACTGGCAAGTCAAGTGCAATTTGCATCGAGGGTTGGATCTGGACGTCCCAAGGAGACCAGATGCCCAGAAACCTCATGGGAACCTTCCACCTAGTTAAAGGGAACTGGCTCTTTTGCTGGCCAGCAAAGCTATCCAAGAAAAGCTGGGAAATCCCAATGTTCTGACAAACCAAAAATCAGCTTCGAGACATCTAACTGGGGGACGCACCTGGGGTAACCCCTGGCATTTTATTTAGGACGGGTGCATGTTATACATATATATCTCTTTGTGCTTTTCCCCTAGGTGTGGGTCCCTCGAATTGTAAACAGTGCTGTGTGGTCAGCTGTGGGAACAGCTAGTGCAAAGGCCCTGTAGTAGGCAAACTGACAGTGATCACGTACCGATCTCACTGCCGACCCTCATGCAGGCAAGTGCCCCTGCGTGCAGCAGGACACAGGTGGGAGTGGGGCTGTGCCACCTGAGGGTCTAGGAGGTAGAAGCAGCTGAGTCTGTGGTCACTCCCCCACAAGGGGGGTCAAGAGCTTCAAAAGCAGAAGGTTTCAAGCACCAGTGGGTGCCTGCCCCACTCTCTGTGGCTGGGACTCACAGAAGCACGTGTCCCCAGGTAGGCAGCACCTGTGCACAGAACCAGGAAGGGGCAAGCTCAGGTGCTTGGAAGTTCATCTGGGGTGTGTCCGGATCCCTGAGATTCTCCTGTCTTGGAGGATGCAGGAGCCTTGGGAGGGCCAGCCGGGCTCTCGGCAGAAGGCTGGGAGAAGCAGCCACAGCAGCAGAGGGAGAAGAGCCGAGTTCGGACAGCCTGGGTGCAGAGGACGAACATGATGCAGTTGGCGCCGCCCTGAAACGTGTTCCCGATACCCTGTTGGGGAGAAGAGGAGAGGCACAAGTGCCAGGGCTGGAGGGGGGCGGACGTGCCCACAGAAGGAGACTGGGAAGTGCTGCGGACCCCAGAACCTGTCCTCCCCCCGCTGAGGCTGGTCTGCAACCCCCATGTGCAGGCCTTCTGGGGTTGGAAGGCCAGGATCACTCCCAGGCCCCTGGAGACCCTTTCATGCTCCTGGGCCGTAGGACAGCCTCACCGCCCTTCCCCCTTCTCTCACTAAGGCTCCCCGGCTCAGGGAGGGAACCAGGATCCCTGCCAGCCAGTGCATTGGGAAGCACACACCCTTCTCGGGCTGGGGGTGGGGGCAGGGAAGAGGCAAGGGCCGGGGAGGGCAGGCCCACATACGTGCAGAACGACCAGCACTGGTGACCGCACAGCCGGGGAGCCACAGAGGGTCAGGACGAACCGCACAGTGCTCCAGACCCGGAGGCAGATGAAGATGAGAGGGATGAAGATCAGCTTCTTGTCGGCCACGGAGGCGTGGCGCTGCAGCCGGTGTGCCTCGGAGAGGATGGGCCGGTACTCCGACAGTGCCTCGTGCTGTGTAGGCGATGCGGAGAACAGGGGTGAGCGCGGCGGGCTGCCCTGCCGCCCTCACCCCACTGCATGCTGCGCAGCCCCATGCGGGGGGTCTGAGCCACGGATGACATTTCTGGTGTCAGGGCACCGCGCAGGATCCTCACCCCCAGGCCTAGCATGCACTGCCCCACCTCGGCCAACAAACCCACATCCTTCCAGGTACCCAGGGCCGCAAACTCTCTCCTGTTGTTGCCACCCACGTCCCTCCTCTGGCCAAGATCTGCAGGCGCCACCTTCAAAAGAGAGCCAGAACCCCGATGCCCTGTCCACTGCCACTGCCACCAGCCCGGTCCAAGTGCCACCACCACTCCTCTGGGCAGCGGCAAGTCTGTCTTAGCTGTCTTCCTCCATCGCCCTCACATCCAAACTCCTTCTCGCTGCAGTCTTATTCTTAGCCCGGAAGCAGTGCGGTTCCTTGGAAACCTAAGTCAGATTCAGTTCTACCTGAAGGTTTCAGACTCTAATCTAGTTCTGACCTCATGCTTGCTGCTTTCGCTTCATTTACTCCAGCCACACAGGCCTCCTCATTATTCCCCAAACATATTCCCCCCGGCACACCCTACCACAGGGCCTTTGCACTAGCTGTTCCCATCTGGAGTGCTGTTTCCCATCTGCCTGGAGGCTCACTCTCTCACCCTCTTCGTTCCTTTGCTCAATGTCGCCCCCTGGAGGAGGCCTCCTGACAATCCCATTTCAAGTGCATAGGTTATTTCCCAGGTAGCCCTGTCCCCAGATTCTGCTCTTTATTTTTGCCCGTTTTTTTTGGTAGCTCTTACCACCCTTCTTCCTAGATGGCATTTATCCTTATTTATCAGGCCTGTTACTTATTATCGTCCTGCCCTCCCCTTCTAGAATGCAAGCTCCCCCAGGGCAAAGGCTATGAAGGAGGGGCTCCATCCAAAACTGGAGCAGAAGAAAAGGTGAGCAGGCACAGGCTCTGGGCTTCCCTACCTGGGAACACCCTTCAGTGAGAGGAAGGCAGGAAGCTCCATTTCCAGATCTCAACTGAATTAGTAAAAACAGATGCAGGGACCCCTGGGTGACTCAGTTATTAAGCATCTGCCTTTGGCTCAGGTCACGGTGCCTGGGTCCTAGGACTGAGGTCCGTATCAGGCTCGTTTCTCAGCGGCGAATCTGCTTCTCCCTCTCCTCCCTGCTCTCGCTGTCTCTCTCTCTTCCTCTCAAATAAATAAACAAAATCTTAAAAAAAAAAAAAAAAAAGGTGCAACTGCTCATAACAGAGATGTGTTTCTGAGCCTGGTCCTGTGTCCTGTGACAGCCTGGGTGAGGGGAGAAGTCACAACACTGACATTGTGAATACCCAGGCTGCCCTGCTCAGCACCTGCTTCCTGCCTTCCTCCCCTGGGGCTTAGAGCAGCCTGGAAGGGGTGCGGTGAGCGCACAGGGGAGCAGGGCAGCTGTCCTCTTCTTTGCAAAGTTCGTTCCAGTTCACTTATATTTCTTTGTTTTAAGATTTTATTTTTGGGGTGCCTGGGTGGCTCAGTTGGTGAAGCGTCTGCCTTTGACTCAGGTCATGATCCCAGGGTCCTGGGATCGAGCCCCGTATTGGGCTCCCTGCTCAGTGGGGAGTCTGCTTCTCCCTCTGCCTCTGCCTACTGCTTTCCCTACTTGTGCTCTCTGTCCCATAAATAAAAATCTTTTTAAAAAATTTTATTTTTTGTTTATTTTAGAGAGGGGGTGCATGAGCAGAGGCGGGGTGGGGGGAGGAGCAGAGGGGAAGGGAAAGTCTACATCTATCTGATGTAGACTCTGCGCTCAGCACCGAGCCTGGCTCAGGGCTTGATCCCCCTCCTCCTCCCCACCATCATGACCTGAGCTGAAACCAAGAGTCCAACACTTCACCAACAGAGCCACCCAGAGGGACTTATTTTTAGCTCTCCTTCCTAGCTAGAGGCAGAGAACAACCCCTACACCTCCCTGCCCACTAGTCTTCCCGTTTTCTGGAAAACACTTGCAGAGCTGTGAGAGAGGACTGGTTCTCCCCTTGGCTTCCCACGCACGGCCCCAGGTTCTCCGCAAAGGCCAAGGAAGAAGAGAGGCCCACAGAAGAGCAGCTGCAGAGGGGCAGCCTGGGCATCCAGAACCTTCCCAGGGCAAAAAAGGAGCCAAGAAGGGTGCCCCCGGCCCAGGCAGGAGACCAGCAAGAAGACAGATTTCAGGCCTGTTGGTAAGCCCCGCGGTATCGGAAGAGGGTGGGGGTAGGTGGGGAGGCAGTGGACTTTCTGAGTGCAAAGAGAACCTGAAGTCTAGACCCAGAATCCACAGGCAGGAGCACAGTCAGCCGTGGGGAGCACCCCACAAACTCGGAAACGGCCGCCATGTCACAGGATGCCGCGGAAGACCCAAGACAGGGGACACATGCCCCTGCAGTTTCAGCCCCCGAGAAACGGGCAAAGACAAAGCCCCGAACAGACACGGACGCGCTGGCCGCAGCATCCTGGGGCCCGGATACAGACGCGCCCCCTCGGCACTCCCGCCCTGTCCCCGCGCAGGACACCCCCCCCCCCCCGCCCCGCGACCTGTCAGCCACGCAGTTAAGGACAAGGAATCATCTGGCCACGTTGTCAGAGGAAAAAAATTCTTGCCTGGACTTTCCAGCCAGCCCAGCTCTTGCTCTCTGAGCTCCTGAGACCCTGAAGAGTCTACGTGTATGACCCACGCTCAGTGGCCACAGGGGACGCGGTGTGGCGTCCGTGTCGCAGTACAAAAGCCCAAGCTCCCGTCTCTCAAGGGCATCCCAGTTCAACTGCTGGGATGCTCTCCCCTGGAGGTGGCGCAAGCCTGGAGGCCTGCCAGGAGGGGGCAGTAGAGGCCTGTGCCCAGATCACAGGCTGGACGCTCTTCTTCCAGAGGCCGCGCACAGGGCCTGGGCCTCAGGGGCTGGGTGAGTCTGGGGAGCCCCTTCGCCTCTGCTGGCCTCTGGTTCCTTGTCCACAACGGAGAGCGACAGGACCCACTCCCTCCAGGACCGCATAACTAGCAAACCCGATGGCCATGGGGCGTCCCCCTGGCCTGTCCTGAGTGGCGGAGCCCAGCATCGGGTGCTAGGGTGTCACGGCCACCCGGAGCTGTTGTCTGGGGGCCTGGGGAGGGGGCGGCCGCAGGCACCTACCGCCCTGTTTATGTGCTTCCTGATGAGGAAGTAGAGCACAGGCAGCGTGACGTAAGCCAGCATCTCCCAGAGCTTCCCGGTCAGCAGCATCCACAGCAGGCGGTCCTCCGCCTCCAGGTCGATCCAGCACCAGCCGACGGACACGTCCGATGCGTCATAGCCGATCTTCTTTAGAGCGACAGCGGCTACGGTGATGACCAGCGGGACGCCCCAGCTGAGGGACAACGGGCACACGGGGCAGCCGCGGTCAGGCCCTGCTCCCAGCAGAGCCAGAAGGGGCAAAGCCACGGGCCGCCCCCCCAAACCCCGGACCACACGGCATCCCTGGAGAAAGTGGGGGAGGGGTCCTCGACTGGTCCTCAACTGCCCTCGCCCCCAGCACCACTCTGCCCCAGCCCCACAGGCCTACCCTACTGTCACAGAGCCGGGGGCAGAGGACACAGGGATGTCCTGGCCTCCTGCCTGGACCCACACCCCCCCAGCCCTTCGGAGGCTGAGTTGTAATTTAGAATTGCTGGGCTTCTTGGAGATGGGTGCGAGAAGGCTGCGGCTCGGGGAGGGCGGCTCCCTCCTGCCCCCAGGGTGGCCTGCGCCTGTGTCTCACCCAACAGCCCCCTTGGCCGCCTGGGTCTGGGGTCTACACCCTGGCAGCCTGGCTTTGCCGCAGCAGGGACTTCCGGGGTCCCGCGCACCTGCAGCAGGATCTAGAAGGGGGACAAGGGGCTTGGGTAGTAGACACCTCTCCGGACCTGAGGGCTCCTTGCTCTCTGAGAAGGGGTATTCCTGGCAAAGATCAAAGGGGGGGCCTCTAAAGCATCAGGCCAGGCACAGGGACCCCCTCTTAGGGCAGCGCCAGGCTGACTTTTCAAGAGCTTCCCCTGATGGCAACACGGCCAGATAATGCCAAGCCCCAAGGAGCTTCCCAGTGTCCCCGCACAGGTCTGCTTGCGAAGCACTTGACACAGGCCAGGGGGAAACACAGGCTTCGTGGGCACCCTGGGGGCGCTCAGAGCTTGGGCTGCCAGGCAAGAAGCAGGATCCAAGTTGGCCCTGACGCCACTTGGCCTCGACACGTGTTTTTCTCCACAAAGTGGGGACGGGCACGGTGTCTAGAAGAGAGCAGGTCACTATGGGAATAAACTGAGGGGAACATGGCTGAAACCCGGGACTAGGTAAGTATGTCAGTGAGTCTGACTGCGGTCCTGAGTCATGTCCGACGTCCCAGGATTCCGGCCTGGAGGGCCTGTGCCGTCTCTGCTCCTGGGAGCCATGGCCCAGGTCAGTCGCTAGAGGACAGGCCATGTATAAGCAGGACCCTGTCATCGATGAGACACTCAGCTCAGAAATCAGTTATATGCTGAGAGCTCTGGGTAAGCAACAGTGGTGTTTTTTTTTTTTTTTAATTTTTAAAAATTTACTTAAGGAATCTCTACCCTCAACCTGGGGCTCAAACTCACAACCCTGAGATCAAGAGTTGCATGCCCTGACTTGACGGAGCCAGCCAGGAACAACTCTTTTTGAGAGAAGGTTCTAGAACAATGATGGGACCACAGCTGCATGTTAGTCTTGCCAAAATGAGTAGAAGTGCTGTGTTCAATCAGGTTCTCCAGATGCTGCGGGGCTGTGCGGGACAGAGAAAGCCAACTCCCCGGGCCTGGAAGCACTCTGCGTTGGGCACTTTCAGAATGGAGTGCCTATTTGACCCGCTCCCCTTCCCATACTGGCCTCTGGGGGCCCAGATGAGGGCAGGAGGCAGAGCTACCTCACCCTCCGCATCCACTCTCCCCCCTCAGCGGAGGTGGGAATGTTCTCCTTGACATCACAAAGGCACAGAAGGGACAACAAACCCACAGAAGTTAAAGGGTTACGAGAAAGGGACCAAGTTACCCCCAGGAGTTTGTCCATTTTAAATGCTTGATCTAATTGGTTACTTGTTTGTGAAGGTGATACAGATTCGTGTCAAACTGCTTTGTCATAATACAGGGTCACCACTTAACGATTCATGGGGTCCTGGGATCTGGAGACAATGTATGTCCCAGCTATGAGCGCCGTGAGGGCAGGTGCCCTGCGCTTTCCGGCATCTAGAACAAGCGCCTGGCGCCTGGTGGGAGCCAAGCAAGGACCTTCCCCAATTCACTCCTTAACTATTTGCTGCAAGGATGTCATTGTCATTGAAAGAGAAGTAAAAGGCTTTTATTTATTTTTTTAAGGATTATTTATTCATTTGAGAGAGAGAGAGAGCATGAGCAGGGGGGAGGAGCAAAGGGAGAGGGAGAAGCGGGCTCCCCACTGAGCAGGGACCCACCCCCTGTCGATGTGGGGCTCGATCTCAGGACCCCAGCATCATGACCCAAGCCAAAGGCAGATGCTTAACAGACCGAGCCACCCAGGCGCCCAAGTAAAAGGCTTTTAAGGTACTAAAACTGCACTCATCACTGTATGGTTTACTGGGTTCCTCCAAGGAACCCTGCAACCGACTGACCAAAAAAAAGCCTGGTGTGGAGGGCAGCTCACCCTGCAGGGGGCTGCCCGGGAGCGGAGGGGCGCCCTCGGGGCTGGAAGGAAGCGCACAGGGCAGACATGCAGGAGAAGGGAGCGGACTCATAGGCAGTGATTTCTCCTTCCTCAGCATCTTGGTGGCCCTCGCAGGAGACCTGGGCCCCATCCGGAGACAAACCCCATTTCGTGACTCTGGGCTCTCATCGGGGTAAGAAATCTACAAAGTGATGCATTTCCTCTCTCTGACTTGGGTGCACCTGGAGCCAAGTTTATGTTGGGAAATAGCCAGAGAGAAGTCCCAACAGGCAGAGAGGGCTTTCATGGGTTAAGAATGTGGGCTGATTGGGGCGCCTGGGTGGCTCAGTGGGTTAAGCCTCTGCCTTGTGCTCAGGTCATGATCTCAGAGTCCTGGGATCGAGCCCTGTATTGGGCTCTCTGCTCCGTGGGGAGCCTGCATCCCCCCCCTCTCTGCCGGCCTCTCTGCCTACTTGTGATCTCTCTCTCTCTGTGTTAAATAAATAAAATCTTAAAAAAAAAAAAAAAAAAAAAGAATGTGGGCTGATCAATCAGAGTCACTATTTGAATCTAAGCACGTGTGGCCAGAAGCTGCTCGAGAGGTATTTCAGCGGAGGTGGTAAGAAGAAGTAATACCGGGGAGGGGTGGGAATGGAGGGGGAGGGAGGAGAGTCTACGGACCCAGCCAAGCAGGCTCTGCCGGACTTGTAATTTGTGGGGCTGGGCGCTGTGGTGCTGGTAACGCGTAGCAACAGGTTCCGCACACAGACATATCTGTGCGCGTGTGCGTGTGCACAGATGTATGCTTGCACACGGACATTTATTACTTTAACAGATAGGAAAGACGAGAGGCACCCAGAGGCACCCAGAGGCACCCAGTCTGCAAGTAATCACACCACACGCTGCGATCCTAGTGGCGGATTCCGGATAGCCACCTGAGCCTCACGGGACGTGTTGGTTGGAATGAAATGAAAGTCGTTTCAGGACGTGAAGCTGGTTGTGTTTTCATTTTCCTTCCCATATAAGAATCATGTGGAAAAAGGAAGACCTAAGGGACGAGACAAATGGTGACCAGGGAGTGGTTTCCTTGTGGGAGCAAATACTCATTTCCCAGCCCTGGAAGAGTATTTTTTCTTTTCTCTCTTTCTTTCTTTTTTTTTTTTCCTGCTCCAGGATACCACTTCTTCTCACCCCCTTGAATACCCGGGTTCCCGCCGGACCCCGTGTGGGTACCACCTCTGAAGTTCACACAAGCAGCCCTTTTAAGTATCATCTTCGCTACTGACATTTTCTCCATCACCTGAAGTCTAGAGAAGGGCTCCAGCACACTCCATCCCTCAGGTCCAATCTGGCTGGAGTGTGCTTTCTACTTTTTTAAATAAAGTATTGCAACACAGCCTCGTTTACACTCATCCCTTTGTGTATTGTTTTGGGCTGCTTTCAGGCTACATGGGCAGAAGTCGAACAGTGACAATAGCAGATAACACCTGCTCCGGTCCTCTACAGGGAAAGTTTGCTGACCTCTGCTCTACACAATCAGCAGAACAACCAACCAAGCCATCATCTGTCATGTCTGCCATTCTCCACAGGGCAAATATTCCCCCTAGGACTAATTTCAAGCCATCAGCACACGTGGCTGGAGACAGATGTACAGTATTTCTGACCGTATTTCCATACCACGGATATAATAGTTGTAAATAATTCACAGATAATAGTAAAGTAATTACGATGTAGTTTTTAGTGGGGCACCTGGGTGGCTCAGTCAGTTAAGCATCTGCCTTCAGCTCACGTTATGATCTCGGGGGTCCACACTCAGCGGGGAGTCTGCTTGTCCCTCTCCCTCTGCCCTACCCCCCGCCTCATGCTCTTGCACTCTCTCTCTCTCAAATACATAAATAAAATCTTTTTAAAAACGTAGTTTTTCCTGTTTTTACTACTTTTTAATACAACTTACTATAAGTTTATATTAATTTAGTTTTTATTAACGATTATATTTAGCAATCAGCTCCTAAAACGCCCTAAAATTTAATAACTGGGTCTCCCCAGCTGGCTCCAGGACGCCAATGGACTGAGGATAGAAAAAAGGTAATTTGCTGAAGATGCCCCAAGGTTCTCCATCTGAAGAGTGAGGAGAAAGTCAGTATATTTGGCAACCTCAGGTAAGCCAAGCGATGCTCCGGCCAGGGGGCCAGCCTGAGCTGTAGGCACCGTGAATCTAGAAAGCATTTCACAGAGACATGGGACACGATCCCTGCATTCCAGAGATGCATATTTCCATCTCCCATCACGTACCATGTAATAGTTTTTTCCCCCTCCCCCCAGAGAAGCCAGCAACCAAAACATTAACAAAATCCAAAGCAATATCACTGAATAATAGCACATGAAAAAGATCAAGGACTTTAGCTGATTATGACCTAGAAAACATGTGGTTCGAAGGCTCACCCTGATGCCGGGATGTGGCCAGACCAGACCTGCCAGGGAGCTGTCCTACCTCGTCTCGAGGCTCGCGACCCACCTTCTAGATCTCAGATTGTCAAGGTGGCCCCAGAGCCATGCACATTAGGAGATGCTGGGCCTTGAGCTCAAATGTTCAGAGGCTCCGGACGAAGCCGGGCTGGGGAGATGGGGTTAGACGGCTGGAGGAGAGGGTGCCCCACTCAGGACTGAAACCAGAGACTGAACTGGCAGCTTTGCTGAAGGAAGCCACGGGACCCCGTGCAGGGGATGCTGTGAACGGTGTTTGGTCCCCTTCTCTCCAAACCTGTGACTCAGACTGAGGAGAAGCAGCGCTGGGGTCACCGGGTTGGAGGGAGCCTGGGAGACCACACTCGGAGCACAGTCCCCCACTTGGAGGGATACCGAGGCCTTCTCCGAATGTCCACGCCCCTCCCTTGGGTTCACCCGGAAACCGAGGTCAGACCCCAAGTCGGCTTCATCTGCCCTCAAAGGCTGTTAAGAGCTGAGTTGGGTACCCCCTCCAACAAATTCCTGTGCTCAAGTCCTAACCCCTGGTACCTCAGGATCTGACTGTAGGTGGAGATGGGGGTCTTTAGAGTGACCAATAGAATGTTCTGGAGGGTGAGCACTAACCCAGCCCGACCACCATCCTTATAAGAAGAGATCAGGAGCCCCCCTCTCATACCCACAATGGGAAGACCATGGGAAGACATGGGGTGTGGACGGCTACCTACAAGCCACGGAGACAGTCCTCAGAGGAAAGCCCTGTCAACCTCGATCTCTGACCTCCAGCCTCCAGGACTGTGAGAAAATGGACTTTTCTTGTTTAAGCCACTCGGCTGTGGTACATTGCTAGGGCAGCCCCAACAGACAAAGAGAGGCTTTCTACGAACTGCAAGGGAGACCCAGGTGCCCATTGCCCAGGGACCCCACCACAGCCGGGCTGACAGAGCGGGTGGGGTCCCTCAGCAAGCTTAGGGGAAAAAGGTAAACTGACAAAAAGCCAGTCAGGTCTCTCACGAGCAGAGCTCTGCTTTGGAACGTGACATCCTTTTGTTTTTATTTTTATTTATTTATTTATTTTAAAAGGAGGCTTCATGCCCATCGTGGGGCTTGAACTCATGACCCTGAGACGGAGGGTCGCACGCATTTCTGACTGAGCCAGCCAGGCGCCCCAGCATCTTTTTGGTTTTCAGTCTCCTCCAGAGGAGCAGGACCAGAAGCACCACACGGTGAGCCAGGTGGCCGGGAAGCCATCCCTGGTACCCGAATTCCCAGGCATCTACCCGGTGTCCCCGAGGAGGGGGCCTGTCTCTGGACGGTGATGCTCTGGGTTTCCCTCGGAGTCTCTGGAACCTCTGCCCCAGGGTCACGGAGGCGGGGTTGAGGCTACCAGGTCTGCTCACTCCTTCCCATACTGTCAGGTTCTCGCACTTCCCCCTCACCCCAAACCTCACTCCACCTACAGATCTTTCCACCAGGGGGTGGGCACCTGCTGGGAAAGAAACAGAAGGGTCTTCTCCCCCAAACAGCAGGGCCTGGCCCCTGGGCTGGGTGGTCTATGGAAAGCCTTAAAGGTCAACTCAAAAAAAAAAAAAAAAAAAGAAAGAAAAGAAAATGCTTTGAGAACAAAACCATCGGGCAACAATGTGCCAATTTAGAGAGCTCCTGGGGGCAAGACAGAGCTGGGCCCAGAGCGTAGTGCGGCTGCCGTGAACCAGGCCTGGTGGAAGGATTCACAAGGCCGGGAGCGGCCCGGAGGTTTCTTCCCCGAACAAAGGGCACTTGTTGTTGAGTGTGGCGCAGAGGTGTAGGTCGGGGGAGAAGTTCAGGGAACCGGCCAGCCACTGGCCAGGCCACCACGAGGTCAGTCTGTGGCACCAGCCACAGAAGGGAGTGGGGTGTGCCAAGGAACTGGTAAGCACACACCCCCGAAGGCCCAGCGCGGGTGGGCATCGGGAAGCCACCCGCCGCGCTCAGAGACACGGCGCAGGTCCCGGCCGAGCCGGTCGGAGGGTCAAGGGCAGCCCCTGCTCTCTCTCTCACAGCCTCTTCCCGTGCACACAAAACACCACGTAGAGACCTCACAAGGCAGCAGTGGCCTCTGAACATTTCTCAGGGGGCAAAAGCAAAGCCAGTTCAACTCTCGTCATTCTGGGGAGCCCTGAGCGACATGGGGTGCTGTTCCGGCAGCTGCCACGTGCCTCCCCCATTTGGACACACCTGCTTGGGGTCTCGTCACTGGGCCCCACAGTGAGCTAGTTCCCTGTCAAAGAGCTTAGAGCACCTTCCCCTTCCTGGCCCCGTGTTTCCCCTTTTGTCTACATTAGAACTTCCCACTCCCTGCAGCAGCGGTCTTGATGGAGAACTTGGGAACCACAGACTCTTCCCCTAGAATCCCCAAGCAAACCTCCAGAGCGTGGGTGGGCCCATGGGTCAGGCCCACACCCATTCCCACCTGGTGCCTGGAGAAAGCCTATGACTGCCTCATCTGGATGGCTTGGAACCCTTTCTTCTGATTTGAGGCAATGAGGCTCGCCCCCAGCCCAGCCTTTCTCCCCTGCTCACAGGACACCCCATAACGCCTGGTCCGGGGATGGGGGCCCTGAGCTCCTGGACATCTTCTCAAGTGAGTAGCATGAACGCTCCCAGATGCACATGCACATGACTGTGAAATACGGGGATCAGGGGGGTCTGTACCAGGCTGCCTCCACGGCTCATGGTCAGTGGACAGGGAGGGGCGTCTTAACCCAGGACTTTCCCTTGGATGCTAGGTATTCTCACGCAACCTTATAAAGGCAGCAAAAAAAAACAGGAAATTCACTTTCAGAATACTGTCAGATTGGACATGTGCTAACCTTGTGGGTAAAATCTGAGGAGTAGGAAGGTCTTTATATCCACTAGGTATTTTTCATTACCAAAAGGGAGGACAGTAACTACCCTGTAAAACCAGCAGGAAACACCTTCACCAGGCGATCAGAATTCCTGCCCCCAGAGGCAGAACAAATCCAGGTCCCCAGGGAGGAAGCCATGCAAAGATTCCAGTCCCCGGAGGAAGCCATGCAAAGATTCCAGTCCCCGTGCAGAACCTGAAACCACCTGTGGGGAAGCACGGGGGAGCCCAGCAGAGACCTTCTGCAAAACCACAGGCCTGCGCCTTTCAAAAACGTCAGTGTCCTGAAACGCCAAGGAAAAAGAATTGTTGCGGACTGCCGGACAAGAGAGAGACCGGACAACTAAGTCAGACACAAGCCAAGGGTGTCCCTTTGCCACTGGGGACACTGGCAGGAGACAGACAACATCACTGTAAAGTCCTCTCTCCGATAACAGCATTGTTCTGGGTGACACCATTGTCCTGCTTCTGGAAGGTGTACGTGTTCACCTAAGAAACGGTCCCTTTCCTTTGGAAAAACATCAAAGGATTTAGGGGTTCTGGAGTCATCACTCTATACTCTTAAATGGCTCCAGAAAAATAAACACGGAAGACAGAAGCCAATGTGATACCATGTTTGTAACGGCAGAAATCTGGAAAGTTACAAATAAATTGTGTAATGATATCCCAACCTTAAGAATTATCCTCAGGTCAAGAGACAAGACAAGATCATAAATGGAGAACCGACCCTTGGAGTTCATAACCATTTACGGCTTCGTGAGCTCAGGCAAATCTCATGAGCTGTGACTAGAGAGTGACCATCCTGCCCAGCACAAGACTACTGGTGGCCAATGAGCTCAAGAATGGACCGGCACTTTGAAAGAACTCTGGAGCCAGACGCAACTCATGATAAAATACCATTTCCTTGAGCCTAAAGTCTAAGTTGCCTTCCTTCCCCAGTGGGCAAAAAAAAAAGTCTTTCTGTAAAGGGAACCTGCTCAGGTATTACGATGGGGCCTGCGGGGGTCGTGCATCGTGCAAGTCCTTTCTGGGAAGGGGTGTGGTGTAGGATCCTACCTGGTCTCCTGCTTCCCGTGGTCCAGTTTTAGAGATGGCTTTTTTTTTTTTTCCATTTAACATTCTATCATGTTCATAGCCAGTATTGATGGCTACGTAACGTTTCCTGTGGGGTACGGTTAGTAACCCTCTGTTCCCCTATATTTTGGACGTTCAGGTTGCTTCCAAATTTCCACAAAAACTCCTTTGTATCTACGGCTTTGAATGTATTTTGGATTATCTCCTTAGACGAGGTCCCTAAAAATAGGATTAGTGGATCAAAGGGTACAAACCAGATACTTTCTATGTGGATTATCCCAGTTTCCACTGCCAATAACAATGTCGGAAAATAACAGTTTTACCAGCATTTATCGAATTAGTATTCCGCTTTCCTACTTTTTTCCCAATTTAATAAGAAAATGTACCTCATTGTTCTAATTTGTATTGTTTTGACTACTAATGGGAGAAACTTTCCCCTATATATTTATGAACCATTCTGACACTTTGTCGCAATGTCTCCATTGGCCATTTACCAGGATATTTGTGTTTTTTGTTTTTTTAAACATTTTAGGGGCAGCTGGCTGGCTCAGTCGGTAGAGCATGTGACTCATGATCTTGGGGTTTGGGCAGCAATTTGGGTGTAGAGATCATTTAAAAATAAAATCTTAAAAAAATAATAATTTCAGGGGTGCCTGGGTGGCTCGGTGGGTTGAGCCTCTGCCTTCGGCTCAGGTCATGATCCCGGGGTCCGAGGATGGAGCCCTACATCAGGCTCTCTGCTCAGTGGGGAGCCTGCTTCCCCCTTTCTCTCTGCCTGCCTCTCTGCCTACTTGTGATCTCTGCCTGTCAAATAAATAAATTAATTAAAAAAAATAATTTCATAAAAACTCCAACAGACATTCTCAATCTCTGCGTTGTCACGTTTTAAAATGCCTTCCCAGACTGAAGGTTTGACGAGAACTGATCTTCAGTAGGCTGAGCTGGTTAAAAGTGGATGACTGAGGAGTCTCTGTCTGAAGATGAGATTTCTCAGGCCAACAGGTCTTTAACCATTATAAACTCATACTCCAAAGAAAGCCACTGGAGAGCCCTCAGCAAGGTCATTAGCATTATGGCCTGGGAGGATCTAGGTCAATAAATGATCCTGTCAGACGGGTTTTCTATCAATTCTCTTAGACCAGCAAGGTGCTGAGAGCTAACTTCTGAAAGGGAACACCAGAGAACAAATTATCAAACTCCCTTTGAACCTTGGATATAGGTAATTTTTTTTTTTTTTTTTTTTTTTTTTTTTTTTTTTTTTTTAAAGCAGGCTCCCTGTCCAGTGTGGATCCCAGTGCAGGGCTCAAACTTACGACCCTAAGATCAAGGCCTGAGCTGAGGTCAGAGTTGGAGGTTTAACCATCTGAGGCACCCAGGCAGCCTGGTAATTTTTTTTGAGAAGTTGATGGATCACATTCCAAGGACAAGATGAACAACTCCCAATTGGCTTCTTAGAAGGCCTCTTCCCAGCATCACAGAAAACACCCCTAGGACTGAAAGGAAGAAACTCCCAACTCAGGTTCATTAGAAAATACTTTTCTACAGGAGATGTATCAGACTCGCTCCATCATTTAAAAAATATGCTGCTTTTAAATATTCTTTTTTTGGGACGCCTGAGTGGCTCAGTTGGTTGAGCGGCTGCCTTCGGCTCAGGTCATGATCCCAGTGTCCTGGGATCGAGTCCCACATCGGGCTCCTTACTCGGCAGGGAGCCTGCTTCTCCCTCTGCCTCTGCCTGCCATTCTGTCTGCCTGTGCTCGCTTGCTCTCCCTCTCTCTGACAAATAAATAAATAAAATCTTAATAAAATAAAAAAAAATAAAAATAAAAAAATAAATAAATATTCTTTTTTTAAGAGCGGGGGAGGGGGGGAAGAGAAGAGATTCTTGGCAAAGGAAGGTCCAGTCTGGGGCTCCTTCTCAAGTGTATGTGAACTCTGGTGTACGCCCAGCCAGACTGCCCAGGACTGGGTCTCTGAAATAGGCAGAGGCCAGCAGGGCGACGGGGGGCAGGGGAAGCTGCAAGGGGAGGAAAGGGGGCCCCGGGGGGTCTCTGCAGCATCTGAGGCCCTGTCTGGCTCCCTGAAAAACTTATGACATGAACAGCTGAGGAGCAGGTCACTTAAGCTTCCCACGGACCAGCTGGCATTCATCCAGCAGCTCTGAGCCCCAGAGGTCAAGTGACTCTTGCAGGCTTGTGATCTCACCGTTGTGACATCCAGGTGACCTGTCTCTGCCAAAGTGCTGACTGTCCTCAGTCCCATGGAAAGCACTCAAGTATTTAACAGCGAGGTCCTATAATTAGGGCAGTACCGGGTGCTCTTATCTGGGAGAGGGCCAAGGATCAACGAGCCCTGTAGGATTCCTGCCTTGCGTGGAGTGCAGGACACCATCGGTGTTCAGACTGGGGAAATTACACCAGGAAAAGGGCGACCTGCAACAGGCGAGGGTGTCCTGATGAGGTGCCTCTAATGCCAGGGCCCGGCAAAGCCCTCCATTGACTCTACTGTCATAGACTCCAGGCACCTGGGGGCCCTCTTTCAGACCAGCCCCTGCCACTGACCTCACCCTCAGAGGTTCTGAACCCTACAGAGTCCAGATCATCTGGGTCTAGAGATGAGCAAAGACAAAACACTGAAGACCATACTCTCTAAACCTTCCCGCTGAGGCACTGCATTTGGCCGCCGGTAGCCAGCCTGGGAGGGGCTGAACGCATCGCACCTACTGTGGCACAGGGTTGGACTGGGCACCGCCGCCCTCTCCAGCCTGGAGCAGCACCTATCTCCCCCCTCAGCCTGGGAAGGAGGAGCTTCTCCCCATGGGCGGCAGAGATGGCCAGAACGCAGGGAAGCAGGAGTCAAAAGGCATAAGGTGTCCTCGCCATCTCCCCAGGTGCCATCTCCCCAGGTGCTTCCAAGTTACGAGGGCTGAGCGCTGGCCCCCCACCTCTCCGGGAGGTTCGGGCTCCGTAGCCGGCCCAAAGGGGTGCCCTCTGCCCTGATGCTCAGGGCAGGTCCACTGCTCCGCCCGCGTCTTCCCGCCGGCCCCCGACCGCCTCGGAACACGAGCAGACACGACCCTCTGCGCCCCCGGCCAGGGCTCTGACCAAGACGCGGATGCCAGAAAGGCGCAAGGGCCACAAGGCAGCAGGCAGGTCCCAGGTGGGGGTCGGGGACTCGAGGGAAGGCGCCGCTGCCACGCACCTGACGACGTGGAAGGCCCAGAGCAGGCGGCCGGCCCGAGGCTCGCGCGCCGCGCGGACGATGCTGAGGTACAGGTAGAGGGCGATGGCCACGGTCCAGAAGAAGGAGCTGGTGTTGGCAAAGGTGGAGAGCGCGCCCTGCAGCACGCAGTCCCACGAGGGGCCCGCGAAGTCCTGCAGCACCCCGTAGAAGTAGGAGGCGGCCGAGAGCAGGTCCGCCAGCGACAGGAAGAGCAGCAGGCGCCGGGCCCGGGTGCGCAGGTCGGGCCACAGGGCGTGCGTGGCCACCAGCAGGCCCGAGCCGAGCGCGGAGAGCACGCACGACAGCAGCACCACGGCGCGCTCCGACGGCAGCAGCACGGTGGGCGGCGCGGGCGACGGCATGGCCGGGCGGGCAGGGGGCCGGGGCCGCGGCGCCGCGGGGACAGAGGCCGGGACGCGCGTGCGGCTCCCGCCGCCGCCGCCGTCTGGGCACCGACGCGCCCACGGCTCGCGTCCCGGCCACTCCCGGTCCCTCCGGGCCCGCGGCCCTGCGGCCCGCCCCCTCCACGCCCCGCCCCTCTCCCCGCCCCAGTCCCCGCGCCCCACCCCTCGCCTCCTCCACGCTCCGCCCCACACCCCTAAGCCCTCCGCGGCCCGCCCTCGGCCGCGGCCCGCGGTCTCCGGACCCCGGCCCCGGTGCCCCCCGCCCCCGCCTCCCGCTCCCGGCCCAACCCGGATCCCGGGGTCCTCCGCGCCCCGACCCCGCCCCCGGCGCCCTCCGCGCTCCGCCCAGCCCCTGGCGCCCTCTGAGCTCCGCCCCCGACCCCGCGCCCTCCACCGCCCTCCCGGTAGCCTTAGCGCGTGGTCCGCGGCGGGGCGCCTGGATCCCCGAACGTCCATCCCGAGCCACGCCCCCACGCCCTGTAGCCCCCACGCCCTGTAGCCCCCACCCCGTGGCTCCCACGTCTCTTGCCGCGTCCCCGCGCCCCGCCTGGCTCCCTTCCGGCGCCAGGGCCACCCGTGCTCTAGCCAGATGGCTAGGACGTCCCGTCCTGGAGAGGGAAGGGCTGGCATTTTTAGGGCTAGTGTTACCTTCCGTTCAGCCAGCTGGTGGGCGGTGTTGTGCGCTGGGTGAGGGGCCGAGGCGTTCTTTCCACCAGTGGCAGGACAACTGTGGAGTGTGACCATCCTTCCTCGTACAGCGGTACCCGGACTGTTCACAGGGTAGTGATGGTTGCTTTGCGAAGGGAGTGTTTTCATTTATTTCTTAAAAATAAAGTCAAAAAGGGGCGCCTGGGTGGCTCAGTGAGTTAAGCCGCTGCCTTCGGCTCAGGTCACGATCTCAGGGTCCTGGGATCGAGTCCCACATCGGGCTCTTTGCTTAGCGGGGAGCCTGCTTCCTCCTCTCTCTCTCTGCCTGCCTCTCTGTCTACTTGTGATCTCTCTCTGTCAAATAAATAAATAAAATCTTAAAAAAAAAATAAAGTCAAAAAGTAAAGTCAAGCTTATTAGGGTTTCTTTTGTAGTGAAATATTAATTTCCGACTTATTGGTTTTTACTTCTTTAAAAATTTCTTATTTTTTTAAATTGAGATGCCATTCACATACCACAAAATTGGCCCCTTTGAGTGTGCAGTTCCATAGTTTACAGTATATTCACAAGTCTGTGCAACCGTTACAAGTCCGTGCAACTGTCATTATCTAATTCCCCAAGGGTTTCATCACTTGGAAAAGGAACTGGTAGTAGTCACTCTCCTCTTACCCCCTCCCTTCCGCCCCCAGGGATTCCTAGCCCTCCTTCCGTGTCTGTGGATTTGCCTATTCTGGGCAAATAATAAAATACTAAATCCTCATTCGTGACTGATTTCTTTCACTTGGCACGTTTTTATGGCTTATCCACACTGTAGCCTGTATCAATACCTTCATTTATTTTAATGCTGAGCAAGATTCCATTGCATGCACACACCACATTTGTTATTTTTAGATGTTGATAGCCCACTTTTTGGCTATTATGAGTAATGCTGTTATAAACATCTGTGTACACGTTTTTGTGTGGACACATGTTTTCAATTCTTTGGGGGTACTACCTAGAATAGAATTGCTGGTCATATGGTAACTCTGTGTTTAACTTTTTGAGGAACTGCCAGACTGTTTTTCAAACTGGCTGCAACTTTTTATATTCCTCCCCCAATGCAGGAGAGTTCCAATTTCTCTCCATTTCCCTAACACTTTTTCTCATCTGCCTTTTTGATTCCAGCCATCCTGGTGTGGGAAGTGGTGCCTCATTGTGGCTTTGCTTTGCGTTTCTCTAGGTCATCATGAGGCGGGACATCTTTCCATGTGTTGGTTGATCCTTTGCATATCCTTGCTGGAGAAGGGTCTGTTGCGATCTCTTGCCTCTTTTTGTTTTGTTTTGTTTTGTTTTTGTATCGAGGGGTAGGAGTTCTTTACATTTCTGGATACCAGACTTTCATCAGCTATATGACTTCCAAATTGTTCTCCCCTTCTCTGTGTTGTCTTTTCACTTTCTTGATGTTATATCCTTGAAAGTACAAAAGTTTTTATTTTGACAATGTCCAATGGACCTATTTTTTTCCCCTTTGGTCACTGTGCGGTGTCCTATCTAAGTACCCAGCGCCTAGTCCCAGCTCATGAAAGGTTACACCTATATTTCCTTCCTTCCCACTACAACAGTCGTTGGTTACTGTAGCTTTGTAGTGAGTTTTGAAATGGGGAAGTTTGAGTCCTCCAATGTTGTTTTTCTTTTTCAATATTACTCTGGCCGTTTGGGGCCTCCTGCAATGCTGTATCACTTTGAGGGTCAGTGTTTCCATTTCTTTAAAAAGAAAAAAAAAAAAAAAAGCCAGTTGGGATTTAGAAAGAGATTTCTTTGAATCTGTATATAAATTGGGGAGGCGGAGGATAATGCTATTGTAAAAATACTAAATCCTCTTAGCCATGTCTTTCCCTTTATTTAGGTCGTCCTTAATTTCTTCAGTGATGTTTTGTGGTTTTCAGTGTACATTGGGTTTGCTTTTGCATTTGATTCTTCAAAGGCAAAGGTTATCATAGGCCTAGGCCTTTTTGGATCTGTCTTTCAAAAACATTGTATTCTGAGGGGCACCTGGGTGGCTCAGTGGGTTAAGCCTCTATCTTTGGCTCAGGTCATAATCTCAGGATCATGGGATCGAGACCCACATTGGGCTCTCTGCTTGGCAGGGAGCGTGCTTCCCCCCCCTCTGCCTGCCTCTCTGCCTCCTTGTGACCTCTCTCTCTCTCTGTCAAATAAGTAAAAATTTAAAGATTTTTTAAAAAAGATTTTATTTATTTATTTGACAGAGAGAGATCACAAGTAGGTAGAGAGGCAGGCAGAGAGAGAGGAAGGGAAGCAGGCTCCCTGCTGAACAGAGAGCCCGATGCGGGACTCGATCCCAGGACCCTGAGATCATGAGCTGAGCCGAAGGCAGCGGCTTAACCCACTGAGCCAAGTACAATCTAATATGATACAACAAAACCCACCCAGATCAAGAAATATAATATTTCCAACATGCCGGAAACCTCCCCAAAACTTTCTTCCCCTTCAGTCACTTCTTTGCTTTTAACGGAACCATTCATGGATGCATCCCTAAATGAAAGGGTACAGTTTGCCTGTCTTGAACTTTACATCATGGGATCACACTCTATCTTCCTTTTGTGTCTTCTTTCTTTGGCTCAACATTCTCACACAAAGCTCATTCATCCTGATCACTGTATAGTATTCCGTTGTGTGGCTGATATAGTATCCATCCTACTGCATTTGGACATATGGGTTGTTTCCAGGTTTGGGCTATTACTAGCAACGCTGGAATGAGCATTTATTCTTTTTTAACCAGGAAAAAATTACTAAAAATAAATCTCAGAAGCCTGAGCAAGCATATCCACGGCCTTTGCAGAGCCGAGGACAGCTGTGTTCCTTCAGAGTCATTTCAGAATCCCCCGACCTCCTCCTGAGAGGACCCCAGACAGTGGACGGACCGGACCCCAGCAGAGAGCGCCGTCGGCGAAGGCGTCCAGCTTTTCCCGGATGTGAACAGTTTAAGGCTTGGGTTGTGCAACCAGCCCTGGGCTTTGGCACGCGTCTGGTCAAGCGACTGGAATGGACTGCCCCCATCTCCCTCCCCCCAAGATTAGAGTCATTTAATCCTCTGGGTATTTGAGGGAGGAAGGGGGCCCGGAGAGGCCGGGCGAGCTGCTTTGCCACAGACCGAGCCTGACTCTATCTTTCCTGCTGTATTGAGATGAAAGCCCTTTGCCCACCTTCCCAGGTGAGAGCTTGGCTGTTCTACAGGTAAGTTGGATCAGGAGATCGCCTGGTGTCCTTTGCCCTGGGAAACAACATTCAAAGAACCGTTCTGACTTCCCACTATAGGGACAAGGGGTGAGGGGAGGGGAAAGACATGCAATGATACAGCTTCAAATGACTTCCAATTAAGCTTGTAGCTAATTGTCCACAGCCTGAGCTCCCTGGAGTTGCCCGGTGGGTCCGGACACTAAGCAGGAAGGGAGACTTAACGACTGCCAGCTTGCTGGGTGTCTTTAAGCCACTGAGTGTGGTCTCCACCAAAGGGAGGCAGCGACTCCAGGCTCCCCATCTCTCAACAGAGTTCCTGGGCTCTGCTTCTCCTATCGCTGGGGCTGTTGGTCTCCCAGGGAGGCCCGACCCAGCGGACAGCGGACCCAGAGAGACGTCAGGCTCAGGCTGTCACTGACATTCGCATCCCACAGGGAATTCGATGTCCTACGAGCCACATTTCTACTTGGTCTCCCGGTCCTCCCACCCCCATCCCCGCTCCTCCTTGGGGAATCGGTAAGAAACTCAGACGGAGTCTTCTTTGGACCCCAAGTCATCTTTCTAGAGTTTGAGCCAAGCGAGCTGGCCGTTGTCTGCTGCTCCATGTCCAAGGTCCTGGCTCGTGGCGACAGTCTTCCCCACACATCAGCTGCCTGACTGCAGAAAGGAGAGGCCGGGACGTGCAGAGCCCCATAGCCGTGGCCACCCCCAGTCCCTTCTCAGTCCCACCCCCAGTCACTGGCACCAAGATCCTCCCCGAACAGCCATAAAAGTGGTGACAATCTGATGTCTCTAAATCAGAGGAGCCCTGAACGATGTTCCAAGCATAATGCCAACCCGTGTAACACATTGTGTACATGATTTTAAAGGTTTATTTTATTTATGGGGGGGGGGGCGGAGAGGCAGAGAGAGAGGGAGAGAGCGAAACCTCAAGCAGACTCCACACCCAGGGCAGATGGGGCTCGATCTCACGACCCTGAGATCATGACCTGAGCCAAAATCAAGAGTCAGACGCCCAACCGACTGAGCCACCTAGGTGCCCTTTCATGTATGTGACTTTAAGAACTAGAACAGAAAAGGGACTTTTCCTTATGTTGCTGCTAGAAATGTGGGCTGGCCACCTTTCTCATTTCCCTGTTTGGAGGTGAATATAGCCCATCTTGCTTTTTCCTGCCCCGGTACCATAGTGAGCAGCAGCTGTGGTAGAGGAACCCGGCCCACACGGGCCCCTCTCTGTACTCCCCCACCCCCAAAGGAGGTTGTGCAAGCCTTAGCATGCTCATGGGGCCGTTGGGACACATGCCTGCAAGGCCAGGGTAAGGCTGACCAGCCACGTTTCTGAGTCAGGGGTCTCCATCCTCTTTCAGGGCAACCTTGGGTGGGTTTGTGTTCCCACAGAAGCCCTCGAGTCTCGGTGGGATGTATTAAACTCTCTCCCAACACCTTGAGCCTCCCCTTCCCAACCCCAAACTCTGAAGGCTGCTTCCCCTGGCTTGCTGTGCACCCAGCCCTGCTGCCTGCAGAAACCCGGAGGGTCCCAGTTTTGAGGAGCCCGTGGGTTGGGCCCCCCGTACTGTAGTGCCCAGATGCCTGGATTCATTAAAGAGCTAAACCACTGGAGGGAAAGGGACTCACTTGGCAGGTAGCTCTGCCAGCAAGGACATGGCTGGACCCAGGAGAGAGCTCTTGGGGTTCAGTGGAGACCCAAGCTCTAATCTCACACCCCTGTCCTGACCCCAGCTGGCACGCAGAATTCCAAAGACCAACCCTCGCCTGGCCAAGATTCCTGTCCTCTGGTTATTTCATCAGACACGCATCTAAATGGTGTTGCAAGGGAATTTTGAAGGTGTAGCTGATGGCCTGTTATGCCCTGAAGGTACCATCCCCACCCACGGCTCAAATCCATTCGAAGCCCTCAGTCTCAAGAGATGGTATTAGGAAGGGGGGCTTTGGGGAGGTGATCAGGCTTAGAGGAGGTCATGGGGGGGTAACGTGATGGGATTAGTGGCCTTATAAGAAGAGACACCAGGCATTTTGGCTATGGAAGGACACAGAGAGGCATCCGGCTATCTATCGATAAGCTGGGGAGTGGCTCCGTCCAGGAACCGAGTCTGCCAGCTCCCTGGTCTGGGACTTACAGCCTCCAGAACCACCTGACATCAATGTCTGTCTATTAAGCCGTCCCATCTGGGGTGTTTTTGTCATAGCAGCCTGAGCTGAGTCAGGTCCTACGTCAGTGCAACTCAAGATGCGAGGGTTATTCAGGTTGGCCTGGGCCAGCTAGGGGAGCCCTTCAGAAGAAGCAGGTTTTTCTTTGCTTGTAGCACAAGAGGAAGTCAGAGAAACGGGAAGAGTGGGGGAGTCCTACGAGGGGGATGTGACGCAGGGATCCCGCCGCCCGCCGCAGGGTCGTGAGTGGGCCTGTGAGCCGGGGAAGGCAGGGCAGGGGCTGCTGGGAAACAACGGGGCCCCGAACCCGCAGCGACCTGCACCCAGGGAGCCGAAGACAGAGCTGGCCAGCGCCCCGCCGGGAGCGCCACAGCCAGAGCACAAGACCCAGTGGAGTCACGGCGACCTCCGACCTACAGACACTGTGAGGTAATAAGCTGGTGTGGTTGCAGGAGCCACCAAGTGTGTCATTTGTTATGCACAGGGACAGGAGGACGCCCCACGTGACCTCACAGGGGCCACTTCACCTTGCCAAGCTTCCAGTGCCGCATCCAGAAAATAGGGGCAGAGAATTCACAGGGTTGCTGTGAACCAGCGGCTATTTTGGAGGTAGAGACAGAGCCCTGGCTGGGCTCGGGGCCAGAAGGCCAACGTTTGCTAGTGCACCAACCGGAGTAAGTGATTTAACTTCTCTGAGACTCAGTTTCTTCATCTCTAAAATGGAGCCAATAGCAGCTACTTCCTTGGCCAAGCAGTAGCAGTGGGATGCAAAACCCTCCAGCCAGAGACCACTTTTCCTGGAGCCCCTGGCAGCTAAGTGTGGTCATGTGACTAGGCCTCAGCCGCGGAAGGTGAGTGGCAGCAATGGGCTGCTTCTAAGCATGGGCCTTAAAACACGGCATGTGGCCTCCCGCTCGCCCTTCCTTTCTGGAATGCTGAGGTTCCCAGGCTGGCCACACAGCACGGACAGGCAGGCCAGGACCGTGGCCTCCAGGAAAGTGGAGAAGGAAGACAGAAGGAACCCCGGGGCCTGCCTTAACCCCCCCCATGAACAACCAAGACAGGGCGCATGGCTGGCTCAGTCCACGGAGTGTGTTGACTCTCGATCTTGGGGTTGTGAATTCGATCTTGGGGTTTAGCGACTGCTGAAAAAGATCTTTAAAAATCTTTTTTAAAACAAACAAACAAACAAACAAAACCAGGGCAAGGAATATAGGTCTGAGGGTCTTCAGCCCAGAGTTTTATTTCGTAAAGTGGAATTATTATACATATGTCAAGTAATTCATTCGTGCTTATAAGTAGTGTTTGAAGAATATTGTACAATTTCAGTGAATCAAGGGATCCGGCCATTTATTCATCCCACACATACCGACTGAACGGCTGCTCATTATCTGAAGTTATGACATGGAGGGAAACCAAGACCTTACTTTCCAGGAGTTTACCTTCCGGTCGACAGAGATGATAAACAATCAACAAATATGCAATTGTCCAACCGTGGTAAGTGTGGGAGAGGTGTAAAGCCAGGTAATAGGGCCAGGTGCGCTTGGGCCGGAGGATGATGGCGGTACTTCCACAGGTGTCCAGCAGAGGGGATTCTAATGGCATCTGACACGCTCCTGAAGTGAGAGAACAAGAATTGAGACAGGCAGGGATAGAGCATCCTAGGCAGAGGAAAGAGCACATGCAAAGGCCCTGTGTTCAGGAAACAGCAAGGAGCCATTGTGGCTGGTGCAGCCATGGAGAGGGAGAGGAAGACAGAGGCAGGGTGAACACACAAGGCCCTCGGTCAATGTGAGGGCTTTAGCTTTCGCACACTGAGGGACACAGGAGCCACTGGAGGGCTGAGCAGAGGTGTGCTTCGAGCTACGTGGAAGAAATAAAGCCTGGCTTAGGGGCCCCTGCACGATCTAGGTAAGCAACAGTGGAGGCTGAGGTCATAGATATGTTCTGGATGCAGAGATGACAGGATTTACCAGAGGCTCAGATGTGAGCGTGAGCCCAGGAGGAGTCAAGGAAGATTCTAGACTTCTAAGATTAAAGGACAGAGTTGCCTTTCCCTGGAGGGAGCAGGTGAATGGGGAGGCAACAGCAGGAGGTCAGTTCTGGACACATTACATTACTGTTGGACCAGCCAAGTGGTGGGCGGTCAGAGTCCTAGGGGGGGTCCTGTCTGGAGATAGAAATTGGAGGCAGTCAGAAGAAAGGCAGCATTTAAACCACAAGACTTGAGAGCACCAGGGACGGAGTATGGGAACCTGCGACGCTGCATGACTGGGGGTGAGGCGATGATTCGGGGAAACCGGAAAGATGTCTTTAAACAGTGTCTTTTTTTTTTTTTTTTATTGTGGTAAAATATAAATCACCCCCCAAATAGCCATTTAACTATTTTTTAAATACCCAAATCAGTGGCATCGATGACATTCACAAGATTATGTAGGCATTGCCCCAACTTCAAAAACGTTTTCATCACCCCAAACAGAAACTCTGCCTCCCCTCCCCAGCTCTGGCAGCCACTAATCTACTTTTTGTTTCCCTGGATTTGTCTTTTCTGGACATTTCACACCAACCGAATCTGAGGACAGAGAGCGTTTTTGGATGTGGCCTCTTTCCTCTTACCATAATGTCTCCGAGGTCTATCCACATTGTAGCCTGTGCACAGTGCTGTGTTTCCTTTTATGACCAAATAATACTGCATTGTACAAATATTTTGCTTCTCCATTCATCTGTTGATGGACACCTGGGTCATTTCCACCTTTTGGCCATTGTGAATAGTGCTTCTGTGAATAAGCAGCGACTCTTAATGAGTTTGGTGAGCAGATAAAAGGCATGAACACCCCTCCATTCCAGGAGCCCTTCAGAATCTTCCAGAAGATAGAAAATTCCTTTTGCTCTATAAAGTGGGACCCTGGGCTTCACTAGGTTGAAAGCTCAGCTTTAAAGCAAACGGGATTAAGAGAAAACGTTTTCTGTGAAGAATTATATAACAATTCTACAAGAAACATTGTTTTATATTACCTAATATGTTCAATAGGAACATGAGATCACCTGTGTCTCTGCAGAATAAGTGCTTGATAAGGCCAACGACCGGTCTATGTCGTGCACTCCCCTGCTTGTGTGTGCTCTCTCTCCCTGACAAATAAATAAAAGCTTTAAAAAAATATGCTGGTAGGGGCACCTGGGTGGCTCAGTGGGTTAAGCCTCTGCCCTCAGCTCAGGTCATGATCTCAGAGTCCTGGAATCTAGCCCCGCATTGGGCTCTCTGCTCACTTGTGATCTCTCTCTGCCAGATAAATAAATAAAATCTTAAAAAAAAAAAATGCTGGCAAGGGGCACGTATCTACCCTACAACAAAATTGGCTTTATCAACTGTTTTGATTATTACAGTGCATTGTAATTGTTCCGCTTTGAAATTCCATGTATTTTATTTTTCGCCTTTATCTTTTGTGTCCACAGGCATCATTAGATGGGCACAGGGGTCCGTGGCATAAGAGCCTACCGTGAGGGTTTGCCTGGCTTCCCCGTGGGACACAGGCTGTCCTGGACCCTGATCGCCAGTCGTGATGCTGCTGTGAATAGTGCCACCTCTCGCCACCAGGAGGCGCTGTTTCCCCCAGGTCAGGGGAAGCCCAGGCGCAAGTTCAAGGCTTCCTCCCTCCCACCTTTGTCCTAACCAGGGCTGGCAGCAGAAGCATCTGGGAGTTTCCCTCCCCCCTTCTCTCTTTTTAGGATTTTAAGTAATTCTACACCCAATGTGGGGGGGCTCAAACTTACCAGCCTGAGATCAAGAGTCCCGTGCTCTACGAAAAAGCCAGCCAGATGCCCCTCCCTCTCTTAAAAAACAAAACACTTTAATTATGGAAAATTTCTAACTAGTACGAAAGTATACGAACCCCCAGAAAGCCATGAACCAGCTTCAATAATTATCACCTCGCATGGGGCGCTTCCTAAGTGTACAGATGCCCAGGCCTGACCCAGAGTCTTAGGGCTCCCAAAGCTGGAGGGCCACTTGGGAGCCACCATTAGAAGCCTGGCCCTGCCTCCTGGGACACCCCAGGTGACCGCACTTCCTGCTCTCCTGATCTCAGCCTCCGATCCCCCCCACCACTCCAACCACCCCCACCCCACCCCCAGCCTAGTGGTCTTCTCCCAGCTCTGACCAGAATCCTGCTCCACTCATTTCCTCTCTCTCAGGCCCCGCAGGACTCGGGGGATAGCTGGCTCCCATCCTCCGCCCCATCACTCTTCCGGTGTCTCTCTGGAAGGCCGCGTTAAGTAACCCATGCCTCACACCCCTGAGCAACCAACCACCCACAGCCACACTCTGGGGCCACTGAGTCTTATGTTGTTTCCTCCTGTGTTGGAGCACAGGCCCGGGAGTCAACGATTTCTCACCTTTTCAGACTGGAAAGAGATTGCGGAGCGATGAAAAAATACGAGATTTTGAAGTGCCTAGAAAAAGTCCCTGAGACAGGTTGAACTGTGTCTCCCCTCCCCCATTCGTATGTTGAACGACTAGCCCCTGGAACCTCAGGGTGTGACCTCATTAGGAGACAGAGTCTCTAAAGAGGTGATTAAGTTAAAATGAGGTCATTAGGATGGTCCTAATCTGGTAGGACTGGTGTCCTTATAAAAAGGGGAAATTCGGACACAGATGGATACAAAGGGGAGCCCATGTGAAGACACGGGGTGGGGATGGCCATCTCCAAGGCCAAGAAAGGCCTCTGAAGGAGCCAACCCTGCTGACACCTTGATCTTGGACTTAACCCCCAGAACGGAGAGAAAAAAATTTTTTTGTTTTTCAAGCTACCTTGTCTGTGATTCTTTGCTAGGGCAGCCCTAGCAAATTAATAAAATCCCCAAATAGATACAGTTCACCAAACTGATAAAATCCTTCCCCAAATTCTGATGCACCAGTTTCTGATCACCGCCAGACACAGCCCGGTGCACAGGACCTGAGTTCCCTATCCCCCCACCCCACCCCCCGTGGCCCTGGGTTCAGCCGGAGGGAGGATGCTGGTCCCACTCAGCTCTGCTCAGCCTGACCTAGAGGGTGAGTCAGTCACCATCTTTTGCTGGAGCACCTGCTCTGGGCCCGGACCTCCTGGCAAGTGGGCACCAAGGCCTGATCCCAAACTGGGTCACAAGTTTGATGCAGGACCACAGAGTCCTTGTGACCCACAGGTTGAAGGTCTATGGAAGGCTGACCGTCAGAAACAGTGACACAATTCATGGGCAATTGAAAACACGGAACCCTTGCCCCAAAACTACCACAAATTTCAATTTGGTGACAGTCTACACACAGGCCCAGCTAAGCACACGGGTGACACACCCACCAAGCTGACCCTGCCGTTAGGGGACAGCAAAGGGAGGCTCAGGGAAGGCCAAGGGTCCAGGACACAGGGATGCCACCAGAGATACTGACTGATCACGTGGGCGCCCCCACGGCCATGGCCAGTGTGCATGTGCATGTGTGCACGAGTGTGAGAGAGAGTAGCCCTTCTTTGTTCTAGTCCACTCTAAACTCACTCCCATAGAGTCAGCATTGCTCTATGTCTCCACAGTTCCTTCTAGAAAGACAAAGGGCTAGACCCGTATCCGAGTCCATTTCCCTACCACTGTCAGATACAAAGATGTTGGAGCAGATCCTGCCTATCTGGTCTGAAGACTCAGAAATAAATTGCCACAAAGACGTGGGTTTCCTACAAAGACCAGAAAAGAAGCGAAGCCGGCTGTGGGTGTCCTTACTTTTTATCCGGCAACTTCTGCAGGGGAAGCGTATCCGAGAGTCAGTGTTTTTCTGGTTTCTGTGTCGGCCTAATGGAAAGCCAAGCTAGATGCAAAAAGAGGTTACTCGCAAATAATTTGACCGGGACCCGACAGGCCAGTTAGATCACAGTCCCAGAGTGTGGCCCCTTTAATTCAAAAGTTGGAGACCATGAGTCAGCGGGGCGGTGGGGAGAAGTGCAGGCATCCTTCCCATCGGCCTGAAACTGGGAAGAATGTAAAGACTTCGGCTCAGCGCCGTCCCCAGCCCCGCGCTGGTCAGATCTCCCGCGAGGGACGTGAGTGTCCGGCGGTCGCGGCGGCCCGCATTCCGGGCATTCCGGCCGCCTCACTTCGGCCCACGCCCGGCTCCACGGGCCTGGGGGGCAGAGCGGAATGTGGGCCAAGTGGGCACGGGGCGCGGCCAGGCCGATGTGTGCCACAAAAGGGCCGTCTCTGGAGCCCTCTGAGCACCGGAGGAGACACGGAACAACTCCCGCAGGAATCCGCTGGCTGGAGGGAGCCCGGCTGCCCACTGTGCTTCCAGCTTTGAGAGAGAGAGGACTGGCTTGGACCAGAAGGGGTGTCTCAAGGCCAAGGTTAGACTCAGAAAACCTTTCTAAGGGGTCTTCCGACTTAAATAAAGTGGTCCAAATGGAAACAGGCCCATCTTGCCCCACTCGGCGCTAGGAAGTACCGAGGTCGGCAAGACAGAACCAAAAAAGACGGAGTCCAGGCAGACGGGCATGAGAAGGGGAGGGCCGCGGGCCGTGGCTGGCGGAGGAGCAGGGGGGGCACGGGGAAGGTGGGGGGGGGGGTCACAGCGCCTGCATCAAAGGTACCAGGAGCCCCACCCCCTCATGGGTTCTCCAGGTTCGCCGGAGGTCATGGATGAGCCTTGTGGTCCAAGACACCCCCAAGGAGCCAGTGTGTCTTGGCTCTCCAACCTCTGGTGGCTTGGGTCCACTTCCTGTTGCCATGGCACACCAGCTGGCCGCACAGCTCACTGGACCCAAAGTTGGCATCTGCGGGTGAGGCTGGGCGGACCCAGAGGATTAAACTGTCTTTTGCTGAGCTCCCATGGAGGCACCTTTCTCCCCAGCCGCTGGGGCAGACACACCAGCAACTTCTCATTCCCGCCAACATCCTGGGCCTGGGAGGGCGGAAAAGGAAAACCCTCCCCAAGGCAGACCCACGTCCTAATGCCCGCCCAGGCACGTTCGCCAAAGCTAACGACAAAGCTAAGGACTGCCTGCACAGCTTGCCTTGTGGGGGGAGAGAAGCAGCGTACGTGTGTTTATGGACAAGCCCGTCTGCAAAACAGGTCCACAGGGCAGGAATGCCCCTGAGGCCCGTCTCCAAGGACATGGATTCTCAAGCCAGACTGCTTGGGGTCAAATCCTGTCCCTCATTTCTGTCACATCCCTTGTGACTTTTGGCACTTCCTATGTCTGTTTTCTTCTCTGTAAGTAACAACAGACCCTAGCTCCTGAAAGACACCATTTCCAACGCTTAGGACAGGGCTTTGCACAAAGTGCTCTGTAAATGTTGAGGTTTTTTAATTTAATTTTTTTACTTTTAAATGTTGGTTTTTATTATTCCAGTGTGCAAACCTCTCCTGGCCCGAGACACCCAATACCCCAGCCCAGGGTTGGGGGGAGCTTTGTTCCCCTCAACATCCACGAGCAGACCGCTTCAAGGGCCCTAGAGCTCGCTGCCCCCCCCCCCCCCCCCGAAGCCCTTACCAGCCAACACGGCGGGGTAGAGCCTCCAACATCCAGGCTCCGGTGTCTCCCCTGGCTCCGTCGCCTCTCGCTGCCGCCTCCCTCGGGGCCCAACAGTGTGCAGCACTTCTAGGGCAGTATACTTGCTGATTGCTTCCTTCACTATTACTCACAACAACCAGCTAAGACACTGCCAAAGAAACACTCACAGCTGGCCCCGCCGACGACCCGGGTGCAGGCCTGTTCCACCGCTCGCTCCCGCCGACCTG
Organism: Mustela nigripes; assembly: GCF_022355385.1. Classification (NCBI taxonomy): domain Eukaryota; kingdom Metazoa; phylum Chordata; class Mammalia; order Carnivora; family Mustelidae; genus Mustela; species Mustela nigripes. Next base: position 6,151,601 of record NC_081570.1, read on the forward strand.
CGGATAGGAAGGAACGTGGCCGTGGAGAGAGCGGGGACCGGCGACAGATCCCAGCCGGGCTGGCCTGCGACTCACCGACCCGGAGGAAAAAAAAAAGACCAAGTCAGCTTTTGCCTGGAAGAGAAAAAGTTAGGAAGGGACAGTGGTCGTCAATCCGCACGGCTATGGGAACCAACGGGGAGCAAGAGAACGAACACAGCGACCCCCGCCGTTCCCCCATCCTGGGCGCCCCTGAGGGAGCCGAGCAGTCAGAATCCTACTGGGAAAGCGGAAGCAGAAGGAGATTGAGATGAAGAGATTTATTTCAAGGAACTGGCTCACATGACTGGGGCTGGCGAGGGCCGCCTGGCAGCCTGGCCGGCCGCTCTCAGGCAGGAGCTGACAGTGCAGTCCACAGGTGCGGTCTCTTCCTCCTCAGGAAAGCCCCAGCTTTGTTCTGAAGGCCCTCCAACTGCTTGGATGAGGCCCACCCACGTCATCGAGGTGAAGCTTTAAAGTCAACTAATCGTAGACGCCACCCGCATGGGCCCAAAGCAGCGCCTCGCTCGGTGTTCGGTTGAATGACTGGGTCCCGCAGTCTAGCCAAGCTGACTCGAGGAGCCCATCATGGTGGCTGCTAGAACATCTGGCCACCAGCTGCTTTGGCTGTGGACCACCGATAGTTCCTCTTCTGTGTGGGGGCAGGGACACACAGGGGCGCTCCTGGGAGGGTCACTGAGCCCCCTGCCCCAGGCCAGGAGGTCCCAGAAATGGGTTCCAGGCAAGCTGCAGTGGACGAAAGCAGCTCCCAGGTGGGCAGACCCTGCCCACCTGCTGTCCCCTCACTGGGCTTCCCCTACACTCAGCAAGACGCAGAGCATACAGCACCCCCTTCCTTGGCTTCTAAATGTCCAGTGGGAGCTGGTGGCAGTCTCTTGTTACCTTAGTCTTCTGCCCCCAGACAGATGAACCCGTGATGCCTTGCCTAAAAACCAAGCCAGACTAGACTTTAATTATGGCCTTTCAGCGTGGAAAATACGCCTCTGCTGCGTCCAGTCTTATCTCAAAGGTTCAGTGGCTCTGTCAGATTGGAGCCCTGCGTCCAAGAACCACCTGCGGGCTCCGGAGAAGCGGGTTTCCTGGTTTCGTGCTGCAGCTTCTGACCCCACGGGCCCAGGATCGGCCCAACGGCACTTTCCACACTGGCCGTCCTCAAGTCAGCACGGGGGCAAGCAGGAGCCTGAATAACACCCAGGCTGGCTGGAAGAGGCAGGGGACCCCCCAAATACTGAAAACAGAAGCAGGGTCCCCAAGGTAAAGACAGCAACGTGGGAATTAAGCAATAGTGGCGCGCTTGGTGTCTGAGCTCAGAACAGCATTTGGGATGGGCTAACCCTCCCAAAAATGGGCTGTGAGAGGCGGGAACGAGCTCACCAGCACCCACTGGCCTCAGGCTGGTCCTTGGCACCGCTGTCAAGGTCAAGTCAGCCTGGTGCCTGTGTGTTTCTCAGGGATGGGGCACGCGCTGAACCCCAGCAGAGGTCAAAAGCACTAATGGAGGGAGATGAGGGAACTCCTAATTCTTGGATCCAGCCTACCCTCAGGCTCAGAAAATAAACCAAAGGAAAAGATGGCTCAGAAAAGCAAGACCAGATGTGTCTTCTACTGCTAAGCAGCCCCTGTCCCTGATCTCCATGCTGAACCCCATGTTCTCAATCTAGGCAGTGAGTGACCTGGGTGATGCCGTGGCTACCTGTGGAGGCTGCTCCCTGGACACCAGAGCTGAGTTGGCAGTTATGGTAGCCAGGAGGGCCTCCTTCTTCCTCCTCTGGAGTCTGGGGTCCTCAGACAGAGAGGACAATCTTCCCCGTCAGAGAGGAGAGGTCTGGACTTCAGGAACAATCTTCCTAGTCAGAGAGTCAGAGAGTGGAGGCTTAGACTTTGGAGACAGTCTTCCCAGTCAGAGGGGGCAGGCCTGGACTTCGGGGACAATCTTCCTAGTCAGAGTGAGGAGGCTTGGACCTCGGGGACAATGTTCCCAGTTAGAGAGGGCAGGCCTAGACTTCAGGGACAACCTTCCCAGTCAGGGAGAGGAGGCTCAGACTTTGGGGACAGTCTTCCCAGTCAAGGAGGGGAAGCCTGGACTTCAGGGACAATTTTTCCAGTCAGAGAGGCGATGCCAGAACAAGGGTGAATAATGAGTCAGTGGCTGAAATCTGTGTTCCGCAAAGTACACAGCACACAAGTAAGCAGGCTTTTACCACATCAGACCTTCCTGCAAAGCTGCAACCCAAGGTCAGAGTGAACGTACTTAGATTTGAACAGACATTCTCTTCTACCGAAGGGCTTTCGGTTCAGCTACCAGGTGAGCTTCTGCTGCATTAACACAAGATACTTCAAAGACCTGGGGCTCGGTTCAGAGCCCTGATTCTGTCTTCAGTTCATTTGTCCTAACAGGGGCCCTCTGGAGCCCCAGGCCCAAAACCTCTCCCTACAGAGTCAAGACCGCTGGTCCAGGGAGCCGGGAGGGATACAAGAAAACTGGAAGTCATCTCTACCGAGGAGTTTTAAGTTCCCAGCACTTAAATTTTAGACACTGAAGAGAAAGTGGCTTCTGGCAACATGGCTCTTGGATGTTCCAATTCCTGGAAAAAGAGGCGCCCTCTTCATCCAGGAGATGTGGAAATTCATTCAGGAAACCTTCCCAATCCTACAGCACACGTCTCAGCAAGCACAGATGTTTCTTCGGCAGCCATCAGCTTCTGAGTGTGCACCTGTGATGGGCTGACCCCGTGCCTGCGTGGGGGCGCAGGGGGTAGGTCGGGAGGGCAGAGGATGTCCTGGGCCTTGGGGGGTGCATGAAGAAAGAGATGGGCAAGAAACCACAGCCGCGCCCAATTATAACTGTGAGCAGTTCTGAACCATGAGAACAAGCACTTTCAAAATGCCCGATCTGGGGGCAGAACGGTGGTGCTGGGAACGAGTCACAGCTTTGCACCCCACACTCCTTCCCCTGCCAGGCTTGGAGAGGAATCCGAAGATTTTTACCACAATTTTTACCACCAACCTTAGTTAGGCTTCCTCTTGCATTTCACAATGATGCGGGAATTTTTCTGCTCTTGCACTGACCTCCAGAAAACCAGACCCCGTGGCAGGAAGGTGGTGGTGGCCCAGAGGAGCTTCGGGGACCTGTCCAGATCTGTGAGTGACATCCATCCAGGTTAAAGGCTGGGCAGAGAGAAACCTGCCTTAAGAGTGGGGGATCTCACACTAAAAAAGAGAATTGCAAGTCAGTCTCGCTGAAGAACATGAAGGCAGAAATTCTCAATAATTGAGAATTCAATAGTACATTAAAAGAATAATTCACCACGATCAAGTGGGATTTCTTCCTGGGCTACAGAGTTTCAATATTCACAAATCAGGGACGCCTGGGTGGCTCAGTTGGTTAAGCAACTGCCTTCAGCTCGATCGTGATTCTGAAATCTCGGAATCGAGTCCTGGCATCAGGCTCCCTGCTCCGCAGGGAACCTGGTTCTCTCTCTGACCCTCCCCCTTCTCATGCTCTCTCTCTCACAGTCTCTCACTCCCTCTCAAATAAATAAATAAAATCTTTAAAAAATTCACAAATCAATCAACATGATACATCACATTAATAAAAGAAAGGATAAGAACCAGATGATCCTCAACAGATGAAGAAAAACCATTTGACAAAATATACAAAAATATGCAAAAGACCCAAGCTAATACCCTCCTCAACAGGGAAAAACTGAGAGCCCTTCCCCTACAGTCAGGGATGAGACCGGAATGTCCACGCTCCCCATTTCTATTTCACACAGTACTGGAAGTCTTAGCCTCAGCAGTCAGACAACAGAAAGAAATATAAGGTAACCAAATCAGCAAGGAAAGAAGTCAAACTTCCACTATTTGCGGATGGCATGACACTGTATGCAGAAAGCCCAGACGTCTCCACCAAAAAATTGCTAGAATACATGAATTCAGCAAAGTTGCAGGATATAAAATCAATGTGCAGAAATCTGTTGCATTTCTATACACCAATAAGGAAGCAGCAGAAAAAGAAATCAAGGGGTCAATCCCATTTACAGCCAAAAACAATGAGACACTTATGAACAAACTTGAAGAGATAAAAGATCTGTACTCTGAAAACTATAGGACGGGGCGCCTGGGGGGCTCAGTGCATTGGGGACTCTGCCTTCGGCTCAGGTCATGATCCCAGGGTCCTGTGATCAAGCCCCGCATCGGACTCTCTGCTCAGCAGGGAGCCTGCTTCCCTTCCTCTCTCTCTGCCTGCCTCTCTGCCTGCTTGTGATCTCTGTCTGTCAAATAAATAAATAAAATCTTTAAAAAAAAACAAAACAAAACTATAAGACGCTTATGAAAGAAATTGAAGAGGACACAAAGACATGGAAATCCGTGCTCGTGGACTGGAAGAACATCCTTAAAATGTCTATAACAAACTAAGCTGCCTGTGCAGCTACTGTAATCCCTACTGAATACTAGCATTTTCCATAGTGCTAAAACAAACAATCCTAAAATTTGTATAAAGACCCAGAACAGCCAAAGCAACCCTGAAAAAGAAAAGAAAAACTGGAAGCATCAGGATTCTGGATTTCAGGCTCTATTACAAAGTTGTGATCATCAAGACAGTATGGAACTGGCACAAAAAGAGACACATAGAGCAATGGAACAGAATAGAGAACCAAGAATTGGACCTACAACTATACGGTCAACTAATCTTCAAAAAAGCAGGAAAGAATGTCCAGTGGGAAAAGACAGTCTTCAACAAATGGTATTGGGAAAACGGACAGCAACATGCAGAAGAATGAAACTGGACCACTTTCTTATACCATGCACAAAAATAAATTCAAAATGGATGAAAGACCTAAATGTGAGAGAGGAAACTGTCAAAATCCTAGAGGAAAACACAGGCAGAAACCTCTTTGACTTTGGTTATAACCACTTCTTATTAGTTTTCCCTTGCGGGAAGCAAGGGAAACAAAAGCAAAAATGAACTATTAGGAATTCATCAAGATAAAAAGTTTCTGCGCCACGAAGGAAACAATCAACAAAACTAGAAGGCAGCCTACAGAATGGGAGAAAATACTTGCAAATGACATGTCTGATAAAGGGTTAGGATCCAAAATGGCTAAAGAATGTATCAAACTCAACCCCCAAAATCCAAATAATCCAGTTAAGAAATAGGCAGAAGACATGAATAGACACTTTTCTGAAAAAGACATCCAGATGGCCAACAGAAACATGAAAAGATGCTCAACATCACTCATCATCAGGGAAATGCAAACCAAAACCATGACGAGATATCATCTCACACCTATTTAGAATGACTAAAATTAACAGCACATGAAAGAACAGATGTTGGCAAGGATGTGGAGAAAGGGGAACCCTTGTGCACTGTTGGTGGGAGGGCAAGCTGGGGCAGCCCCTCTGGAGAGCAGTATGGAGGTTCCTCAAAAAGTTAAAAATAGAACTACTCTATGAACCATTAATTGTGCCAAAGGGTATTTACCCAAAGATAAAAAAAAAAAAATACAGATTTGAAGGGATGCATGGACCCCAATGTTTACAGCAGCATTATCAACCAGAGCCAAACAATGGAGAGAGCCCAAATGTCCATCGACTGATGAATGGATAAAGAAGATGTGGTCTATATATACAATGGAATATTACTCAGCCATCAAAAAGAATGAAATCTTGGGGCACCTTGGTGGCTCAGTGGGTTAAAGCCTCTGCCTTCGGCTCAGGTCATGATCCCAGGGACCTGGGATCGAGCCCCACATCAGGCTCTCTGCTCCGCGGGGAGCCGGCTTCCTCCTCTCTCTCTGCCTGCTTCTCTGCCTCCTTGTGATCTCTGTCTGTCAAATAAATAAATAAATATAAAAAAAAAAAAAGAATAAAATCTTTCTGTTTGCAACAACATGGATGGAGCTAGAGTGTATGACACTAAGTGAAATAAGTCAGAGAAAGACAAGTACTGTATGGATCCCATTCATATGTGGAACTTAATTAAGAAAACAGACAAACATATAAAGGGGGGGAGGAGGGACGCCTGGGTGGCTCAGTTGGTTAAGCAGCTGCCTTCGGCTCAGGTCATGATCCCAGCATCCTGGGATCGAGTCCCACATCCGGCTCCTTGCTCTGCAGGGAGCCTGCTTCTCCCTCTGACTCTGCCTTCCACTCTGCCTATGCTCGCTCTCGCTCGCTCTCTCTCTGACAAATAAATAAATAAAATCTTTAAAAAAAAAAAAAAACAAGATTTAAAGGGGGGGAGGAGAGAGGGAAGTAAATCCTAAGAGACTCATAACTACAGAGAACAGACTGAGGGTTGCTGGAGGGAGGTGGGTAGGGGACGGGCTAGGTGGGTGATGGGCACGTAGGAAGGTGCTGTAGGTAAGTGATGAATCACTGAATTCTACTCCAGAAGCCAATATTGCACTGTATGTTAACTACATAAAATTTAAAGAAATAAAAATAAATAAACAAAGAAGCCTAAATACAAGGTTAAAAAAAAACATAAAAGAAAAGAGTGGGGGAATCTCCGGGACAGGGCCATGAAAGACTTACTTGGATGTTTTCAGCCTCAAAAATGATCATCTGTCCAGGTTGAGGGGAACCAGCTTTCCCAGAGGGGCAGAGAGCACCCCTGTTTTTCCTGAATGTCAGGAGCCAACCGTGCCTGCACTGGAGGAAAGAGCAAAGGTCACACAGTCCCTGGTGGCTGACACTGGGGCGTGCCTGTCCCTCCACTGGTCCTGCAGCATCCCTGGGTGAATGGCGACCATGTCTGCTGGCTCTTGGGGGCTGCTGGCCAGAAGCCTATTGCCTCTGTCCTCTGCAGAGCTGGGATGTGCTCGTCTAACGCTTCTGAATATTTAGAATCCTTCATGTTTCCCAATCTGGTCCTTACCAGATGGAGGACTTCAACAGCCAACTCTGGGAGCAGCAGGTTCATCGAGAGGGAGAACAGCTCAAATGCTTGAGGACCCCCAACCCAGATGCACAGTGGGGAGAGGGGTTGTCTGGGAAGCAAGAAGCAAACAACAGACGCCTGATTGTCTAGAATTGCCCTTGCCTTAAGAACAGAGCATAAAATATAGGTACTTCAGGAGTGAGTGTAATTGTCAGTTATTGACTCCCTGCCCCCCAAGTTTCCAATGTAGCAGATCCTGACTGACGGCTCCAAACCCACATCCCTCTCTCTGGGGTTCAGGTAAACTAAGCCTCTCTTCCTCAAGACACATGCCTCATGCCAGCCCCTTCTCTTGCCACCGATTGGTTGGGGCCAGACCTGAGGTATCACTATGGCCAATGAGATGTGTGGAAAAGTCAGCTGGGTCTTTGGGAAGGATTCCCTCGCTCATAACAAGGCAGGCCCAGGAAGGGTTGGCTGGGAAGGAAGCTGGTAGACGATAACATCCACAGACAGAGGACGGCTGGGCAGAAATATGGAGAGAGCCCAACTCCTTGACATCCCTGAGCTGCTGGATACAGCCCACCCTGAAGCTGCTGACCTCTGGACTTTTGTTTTATAAAATGTTTACTGTTCTGATTCCTTAAGTCATTTTGAGTAGGACTTGTCTCTTACTCTCAGAAGAAGGAATTCTAATTGATACATCCTATAATCTAAGCAATTTGGGCATCACGAATTACCTTGGAATTAAAAAAAAAAATTGAAACTGTTTAACAAAAACACCTCTGTTCAGTGGCTGCAGGCATGGCATACCCGTCCTCTCCCTGAAAACGCAGACTGCACGAGGACAGTTTAGGCAGGTGGCCCCTGTTCTGGGCTCTTCCACTTTCAACCATGTCAAACAGGACAGAACTAGTCCTCCGTTCCGGTGGAGGGTCCCGGGTTTGTTCTTCAGACCTGTGCTCCCTTCCTGTCCTCAGGCCGGAAATCCTCCAAAACACTAAGGGCTAAGTACAGTGGGGGTTAAGTACAGAGCTGGAGATAGGCTCTCACAAGGAGATGTTTCAGAACTTCACAACTGCAAAATAAAAGCCAGCCCAAGGAGCTGTAACATAAATTTGGGTTTCGGAAGAAGCCCAGCACTACCCCTCCCGCCCCAAAATGTTTCTCTGAGTAGGGTCTGAGGGTCCTGCCCTGATTGAATGCTGAGCCCCGCAGGGCAGAGGCACCCCCCAGTCCAACCCCCCACCTTACGGAAAAGCAAAACAGCCCCTTAACCACCATAAAGCCTTGCACGGGCTTTCCATCTATAGTTACTAAAAAAGCCCTGTCCCCAGCCCTCCAATAAGGATCAGTGAGCACCTGGGGTACCATTTCTGGACCTTGCCCTCCCCCCACTCTCTGTTAAGCAACCAGGTTCCATAAGACGGTTACTTTTTGGAACAAAAGCTCAGACAATTAGTAATGTTTTCCTAATACCAAGGCCAAATTCCACCCCCCCCAGTAAATCCTCTAGAAACAAATCTGTGATTTTCTCCACTCATCCCAAAGATCTTTTTCTCAAGGTGTAAGTGTTCCCTGAGGTAGATACTGAATTAAACCAGCAGCAGGGGAAAAAAAAAAAATGGTAGTTACCTGCTTTGTGGGCTGAGGGCGGACCAGGGATTGGGGACCACGGACCGCACGGCTGGCTCCACCTGTCTGACCTGTCGGGCTTGCCGCCTCCGGGTCTGGCACCGGGTTCACCTGCCAGGGGGCTGGGCTCGCTGCCAGCACTGGGGCCCCTCCGTAGGTGTGTGTTCACCTGTGGAGACGTGCTCCCCAGTCTGTTTCCATCCTGTGACCCCCCCCCCCCCGCCGCCACCGCCGGTCCCTCTGCACCAGCACATCTTTCCCGAGTCCTTTATCTAACTCTAAAGCTGCTGGTGAGAAAGTAAAAGGAAGAGGAGACAGGAAAAACCCGGTTCCCACGCCCACCTCCAGTTCCTGGGTGACGGTCAGGGAGGTGGAGCTGGGACCAGGAGCCTGAGCGAGGCCACCATGGTCATCATCACTGCAATCACATTCCAGGGTTGCTCTTTCCCTCTGGGTGGCTATTTTGGGAAAGCGGCTTTACTCCAGCAGACTGGCCACCGCCGACACTGGAATCCGGAAGCCTCCAAGCTCTGCCAGGCCCCAGTGCAGGTGAAGGCAGGGACAAGAGCCCCAGGGAGCAAAGGGCAAGTTCCAGGCGCCCTCAAAACTCCGCTCTGGGCACACATGGGCCCACCTATCCCACTTGTCTCCAGGCCTCCACGGAGGATCACCGAGCACCTGGGATTCTGTCTGGGTTGCGAGAGAGGGTCCTAGCTTGATGTCTGAACAGGGGCACTGATGGCCCAGCTGGTGGGGCTGGTGGCACCCGGTCCACGAGCAACACGGGCCTTTCTCTTGCCATCCGGGACTCAGTGCCCTTGGCGGCCAGATCTAGCTTCTCCTCCCCTGCACTGTCTGAGGCTCGCCAAGTGCAAGTCCGTAGCGAGCGAGTGAGCTCACAGCATAGGTGTGTGGGAAGGAGGAAGGCGGGGGGTGGCGGGGGCATTCCAACCACTGCTCAAGTTCATCTGCGTGCTATGGAGGAGGCCAAGTAAGCTGAGCCTGTGGGAGCCAGCGCAGAAGAGAACGGCAGCACCCAAGAGCTGCGGGCACAGCCGAGATCTTCCAATACCTGGGGTTTTCCGGGGCAAGGGTCGACGCTACGTATAAAGGCCCTAGCAGAAAGCCAGAATACATTTCCCGGAGCAGACAGTGAGGCAGGGAAAGCTGCCAGGGGCGAGAAGCTTGGTGGAACTCAGGCAGAGCCCATCCTTCTTCCCCGGAGGGTCCCCCCGCTCCTCAAAGGAGGAAAGGGGAAAGATGCCCGGGCCAGGCGGGGCCTCAGGGCAACACTGTGCCTTATGAAGCCCCATCTCCGGGTCAGCAGCTAGTTCTGGTCCCCAGAGGAGACAGCAGCCAGGCCGGCCCTGCTCAAGGAGCCTGATGCACAGCACCGGGGGGCATGACCCCAGTGGGTCTGTCCTAAGGCCTCCCTCGTCGTCCTCCTCCTCCTCCCCTTCCAACAGCCAGTCCTGGGTCACAGGCTTTCAGAAAAATCCCCCAAGCCCCAGACAACGTCAGACCGCCCTGGCCCTTAGCTCATCTGCTAGTCACGGGGCTAAGACCCAAACTAATGGGAGAGAAATGCTGAGCGATTTCAGAAAACCAAACTGCAAAAGGTGCTCGCGATAAAAATCTTCAGCTGGATGGCCCCATGCTCTGAAAGACTCGAGGGAAGCACTTAGCAAACAGGCCTGAAAAAGAAGTTGAGGCCTTCTGCCCCCAGTGTAGCAGACAAGAACCTTTCAAATTTATATATCAAGTCCCATGATAAGTCATTTGGGATCCCCCAAAGTAGGAAGCCTGCCTGTGGTTACAGCAGCGTGAGTCAAGGAAACAAACAAATGAGCCCGATGAGGTCAGCCCTTTGGAAAAGGAACAAAGAAAAACTGCTCCCAGGCGAGAAGCAGCTCACACGCCCAAGCGATGGTCACAGAAGGCCCATTTCTGAAGCCTGGAGTCCAGTGGGTCTCAAAGGGCGGGGAGGGGTGACTTGCCCCCCGGGGGACATCTGGCAATGTCTGGAGACGTTCTGGGTTGTCACAACTGGAGGTGGGGGGTGCCCCCGGCACCCAGTGGGTACAGGTCAGGGATGCGACTACATGTCACACAGGACACCCCCAAACACTGAGGCTCACCACACCCCAAATGTCAGCAGTGCTTTGATTGAGAAACAGCTTAACACGAGGCAAAAGAGTTTTCTCTCTTCTTTAAAAGTCCTGGGAAAATGGTCACCTTTAGTCACCGGACATGTCCCTTAGCCTAGAGGGCCCCTGGTGGGGGCCCCTCCTGTCTGTGATGAGGCTGGGAGAGCACGGGCTCTGCATCTTTGGAGGGACCCCGGGAACAGACCGCAGCTTGGGCAAGCTGCCCAGCCGCCGGCCGGGGGCTCCGGACCTCTGAGCTTGCTCTACTGCGGCTCGGCTCTGAAGGGCTCCCACCCAAGCCAGGGCGAAAGATCGATGACACTGCCACTGTCACGGCCGCCGGCCTCACCCGTGGCAGGTGCTTCACAGGCGCTGGTGACCTTTCACACACTCTGTCTTGCCTGAATAAATAAAAGCAGAGTCCTTCTGCGTTCCTGACCTGCCAGCCCGGTGGAACGGCTGAGGCCCCACGTCCAAGTGCAAGGGGCGGGGAGGGGAGAGCCAGGCACACCCACCTTCACAGCTCAAGAAGGCAGGGCCCCGGAAGGAAGCTGGGAGCAGATCGGGGGTCCACCCTGGACCCTCTGAGACAAGCCCCTGCCTGGTGAGCCCCCAGGGGTCCGGAGCTGAGCTGATGGCAGACACATCCAGGGGTACCCCCGGGCCTAGCTGCACAGCCTGGATGTCAGTCCCACAGAGACAGAGGCTCCAGCAACATAAGGAGCACATCGCCCCCTTGGAGTCTTCCCTGGTCTGCCATAGCTCAGCACACAGTCACCGGAAACTAAACCCGGAGCTGGGCAGACGGGAAGGACATGACCCCAGGGCCTACAGTGGCTGCCTTTGGGGAGTTGGGAGCTGGAGGGAGTTGCAGGCTGGACATGGGCCTAACCCATGAGCCTCTCTACCTCGGGATCATTTGACTTTTCATGAGTTACTACTAATTTTATCATCTTAAAAGGACATTTGAAAGGAAAGAATGAGACAGACTATCCCATACAGACACCCACTTTCCTGGGAACACACCTCACCTGCTCCGGGAACGTCCACAACAGGCTTGCCCAGGCTGCTGTTCCCGGTCACTGGACCCCAGGAAACCGCCCCACGCAAGGCCACAAAGGCCAAAGAGAAAGGGTAGTGAGACAGCGCCTGGTGCCAAACAAGGAAATGAGAAGACCAGCTCACGAGCAAGGCCAGGAGACCTGGTGGGAGGGAGGCTGCAGGCCCGACATCCCCATGTCTCCTGCCAACACCCCCTGAGCAGGCGGCCGTCCCCACTGATCATGCCCTAAGACCCCGATAAGGTTCTGGATCCATCGCTCACCGCTGAGGCTCGCACCGAGGAAAGTCATGCGCAGCTAAAATCCAGAAGCTTGCCAACCTCCCGTTACCCGGCCGGCTCTCAGTTCGAACAAGGCACTGCACCCCACTTCCCGACCCTCTGGACCTGAGACCTGATTTTCCACTTAAAATCCTGCCTCAGCCTCAGGCCTGAGCTCGGCATCATCCCCACTGCTTCGACCTCTTACGTCTTTCCATCACGCGTTCCGGGCTCCCCTCCGCTGGCTTGGCTACCCCCCTCCTGGGGAATAGCTCACACGTCGGGGTCACCTTTCCAAGATCCCCTGTCCTGCGAGAGGGACCCAGACACATAGAGACAGGGCCAGAGCTGGGGGGACAGGGGCTGACCCAATGGGACAACTCACAAACTCTGACACTCTAGTGAGCATCAACTGTCCCCTAATATCAAAGGCAAAACTTGAGGTACAATGCTCAGCCGTAAACCATCACATTTTAGTAATACCATATACATCATAAACGGTTGTAAGAAAAATACGTAGATAAGAAAGTAATACTCAGAGTAATAACCTAAAGTCTGTGTGTAATGGGTCTTCAGCTTAAGAAGTTCTGCTACAGGGACACCTGGGGGCTCAGTCATTAAGTGTCTGCCTTTGGCTCACATCATGAGCCCAAGGTCCTGGGATCGAGTCCCGCATCAAGCTCTTTGCTCAGCAGGGAGCCTGCTTCTTCCTCTGCCGGCTGCTCCCCCTGCTCATGCTCTCTCTCTCTGACAAATAAATAAATAAAATGCTTAAAAAAAAAAAGAGTATCTGCTACAAAGGCAAACTGAAACAATGTTCCCGGTGGGCTGGACAGAGAAGTCCGTCACTCACACAGGTGCGGCGAAGGGGGGCTTGCAAGAGGGGAGCCTCTCCCCGTAGCCCCAGTCCGGGGTCCTGGCAAGGGCTGCTGGCTCTGGGGGTTAAAAACTGGTGATCTGAGATGCAGGGCGGAGGAGGACAGGAGACACACAGAAGCCAAGTCAGATACGATTCCACTGGACAGTGAATTAATGGGGGAACCTACTGCCGTCCCCCAAAGGAAGGGCTCGAGCATGGGGTTTGTTTATAAAAGCGTCAGGACCCAGGGTCCAAATAAGGTTGGACAGCTCCAGGCTGACCCAAGAGATGTTATAAGCGAGGGATGTGAGTGGACACCCACTGTGCTGTCCCTTCTGTTCCTGTTCCCACCTACCGATGGGTCACTTTCCAGCTACACCCTCAAGTCCTGGATGTCCTCGGACCTCGCCCGAGCCCTGGTTCACCGAGCAAAACCTGCCCTCGGAAGAATACCAGACACCCTGATTTGCAAACTCATCACTGGCCGAGCGGGAGCCTCTCCCCGGTGGGGGGATGTCTGCATCAAGTGCACAGTGAACCTGCTGTCTGGCTTAGACCAAAAGAGCAAAACTCTCGTTTTTAAATGTCAGCCACAAACCAGCTCACTGAAGGAGGCAGCGTGGGGATGGCAGGGGAGATCTCTCTGAGATCACGGGCCCGGGTCTGCTGCTCCCAGGTGCTGCACCTCCGGCCGCTGGGCCTGCCCCGAGCACCCTTCTTGCTAGCTTTGCCAACTGGCTCCTGCCCGCCCCTCAGGCCTCCAGAGGGACACAGCCCTGCTGGATTTCGGACTTCTGGCCTTGAGAACTGTGGGAGCGTCAATTTCTGTTGTCGCATGCCCCCCAGTTTGTGGTCAGCTTGTACAGCCGCCAAGGAAACACACCCCTGGAGTCATCCATTAACTCATGAAACAGCAGCAGGGGTGTGGGGGGGAGGTAAGATGCGGGGGGTGGGAAGGGAGGAGTGAGAAAGTGGCCTCTGAGCAGCCCGAAATTCTATCCTACGGCCAAGTTCCTGCCCTTCCACAGAAGGTACGGGTACCCCTCCGACGTGGTGTTCTGTGGCTATTTACAGATTCTACCGATTCTGTCCATCCAGAGTCCCCTGGAGGTGCAGTCACCCCAAGGGGACAGGGAGCCGAAATTCAAAACCAGGTAAGTGACGACTACTATTGAACGAAAGCAATGCATCAAAGCCATGCTTTCTTCCTCAGATACCGGGGCAGGGGCTGGCTGCGCTGGAGACCCCCTCATTCCCTCGAACCTTACACACCGTGCGGACCTGCCACGGCGATGGGAGTCCCTGACCCACAGCGATTCAGATGCAGAAGCTCAGGACGGCGGAGAAGGTTGGCTGAACTCGGGTTCACCGACAAAACCCACAGCGATTCAGATGCAGAAGCTCAGGACGGCGGAGAAGGTTGGCTGAACTCGGGTTCACCGACAAAACCGAAGGGAGACAAGCGAGGGGCAGAGAACAGAAGGGAAGGGAAGGATCTTAAGCGCAGTCAGAAAAAAAGCCCCGTGCTCTGAAGAGGGGACCCTCGGGCCACGGTTCCACAGGTCATAGCACAGCCATGAACGTTTCACGGGATAATCTGGTTTGGCAGGAAGAGGTGAATTGTGCTGATTCAGCTGTAAGAAGCACACTGTGGGGGTGCCTGGGTGGCTCGGTCGTTAAGTGTCTGTCTTTGGCTCAGGTCATGATCGCAGGGTCCTGGGATCGAGTCCCACATCAGGCTCCTGCTCAGTGGGAAGCCTGCTTCTCCCTCTCCCCGTCCTTCTGTTCCCTCTCTCTCTCCCTGTGAAATAAATAAATAAAATCTTAAAAAAAAAAAAAAAAGAAAAGGAAAGAAAAGAAGAAGCATACTATTCCCTTTGCCTGCCTCTCCCTGAAGTGGGCCCTGGCTGGTCCCCCAGTCCACAGGGAGTGAAACCACCCACGGTGTCCCAACAGCTGATATGGAATGCACGGTGCAGAAGGAGCTCGCCAAAGTGTGCAGGACACACGGACACAGGAATGAAAGGACACAGGGATCCATCAGCGAATGGATGAACGTTCAAGTTTTGGAGAAACGTCGGAATTCTTCACCAGGCTCCTCCTCCTCTCTCTGCTGACTCTGCCTCAAGCTTGACTTCTCTTTTACAAAATTCCTGGGACCGTTTAACCATGGAAATAGCCATGACAGCACTAACTCCCTGGAGGGCAGATACCTGTGATACAGTGGATCAGGAAAAAAATGCCAAAAATGCTGCCTGGTGTCCTAACCGCTTTTTTCTTTAAGTCGCAAACTATTGGCATGGACAGCAATCTACAAGGACAAAAGATCCACAAATAAAGTGAGAAATTCTGGTGGTTGGGGCCAGGTGGGGGGCAGCTGTCTGGGTGGCTCAGTCAGTTAAGCGTCTGCCTTCGGCTCAGGTCATGATCCTCGGGTCCTGGAATCGAGTCCCATGTCAGGCTCCCTGCTCAGTGGGGAGTCTGCTCCCCCCGACCAGGCTGCTGCTCCCCCTGCTTGTGCGCGCTCTCTCTCGCTTTCTCCCTCTCTCTCTGTTAAATAAATAAATTGCAGTGGAGAGACCCCAAGGTGGCTCCCATGATGGGACCCTCCTGGTGTTCACGCCTGGGTGCCATCCCCTCCCCTGTCAGGGGGAGACCCACGAATGGCTTCCAAACAACAGAATATAGCAAAGGCGGTGCGCTGCCCTCCCCCAGTCCAGTTCCCACAGCGCCCACACGCCCACTTCCATTCCCGAGGCACCCTGCAGGTCACCCCTTCTCGGCAGCAGCTGAGTCATGCCTGCCTCCTGCGTTGGAGCCTGGCTCTGCCGTGACCACACTTACGTCTATGTTTCCTCATATGTAAAACAGGGACAGTACTTTCCTCACAGCATTGACACAGGGATTAACTAACGTAAGGTCTGGAAAGTGCTTACAACAGTGCCTGGCACACAGTAAGAGCTCCATAAATGTTTGTTATTTATGCATGACTTAGGCACCTTCTACCGTCCTGACGGGACTACAAAGTCCACGAGGGCAGCGACGGTCTGCCTCATCCGCCGTTGACCACAGCCTTGGATGTGGGGTCGGTGAAGGGGTACTAATGACCACCTCCTGGGGTCCTCCTAGCGACTCTGAGGACCAGAGTTAAAATGGGTTGAGAAATGTTCAATTCTTGCCCAGTACCGCTGAGGAAACTAGGTGTAAAACGAGGACCATCGCACTCGCGGACGATGCTCTTTATGTTTCTCTGCTGCCTTAAAGACAACTCGTAACAAAGTTAATTTGACACATATTTAAGGAGAAGCAGAAGTGTTAGCCTCCAGTCCAGTAATTAGGCTTAAATGGAAACAATTCACATAAATGAGCATAATTAGCGGTATGCAAACACGGCGGCAGCTCACATTTCTGGAAGCATTTGAGAGAAGGTGTGATTCTTTGGTGCCGGGAGAATGAGAGAGGCGTGGTGGGGTTTGCTCTTTTCCCCCAGTCGGTGCTGAATGCTGTGGCTTATGAGGGGCTGGCTCTAAGGGGTGAGATGCATTTGAGGGAATAGGACCATCCTCAGTGGGCGCCAAAGTGGGGTGCGGGCTTGGAACAGTGGCACTGTTGGTGAGGGGCGTTACGCCTCAGACCGAAAGGGAAGGGGCCCCAGGTGAACGCTGACCGGTCTGTGGGTCTTACCCTGCCTGATTCCACGTCTGCCCCCAAAGGCCAGCGCATTCTCTCAGAGTCCGTCGACATCCCACCGGGCACCCCTCATCTGGTTGTGCCCAGGGAGGGGCTATCAGGGCAGGAAGACAGCTGGGCGGCACCCGGGGTGAGTAGCTTCCACACAGCCCCCTCTCTGAGCCAGCAACTTCCCCAGAAGATTATCAGGAGCTGTTTCTCCACCTCCCCAGGTCGGAGGCAAGGGACGTTCATCACCTTCGGGGTCTGGCGACACTTTTGACAACCACCAGCCTTGCCGAGGTCCTGGAGGAGGGGCTGTATCGTTCGGGGGTTGATCACATGGTCTAGGATATGACACTGGCTTTGCCCCACCACTGGGGGTGGGTTTCATGATACATGGGTTATGAGGACAGTAGTCGTATCCACTTTGAAATTTCAAGTCTATGTTCATGAATTTTATCATGACCAGATGTGAGAGCCTCAGAAAAGGTTTAACGCCAGGATTGGGAACCGATTTGGTCTAAGCCAACTCACCCCTGCCCCCCACCCTCCCACTGCCAAGACAACACTTGGTCCTGCGGAGGGACCCTCCCTTTCTTCCCAGGGCAGGTGAAGGGAATTCCCCAGGCGCGCCCACCTGCAAGAGGTCATGTGGGAAGTAGGGAGGAGTAAGCCAGGACCTCTCTCAGAAGGGGGCAAGCCACGCATCAAATGACAGAGGTCAAGGTACGGCCCCAGGGTGAGACCGGTCACCACTGTGGGCTCCGTGCACGGGAGCCCCCCATGACACACGGCCATCTGTTGTCTCCTGCTCATAGCCAGCAACCAATGCATTTCATCTGTATCAACCCAAGGCATTTTCCGCCATTTAATGATTTAAAAAAAAAAAAAAAAAAGTAGGCTCCATACCCAGTGTGGAGCCCAACGAGGGGCTTGAACTCATGACCCTGAGATCAAGCCCTGAACTGAGATCAAGAGTCAGACCCTTAACTGACTGAGCCACCCAGGCGCCTCCATTTTACTCCATTTAAATATCTGCCTTCCTAGTTAGCAACAGCAACCAAAATGAAAGCCTCCTTTTTAGGAAGGGGAAGTTGAGAGGGATATTTGCAATGCAAAAATCAATCAAACAGCTCCAAAACCTCATTAAATACTATCGGTGTAGAGAAAGGTTCTTTTGATTTATCAACAGCACTGAATATCTGGGCAGGGAAAGCTCTGGATCTCTGTGGATGTCTTCCGGGAGCTCGGGGCTCCGGTCTATACACGTGACCTCGGGTACTTACACCACGGGTCTCCAAAGGAGGTCCCGACATAATCAGCCTAGTTGGAGAGAAGAACCAAACCCAGGAAGGTTAAGTCCCGTTTGCAGATGTGCGCAGCTAGCGGCAGACAGAGGTGGGCCCGGACACCACATCCTTGACCAGAAAACCCTGAGCTGCCGGACACGGCAGAACCTCCTGGGGAACTGAGGTGCTTAAGAATGAACAAAGCCAGTCCACACCCTGGCATCTAGTTGCCTGAGTACGGCGTCTGGAGCTAGACCCAGAGACCAGCCACCAAATGCTTTCATTCCTAAGGACCCTTCAATCACTGAAGCTGAAGTTCAAGTAGTCCCCGCTGGCCTCCCCCTGCAGCACACACGTGAGCAGCCATCACTGTCAGCCTACGAGATAAAGGCGCCGGTTTCTCTGTGTGTGTGTGACAGGGTGGGGAGGGGGCAGGCTCTCCGGCTGCTCCCCCTCGGTCCCCGGGGGGCTCCGCCATTCAGCAGCACCAGCTCTCCCTTGCTAAGAACCTTCCAGCCATCCGCAGTCCAGCTCCTGGAACACACCTTGAAACATACTTCGTGCCTTCCTAATTCCGTTAATGCCATCCCCTTGATGTGACTCTCCCTTCTCTCCCAGTGGCCTCGGAGCCCTGGCTGTTCACCCAAGCTCAGACCCAGTCCCTTCGACAGCCACGGAACTGTCTTGGCCTCTCCCCAGCCCTGTGAGCCACTGAAATCCCACAGCACCGAGTACTCTATGTCACCCCCCAGCTGGTCTTTCCTCTCTGCACACCCCACTCCCACACACGCGTGCAACTGTGAACACATTTACCCGTCTAAGCATCCCACAAACTTATTTACCAAATATCTGCCACATGCTAGGCACTGTTCTGTCCCTTCTCCTATCCATTCCCTCCCCATTCTGCAAGATGACTGTTTTCCACCTTCTGCTCTCCCCCAAACCGCCACCAGCCAGCCCCTCAGCAACCTCGCCCAATCTCATGGCATGAGGAACCATCTTAGTCACACCGATGCCCCTGCCAGACCAATCTCCTACGCTCCAGGTTCCAGCAGCCAATAGCAGCTCCAGTTGGGTGTCCAACGGGGCAACACACTAGAGCCAAAACACAATTCCAGATCCCCATAAAACCGTGCAGCCTGCTCCCCATCCCCCGCCCCCAAGAAACGATTTACCCGTCTGCGTAAGCCACAGACACTGGCATCGTCTTTGTCTCCTCCACATTGTGTCCTGTCTCCCCACGTGCACCCAGCAGTACATCCTGTTCGTGCCCCCTTCCAGCCCTATGCCTCTATTCCACGCTACAGCCCAGTCCAAACCCCTGTAGTTTCTGGCCCAAGAACAGCCTCTAGGAGGTCTCCCTGCCACCCTTCTTGGCTCTGGATGGTCTTTACACAACAGCCGGAGTGATCGTCTTATTTATTCACTTTAAAGATTTTATTTACTTGATAGAGAGAAAAAGGGGTTCTATCCCAGGACCCTGAGATCACCAGGGTGATAGTTTTAAAATGTGAAGATTTCTAAGCCCCAGAGCACACAAAGAGAGCCCTAGATGGTCTGGCTCCTGCCTGACTTCACTCACCTCCAGCCTCGCTGGCTTTCTTGCCAGCTTCTCACAAATGCACCAAACAGAGAACCTTCGCACTCGTGACCCTTCTGCCCAAAGACCCTTCTCCTGGGCCGTTGAGGTCTCCCCTCAATGACCTAACCCCTCCCTTCCCCATCAACACGAACAACCCCTTCTTGGCTCGCTCCACCTTCCTGCCCCTCCACGGCATTTATCACAACTGAAACGTTACAAATGTTCATCGTGTCCAGGTACCACCTGTTTCCTCCAACAGAAGATCGGCTCCACAAAAGCAAAGGTGTGCCTTTTGCTTCCTAACGCCAATGCTGGTACAGAGCAAGGACTCAGTCCGTATCTGCTGAGGGAATGAATGAATGAGTCCCGGGTAGCTAGTTTCTCTTATAACCTGTATCTGATCTCCTGTGACCGGAGGTTGGGCAGCCTACAACCAGGGGCAGCATTCACTGCATGGTTTGTACTTCCATCTTCTCCACCTCCCAGCCCAGGACAAGGGCAGGTGCAGGGCGAGGACTGCAATCAGCTCACACGGCTGATGGGAAGTATTATCTTCCATGCCGTGACGGAAGGACCCGGACTTTAGGGTTGAGATGTGCACCAAGGGCACGGCGTAAGGAGTGAAAGTGCAGTCTCGTGGCTGCACATCTATTAATCAGGGGATCCCTGAGGCCAGACAGGCAGTGGGTCAGGCAGGGCAAAGCAGGCCAGTCCTGGCCAGTCCTCAAGTTTGGGAAGCTCGAGAGACAGGCCACTAACCCAGATGTCAATGGGCCCCCAAGGTCCCAGCTGATGCTGTCCTATAGCCCTCTGCCCCTGGGCAGACCCCCAAAGAGAATGTTGGCAAGTACAGGAGCCTCACCCCCTGCCCAGCCACCCATCCTGCCCAGCGCACCGGCTCAGCCACCACTGCATGGCCCTTACGGCAGAGGCTGGGATGCCAAGACTCAGGGGAGTGGCCCTTTGTCCCAAAGGCATCTCAGACCTGGGGGCAGAGGCAGAACTGGCCACGCCCACAGTGAGCCATTCTGCGTGTCCGTCCCCCCCTCCCCCCCCATGTGGCTCTCAGCATCAGCTGAAGGGGTCCAGGAAGCCCAGCTACTCCTTAGAGCAGGAGACCAACCTGAATGTACCCAGAGGGCGTAGGCCCTGGGTCTTTCCGCAGAGCCACGCTGCTCCCTCTGCTCCCTGAGATAGTGAAGGCGCAGGAGCATGGGCCCTGTCCCAGCTACCAGGCCACAGCCACCCAACCTGGGGCAGGGGTCCTCCACCCTGCCATTTCCTGATCCAGCCTCCATCTGACCTGCAGCTCCCAGCCCACCGGTTCTGGCCACTAGGCGCTGGAGGGGAGGAGGGCTCATGTTCCCCTTGGGGACAGGAAAGCTGAAACTCCTTCTGTTCCTCTCTTTCAAACGTACGCTGGCCGAGGGGACCCGGGGTAAAACACTACTGTGACCACGGGACGTTTCATAGCTGCTGAGATCTGTCGGGGGCGCCGTGGGCAGCCAGCCAGTCTCAGCGCCCCCACTTTCAGGAGACCGAGGTCTTTGCTCCCATTTAGGTCGGGAAGCAGCGCCAATAAAACCAGAGGCCCCATGTCCACCCCCGGACTAGGGAGCCCTCCCGCAGCCACCACGGAGAGTGGGGAAGAAAGAAATCACCAGCCACGCAAAACGCAGAAAAGGAATCCTTTCTCTCCGGAGATTATGAAATCAAAGAGCATTTTGTTGCTTCTTGGAAATTTTTCTCCTTCTGACTCGGAGGCCACACAATTCAACAGCGTTCCCATTATTATGACTGAATAAGTTCCTGCCTCCCTCCCTCCGAACTCTCAAACACACCGAGAACACAAGCGCTTACCTGCGCTCACCCTGGGACGAGGCGACAAGCCGCGCGGGCTTCCAGCCCCCTCCTCCCGGGGCTCGGCGGCGGCTCCCGCAAAATCTCGAAATCCCCGCGGATCTGCGCGGTCACGGAGGGAAGCAGCCGGGCTCTGAACAAGCCCAGGCAAGCCCAGGCAGAGCCCGCTTCTGGGTCCTCCTCCTGCGCGCACCACCCGGCCCCGGGGCGGGGGACACGGCGCTCCAGCTCGAGACCCCCGGAGTCGGCTCGCCCCAGACGGGTGGGGCGCCGGCGTCTCGGGCACCTGGGAAGGGAAGGGCCAGGTGGCCCAAGGAGCGGCGCTGGGGGCGGCGCCAGCCGGCGCGGGCTTCGGGGCGGGGGCGCTGCCGGCGCCGGGGTCACGTCGGGGGTGGGGGGTGCGGGGCGCCCGGGAGGGAGACGGCGCGCGCTCGGCCGGGGGGCCGGTCCGCCTACCGCGGGGGCCCGGGCGCGCCTCCCGGAGCCCACGTCCCGGCTCCACGGCCATCGCCACCCTTCCGGGGCCCCTCGCCCCTCCGCGGCGGGCCCGAAGCCCGGGCGGGCCGGGGGCGCTGGAAGAAAGCAGGCAGAAAGCGCGGAGCGCTCGCCTCGATGCCCACCCGCGCGGCCTCTGCCCGGGAACAGGGAAGAAGGCACCACGTCGCGTCCCGGGCGTGGGCGCAGGAGGTGTCCCGGGTCTGGATCTGTCGTCGCCGACGCTGCCCGCCGGGAGAGCTCCGAGGTCCCACGCAGCCGCGGATTTAAGGAGACGGGGAAGGGCTTCCAGGGCCGGGACCCCGCGCCCCGCCGCAAGCCGCCGCCCGCCGGCCCGGCGCCCCGCCCCCGCTCACCGCGCTCCCAAGTTCCGGCGCTGCGGGCCGCCGGGCGGCCTGGGTCCGGCGCTGCCCGGGGAGCAGGAGGCGCTCGGAGCCGAGGGCGCGGGGCAGGGCGCATGCCTCCCGCACCCGCCTTCCGGGGTCCGGGGGACGGAGTTGCGGGGAGGAGCCGGGCCGCCCGCAAGGTGCGCGCCTCCCATTTCTCGCGGTTTCCACGGTGCCTTCCCCCCACGCCCTCGGGGTTGGTGGGGGCGCACGTGCAGAGGCGGCTCCAAAGACTCCCCTTCCTCTCTCTGCTGTGGGGAAGCGGATCCCCGGCCACTACCCCGCTCCCGACCGTCTTAAATCCCACCCAGTCCCACCTGGTCGGGACCTCGGAACCTTGAGCCAAGCAGCCCGGGGTCTCCCTCTGCAAGTGTTTCTGCCCTCGGGGTTGTTGCGGGACGGAGTGAGAGGCAAACGGTCCTCGCAGACCCACACAATGCTCCCGGGACTCCGCGCCATGCACCTGTGACCTACCTAGTCGGCTCCCGTCTCCTCCATGCAGACAAAACTGAAGGTCAGGGTCATTTTGAGTTGGTGGTGCATTGGCTCCCTGACGCGACAACTGAAGCTGATTCGTCTGGTACTGAGGAGAAAACGTCCCTAGTGGGGGCGACAGGCAAGCGGCTGCCGCCCAGGTGGGCAATCACATCTGGGTACACTGGGGAGCAAGTGGAGGCCAGGTGTGCGCTGCTTCCATCTGATGGAGGAGGATCCTGAGGCTCAGAGATTAGTCCGTGTGGAGCCCAATGTCTCCCAGACTTTTCCAGGGATTCTAGAACAGTCCTAGAAAAGGAAAGAGCCAGCCAGCAGGTGAGAGTGCCCAGGTGCAGGAGGCTGGCTGCAGGTTAAGCTGACCTTTCCCCACACCAGCAGCAGGAGAGGGGACAGGCCCCCCGCCCCATCCCCCCCATGGCCATCACCATGGGGCAGACAGGGTGAAGACGGCCTTCCCAGATCCTCAAAGTCTCAGGAAGATTCAAATGTGGCAAGTGACTCTGGAGGTAGCACATGGTGATGGAAAGGAAAGTGGGTTCTGCTCCTGGTTTGCTCATGACCTTGAGCAATCACAACAGCTCATTTGCCTGGAGTGCTCTCAGCGCCCGGCATCATGTTGAACCCTTCTGCAGGCAGTGCTGTTCAATCTTCAGACGGTCCTGAGATGGGTACCAGCACTGCCCCTATTTCCAGGTGAGGACATCAGGGACCAGAAGGGTAAACTTTGGCCACCATCACAGGGAGGAGTATGGCCAGAACTAGGACCCCAGGTGTGCCTTTGAGATTCCCAGACTCACTCCTGAAGCCCTGTGATATTGCCTCAATTTTGCAGATTGCTTAGCCTCTCCAAGCCTTGGTGTCCTTGTGCGCACAGACAGCATCAGGTACATAGTGAAGATTCAGTAAATCCTGTGGGACCTCTGCCCCTTGGGGCAGTTGGATACAAAGCACTAGAAAGAGTGCCTGGACACTGCCATGCTTTGGGACACCCCAGCTCATGTAAGGGACCTCTGGGGAGTGCCAGGCCCTGGGGATGCATTAGCTCTCCGCTCTATGCATACAGACACCTGCGAGTGCGCTGAGCGCCTCTGCCCTCACGGGCTCTGTCTCTTCTTGCTTTCCTTGAAGAGCCACTGAAAGGCCTTGACCCGGGCAGCCAACAGGTGAATGAATTCCCTTTGGAGACACCAGGTTCTGGCAACTAAAGAATTAGATTCTTATGCACTTTTTCATCCAGAGAGGTCAAACCATATCCAAGCCTTACTTTTTTTTTTTTTTTCCCTGTTCAGCCTTTTTGTGTAAGCAAGAATTGTTTTTCATAGTAGGTGCCCAAGTCTGTCTCACCTGTCCCCAGCCCCACCAGGCTCAAAGACACGGAGCCTGTCTATATTTCCAGCACCTGGACATACACATACCCTAACTTGTGGAGAGGAGGGGTTGGAAGTAGCGTGAACAAGCTTCGACGTAAGCCCCCAGCTGCGTAGAACCTGCATCCCTAGATGTGGCTGTGAAACGAGGCGTCCAGAGGCCTCTTGGCCTGAAATGTAACCACAGATGCCTAAGGAGTGCCACTCTCTGGACAGCCTCTCGATCAGTCTTGTCCCCAAACTGTGAATTAAAAAAAAAAAAAAAAAAAAAGCAGGGGGTGGGGATAACAATATCCTGGGGTTAGAGCATGGTGAAGGGTGCACAGTTCAGGGAATACACTAAAACCCACTGAACAGCACCCTTTTAAGTGGTAAAATTTATGGCAAGTCTGTTATATCTCGGCAGAAAAAGAGAAAGGAGCCATTGTTCTTCCTTACTGGCTAGATAAGCGGGGCAAGAACCCAGCCGGTCATCTCAAAGTACTCATACCCCAATAGTCACTAACTGCGAACTCCCCGACTTAGAAGATGTCATCCAGGTTGTGGGTAACACAGGGGTGTCAGCGGGGCTATGCCAGGGCCCCTGGCTGTGACCGTCTCAGCGGCAAGTGGCCATTAGGCTGGGGCAGCCCGTCTGTTAGGCTCTCTAAGACAGGCCGAGAGGGACACAGGGTCCCAGACTGGGCCCCGCAGAAGAAGGGGTTCTTGTGAGAGAAGGGCTTTCCTCACTGCAGCCCCGACATCAGAGAGCAGGGGGGTCTGCGTGTGCCCAAACGGCCTGTGGGGGTGCCCTGGGGAGCCCGCCTAGCGCCCAGAGCCCTGTGTCGGCAAGCACAAATTTCCAGGCCCCGTCTCTGAATAAGGAAGCCCAACTTGACGGGTTGTTGATGAAGAAATCACCACCGGATTAAAAATAGCAAATAAATGTAAGAAGTTAAAATGCTGTACAAAGGGAGAATTACTTTGAAATGTTTACTCATTGCTGTGCTGACGGGGCATTTCAACTAAACATAGTTTTAAGTTCTGTTTATTTTCCAGTTCCTAAAGTCACCCTTCGGCTAATGCTTCAAATCAACCTATTTTGTCACTGAAGACAGAGAGAGGTCAGCTTATTCATAGGAGGTATCTATCCATGGGTTGATTGATCGATCATAGGTATTTAATATATTTGCTTGCATATATACATTATTAACTATCATTTATTGGGTCCCTATTATATATGTTATACACAGCTATGTGTTTTATAGACTTGATCTCACTTGACCCCCCACAGCTCTATGAGAGCCTTAATATTATGCTCATCCTACAGGTGATAAACTGAGGCTCACAGAAGCTTTCATCCCACATCCTTGTTTAAGGTCTTACGGCTCCAAAGTGACAGACCTGGGGCGCCTGGGTGGCTCAGTTGGTTAAGCATCTGACTCTTGACTTTAGCTCAGGTCTCTTTTTTTCTCTTTTCCCCTGGCTCAGGTCTTGATCTTAGAGTTGTGAGATCAAGCCCCATGTCGGGCTCTTGTGCTCAGTGAAGAGACTGCTTGAGATTCTCTCTCTCCCTCTCCCTCTGCTCTTCGCCAAGCTCTAAATAAATAAAGTCTTAAAAAAGTGACAGACCTGGGATTCAGACCTTTGCTGATCTCCAAAGGCAGAGTAAGCCTCAGAACACAGGGGCACCGTTTAACAAAGGCTGTAGGAATGGGGGGTCCCTCCATTTTTACTGGAGTGAAAACTCCCCAGCGCTGAGTGCAGAGAAGTGAGACTTGCCCCACCCACAGCTCTCATAAATGCGCAGAACTGGTACCTCCCATTGCTCCAACTCCAAGAGGAAATTAGGGCCAGTTTCTGTCCTAAGGATCCCCCCCACTTTCCCCTTCCCAAGGAACCCTGAGAGCAGCCGCTCACCCAAGGCTGCCAGTGCTGCTTGCTGCCCCCATCATCCCTCCGGAACAGACTCGGGACGAACAGCCTGAGGGCTGCTGGTTTTCCCAGACACCGTTGGGCAGGTGATGGAGGAGAAAGACCCATGTCCTAAACAGGGCTGGCCTACCACCCTCAATGTCAGGCTCTCTGGAGACATGAAGTCTGGCCAATCCACACTGGATTATTTAACAAAGACTTACACTGGGAGGTCTCCCTTGGCCGAGCTCAGGCTCAAGGGCTTTACAGAAATGACCTTGTTTAATCCTCATAAAAACACTAGACTTGAATTATTCCCATCTTACAGATGAAGAAACCGAGGTACGGAAGGGTTAGAGAGCTCCCCAAGGTCAAGCTGCTAGTTTGGGACATGAGCCCAGGTGGTCTAACTCCAGAATCAGCCACAACTCCCTACTAGTGCTGCCATAGCCTCCTGTGTATCGGGGTGCAGTCTCCCCGCTTCTCTAGGACTTCCAGCTGCCGAGGTGGGCTTCAGGTGACTCATTCCCCACATGCTTTCGAGGTGTGTTCCTCCCTGCTGGCTGACCTCATCAGGGCCATCCTGGTCCATCTCAGACTCTACCCTTTCCTTCCCCAAGGCTTCCTGGCCCACCACAAACTTCCAGGCTCCTTTCCAACCTCCACTGCGGGGGGCCTCCCAGCTCTCTGTGGCTACAGCCCTTCCTCAGCCGGACTGAGTCTTAGCCTGTCCCCAGAAGCCAATGAGTGTCAAAGGGACCCTTGGGTGTCTCCTCCCAATTCAAGACCTCTCCGAGACGGCTTCATGACTCCACTGTCAGAAATATGAACAGCACTCAACCTTGAAAGGCCCATTTCTCTGGTTAAACAAACCAGCTGCCACCCCATAGCATAACATATATTACATAAGGTATGTGTACGTGTCTTATTATATAATATACATAGGGGCACCTGGCTGGTTCAGTCGGTAGAGCAGGTGACTCTTGATCGAGAGTCACCATTCAAGCTCCACACTGGGTGTGGAGCCTACTCAGTTGGTCAGCTCAGGTCATGACCTTGAGGTCCTGGGATGGAGCCCTGTGTTGGGCTCCCTGGTCACTGGGGAGTCTGCTTCTCCCTCTGCCCCACCCCCCTGCTCATGCTGTCTCTCCCAAATAAACAAATAGAATCTTTAAATAAGGGGCACCTGGGTGGCTCAGTTGTTAAGCATCTGCCTTCTGCTCACGTCATGATCTCAGGGTCCTGGGATCGAGCCCCGCATTGGGCTCTCTGCTCAGCGGGGAGCCTGCTTCTTTCTCTCCCACTCCCCCTGCTTGTGTTCCCTCTCTCACTGTGTCAAATAAATAAAATATTTTTTAAAAATCTTAAAATAAGGATAATATATGTATTATTATCATTATGTAGTACTACCTGTTGTTTCAGATTGATGGTTCTTCGCCCCTTGGGGGCTACCTAATCCTTTGAGAATCTGATGAAAGCTATGAATCCTTTCCAAGGAAAAAAAGCCAAGGAGTCACCTCACACAAAATTTTACCTACAATTTCAGAAACCCTCAGCTGCCTCCTCTCTACCACTTCCCCTCAGATTTAAAAAGTTGAAAGTATTATGGTGCTGTCCAGTAGAACTGTCTGTGATCGTGGGAAAGTCCCACGTCTCTGCTGTCCACTGCAGCAGCACCAGCCTCATGTGACCACCGGAATTAATCAAGTCAAAGGCAACACTCAGTCCCTCCGAGCAGTAGCACGTGGCCAGTGGCCGCCATCTTGGACAGTGCTGTTCTCAAGCCCATCCTGAAGAAAGCTGGAGCATCAGGAAATGGCCCAACGGGGCCATATCACGGGTTGGCTTGCTGTCACTGGGTTATGTTGGGGCCTTGGGTGAAAGAGCCCAAGCACGTGGGGCCTGGCTCCCTACGCTTCCTCTAAGACACCGTTGATTACATGGAGTGTAATAGGTATCAGAAGGAGTCTCCGTGACAATCCACTTTTGGGGTCTGAGATCTCCAGACATGACACGGTGAGGCGACTTTTCCTTGGTCACTAAATTTCAGTTCTTTGAATTAGCTGAAGGTGGACGGCCTTTCTGTATCAAGGCAGCCAGTGCATTCTGATTGTAAGGCAGCTGTCTGACTACGGGGACAGGGACGGTGTTTCAAAGGTGATTGAGTTTGCAGAATATTTTGTAAGGTCTGATGGGTCCCTGGTGCTGGACGGCAGGGTCTGCGTGCCTGGCAGCTCCCACTAGGACCAGAAATAGAGGTGGTCGGCCCCACAGACTAATGGGCTGAAACCTGTCTCTCTGCAGTCCCTGGAGACACGAGCACAAGGTCTCAGGCTCTGCAGCTGCGACTGTCCCTACTGAGACCAAGGGCAGAAAGGACTGTCTTCCCTTGAGCTTGTGGTGTCCTCACTCCATAAGCCTGTGTCCAACAGAGCCTCTTTCTTGCCAACTGGGTCTAGGGAGGCAACTCTGAAGCTTGCTTCTTTCTACTCATCCCTCATCAAGGTCATAGATGACCCTTGTGCTGCTAAACCCCATGGTGGCCCCTTCCAAGTCCCCATATTATTTGACCGATCGGCATCACCGGACAGAGCTCATCCCTCCCTGATCCTGGAAATGCTTTCTCCCTCTCTGTTTGGATTTTTGGGTGCCACTCTCTTGGTTCTCACCTACTTCACTGACCACTCTTTGGTTTCTTCTGCTGGTTCCGCCTCTGAACCACACCCTCTTTCTTTCGGGGGACCCCAGGACTCAGTGCACCTACACACCTTCCCTGAGTGACCTCATATCTGTACACTGCTCGCAAACTCGCAAACCATTATCTGCAGCCATGCCCCTTCTGCTGACCTCCAGGCTCTGGGAGCCAACAGCCAATTCAAAGTCTCATAGATGCGCAATAGGAATCTGAAAACAGGACACATCCCAAACCGAAGTCCTAACCACACCTGACACCGCCATAGGCTGCTTCTCCGAAGTCTCCCCCTCTTCTCCATGCAGGGGAACCCCATGTTTCCAGCAGGGAACCCCCGGTTTCCAGCGCTCTCTTGACTCCTGACTCTCTCCCCTCAGCATCCAGTCCGTCAGCAAAGCCTGCTGGTTCCACGTTCAGACGAATCCAGATCCTTCTCTGCTTTTCTCACCACGGTCATTGCTCCCACTCTGTCCAAGCCACTGTCGTGCTCTTGCCTGGGTGACGGTCACAGCGTCCTACCTGGTTTTACTGGGCCCTCGCTCCCTAAAGCCCGTCCTCGGCACCGCGTCCAGGAGTGACCTATTTTGAATGAAATCTAGTCACCTCTCTCCTCTGCTCCAAAGTGGCTCCTCACCTCTGCTCAGAGTCAAAGCCAAAGTCCCTTCTGTGGCCGAAGAAATTCAAATGAACTTGGCCCCAACTGACTCCAGACCGCAAGGCTTCCTGCTCCCCCCACTCACTCACTCTGTTCCAGCCACACCTGCCTCCTCGCTGGTCTTGGAACACGCCGCGAAGTCCTCTCCCCTGCCCAGGAGGCCGGAGGAACCAGACGAGGGCCCTGCGGCCAACCTTGTCACCACCTTCATCATCACGAATGAGAACCAGAGGCTGTAGCCTGTGAGCCCGTGTCAGTCCTGGTTCCCCAGCGAGACCTTAGAGGTGACAGTTCTAAGGAGAACCCTGGGCTGTGGTTACGCCACGGCCTCCTCTCTTACGGCCAGAGGGCAGTGGAGGACGAGCAGCAATTCTCTCCTCATTCAGAAAATAGTAACAGGAACCCTCTATTTCTGATGCAGATAACTACATTATTCTACTGATTAATCAGAAAGGAGAAGAAGAGAAAGAGGAGGAGGAGAAGGAAGAGAGACGGCATGTGGCATGTCGGTAGGAAGCGCGGATTGTTCTATAGGAGAAAGGGTCATCCCGACCTGTTCAAGAGTCGGGGAGAGAATCCCACACCTGGGCCTTGACAAGGCCCGAGCGCAGGCGGGGGCCTCGTGAGACAAGGCAGCTGGTGAAAAGACACGGCGTTGATGGAGTGGGCGGCCCAGCGGAGGTAAGTCTACTCTGACGAATGACAGCTCAACAGAAAGCCAGAAGGAAAGTCACCCACGTCTCAGGACATATAAGTATCTGAGGACCGTGGGGTGACTCCCACGGATGACACCAGTCATTGTCCTTAACAGAACCCCCTTTTCTGGACTCAGCCGCCCCAATACCCATCCTCAGTCCTTCGGCAGATCCTGCCAAGTTCACGTGTTCGTGGTCACGGCCGCCGCCGTCACAGTGAGCTGTGGATTAGACTCACCCCGGGCTTTCTATAAATAGGCAGAAGGCTTAGCACAGCCCCCCGAAGACTTGTGTGCGGCAAACATTTGGACTCCTGAGGGGAAGAGATAAAGGCACTCACCCGACTTCTTCGGGAGCTGTGTCTCTCCACTTGCCCGGAAGGAACGCCCTGGGAGAGCAGTTGGCCTTCAGGGACCTAGAGAAGCAAAGAAGTTATGAAGACCAAACCAACGGTGGCCTGTGCGTACCAGGCAGGTCTGCCCAAGTACGCCTCGCCAGCCTTCTCTCCCAAGGGTGATTTTGCCAGGAGGAACTTCTCCCTTGAGCTAAGGCACTGCAGTCCCCAGGAAATGTCTGAGTGGGCGTGTGCCTTCCAGAGACCTGTGTGCCCTGGTGCCCCCAACAGAATTTGCAGACTTTTTTAAAGTTGGAGAGAGAGAGAGAGACAGAGATGCGTCAGACCTAACATAAGCATGGACCTCAGTCCACCAGGCTGAACAAAGGCACCAGATCGAAGCTCCATGGTGACCTGGGTCCCTTTGTGGTAGGCTAGTGGGGTAAAGGCAGGGAAGGGGAGCATCAAAGGCAAGTTTGGCCCATTTCACAATTTCACAATTTTATCATGAGGCAGCTCTATCTGACTCTCCCTGTTTAGAAGAAAAACCAAATGAGTACTTAAAACAAACAAACAAAAAAAAACACACTGGAGCCTTGTCTATCCCTATTGTGAAATAAGCACATTTATGACACGGAAGGAAGCCTGATAGCTCCGAGACCTTGAGTGGACTATTTGCAGTACGTGGGCTGCAGGGCAAGGTGACCTTTAGACCACAGAGTGGCAATACGTTGGGTGTGGCCTGGCCTTTCAGAGGACATGAGACACCCAACACTTCCATGTTGTAGGGGACCTCGGAGGTTGCCAAAGGAAGAAATGTCAAAATAGGGTTAAAAAAATGGATCTGTCGAACATTTAGTGTTTTATTTTATTTTTCATTTTGATTTTTTTAAAAAAGATCTTATTTATTTCTTTGACACACACACAGAGAGAGAGAGACAGTGAGAGAGAGACAGTGAGAGAGAGACAGTGAGAGAGAGAGAGGGGACACAAGGGAAAGGGATGGGGGAGGGAGAAGCAGGCCTCCAGCTGGGCAGGGAACCTCACGCGGGACTCAATCCCAGGACCCCGGGATCATGACCTGAACTGAAGGCAGTTGCCCAATGACTGAGCCACCCAGGAGCCCCGAAATATTTAATAGTTTAAAACAGAATGGTTTTAACATCCACTCCCTGCCCCCAATACAAGAAAACTGTGCTGTTTACTAAGACTGATAGAAAAACTCTGAAGGGGGCACCGGGTGGCTCAGTTGTTAAGCGTCTGCCTTCAGCTCAGGTCATGATCCTAAGGTCCTGGGATCGAGTCCCTCATTGGGCTCCCTGCTCAGCAGGAAACCTGTTTCTCCGTCTGCCTCTGCCTCTCCCCTGCTTGTTCTTTCTCTCTCTCTCTCTCTCAAATAACTAAATAAAATTTATAAAAGAAGTCTGAAGTTTCTTTTGAACGTGGAGCCCAGGCCAAATGCCCCACCCTGAGCAGACAGACCCCAGAGCAAGATCCCCCGAGAAAGCAAACCATGGGCATTAATCCATGCTCTGGAATCCGAGCCCCAGGATTGGACGGGTCCACTAGCCGTGCTTCTGAACTGAAGTGGTCTATCATACCAGCGCAATGTCCGAGTGTCCCCTCCTGACCAGGACTTGGTTCCAGGAGGAGAAGGTAGACACAGAACTGTCAACTCTGTCACTAAGAAGCGCCTCCATCCCTTGGGGCTTTGCCACCATATTGTCCTACAGTGAAATTGCTATTGATTTTTAAAGGCAGGGACTATACCTTATTCTGTTTGGACCTATTCATAGCCCCAGTTCTTATGTCACTGGATGCCTGATAAATTCTTGTTGGGTTGAGTCATATTATTGAGAAGGTCTGATCCAGAATCCCTTGGATTCAAGATACGCAGCACTCCTCCCTTATGCATTGCAAGACCCCCAGTAGAGTACACGAAACCTTGGGTAACCCCTAGGTTTTTTCCTGGGTGTGTGCACCTGAGTTAATGTTTAATTTATAAATGAGGCACAGTCACAACTACGAATAAAGAAGAACAGTTATGAGAATGAAAATGGAACCAAAGTTACGTGAATGTGGTCTCTCTCTGTCTCTAAGCGCACTGTAGTCATTCTCCTTGTGACCGTGAGACGATAAAATGCCTACGTGACGAGATGAAGGTAGGGGCATGACGAGGCGCGGGGCGCAGCCTCGGGCTACTATTGACGCTCTGACGGTACCTTGGGAGGAGAATCTTTTGCTTGGGGACCGCGACTAAGGGTGGGAAGCCACGGAGGGCAAAATCATGGATAAGGGGAAACACAGTAATAACTGCACATTGTCAGAGAGTCACAAAGTTAGCATGGCCTCTTGGCCATTTGAGACCGCCCTCGTCAAATTGCTTGGTCAACAGTCCCCATCTCGGTCCTGTTGGCACAAACACCACCGACATCCTAATGAGGGGCCCGGCAGCTCCCCCGCTCTGCGGCCCTTCTATCCGTGAGCATGTGCGCTGCCCACGTAAGCACTTAGGACAGTCTCTGGCTTGCCCTCAGCTGGAGAGCAAAGAAGCTACCACGTTAAATGTGAAAGAAAACGTGTCATCTACACAACCTGCTGTGTCCCAGAGAAGAGAGGTAATCTCGTGGCGTCGGAAAACGAACCGTCTTCTATGTAACTTTGCTAATTCACCTCCAAGCAGCTGAAGGTCATCAGGACACAGCGTTTTAGTTTCAAGGGTTTTCAGATTGGGCCGACTCGCGACACCATATCAGCACCGAACAAGGGGAACCCCAGGGAGGACACAAGAGTGAGCTGAGACTCAGAGGAGAAGCCCCCAGACAAGTGACAGGAAGGCGGGTCGTCGGGAAGGGCTGCTGGGATGAGAGCAAGGAAACCCAGTGGCTGATCCATGTGGACCCCCGTCTGGGTTTGCTGCGGCCAGTCTGTAGCTTCCCCAAGCAGGGGTGGGCACAAGTCCTGCCCGGAGGCCCAAGGGCAGCCTGAAACTCCTGCAGTTTAGCATTGCTGCTGGGCAGTCCCATCTGTCCTCTGCCACCGAAATTCGAGCATTTGAAACAGAATCCTGAACCATTCTGTGGCTTGACCGCGTGGAATGAAATTAAACCAAAAACCCCATTCCGCAACCCGCCAGCCCCGCAGTGAGCCGCGAGCCGCCGGGCTCCCTTCCTGCGTCCTCGGGCGCCCTCTGCTGGAGGAAGCCCGAGTTACAGCTCCGAGAACAACCCCCCCCCCCCCCCCGGACTTTGCCGGAATTGAGAAAAAGATGCAGCAGCTCTTCACCCCATGAGAACTGTAAACCGGGCGGGCTGTAAATCTGCTCAAAGGCAGCATCCAGGTCCTAGGGCAGAACTGCCGATGGCCAGTAAGTTCTGTCCATGGTCCTCAGGAGCTCAGATCTGTGCTACCTCCCGGTCCCCACTTTCCTTACCTTGTTCTATTTCCCCAGACTTGGGGTGAGTCCAGGGCTGGTGATTTCATCCTCTTCCCACATGCCAGGTCCAGGCATGTCCCAGGGACTCCCAGGTCTGCCCAGAGCCTCCGGCGTCCTTGGGCAAGTCGAGTGATCTCTGGGGCTCCCTGTCCTCAACTGGGAGTCTGCAGCCCGGACCAGATGATTTCTAAGTATCTTCCACACGTGAGGTTCAAGTTAATGTGCACAAAAGGAAACACAGGTTCTGATCCTTAATCAGATTTGCAGTGAGTGAGAATGCCAGAGAAATTGCTGACTCCACACTGGGTGGAAAGCCCAGGATGGTCAGTGGGACAGCCATGGGGTCGGGGTCTGGGCCGTTAGCCCCAGGATCCCAGCAGCACCGTGGAGCCTTTTCCTGCCTCCCTGGCACTCTCTGCCTTCAGGATTCTGGGGTTGCTGCCTTGCCAGGTGGACACCAGCAGCATCCCATTTCCCGTGGAAACCCAGGCCCTCCATTCTCTTTCATGACCTTTTCCTCAGACCTAGACCCTGGAGGAGCCGCAGGGACTCACCCGGCCAGTTGGCTCCGACTGGAAGGTGCAGGCAGTCCCCTGGAGAACCGCCTGTCCCCGTGTCCTTGGCAGGAAGACTGGCAGCCGCAGTGCCCCAGGCTTAGCTGGGCTCTTGGTGTCAGTCCTGGGACAGCCATGGGCCTGGACAGGCCCCCCAAACTGATGACTTCAGCACAGAGCCGGCTCTGGAGCCCCGGACCCCTGCCATCTCCTCCTCTCCTTCTCCCATCGGCCTCCTCCTCCCAGAGCAAGGCAGGCTTCTGGGGCAGCCTCCGGAGGAGGTGGGCGACACTGAAGAGTGGTGTCTACCAGCCCCGGGGCTCTTCTTGTGGAAGTCCCAGGGTCTGGGACCGTGAGAGACACCGGTCTGTGAACTGTCTCAGAACCACGAGCAGCCCCCGAAGAACAGGCTCCCGTACGCAGCGTGACATCACTTCCCATCTTGCCAAGCAATGGGGCGTCTGCCAGGAACAGGCCCCTGGGGACGAGGAGAGCAGCACTTTGATGCTGCTGGCGTAAAGGACGACCTGCCCCAGAGGTTGCTATTTCGGGCAGAAGGTGCTGTCTAAACCCCCTGGGGCTGCCCTGTTTGAGCCCCAGACCCCTGGCTCCTGCCACCTACGGCCCTCCATCACCCGGGAGGGTCAGCAGCTCCGGGGGCCCCACCCACACTGGCTGGCTTGGCTTCCCTCTGCAGGGGAAGCTGGACTTCCTCCATGTCCAACTTTAACCTTCGGCTCCTAACTCCATGACACCGGGGAGAAAGCCCTTCTCCCACCGTCTCCATGCCTCAGTCTGTCTCCACAAACTTTTCCAGAAATCCTGAGTGGGAGCTTTCGAGAATGTGGTCCGAGAAAGTCCCTCCGCTCACACCCAAGAAGATGCCTGAGTTGGGAGTCCTTTTCTTACCCCCCAACTGGAAAGGCAGCCTTGCTTTCCAGACCAGCGTCCGCGATTGGGAGCAGGAGGTCCAAAGCCAGGGTCTGGGTCACAGCTCCCCCTGTCTCCTCTCAAAGCCTTCTCCCTCCTGATCCTTCCGAGGCATGGCACATCTCAAGGTTCCGTGGAGGTTTTCAAAGCATGCCCCCCACTGGGTGGGTGCTCAGGATCCAAGCTCCTGTGGAGATGGCCGGTTGGAGGACTGGAGGAGCCCATCAGGGCAGGAGCCCTGGCTGCCATCCTCCGCCCCACCAGGCAGGAGGCTGCCTCCTACCCAGCCGTCAACTCTGATGAAGTCGAGTCCCGAAGAAAAGGTGGTATAAATAAAGCCGGAGACTCACTCAGCGCACCAATCAGGACCGGGTCCTTGTCTGGGCGCTGGCTGCGCGCAGCCGCCGCCGCCACCGCCGCCGCCGGGAGGTGGCCGTCGGGACGCGAGCGAGGCCCCGGGAGCGCCGCCGGCCGCCCGCCAGCCGCCAGCCCGCGGGAGCAGTGGTGCAGGGCCTCTGCACCGCCCGCCGCTGCAGCCCGCACTGCTGACTTGGCCCCGGCGGCGGGGAGGGCGGGGGAGGGCCTGCAGCAGCTCGGGGTTCCAAGGGCCCCTGCGGAAGGCGGCCTGGAGAAGCAGCAGCCAGGGCCGGGCTGGCCAAGGCTGGGGCAGCGGGTGGGGTGCGCGAGGAGAGAGAGCTGGAGAAGCCCTGAGTCAGCGCTGGTGCATTGCGAGGTGCCCCGAGGCCTCCGACCGAGATGTACCACCCCCGCCTGCCCCGCACCCCGAATCCAGGGGCACAGCCGCCACCCAACTCAGGGACCAGCTCTAGCCTCATTTCCCTCTCGACAATGGCAAGACTGCAGGACTCTTGTGTGTGTGTGGGGGGGAGAATTCTCTTTACAGAGCAGTCCAGGCCCATGTCTCCCACCCAGGCGTCACTGGGGGGGTCAAGCACAGGCGGTGCGGATCTGACTCGCAGAAGGGTTGGGGGAGGGTTCTTTTCCTCACTCCCACCATCATACAGCCTGTGGCTAGGGGGTCGGTCTTGGGGGTTATGGGGGTATGCATTGGCCATCACCCATCACAGTCCTTGGCTTTTCTGCCTGACAAAACCCAGGACGAGCTGGTCCCTTGCTGTCCCAGGCCGGCTCTCGCCTCCCCAGCTCCTGGGCAGCTGGCCTCCCTGTCTGAGACCAGACACTAGAGCATCCAGGGGCCTGTGGGGGCTAAGGCCCTGACCCCCACCTATCCAACCCTGAGGGTCTCCCCCTGTCCCCTTGACTGCTTCTTCCCCAGCTGCCTTCTGTGTCACCCCCAGCCCAGGTGGCACCTGTCTGCGGGGAAGGGTCCCTTGCAGGAGGAAGCCCCTCCACTCATCTCACGATGCATTCACGCCACCCACCGGGGTCAGAGGGTCTGGGCTCAGGATTCCCTGCTCCCCCTCAGAGGGCAGGGGTGAAGGTTTAGTCACCCCCGACCTCCCCAAGAGGACCAGAGATGAGGACACTTGAATGTCAGGCAGTGGGGGGGACACAATGGCACTGGCTTTGCACTGACTAGAGGGTCTTCTCTTGGCTCATTCCAGATGGAAAGGAACTGATTGCAGCTCTGGAAGAGGCTCGGTGGTCATCAGAGCTGGATGGGGAGGCCCTGGGTGGGAGAGGGGTTGGCCGGGGCCAGCCAGCTCTGTCCTTCTGCCCCCCAGGGTGGCCAGGCCACCGACACCTCTGTCCCTTCGTTGAGGGAAAACTCATCAAGGTTTGTCCAAAGGGCATGTTCTAGCAGCTTCCAGGGCGGGGCGGGGGATAGTTCTGGGTGCCGTCCCAATGAGGTTGCACTTCGGTTCCACACAAGCTGACCTCAGAACCCCTTAGAATGTGAGACCCCAGTGACTGATCTCTAGGTACCAGTCTTGAAACCTGGCACGGCCAAGGATGGCTGTCTGGAAAGATGAAGTGGCCACATATCACCAGGGGGTCCTCCCCATAGTCACCCCAGATTTGTAAGTGGGGGGCAGTTGGAGAGGGTTTTAAATCTACAGGGAATGTGTAAATAAGACTGTAGCACGAGAGAGGGCTCTTAGGGACAGAATTGGGACGGCCAACTCTGAATTTGGGGGTGGGGTGTTTTCCAGTCTGGTGCTTATGCCGTCTAAAACCCTATAAAGTATGTGTCTATGAGCTCACCATTCCCCAGGGGCCTCCAGAAGGTACCATACAAGCCTGTCGTGCCCCAAGGAGCTTTAGCCCCAGCTCTGCGGCTGCGGGAGCATAGGCAGGCTTTCTGGGGATGAGTCTTCCAGTCTGGCTCTGTGGACAGCAAGGACCAGAACACGATGCAGGAACCCGCGGAGGTCATGGCACAGTGCCAGGCCTGGCCCCTCCGCTGTTGCAGGGACTTGCCTGGATAATTTATATCTGAGACGTTTGCTGCGCCTCCTCTATGCTGATTTATTGTGCGACGGGACATGGGTCTTTTGGCTTTTTTTTTGCTCTCTTTTTTTGGTAAAAGGACACCCTTTGCTTGGGGAGAATTGGGAGGAGCTCAGCCCTTCCGGCGCCCAGGATGACCTGGACAGATGCGGGCGCTGGCCCTGAGTGACATCACTCTCAGTGCAGACCCAGAGCCCAGCACTGCATGTCCGGGAATGCCAGCAAGCCAGCCTCGGAGCTCCTCCAGCCAGAACCTACTGAGGCAGCAGCTGGCTTTGGGGCAGCCCTTGGACCAGGTGGGGAGGAGTCTGGTCCCAGAGACCAGAGCTCAGGGGCCTTAGGCTGCTTGTTCATTCCTACCCCCTCCCACCCCCGAAAACGCCACTTCCGAAAGTGTGCCTTTGACTGCTGTGCCCTCCTGCCACCACGAGCCCCTGGTGGACCCCGCACCCCCACCCCAGCTGCCTGGCACCCCATGCAGCATCATTCAGTACCGACTACTAACACAGGGGGAATCCATCCCTGCTGAAATGCAGCAGCTGCTGCTCCCATGATGGCAAATAGTGATTTGCATTTTGAGTTTCCCTCCAGAGCTCGCCTCAGTTTACCCCAAAGAAGAAAACCTCCACCCCCAATGAGTAAGGCTGCACCTCCGCTCTAGCTCTAGGGTTCCAACCGGCCTGGGAAACATCACAACAGAGATGGACCGACCCCCCCCCCCCCACCCCGTAACTTAAAGAGCCAGCTAACCAGACACAAACGCGTGCGCGCACACTAAGGGGAAGGACTGAGCTTAAACTCATCAGTAAGTCTGTGGGGGGTCCCCTGCCCCAAGCAAGTGGGAGAGGAAAACCAACCCAAAGTAAGGTCCCGACCGGGCTTTCGGATTCTGCCTGGGGCTGAGCGCTCCCCGGGATGAAGTACCCCTGAGCTGACCAGACAGTGAGTATCCTTTCCCTTTTCTCTATCCCCCTCCCCTCCCTCGCCCCCTCTTCCTTCCTCTGCTGCCCCTCCTCCTCCCCCACCCCCACCCCCACCCCCAGCTGCCTCCTCCCAATGCCGCTGAGCTTCTGCAGTCACTTGAAGGAGAAAGATTTCGCAGTACGGCATTCTTAAAGCTGCAGTGCCCAAATTCTCCTTCAAACCCCAAGTGTCACGGACATCAGCTCACTTACGGGGTCCTTTGCAGACGGCGGGTGGGCAAGGAGATGGGGGACCGGGGGCTTAGAGAAGCCGGGCAGGTGGGAATCAGAGACTCAGCCTCTAGCAAGGGTAAAGAGGAGAGGCAGACCGCACCGTGAGAGCCTCTGCAGCTAAACCAGGTTGCTGGGACTGCAGCAGGACTGCAATGGAATAGAATTTTTTTTTTTTTTAAGCCGTAAAACCCCCACCAAAATTTTCCTCCGCAAACTTAACATTGTTTGCAGCAGAATGAACACCCAAGGTGCACGCATGACCCCAACACGAGAAGGAAAGCCGTGGAAAAATAATAATTCGAACAACATTTTAAAATTATTTTGCAAAATGTACCCCTGTGGGCGACTGACTCAGCTTTCCCTGCACTGCTCCGTTGGAAAGCCATGCGGGGAAGGACCTGGAAGAACTTCATTGAGCCCAGAGTTTCCACAAAGTGCAGGGAGACGGCTGAAGCTCCTCAGAGGAGAAAGCTTTCTAAAACCCAAAGGAAAGGGGATCTCCCTGCCGGCTGCCTAAGGAGCCTGTGAAATGAGCTGATGTAGCGTCAAGAAAGCAACACACCCCTCCCTGAAAGTTACCTCTTTCCTCTGCTCATCAGCTTTGCTGTGCTGCCCGGATGCCGGCAAGTTGCAGACTGCTGTTGGGGAGGCAGGACCCCAAATAAGAGCTGTCAGCTGGGTCCCCGCACCGAAATGATGCCCGGACTCGACGCTGCAGGCGGCGGGGATGGTCTCTCCTCCTCCCCTCCGTTTAATTTAAACCCCTGACACTGCAAGATGCCCGCTCCTACATCTCCAAAGGACCTCCTCCCTCCCCACACTTCCTCACAACCAGGTCCAAGGCTTTGCTCCACCTCCCGCATTTGCTCACCTGAAGATGCTTTTCTTGCAAAAAAAAAAAAAGAACAAGAAGAAGGAAAAGACAGGGACTGCAGAATCCCCTAATTGCTTATTCTCTGGGACCACATTTTGGAAAAGGTGGGGCTTGCTCTGAAGTTTGGGAATTGGAGGCTGATGCCCCGGAGGGAGCAGAGTGACGGTCCACACCATCACTTTACTAAAAAAGGACAGAGGAAGACCCAGGGTAAAAAGAATAGGAAAATTCCTCTCTGTCCACTGGCAAATTTTCAACGGGTTGGAAATGTCTCTTTTTCGCTTTCCTTCGAGAAAATCCCGTTTAAGAGATTTGTGTGCACGTGAAATGTACGAGACGGCCACAGAGTGTAAATTTTGTCCTGACGTGTCTGTGATTCTGAAAGTTGCTGCCCCTGCCTCTCTGCAAGTTAGTATCACTGGCGACTGACCCAAGGACTTAATTGGGAACCTTCCAGGAGAGTGAAGCACTTTCAATGCGGATCCGGTTAAAATAGCGCATCCTAGTCTAATCCACAAGAGGTAATGCAGGCTAGATGAACCCAGAAGTTGGAGAGGGTGCAGGGAGAAGTTACTTCTCCGATTTGGGATTGAATGCCAACTCAGAGTCTGAGAAGGGACAATAGAGGAGAAAGTGGGGGAGGGCCACTCAGTTCAGAGGAACCAAGTGCATCCATTCCATGTACATTTCATCACTGAAGGACGGACGACAAGGTGCGTGTGGCTTGTGTCTAAGCAGACTAGGAGGGAAGGCTCTGGGGCCTGCGTCCTGCCTGGGACACCCTCGGCCACGCTGCTGCAGTGCGCCACGGCCACCGTGGACGCTGCATCCCCCGCCCGCTGCCCTCACCCACCTGCCTTGCGCTGGGGCCTTGGCAGACAGGTAAGGCTGTGCTGGGGGACAGAGCCAAGGACCTGCTGCAGTCGGTCTATTGGCACCGTCCTCCAAACTGCACCCCAGGTGGCCATGGGGGGATGGCCGCAGTCCTGTCCGCAGAGTTTCCCAGCGGAGGGGACCCCAGTCCTTCCATGTCACAGACAGGAAAGCCAAGACCCATGTAATGGTGGGGCCCCACGCCCAGTCACCACCTGGCTGGTAGAGTGCAGAACCTGGGTTAGGATTTGGGTGTTCAGAGTCTTTGTCCTGGGACCCTCCCCCTGCTCTGGTCATCAACCTCCTCTTAGGGAAGCCACTGCATCTGTCACTTCCTCACATGACCTTGAGGGTTACTCTCTGCTCTGCCCTCCAATTTCCACTCCCTTGATAGGCCAAGGGATTTTAAGTTTTTTAGGCGGAGGTGGCAGTGGCCGTGGGGGTGGGGGGGAGCACTGTCACTTCCTTCCCTGCTTACCGCTTAGGAAGGAAGGCAAGCTTTCTTCGGCGTTCTCCAGTTTTGAGACCAGAAGATCATTTGTATTAGTCTGCTTGGGACTGCGGTCACAAATGGCCACAAACTGGAGGCTTAAAGCCGTAGAAATGTATTGTCTCACAGCTCCAGATGCCCGAAGTCTGAGATCAAGATGTTGGCCGGGTTGGTTCCTTCTGGAGGCTCTGGGAGATCATGTACTGTATGCCTCTCTCTGCTGGGTTTGGTGGCGGCCCCCCAGTTCTGGGACGTCCTCAGCTTGTAGGCGCACCCGACCCGTCTCCGTCTTCGTCTTCACACGGCCTCCTCCCTGGGCGTCTTCCTCTTCTTTTTGTCCTC
Organism: Mustela nigripes; assembly: GCF_022355385.1. Taxonomy (NCBI): domain Eukaryota; kingdom Metazoa; phylum Chordata; class Mammalia; order Carnivora; family Mustelidae; genus Mustela; species Mustela nigripes. Next base: position 6,193,031 of record NC_081570.1, read on the forward strand.
CCTGTAATAAGGACACTTGTCATTGGCTGTGGGGCCCACCCTAACCCTGCATGGCCTCATCCTGAGATCCCAAATTATACCTACAAAACCCCTTTCTCCAAAGAAGATCATCTTCACAGATTCCAGCAGGACAACCCGCTACCTTGTCCGTAGAAGGCTTCCCGATGAGAACCAGTCGTGATGATATGCGATGCCTGCCCATCCCATGTTAGTCTTTAAAAGATGCCATAACGGGGGTCCTTCTGGTTAGAAGTGGGTAGCTCCATCTGTGGAATGTTCTCTGGTTGTGTTGACTTACTTTTACACCAGCCCTCTGAGGCAGTACCGTTATCATTCCCCATTTCACAGTCCAGGAAATAAGGCACAAAGAGGTCTGGGTCATGCAGCTCCGTAGCAGTGGCAGGAGGTAGGCTGGCCGGCTTCGGGATGTGTGCGCAGAGCCACACTCCTGCTTACTTGTGCTGGGGCCGTGGACCCCGCTCTCTCAACCTGGCACCACTGATTTTCTATCCAACCCACATCTCACGTTTGTGTCTTTTGCAAATACTTACTTATTGGGCATTTCTGGATGTGAGCTCTGTGCTGATCTACCTTCGGACGCCACTCTTTGCTGTCCCTACCTAGGGTGGCCTCTGGAGCCTTCTGACACATAGGACTGTGCAGGGGAGCGTGTGGGGTCATTCTAGGAATGGAGGGGTGTTGCCTCCATACATCTCACTTTGTCACTAGTGGTTGGGAAAACACTCCCAGGTCCATAACTAACAGGAAACATGCATTCGTTTTTATTTTATTTATTTATTTTTTATTTTTTTTATTTTTTATTTTTTTTTTTTTTAAAGATTTTATTTATTTATTTGACAGAGAGAGAGATCACAAGTAGGCGGAGAGTCAGGCAGAGAGAGAGAGAGAAGCAGGCTCCCGCTGAGCAAAGAGCCCGATGCGGGGCTCGATCCCAGGACACTGAGATCATGACCTGAGCCGAAGGCAGCGGCTTAATCCACTGAGCCACCCAGGCGCCCCCGTTTTTATTTTATTTTTAAGATTTTATTTATTTATTTGACAGAGAGAGATCACAAGTAGGCAGAGAGAGGCAGGCAGAGAGGGGGAAGCAGGCTCCCTGCTGAGCAGAGGGGCTCAATCCCAGGACCCAGAGATCAAGACCTGAGTGGAAGGCAGAGGCTTCACCCACTGAGCCACCCAGTTGCCCCCATGCTTTCGTTTTTAAATCAATAGGAAAGGAGCACCTGGGTGGCTCAGTCGGTTAAGCATCCGTCTTTGGCTCACATCATGATCCTGGAGTCCCAGATGGAGTCTGCATAAGGCTCTCTTCTCAGCAGGGAGCCTGCTTTTCCCTTTCCTCTGTTAAACCTCCCCCCAAACCCCCAACTTGTCCTCTCAAATAAATAAATAAATAATCTTTAAAAAAATCAATAGGAACGAAGAAACTTTGGAACCATGGTTGTTTTTTGGAACTGACATTATGGGTCCTGCTATCTTAACAAATCTGTTGATTCTTTTTCTTTTTTCATGAACAAGCTTTAATATATAATAGATTTCTCCTTCGCCCCTAGGTGCTTGTATCTTTGGCATACAAATGACCCTGTTGACTGAGACCTTGGAAAAAAATACGCAGGGTTCCTGTTCCTTGTTGAGTCTCCCGCGCTGGCCCGGAGCCTCGTGCATGCACAGGGGGTAGAAGGCTGATGCTGCCGGTTTTCTTCCCTGGCAGCCTCCTGTGAAGTTAATACGCAACAGCTCTCTTTTATGTCCTGTGACAACAGGAGAAAACTGGGTGACACCTAGGGAAAGGGTTCTAACTGGCCGACGTTCTAAAAAATTACTCGAGAGTTGATTTCAGGGTCTTTCCCTTTCTGGGAGGAGGTACAGTTTGAAGGGCTGGGTGGGTGCTGGCCGGAGATAAGCTGCAGATCGCTATCTGACTCAGGAGATTCCCTACATCTTAACTCATAAAAAGTCCCTCGACCTTCCGATAGCCAAACATCTGGGTTGGGACCAGGGACGTCAACGTGCCACTGTGGTTTTCCTTTCCGGATGAGTAAAGCCTTCTGTGATGACTTCCATGTGCTTGGGCGCTTTCCTTCCCAACACAAAACCACCATCGCCAGGGAGGGGGTAACAAGAAGGCGCTTCTGTTTTCCACAGGAGATAAAGGCTTTTCCGCCTCGACTCTCTTACCCCGGGTATGCTGATAACCGCCCGGAGCCGTTCGTTCTGCCCCTAGCAATGCTGCTTGAGGGATGACAAAGCGAGATGTCATCTTCTTCTGATTAGCACCGACCCTTGTGCCTCAAATAGTGACATTGCCTCTGTCTCCTGCTTCTTTGTTGTCAGCGATCCTACCGCAGCCTCCTACCCTCCCCACCCGCCTCTGGGTATGTTTGAACAGAATCATAAACGCGCGATTATCAGCTCTGGCAGCTCACAGAGGGACTCTGTGGGGATTCGCACTTGTTCGTTTAAAAAGTGTTTGCTGAACACCTGCTGTGTGCAGAGCAGTGGAGAGACGGAACTTCTGTCCACCCTGGGCTGAAAGTGAGCTTGCGCGGCACAGACGGTCAACCCGTCTGCTGGAGGTTCATCCTGACACAGGGGTGTCTGTGTCGGACAGGAGAGAGAAGACCGGCACTGCAGAGGTCTGATAGGGGTATTTCCAGGCCCCGGAAGGCAGATAAAAAATATTTCCTGTGCAAGGAAGCATTCCTGGGGTGACCACCTTGGTTATGGAACCCATATGTTTTGGTCTGTGCCCAAGTGTCCCCTCTCCGAGAGTCCTTCCCTTCTTCCAAACAGCACACCAGCAGCACCCACTCGCCCTTTCCTGGCCCCGCTGTACTTGTCTTCTGAGCTGGTCTGTCGTGCCTGGCTCCCACACCTACTGACCGGAATGCCACCTCCCTGAGAGCAGAGAAGCAGGCTGTCCCCTTGCTGCTGTGTCCTCAGCACCACAGCAGTGCCCTGTGTGCGGGAGAAGCCGCAGACGTCTCTTTTTCCATCTGTGCCTGGTGGACTTCTTCATCAATTCCAGGCAAACCTGTGACCTCCATCACTTGGGGACTTCCGGTGTCCCTGCGTTAAGTGGACGTCGGCTCCCCCGAAGCCTGAATTCTGGCTGCTCAGATCATGCCCTTGGGAGTCACCCCTGCCATTCCCAGCGCAGAAGGAGCTCTCCTTCTCTCTGGGCACAGCCGTTCTGAGCGCCCCTCATCTTAGGGTACATGCGAACGCCTCCCTGGGGCCCAGGCCCACCTCCCCTACCCCCACCTCTTCTTGGCTGTTCTCCTTCATGCTGGGCTCCAGCAGCACAGCCTCCTTTGGGCTTTTGTTGTTGTTGTTGTTGTTTTAATGCCCCTTGCAGGGGCGCCTGGGTGGCTCAGTCGGTGAAGCGTCAGCTTTCAGCTCAGGTCATGGTCCTGGGGTCCTGGGATCGAGTTCTGCATCGGGCTCCCTGCTCAGCGGTGACCCTGCTTCTCTTCCTGCTTGTGCTCTTTCTATCTCTCAGACAAACTAATAAATAAAATTTTTAACAAAAATAAATAAAATGCCCCTTGCAGTTTCCTCACTGGAACTTTCCCCAGCCGGCCCCTTCTCACCTGCCCCCTCACCCTTGGAGCCTCTTCCGACCGGTGCCTGTGTCCCTGCTCCTCACCCCCTCCCAGACCGTCCCCTAGCCTGGCACCGGCCACTCTGGTCTGCCCTTCACTTAGGCTTCTGCCCCCCTCACGGGGAGGACGGTGTTCAGGGCTGAGCTCCCCGACACCAGGAAGGACAGCAGTAGCAGTGATAGTATCTGCTGGAGAAAGGGACCAGCTGCTGCGTCGTCCCCCGGCCTGCAGCTGTCTTTCCAGGGCCCTCTGCTTGGTCACCTCTACCAGTTTCCTGGGGCGGCTGGTAGCAGAGCGCAGCCTGGACAACAGGAATTTATCTTCTCAGTTCTGGAAGCTGCAAGTCCGAGATCAAGGTGTCGGCAAGGCTGGTCCCTCCGGAGGCCTCTCCCTGGCGCACAGATGGCCGTCCTCTCTCTGGGTTCTCTCGCGGTGTCCCTCTCTGTCCCAGCCTCTCGTCCGCTAAGGCCGCCAGCCAGACTGGACCAGGCTCCATCCACCCTCAGGACCTCCCGGTCACCTCTTGAAAGCGCCCATCCCCCGTTTAGCCACATGCGAAGGTGCTGGAGGTCAGGGCCTCAGCGTGTAAATTTGGGGAGACACAGAACGACACCCACACGCCCCGTTGGCATCACCCACCCTGGCCGGGTGTTTGTCTTCGTGCTTTCCCGCGACCTCAGCGCTCAGCCCCCGGCCGCCCTCCTCCGCATCCCTGTTGCTCATGCTTTGCTCATAGAAGCTTTCTCCTCAGATCTTTGTTTCTCCCGTTTCATCACCCGGTTGCTCAGCCCACCGCACGGCAATGCCTGCTTTTGCGGAGGGCGGACTAAGGGCCAGGCCTGCCCCCTCACTTCCCCCATTTAAGCCTCATGTAACCCACGAGGCAGCTCTAACATGTAGGCAGGCATCCGAGCCCACACAGGTCCGATGAGTCGCCCAAGGTCACGGGGCTGAAAGTGGGCGGGGGGGGGGGGGCATGAAGTAGAACCCAGACTTCCAGCTGCAGGGCATACGCTCTGAACATTGTTTGCCCACAGGTCACCAGGGCTCGTCATCAAGGGGGAGAGGAGCAGGGCAGACAGGCCTGCTCAGAGCAACGGACAGGGCTCCTAGTAGACTGACAACCAAAAAAGATAAGGAAACGTTATGAAGGCTGGAGTAAGAATGAAAAGCACAGCCCTCTGGGTCCATTTCACAGAAGGGCTAATAGCCCTGCATGCCTCAGTAGGCCCCTGAAGCACCACCGTACACATCATCATGAGTAACATCAGGAAAAATGTCTGTTCCGTTAGCGCTGGCAGAGTTAGCAAGTAAAAATGCAGCACTCCCAGTTAAATTTGAATTTCAGATAAACAACGAATTATTTTTTTAGTATGAGTTGGGTTCTATGTAATAATTGGGACATGCTTATACCAAAGAGTTGTTTGTTGCTTATCTGAAATTCAGATTTCCTGGGTGTCCTGTATTTTATCTAGGAACGCTCTATGTTCACTACCTGCTTGATTTAGAAAGGCGAGAGGGGCACCTGGGTGGCTCAGCTGGTTAAGCAGCTGCCTTTGGCCCAGGTCATGATCCCAGGGTCCTGGGATTAAGCCCCACATCAGGCTCCCTGCTGAGTGGAGAGCCTGCTTCTCCCTCTCCCTCTGCCTGCTGCTCTACCTACTTGTGCTCTCTGTCAAATAAATAAATACGATCTTTTAAATAAATAAATAAATAGGCAAGAGAAAACGACTGGTGCTTAAGTGGCCCTTTATGACAGATGTGACAGATAAGAACTGTGTAAATGACAGAAGCTGTAAATAAAGAGACTAATAAAATGGACGTGTCTTTTTCACACACACACACAAACACACAAACACACAAACGCGCGCGTATGCGCGCGCGCACACACACACTATTGCAGAGGTCGAATGTCTTGGGATATCTTCACTCCACTTGGTGAACAGGGACCCGAGTTGCTCCTACCTTTCTCTTCCTCCACTCTTGTCTTCCAGTCTCACAGTTGCCTCATGAGCCAAAAGAGTTGCTGAAACCCCGATTGTCACATCAACATTCCAGGCAAGAAACAGGGAGCTGGTGGAGGAAGAATAAGAAAAAAAGCACATGCCAGGAGTCTGTCCCCCTTTTCATCAGTTCTGACAACTTCTGCTTACATTGCATAGGCTAGAATGTGGACATGTGGCCGTATTTAGCTGCAAGAGAAGCTTTAAATGCAGTGTTGTAACTGTGTATGTTGCTGCCCTGAATAAAATCAAGGGTCTGTTACAGAAGAAAGGGGGAATGGACACTGGGTGGGCAAACAGGCTCAGTAGAACACTGCATCCTCTTTCCTCATTCATTAGGGCATCTGGCCTTTTCTGCAGAAGGGTAGGAGGGGCTCACTTTTTAAAAATATGGGCAATTTTAACATGGCTACTGTTTCGTTTTATAGACTTTTCTGTTTACAGTTCTAAGCCACCAAGGGCACAATTTAATATATCGGAAGAGTAATAAGATACAGCAGCAGATTGACTTTTTATGTCTAAAATCTAATTTTAAAAGAATCTTTTTAAGGCAAAGAATAAACTCCTTGAAGAACATATACCTGGTTTTCTGTGACTCTCCGCGCTTCCTGTCCTTAGACCTTCACGAGCTGTTGGAGCTCTTACCCGTGACTGGTGTTTTGGAGCAATTTTCTGGATCCCTTGAAGTCAGTCAGTGATTCGCACGGGTCCCTGAAGTTCTGCTGAGAATTTTTCACCTTTTAGATTTAGTATCAAGCAAAACTCTCAAAAGGTGAGAGGAAGAAATCCTTGCTTTGCCTGCCGTCTTTGGTCATGAAAAGCGTGTGTAGCAGGGCAGTAAATGGGACCCTGGCTACCCTCGGTCTTTAGAGGCCACGATTCTCCCTTCCAGAGTGAGGTGCGGGCAGCTGGACCACTTTGCACCCGCTACTTTGAGGACGAAAAAGCAGGCCGCCCATTTGAGGTCAGGGAAAGAATGTCTTCATGCGTCAGTGTCTTGTGAGTATCGCCCCCTGGTGGAGGAGTAGGGGCTTGTCTTCTCCTTCACTCCGGCGGATTGGAGGGATCTTTCTGGAAAGAGAACTCGGACGACAGGCACAGGTCCCCCGTGCCCGGATGCAACCCTCGCCTGAGCAATCCAAAGGCGGGGAGGGGACGCCTGCCTAAAGCAGCCCCTGGCAGTGACATTCTTTGCCTGACCTCGGGTCTGAGGAGGGAGCTACGGGTCTGGGAGGGTCCTTGGGTCCTCCCAGCCAGATGAGATGTGAAGGCTTAGAGTGGTCCAGAGGATGAGTTCAAATCCCCAGGGGCTGGGGCTGGAATTACAGATAACAAAGGATGGGCCAGAGGAGGTGTTTTCACAGGAAACAAAAGAATAGCAGGTATGAGCTCTTCCTTGCTAGAGTCTCCAAACACCCTCCAAAGAGCCCAGTGTGGCCGGTTGTAGATGCCTGTGGGAACCTGGAGCGGAGCGCACCTCCCAGCACAGGTAAACCTCACCTGCCCCCTTCTGTGTCTTCCTCCTGCCCCAGCCGGGATTCTGGAAGAGGTAGGGACTACAGCTAGCAGGTGGAGGCGTGCACGGGCACTGCCGCCCACCCCCAGGAGCTGGGGGGGTGTGGAGAAGCTGTAACTTTGGGGTTTTGACTAATATATGGGACTGGACATTTAAAATCCTGGCTGGAGAGAGAGGCCAGAAAACTCAGATTTCATCCTCCAACTCCATGCCCGGGTGGAGTTAGAACACCCTCGCGGGTCCATGACGGGAAGTTGTTTCCTTTTGCACCCAGTAAGCCCCACTGTTCACCAGCTACACACAAAAGCTTTAAGACATGTCAGGGTTGATGTCCCAGTTGCGGGGAAACACAATTAGCACGTGCATTAAGTAGGGCTCCATTTGCTTCCCGCCTCCCCTCCAGATACCTGTTTACGTGGAACTGCACTCATTAGGGCTCTATTTGCAATTTAGGTTTCTTCAAATATCTGAGAGCCTCGTTCTAACATTACCCAGCATCCTGGAGCTTAATAAAATCAATTGGGGGCCTCCTCCACGTGGTGCTTAATTCCAGGGACATTAGGAGAGCATCACTGTCGTCTTACCTGACTGCATGGGTTCTGGGAGTGTCGTGTTTCAGAGCCCCTGGCACGTGTTGGAATTTCATGAGCCTTTTGATTTAGTAACGGGGACTTACACATACTCAACACGTTCCCTTACTGGACTGGTCATTGAGGCAAAGTGTCTGACTTAAGCTAATATGTACCTTTTACAATAAAATCGCAGCCAGACAGGCTGTTGTTGGGGCATCGAGAGGAACAGGGAGCAGTGGGCCAGGGTCTGGTCCCTTGAAGAAGTTTCCGTTTCTGCTGCACGAACATTGGCTGCTGTCCCAGCTCTGGTGGATGTCAGCCTCTGGGATTAACCTCCCTGTGTCCGACCCTCCCAGACGAGAGTAAAAGGATGACTGGGTTGTCCTAATCCTGGGGTGCCGCAGAGACACGGGGCCACTGGTCAAGTGATGCCACCCAAGCCACATGCCTCTCAGCTCCTTGTCCATGGGATGCTGCCCCGATGTGTCTTCACGTTTCTTTTTGGCAATTTTTTAAATTGTGACAAAGTATACATGACATCTGCCATTTTAATCATCGTCGAGCATACAGTTCCGTGGAATTAAACATTCACAATGTTGAGGAACCGTCATCACCATCCATCCCCCCAATTTTTTTTCATGTTCCCCAAACAGAAACTCTGTCCTGATTAAATGCTACTTCCCCACCTCCCCCCTCCTGGTCCTGGCAACCATCATTCTGCTTTCTGTCCCCTTGAAGGTGCCTGTTGTACGTATCATGTGTAAGTGGAATCATACGACATTTGTCCTTTCGTGTCTGGCTCCTTTCACTAAACATAAACGTCTCCAGCATTCATCCACATTGTAGCAGGTGTCAGAATGTCCTTCCTTCTCGTGTCCGAATACCATTTCATTGTGTGGACAGAGCACCTTCCATTTGTCTGTTCATCTGTCGACTGACACTTGGGTTGTTTCTACCTTTTGACTGTTGTGAATAACACCGCCGTGAACATGGGTGTATGTACAAGTCTCTGCATCCATGCTTTCAATCCTTCAGGGTACGTTCCTAGAAATGGAACTGCTGGACCATATGGTAATTCCTTTTTTTTTTTTTTAAGATTTTATTTATTTATTTGTCAGAGACAGAGAGAGGGAGAGAGAGAGCACAAGCAGAGGGATAGGGAGAAGCAGGGTCCCCGCTAAGCAAGGAGCCCGATGCAGGGCTCAATCCCAGGACCCTGGAATCATGATCTGAACTGGAGGCACGTGCTTAATCCACCGAGCCACCCAGGTGTCCCATCATATGGCAATTCTTTGCGGAACTTTCTGAGGAACTTCTGAACTGTTTTCTGTAGCAGCTGCTCCAATTTATATCTGTTCAAGCGGTGCATGAGAGTTTTGTTTTCTCTACATCCTCACCAACACTTGCTTTCCCTATTTTTGGTTGGTTTGTTCAATGATAGCCTTCCTAGTGGCTGTGAGTGGGCTCCCACTGGGGTTTTGATTTGCATTTCCCTAAAGACTAATGATGTCAAGCATCTTTTCATGTGCTTATTGGTCACCTTATACCTTATTGTCTGTATTCTTTTGAAATGCCTGTTCATAGTCCTTTGCTCATTTTTGAATTGGGTTGTTTTGTTGTTGTTGTTGTTGTTGTTGCTGAGTTGTAAGAACTCTTTCTGTCTACTGAATATTGATCCCATATCAGACATACGATTTGCAGAATCTTGTCCCATTCTGCGGGTTGTCTTTCCCCTCTCTCGACAGTGTCCTTTAATGCACAACCAAATTGACTTTGGGCATATGTGAAAAAAAAGAGTTGATCTGACGAAGATCTGCCAGAGGACAGTTTTGTTATATTGATGAATTCACCCATTTATACGTGTATTATAGTGAGTATTTAACACAAGTATGTGCTAAAGAGGGGTATGCCAGGGTGGCTCAGTCGGTTAAGTGTCTGCCTTCATCTCAGGTCATGATCCTGGAGTCCTGGGATCAGGACTTGCATTCAGATACCTGCTTAGCAGGGAGCCTGCTTCTCCCTCTCCCTCTCCCTGTACTCATGCTCATTCTCTCTCTCTCTCACAAATAAATAAATAAAATCTAAAAAACCCAAAGTGTGTACTAAGGAGAGTCTGGTCCTGGGTGTTGCAGAGATCTATGTTCATAAGATAGAGTCGCCACCAGACAGTTTGCTCTCCAAGTGCTTACAGGATAGTTGACGAGACCTTGCCCACGAAACAGAGGCCAGAGAACAATCAAAATAGATATTTGCAAGTGCTGGATGATCCTTTCAAATGTGTGAATTCCAGCTGATGTGATGGGAGGGTTCCAGTCTCAAGGGGGTGCTGATCAGGGAAAGCCCTCGAGCCCTTCGTCACCTGCCCCAAACCACACAATCAAATTTCTCACCAGTGATCAATATTCCCACCCTCACAGCAGATGCTCTGTGACATCTAAATTAGCAAGACTCGAGAATGTTCCCTTAGGTATTACACCATCCCCTGCTCCTCTGGTCCCTTACCAGTCCGGTTCTATTCCAAGGAGAGACTTCTTTATAGCTTTGGGACAGACATTAGTCTCTCAGCCGTCCCACTGCTTGTGGAGCCCTATGCCAGCGAATCGAAGCACACAGATATTAGTTTATGTTGTGTGTGCTGTTGCTGAAATCAACAATTCAATTACTTGAATCAAAGTAATAAGAGAAATTATTTACTGTTACATGTAATTGGATTTAATGAAATATGATCTTACAAAACAAGAAAGTTAAAAAGCAATTGTTTACATGGAGTAAAAGTATACGTATATCTTTATATTTTTATTATTTTTTTAAGGATTTTGTTTATTTATTTGAGACAGAGAGAGAGAGAGAGAGAGCACGAGCGGGGTGAGGTGCAGAGGGAGAAGCAGCTTCCCTGCTGTGCAGGGACCTCAGTGTGGGGCTCCATCCCAAGTCCTGGGATCATGACCTGAGCCGAAGGCAGATGCTTACCCGACTGAGCCACCCAGGCGCCCCTAAAAGAGTGTATGTTTGAAAGGCTTCATCTTAAACTCCTATGAAGAGATTTTCTAAGATTGATAAGGTGGGTTTAGGGGAAGCATTGCATACCCGGACTATGGCACCAGAGCCCCTCTCCATGGAGGTCATGGTTTCTGAAATGAATGTAAGTCCACCAGAAATAGCACTTCTAAAGGGTTCCTATGAATGTATGATGCAAGGCTTTTTCGCAATATTTCTGTGATTTCAGGCCAGGTCCGCTCACGCTTCAGGGAGCCTAATGCCACTGATTTGACTTCCTGACCCTCCCTCCTTGAAGCTGGTCTCCCCTAGAAGAGTTGAAGCTCCCTGTGGGGAGCTATGTTTCGGAGCCCCCAAAGATGGACTTCGAGAGTGGAGGGACGCAGCTGCGTTAACAAAGCCCAGGTGGCCTCCTTGGTGATTCCTCCGCCCTGGTCCCTGTGTCTAACCCATCAGCCAGTCCTGTCGATGTCCTCCCTCAAGCTGCTCCTCACGAGATCCAGGAGCCCCCGATGCTCTGAGTGTGCCACCTGATGCCGGAGGGACTCTCCTCCAGTTCCTAGAGATTATAAATGATTTACCCTGCACTGGGCCTTTCATACACAAACCAACCAATCCAGAGTCCACACTCCCCACCACCGACTCTAGGAGGCTGTCCCACTCAGGGCCACCTGCCGGAATCACCCAGAACCAGGGACAGACAACCAGGGGGCAGCCCCGGTGCCCAGAGCCTGCCGGAATTCTCCAAACGTAGCCTTCTTCCCCGGCCTTGCCCGTGCTTCCCCACGGAAGCCGCAATAAAGGCCCTTGTGCACATTTTCCCTGGCTTCCTCTGCGTCTGGCTGACCCTGGGGTTTCCCCACGTGGCCCGGTGTAGGTGGCCTAACATGTCCTCCCTCCTGGGGACGGTCACAAACTACCTTTCCAATGACAGCGTCTATTAATTTGTAGGCCTTGCCATACCTACTTGAGTAATAATAACACATTTCAAAACACCCTGTAGCTGTGGGTCCCACTTCCCACCCCCCACCCCAGACCCTTTGATAACCGCCCCACCCCCACACTCTCCATGTGCTTCTCCTCTAAACCCGTGGCCCAGGACCCTGGGGACTCTCCTAAAATGAAAAGTGGTTGCGTTGCTCTCTTACTTAAAATCCCCCAGAGCCTTCCACTGTAGTTAGCATAAAAGCCACACTCCTCACCCATGCCTTACAAGCCATCTTGAGCCACTTCTGGCTCCGCGCTCGAGCCACGCGCTCTGCGCTCGAGCCACATGGGGACCTCCTCCCAGTCCCTCAGAGAGGCCACGTGCTTCCCTGCCTCCGGGACATTCTGTTTCTCTGTGGTCATTGTGCTTGTCATTGTCACCTCTCCCCACGGCACCCCCCACTTGGACTCCAGTGGAAGCTCCTTGCGAGCCTGGGCCTTGTCCACAGTTGTGTTCCCCGAGCCAACGTTTCTGGCGTGGAGCACTGGAGTCATGTATGAGGGGTACCTGAGCTGTATTCCCACGTCTGAAGTGGGGCTGGTGACCCCACAGCCACCTGAGAGCTGCTGGCTCCAAGAGGCCCCCAACTTCTGGACCCCCCGCCAGACTACTGCAGGGTCAAGGCTGGGAGAGGCAGACTGTGCCTGCTTCCTGGAGAAGCCAATGGAAAGCCAGCCTCTGTCTCATGAGGTCCTGCTGACCATCCCATTTCCCGGCAAGGGTGCCCTGTCCTTCCCCAGACCCCAGGCTCATCCGTCGTCTGCTCCAGAAGCTTGGCTGTCCCCAGGCTGCGTCTCCACTTGGCCCGAAGGATGCGATGCAGCTTTTGCTGGTGCAGAGATGTCTGGGGAGGCTGCCAGCGCTTTTATCTTTTCATTTCATCTGCCAGCCCAGAGTTTTTCCCTGCTTTTGACTCTTGAAGCTTAAGGTAAGAAACATTGACCTTGACTACAGGGAGCCTCTTGCTTTGTTATTCAAGGTCCCCTGTCCCGCTGCACATTCCAGGCCAGCTGCTCCCCAACCTTCTCTCTGCTTTTCCCTTGACTCCTGACCTACTGGGCAGCCTCGGAACAAAATTTGGGATTTCCCCCCCCCGAGACCCACCCCCATAAAGATCTGGCTCGGACTGTTGCAGCATTATGGATTTACCTCTCCTACCCAAGGGCTCCACGGCACCTCCCCAGACTGCTGCCAAGGGGCCGCTTAGAGGAAACGCTCCCAGCGTGACTCACAGCTGTGTGCAAAGTGAAGGGGACTTTGACACCCGAGCCTGGTGACACTGGTCCCCCACCTTCCATGACATTCATTTGTCAGCATTTTTTTAAATTTTTAATTTTTTTATTTTTTATAAACATATACTATATTTTTATCCCCAGGGGTACAGGTCTGTGAATCGCCAGGTTTACACACTTCACAGCACTCACCAAAGCACATACCCTCCCCAATGTCCCTAACCCCACACCCCTTCTCCCAACATTTGTCAGCATTTTTTAAGGATCCACTATTTGCTGGGTATTGGTCTGCTAGGGTCTGTCTCACTGGACTGGGCAGGGACTTTGGTCACATCAGTGTTGCACAAGCTATCCAAACAGATGTTTTCAGACTGCATCATGTAGACAGTCGAACAAAGCGGCCCGGGATGACCGGATAGCCACGAGCAAATGAATGAAGTTAGACCTGCTTCCTCTCCCATCGTACACAGAAATCAACTCGACATGGACCCAAAGCCTAAATATCAGAGCTAAAACTGTTGAACTCATAGAAGAAGTTGCAAGCATAAATGTCCATGATGTTGGATAGGCAAAGGCTCCTTAGACTATGACACCAAAAGCACAAGCGGCAAAAGAGAAAAACAGATCAGCGGGACATCATTACGGAATTACTCTTATGCTTCAAAGGACACCATCAAGCCAGTGAAAAGACAGCCCACAGAATGGGAGAACATGAAAAGGTGCTCAATGTGAAAAGCCATCAAGAAGACGTAAATCAAAACCACCACGATTAGATCCCGACTCACACCCATGAGGATGGCTGCGATTGAGAAGTCAGTTAATAGCAAGTGTTGTTGGCCAGAAGGTGGAGAAATAGGAACGCTCGGACACGGTCAGTGGGAACGTCGATTGGCGAGCCACTCTGCCAAACTGTCGGGCCGTGCCTCCAAAAGCTAATTGTCGAGTTACCATTAGGCGGGCCGATTCCACTCCTGGGTGTACGTGCCAAAGAAATAAGAACGTGTCCATAGAAAAACGTGTATGCGCGCATTCACAGCCCGTAACACAGATGTCCATGAACTGATGAATGGATAAACAAAATGTTGCCTCTCCATCCAATCAACTATTACTCAGCAATTAAAGGGATGAGGCCCTGATACACAATGCAACATGGAGGAACCTGGAAAACATCGTCTAGGCGCACATTAAACGCGCGTGTGTATCTAACGCACGTATACACAAATGTCACATGTTACATGATTCCGTGTATATGAAATGTCCAGAATTGGCAAGTCACAGAGATAGAGAGTAGATTAGAGGCTGCCTAGGGCTGAGACAGTTGGGCAGAAACGGGGAATGAGTGCCAGGAGATATATGGTTTCTTGTCAGGGTGATAAAAATGTTCTAAATTGGTATTGGAGATGGTCGCATCACCCAGTGAACGCACTAAAAGCCAGTGAATTTTGCTCTGTGAATGGGTGAATTAGATAGTTGGTGAATTATATCTTAGTAAAGCTATTAGTAAAAAGTTCTCAAGATCCTGGACAGTCAGGAGGATTTGAGAGTCTGGAAAGTGATCGTTTGTGGTAGGCAGAATAATGACTCCCTGAGGATCTCCAGGCCCTAATGCCTGGGCCCTGGGAGAATGTCACCTTCCACGGTAATAGGGACTTTGCAGATGTGACTAAGTGTATGGACTCTGAAAATGGGATATTGTCCTGGATTATTCGAGTGTGCCCAGTCTAATCATGTGAGTTCTTAAAGGCAGAGGCCTTAAAAAAATGGGCACCTGGATGATGCAGTTGGTTAAGTGTCTGACTCTTAATTTCAACTTGGATCATGATCTCAGGGTCATGGGTTCAAGCCCCATGTTGACCTCCGTGCTCAGCAGGCAGTCTGCCTCTCTCTCTCTCTCTCCCCCTGTCCCCCTTCCTCTGCTCTCTCTCTCTCCCCAAAATAAATAAATAAATCTTAAAAAAAAAAAAAGGCAGAAGTCCTTTCTCAGAAAGGTCAGAGAGATGAACCCAAAAAAGGAGAAATCAAAGCATTCAACCTTCTGCGGCTGGCTTTGAAGACGGAAGAATGGGACCATACGTCAGGGAATGTGATAGCTTCTAGAAGCTGGGAGTAGCTTCAGCTGACAGCCAACCAGGGGATAGGAATCTCAGTTGTAAGCCTCAAGGAGCTGACTTCTAGTAGCATCCACATGAGCAAGGAAAGTGCTGCCTTAGAAAGGAACACAGCCCTGGAGCCCCGGGGTGTTAGCCCCCTGACGCCCTTGCCAGACTTCTTCTGATCTATAGGGCTGTGAGATAACACATTTGTGTTAAGTCACTAAATGGGGGTACACTGTCATGGCAGCAGCAGAAAAACCGTGTGAAGCTACCTCATGTGGACTTGACGAAGCACATCTTCAGGGGGAGAAAAGTGCTGAGCTTTTTCCTTCCTCCTGCCTGGGGATGAAAAGATCTACTTGTGGCTGAAAATCCACAACACCTGTTCTCCCCCTCCCCACCCGGTGCAAAACGCCGAGTGAACGGGCAGAGCTGACTTAGTGAGTGGTTCTGAAAATAGAAACTGCAACGTGATTTTATTTCTAACTCCACAGACATCTCTTGTGAGTCATTCATCTTTCTGGGTCTCACTTTCCATGCCTGAGAAGCAGGCTGAGTTAACCCTGACTTCTGCCTACTCCCCAGTTTAGGAAGAGGAAAAAATCAGCTTCACGAAGAGAGCCAGAGGGTGCTGCTGGAGAGGTGGGAAGCCACCGAGGCAGTCTGGGTTGCGGGAGGCCCCAGGGGGCTTTGTTCCTTTCTTCTGGAAAGGAAAGCACCCTCTAGGGTGCTTGGGGCTCAGCTGGACCCCCATGATGTAGCTTAGAGTGTCTTGTAGCTGCTGGGAGTACAGAAATGAGAAAAGCTTCATGGAGACAAATGTCAGAGGCCCAAATGGACAAGGTTTTAGGTTTGTGTGTTTGGAGGGAGGCAATACTCTTGCACCTGAATGAGACCAAATTATTTGCATGATGGAAAGAAAGAGAAGCAATGGTCCGGATCAGACTAGAAGGTTACAGAGTCAGGACGAGCCTGAGATAAGGCCTTTGAAAGTGAGGGAGGAGGGTAGAGAAATGAAAACATCACAAGATCCCTGTGTGGGAGTGGAAGGACCAGTGGGGCGCACAGGAATGAACATCCGAGGTTCATTTCACGGCAGTCTTCAGACCCCGCCCCCCGACACCTAAGTGGGCGCACGCATTTTCTTAATAATCTGCTTGTAACTGGGGCACCCGGGTGGCTCAGTTGGTTAAGTGGATGACTTCTGCTTTCCGCTCGGGTCATGATCTTGGAATGCCTGAATCAAGCCCCCTGTGTGTGTGGCGGGGGGTGGTCTGGGCTCAGCCTGCAGTCTGCTTCAGAATTCTCTCTCCCTCTCCCACTGCTTGCGGGTGCCTGTGGTCTTTCTCCAAGATAAATTAATAAATCGTTTTAAAAAGGACTTGAGGGGGGCGCCTGGGTGGCTCAGTGCGTTAAAGCCTCTGCCTTTGGCTCAGGTCATGATTTCAGGGTCCTGGTATCAAGCTCCGCTTCCTCCTCTCTCTCTGCCGGCCTCTCTGCCTACTTGTGATCTCTGTCAAATAAATAAATAAATAAATCTTTAAAAAAAAAAAAAAAAGGACTTGAGGGGTGTCTGGGTGGCTCAGTCAGTTAAATGTCTGCCTTCGGTTCAGGTCATGACCTCGGGGTCCTGGGGTTGAGCCCCGCATTGGGCTCCCGTTTCAGTGGAGCCTGCTTCCTCCCTTTCCCACTCCCCTTGCTTGTGTGTTCCGTCTCTCGCTATCTCTCTCACCCTGTCAAATAAATAAATGAAGTCTTTAAAAAAATTAATTAAAAAAAAAGAATTTGACTTGGCTATGGGATATTTTCTTTATGATTTTATTTATTTATTTGACACAGAGAGAGAGAGAGAGTGAGCACAAGTAGGGAGAGTGGGAGAGGGAGAAGCAGGCTCCCCACTGAGCAGGAAGCCCAATGTGGGGCTTGATCCCAGGACCCTGGGAAGATTATGACCTGAGCTGAAGGCTGATGCTTAACCGACTGAGCCACCCAGTTGCCCCCATGGGATTTTTTTAAAAAAAAATGCCCTCAAGGTACCCACAAATCACCCTTGTGATGGTCGTATTAGGGACCTGGGAAACATCCCCTGGGCTCAACTCAGTTTGGGGCACCTGCCTTCTCCCATCTGTACCTCCCTTGGCCTCAGTTTACACCGCTGTGTGAGGTATGGCGCATGCAGGGTTACAGAACATGGGAAGGGCTCTTGGCCACGAGTCCCAGCATTATCCAGACTTGTTTGGCCCGCCCTGCCCCAGACCCTCTTGCCTCCTTCTAGCCCAGTGGGTACCAGGCTCCTTGACCCTCCACCCGGGTCCCACCCAGGATGGCCTTAATTCTTCCTGGAGCCTGGAAGCTCCCTGCAGGCCCCCAGATGGCCCCCTGGCCTTGGTTGCAGTGGGGCCCCACCCCCTTCAGCCTCCCGGCCTTCCTGGAACCCTCTTGCCCAATATCCTGTGTGGTAATCATGCCTGTTGGCCCCGCTCAGCTTTGCTGGCCACTGCCAAGTTCCCTCAGCTAGTTCTCGATGCTCTATCTCTAAAGGAACCTTCCTGAACTAAAAAGCTGCTACAGGCTTTTCCTCTCCGGTCAGAATCCCCCTCCTGGGTGGTCTGCACCCTTCAGCAGAAGTGACCCTGCATTCTCCTGTCCCTGTGTTGGGAAGAAGGTGGGTCTGGAGGAGGGACAGAAAGAAGATGCTCCAGGAGTAGGGATGAGGGGCTGGGGGGTGGGTGGTCTACATCCAGGAAGCGGTCCTAGGTGGCCCTGCCTTCATTAACCCGAGGTCACTCAGGATCTTCACTCGGGAAGGAGGAGCTGCCTCGCTCATGGCGGGGCGCCACGAGGGGCGCTGATAGCTCTATGGGGTTGGGAGAAAAGCAGGCACGAGTGGCTGCGTGGTGAGGACAGGGGTAGAGCACTGGCGCACTGTCCACTGTGTGCTGAAAGACGCCGCTGACCATGTCATCTCACGTACACACCCCGCCACCACCCTGCAGAGAAGGCCGAGTCCCTTTTACTCTCTTGCAAATAAGGCCACCCAGGTGCAAGCGCCCATTTACTGAGTACTTGTCACAGGCCGGGTCCCCGCTGAGGCACACCGTCCCACTGCCCCCACTGTACAGGTTTGGGTCTTCAGGTCACATGGGTGAAAGCAGAGATGGCCCTAGCGTGCTCTGCGACCCCTGAATCACCACTTCGGTGAGTCAGAGGTGGGACGAGCCCAGCTACTCTGCGGATGGAGAAAGGCAAGGCCAGAGGAGGTCGGGGAACCGGGTCCACAGCTCACGCCAGGTCCCAGGGAGGACCCAGCCACCCGACCTCCCGGCGCCCTCCACGACACCACCACGCACAGCGGAACCCAGCGCGCGGGGGGCAGGGCAGGAGGCCGGAGCGCAGGAGGCCCGCTTGCCCGCCCACGTGGCTCTGAAGTCCCGCCCAATCCACGCTCACCGAGAAATCCTTCGGGAGGCCCCGCCTCCCCCACCCCCGCTCCGGCGACCCTGAGGTGGGGGGCGTGGCTTCGCCTGCGCCTCCGCCCCTCGCCCCTCTCCGGGGACCCGACTGCGCGCGCGCTCCTGAGCCGCCCCACTGCGCGCGCGCGCGCGAGGCCACCGGGGTCTGGGGCCCAGGCCCACCGGGCCCCACGCGCTGCCCGGCCCGACGCGTCTCGGGTGCGGCAGGGAAGGGGCGGCCGGGCGGACTCGGTCCCGCGCCCCCCGCGCCCGTCGCCCCTCCTCCCCGGCTCCTCTCGGCGAAACCCGAGCGCGCGTCCGACGCGGGGCCGCGTGACGCGCACCTGTCGGGGCGGGCGGCGCTTGCGGAAGAGGATGCGCGGGGCCCCGGCCTGGCCCGAGCCCGGCCCGCCGAGCCCCGCGCCCAGCGCCGCCGCCGCCCACGTTTCCCGGAGAAGCGGCCGGCAGTGACGGGCGAGATGAAGTAAGCTGCCTCCCCCGCTTGGTCTCTGGCTCCTTCGGCCGCGGGCGTCGCCGGTGGCGGCCGGCGGCTGCGCGCTCGCGCGGGGCCGAGCCCGAGGTCGGTGGGCCCCGTGGCCCGGGAGGCTGGGCGCACGCGGCGGGAGCTCCTGGGCTTCTGGCTGGGAAGCGTCTCGCGTCTGCCCGAGTTCCTTCCCAACCCCGCGCCCTCAAAATAAATCCTTCACTTCCCCCGGTGCAGACCCCTTGGCTGCAGGGGGCAGCCAGGTCCCTAGGCTTTCTGGAAAGCAGCTCGACCAGAGGAGGAACTCCGGTGCTTTTCCCCCTGGGATCCGCTTAATCTTGGGCATTAGTCCTCAGGTTTCAGTCAGCTTCGGCAAGACCCCATCCAGTGAATAGTTGCCCAGAAGTGAACCGATCTGCATCTCTGAAAACCAGCTCGCTTAAACTTGAATGTAGTCGGAAGTGAGAACTTCTGGAAAGATCATAAACCTAAATTCTTTGCCCACCCAACCCCCTGTCCTCCCAACAGGGCCCGTGGCTCATGAAAGGGAGCGGACTGGGGGAGACGGGTGTAGAGTGGGCATATTTTAAATTATTTGGTACATTCTTTGCGGTGATGGATGGTGGGCAGACTTTTTGAGCTTATGAGGCTAATCTTTTGGGAAGTTTTGGGAGCACCTGAGATGAAAATGCTCCCTGTTTGGCACGAACAGAGCTCATTTTTCCGAGAGTACTTTGTGTAACTTTTCTTTGAGGTACATGACCGCCCAACCAATAACCACTCTAGGCAAACCTTCAAGTTATTTTTATCCAAAGACTGGAGTTCACTAAGTTACTTTTACAGTCAAATGGTCTTAGGTCATCTAAAAGGGAAGCCAGGAGGCACCTGTGGTCATCAGTGGCTTAGCCACTTCTCACTTTTTTGGTGGAATTTGAACAAGGTAAGATGTCAGGTCGGATTCCAGATTTCCTTGTGGATTCTGCCAGACCCTGATCCAGGGGCAGAGCGGGAAGTCTGTTTTTTGCTTTTTGTTTTCCCTGAGTTGGGAGCCAGGTGGCTCTCTGTCTGGGAGAGCTCTTAACACCATTGCCCCCTAAAGTATTTTTCACAGCCATGATCTGAGCTTTTTTGGCCCAATGTGGAAATGCGGTGGATGGATCCCCATTTCACAGCTGGAGAAGAGGTCCTGGGGTCGTTAGGTGAAAGACCTGTGGCTACAGAGTGAAGGGGTTTGCCACCCCTATTCTTAAGGCCAGATTATAAATCCTTCGAGGGCTGGGGTGGGGATTTTGAACCTTTTTAACATAGTATGTCTTTGATTTTTTTGTCAGTATGACTGGGAGGTCATGAAGCTGTTGATGAGCTGTTCCTTGGCATTTTTTTTGTGTTGTGGGCTACTCACTTCATCTTGTAGCCGTTCCAAGAAGCTAGCAAGAAAAGTACCTTTACCCATGCTGCTGTGGGTTTAATCATAACAGAAGCTAATGTTTCTGGGGAGCTTACCGCATGCCAAGCATTGTGGCACGTGCTTTACAGGGACTGCCGGTTTCTGCTGCTTATCCGCTTGTTTTCCTACTCTGTGGTTGCAACACGCGAGACAAATAGACTCTGTACACCCCTGTTGGAGCAGAATCGGGTGTCGACGCCGATATAGTGTTTTAAATTTCACCACTGGGGGTTGTGGTCCCGCGTTTTCCTGCTAGGCGGGAGGTCTGTGCTGAGGCCAGACGGCCTGTGTTCACATCCCATCACCTCTGAGCTGCCTGCCCTGCCAACAGTTCCTTTCCCCTCCATGCACTTTGGTTTCCTCTGTACTCCGTTCTAAAAATGGGCATAATAATGATACCTACCTCATAGGTTGTGGCAAGAATTTAACTCCAGTGATGGATGTGAAGCTCTCGTATCCGGCGTATGGGACATACTCTGTAAATGTTTCTCTTACTAGTAATAGTGTTGGTAGAGTTAGGAAGCTGCTGTGCCTGGGTGCCGGGTCACAGTGCTTGAAGTCAGCTGTAGACACGTTTTCCTTCGTGCCATCGTTTAGATGCAAATGGCTCCTACACGGGTGACAGGAACCTTCTACTGATGGGATTTTATTGGTTCATTCAGCACATCCTTAGAGTGTAACCTCTGTGTGTGCCGGGCCCCGTTTTGGATACTGAAGATAAACACAAAACCCCCTGCCCTTGTTGGCACTTACATTCTTGAGGGAAGGGGCAGCGGAGAATAAACCAAACAAATACACTTTCCACAGTCAGTATATTAGAGACCGATACGTACTGCGGAGAGAAAGCAGGGAGCGAGAGGGGGCTGGGAGGTTTGCAGTTTTCCGGAGTCGGCTGAGAAAGCCTCACGGAGAAGGTGACATTTCAACGAAGAATTCAAGTCAGTGAGGGAGTGAAGCGTGTGGACATCAGCAGGGAAAAGTAGGTCAGGGAGAGTGAATAGCAAGTACAAAGGCCCTGAGGCAGGAGGATGGGAAGCTGGAGCCTAGAGAGGGGCAAGGGGCAGAGGAGAGCGAGGAGGTAATATAATAGGTGGAAGGCACTGAAGAGGCCATTGAGTGTCATGTGGACAGAAACAGAAGGCCAGTTAGAGGTTCTACAGTAATCCAAACAGAGGTGATGGTGGCTGGGAGCAGAGTGCGGTGGCGGAAGGTGGTGAGTAGTTGTGTTCTGGGTAAATTTGGGTGACAGAAATTATAGGATGTGCTAACAGATCCCACGACCCCCCCCCCCCCCCGCCAAGTTTCTACTCTCAGCACCTGGAAGGATAGAGTTGTCATTCACCGAGGCTGGGGAAATTTGCATTTGGAGCAGGCTGGGGGAGAAGTCTGCTCAGTTTTGAACAGAGTTCAGTCTTGTAGGCACGCAGCTGTTGGTGTCGGAGTACCGGCTGATGGTGTGAGCCTGGAGTTGGGGGGGAGAAAGCCCAGAATGGAGATGAAGGCCTGGTGTTGTGTGCTGGTAAATGTGTAACGACTCAGCGGGGGCGGGGCTTGGTGACGGGGAAGGAGCCCGATTTACAGCATTTGCCGATATCTGTGGTGCAATATTCTTGCGCTGGCCACGGCAAGCCTCTCAGTATGGAGTATCTTCACCTTACAGATACCATAGCTGCCAATGATGTCAGGAGCACAGGTGGAGAGGAAAAAGCAGTCAAATCATTAGGAAATGATGAGCAGTAATAAGTATTTATTACTTTTGTTTTTAATACAGTTTATTTGCTTATAAGTTTGCGTGATTTGGTTTTTAATAATGGCTGTATTTAACACCTGGCTTGAAAAATTCCTGAAAATGCAGCATCTGAATCTTGTGTCCTGGTGCAGGGTGGCTTGAACACACCCCTGGGGTCACGGGACAACGAAAACGAAAGAGGTGATAGGTGAAGGCTTCTCTGAGATCAGGGAGGGAAAAGGGTCCCAGAGCCTGGTCTTAAAACTCTCGTCCCCAGTCTCGCCCCAAGGGGGACAAGTAGGGAATGGTTACAGGTCTCACAGCAGCTGAAGGGCTTGACTCGCACCAAACGTGACTGTGTTTGGTGCCGATGGGCCCGAACAAGGCGGACACAGGAAAAACCCTGGAGTCAGTGACCCTAGAGGGGACTAGGCATGGGTCCCCTCACCCTCTTTGGTTAGAAATGATCTCCAGTTTGAAGTCTGGTTTTACTCCCATGCATTCTTTCAAAAAATTCCAAACTCCCAGGCTGTGATTGGGAGAAAACGTCCCTCCTTCCTGCTTGGCAGACAGAAGGTAGAGGTCAAAGGTATCCATCCGTGCGGCATTGGGAAAGAAGACGGGGCTGCGGCAGCCTCCGACCTTTACCTCCTCGCCCCTTTCTCCCGCCCCTTGTTGGCTGGGACTAGAGGACCAGAGCCGTTTCCTCCCGTGGTTCGCCAGAAACCACCCTGCCCTGGGAGCACCAGCACAAGCTGTGTCCCTGCTCGGACGGGGCAGGCACGGCTGTGGGGGTGCTCCCCAGAAACAAAGGCGGGAACCCTGGTTCTAATCCAAACCTTCTGGCTGGCCAGGTCAGCGCTCACAGCTCTGGGAATGTTGGCCGAGCTGTACTTTAAAAGGTGAGTCTACCAGATGCCTGATGGGAGCCCCTCCGGCTGGGCTGGGGTGGGGTGGGGGGTTGCCTGGAATGTGCCCCGGACTGTGGCTGCAAGCCCCGTCAGGCCTGCTGCTAAGAGGAGCCTGTCCGAAGAAGGTCTTCCTCCGGCCCCACAGCCGCATGCCTGCGCTTCCTGGTGCAGTGTTTCCGGCAAGGACCTTGAATAGCAATTGTTATAAATGAAACTGCATCCTCCCTGAAGGTAAAGCTTCAGAGAGGTTTGTCTGAACTTCTGAATGACCCAAGTTAGCCGCTCCTTGCTCCCCGCCGAGTGCTCTTTCCCTGGCCCTGCCGCGGGGCTGAGGTCTCAACCCCTGACCGCCCCGTGGACAGGCGTGGACAGGCGGAGCCGGCGTCTCCCTGATAGGAAGGGGCTTGTCTCCTTTCCGTGGAGAGCTCGGGATCCGGGGGCAGCCAGGTGGCGGTCCTCCAGCCAAGTGTCTTCCTGTCGTAGACGAGGAGCGGCGGCCGGGCCGGACCCGTGGTTCTTCCGGGCGGGAGCTCTTCCAGCAGCGGTTTTCTTACTGACTTGTTAATTAAAAATAGAAACCGCTCCGGGCAGTCTCGGCTGTTGGAACGCCACATCCATGCTTTGGGGCTCACTTCGAGTGTGTAACGTTAGGAGGCGTCCCCAGGCCTGTTCTCCCGGAGCAGGAGGCGGGAGGCAGGGCCGCAGAGGGACCTTCGAGAACCTCGCGGCACAGCAGAGGCGAGAGCAGCGCTGGGGGTCGGAGCCATCTGCCTACCCTGTGGCCTCTCCCCTGCTCCCAGGCTGGGACCCTGATCTTGACTTGGGTGGGCGGCTCCTCTGAGCCTGTTTATGTCCCTGTGGGGGCAGCAGGGGGGACAGCTGTACCCGTCGCTGGCCGCCCCTTCTCAGGGCCGGGCATCGGGATGGGGCTGGGCAGTGGGACGGGTC
The DNA here is from genome assembly GCF_022355385.1 of Mustela nigripes. Taxonomy (NCBI): domain Eukaryota; kingdom Metazoa; phylum Chordata; class Mammalia; order Carnivora; family Mustelidae; genus Mustela; species Mustela nigripes. The sequence goes on from NC_081570.1 coordinate 6,217,026, forward strand.
TGTCCCTCCACGCTGCCTTCTGCAGCCCCTGAGACGGGTGGGTTCTTCTGACACTAGTGGCACTGTGTCCCTTAGGAGCCACGAGGGGCCTTCCATTTAGCTCAGGTAGTCAACATAGGGGTTTGTCACCTGTGTCACCTCAGCTCATCCTTCCAACCCCCCATTTAGTTTGGTGGTATTGGCTCTGTTCTGTAGTTAGGGCATGAGGGCCCAGACTGAGCAGGTGACTTAAGTAGATCCCACAGCTCAGAGGAGGTGGTCTTGAGCCTGATCCTCGGCCCGAAATGCCACATTCCTGCACTGGACTGCAGAAACTGCTGGGCACAGTGACTGGGGGCTCCGGCTTTGGGACATGCCAGTTCAGCAGTCTTCTGGGGTGGGGGGTAGAGGTCCTGGCCCCTGGGGCTCCCTCACCTGCCTGTCCAGGCTCTCTGAGGTTCCCGAGCTCCGCCTCTTGTCCCTGGCATGTCCAGGGTCCTGGCTGCCGGTGCCGGATCAGGAGCCCTGAGCCGCCGCCTGCCAACTGGAGGCTCCTCCTTCCCCAGGCTCTTCTCCGGGCTTCGGATTTCTCGCCGCCTCTTTCCCGCACTGACCTTGCAGCTTTTTCTTCCCTCTGGATGGGGCGATTGCCAGTTCAGAAAGAAACGCATGAAGGGCCAAGGACAGGAATTGGGAAGCGGGAGAAGAGAGTAGAATGGTCTCGCGGCCCATCTGATTTGGGAGTGAGCATGCGGGGGTGGGGGGGAGAGTGGAAGGTGAGGCCCGGGAGGCCGCTCAGCTGGCCCCAGGAGCCTCTGCTTAGAGCCCCGGTGGTGGACATGTCCGGTGTGCGGACACTGCTGTGGCCCCCTCCCCTTGGTTCGGCCACTGACCCAGAGATGAGGAGACAGGGGAAGGTGGGCTGCGGGGTGCTGCTGTCAGAGGGCATCTCCGGTCCCTCGAGATGGAGGACAGCATAGGCGTGCAGGAAGGCAGGCTGGCCAGGTGTCTCTTTAAACCTCAGTTTCCCTACCTGAACAACAGATTAGAGCCTCCGGGTCGAGGGTTGGGCTAGTCCTTCATCTGGGAATGCCTGCTGTCTGGGATCTTGAGTCCTCCAGCGCCGCTCCGGTGCCCCCCGCTGGGCCCCAGTGCCCCGTGATTTTGGAGAGCCGAGTCGCTGGCCACCATGACTTTCCCCGTCACCACTTCTCCCTTTCCGCCAAAGCATTGGCCTTGCTGGGAAACGAACAGGGGAGCTGAGGAGTAGGAATGGGGCACATTAAGCCCCACAGCCTTGGTCAGAGCAGAAAGCAACGGAAAGCAAATTCACTGGTGACTTTGTGGCAAGTCCGAGGCCTCTGGCCTTTCCTGTGTGTCAGCTGCTGTAAGCGAGGCTGGAAACCAGCCCAGGGGAGGCCCCCTCAGGGAGGTTACAGCAGGCATTTGCTGGGTGGCAGCTCAGGGGACAGAGAGCCCGGTGCCTGTCCCGCTGCCCCTTCCTCGCCCGGGCCCCTTCACCACCCAGGCCTTGGCTTTGCCGTCCGCGGAAGGGAAACTGTCACGGAATCCATGCCGCTGGTCCTTTTCCAGGGCTTTCCTCCGGATGCAGCAAGCTCTTCTGTGCACAAGGACGGAGCTGAGTGCTGCTGCTGTCACTGGCCGACCACCGTGACGGCCGCTGCTTCTCGAGTGCTTCCTGGGCCCTAGGCCGTGTCCTGAGCATTTGTAAATATCAGCTCATTTGTCCTTGTAATAACCGTGTGGCGTAGGTCACTGTTACCCCACTGCAGATGAGGAAGCTGAGGCACGGAGAGGTTAAGTACTTGTTCAAGGTCCAACAGTAAGGAGTTGAGCTGGGATTCAACCTCAGCTGGTTCCAGAGATTGTGTTTTTGGTTTAGTGTTTTATTTTAATTAAATTCATGCCCAGTGTGGAGCCCCGTGTTGGGCCTGAGCTCACGACCCTGAGATCAAGACCTGAGTTTATCCGACTGAGCCACCCAGGTGCCCCCAGTGTCTTTGTTTTTTATCACTGCACTGTAGCAGTGGCTGATGATCATTTTGTGCGCGGAGCCCAGAGAACGTGGGGAGAACAAAGGGAGGAGGGAGAGGGGGTGATCGTAGCTTCTCATAGTTCTGGCCCGTCTCGCCTGAAGGCCTGCTCCCTATTCCCCACGTGCCCCAGTGGTCCTGGCGCCCTGTGCTCACAGACGAGCCTGCCTGTGGTCGGAGAGTGGACAGCTCCAATCCCATGGCTACCCTGAGGGCCTCTCTGGTGCTTCCCGCTCACCGTGGCCCGTCTCTAGCAAGGAGCCTACCACCTTCGCAGGCATAGTCCCTGTTTACACAGGTAGGCTCCCGACCCACCAGCTTCCTGGCACAGAAGCCAGCCTGCTGCAGAGGGAGGGGCAGGCTGTGGGATTATAACATTTTCTGAGAAAACACGTGGTGGTTTTTTGCCAGGCAGGAAATGTTCGATGACCTAGAAATGTGTTTGCCTCCAGATCCCAGCCACCTGACCCATGTCTGATCCTTCCTTGTTCCTTGTGTGTCTTAACTCTGCCCAGGCGGCCTGGCTGTTGGAAGATGCTCGCAGTGGCAGTGTGCATGGTCCTTCTGGCCGGCCTGCAGGCCCAGGATCTCCAGGGCCATGTCTCCATAATCCTGCTGGGAGCGACTGGAGACCTGGCCAAGAAATACTTATGGCAGGGACTGTTCCAGCTGTACCTGGATGAGGTGGGGAAGGGCTACAGTTTCAGCTTCCACGGGGCTGCTCTGACATCCACCAAGCAGGGCCAGGAGTTCGTTGCCAAGGTCCTGCAGTCCCTCTCCTGTCCTGAGGACGTGGCGCCTGAGCGCTGTGCTGAACTCAGGGGCCGGTTCCAGCAGCTGAGCCAGTACCGCCGCCTGAGGACGAGTGAGGACTATATGGCCCTGAGCAAGGACATCGAGGCACAGCTCCAACACGAAGGCCTCCAGGAGGCTGGCAGGATTTTCTACTTCTCGGTGCCCCCCTTCGCCTATGCAGACATTGCCCGCAGCATCAACAGCAGCTGCCGCCCAGGCCCTGGCGCCTGGCTGCGGGTTGTCCTGGAGAAGCCCTTTGGCCACGACCGCCTTTCAGCCCAGCAGCTGGCCACGGAACTTAGGAGCTTTTTCCAAGAGGAGGAGATGTACCGGGTGGACCACTACCTGGGCAAGCAGGTGAGCTTCAGCGGGAAGCGTGCCAGGGATGGCGTGAGCTGGGCATGGGAGACCCCACTGACACAGCCACGCTGCTGCTTGTGGGATGAAGCCCAGAGCCCTTGTGAAATCAGAGCTCCCGTGGCTGTCCCGCAGGTGGGCAGGTGGCGGGAGGCTGAAGGAAGAGCCGAGCAGCCAGGCCAGGATGCGTGGCCCTCATTCGCGTGGCCCTCGTCCACGTGGCCCTCGTCCACGTGGCCAGTGCTTTTTTTCTCGTTGCCCTGTGGCCTCTGCACAGGTGTCTGCCTGGCTTCCTGTGGGTCGTGGGGTGGGAATTAGAATGAACTTATTCCATACCCATCTACCTTTTCTTAGTGTCTCTGTCCTCCTGAGTTCTGTTTTGAGCCAGAAGGCTGGCGATGAGATCTTCCAGTGAGCAGGGACCCTACGGTTCCATGGCGGAGCCTGGGGCTGAGCTCCCGGGTGAGGGGGGCCGCGTGGTCACCTCGCTCCGAGCCTGCCCTGCCCTCCAGGTGCCAATGGTGCGTCTCTTTCTAGAAACCGCAGCAGAGAGCGCACAGCACAGTCTTCCTCAGTACTGACCAGGCTGGTGGGCCCGCGGCCATGTGGGGGGGACACCTCCCAGTCCTCCAGGACAGAGGTGTCGCCATCTAGCCAGCCCTGTCTGCAGCTGCAGCATTCCTGAAGAGCGCGCCTCAGACCAGGGTCTGACCTGGAGAGCTTTTCCCCTTGCTTCTGGGAAAACGAGAAAAGCGCACTTCCTGAATGCATCCAGTCCGAAGCTTTTCTTGCTCCTTTTTTGGCGTTAAAGTAGCTTTCTTTTATGAGAAGTTGACGGTGATAGAAGGTAAGTAATCTTAAATCTGCTTTTCCTTGCAAAATAAAATGCTGCTGACCCTGTGGAGGTCACTTAACAGTTCTTGGAGTCTGCACAGAGCGAGGACGTCCTGAGGCCCAGGGACGGGGTCTCCTGAGAGCGTCTGGGAGCAGGGGGTAGAGGAGTTGGGGCCCTTCCTTGGAGTCAGGATTCGTTCTTCATCTTGAAAACCGGCGGCATAACCGGTCTCCTTCCCTGGCAGGCCGTGGCTCAGATCCTGCCTTTCCGAGACCAGAACCGCAAGGCCTTGGACGGCCTCTGGAACCGGCACCACGTGGAGCGGGTGGAGATCATCATGAAGGAGACGGTGGACGCAGAAGGTGCGTGAGGGTCGCCCGCTCCGTGGCCTCCGCCGGCCCTGTGCCTGATGAGGTGGTGGGCTGAAGGCTCCCATGGCCGGTGCTTCTGGGAGGGAGGTTTTGCCTGGCGTGTGGTCTCAGCTCTGGACTGGGCTAAGCCCTGGGGTGCCTGCAGGTGAAGCCCTCGTGGTCCTCGCTGCCCTCCGGGAGCACATACCTGAGTTTCACGTGGACATGGTACAGACCCTCTGGGCGGCATGAGGGCCCCTCGGACTTTGAGGTCGTGCAGGGGGCGCCGGCTGTCTCGATGCTGCTCCTCACCTGCTCCTTTCCTCCCCGCTCCTGTTTGCCGGTTCCGGCTCGGCTGCCGCTCTCTTCGGGAGCTTTGCTCAGGGGCCTTCTCCACGAGGCCGGCTCCCATCGGGCTCTCCGATGGCCACGTGCCTCCCTTCTGTGCCCTCCAGGCTTTTCTGGGTCTTCTCCAGCGCGTGCGTGTCTTTGCAGACCCTGGGCGCCAGGGGCCTGGGGCCTCTCTCTGCCAGGTGACCCCGGCACATGTCGCTTCCCTGCTCGGTGAGGCGGTGCGGACACGGCTGTGGCTCCCGAGGCTGCCCGGAGCTCTGGCCTTCGGGGAGTTCTTCACCTGCTGGGAGCGTGTTGTTTCGTTCAAAGCATCTGTTCTTACCCAAGACTGTAGAAGCTGATTATTCTTGTGTCCGTCCCCCCAGGGGCCGAATGAGGTGGGTTCTCATTAGCCTCCACCTACAGGTGCGGTTTGAGGACGTGCCCGAGGTCACGGGGCAGGAGGTGGTGGACCAGGCCCTCGGGGCGCGGTCCGGCTCTGGCCCCCAGGTTGGGCACCGCTGCCTCCCGTTTGTCCCATGGTCTGCTCTCTGCAGCCCGAGCTGGAGGATCCGAGGCGGCTGACCCACCCAGGCCCAGGTTGGGGGATCCGGGAGGTCTGTGTCCTTCTATTAGCCTTTTCCTCTTCTTTCTCCTTCCCTTGGTTACTCTCTCCAGCTTCCCTCCCTTCTAGTGTGTCCAGTGCTAGAGGCTCTGTGTGAGGAAGGTGGCCGTGCGGAGGGTATGAGGCCTGGCTCTGCCCCCGCCACCGCGCAGGTTCACTGGGGGGAGGGTCTCTTGGGAGAGACTCCAAAATGAACCCCACAGGCAGGCAGTGGGAGGACTGGGGGCCTGGGGCCTGGGAGCCACGGCTCTGAGGGCATCGCTGTCTTTGAGAGGAGCTTGGTTTCTCCGGTTGGGAGCCCATACCGGAACAGAGGCCCTTTCTCCACTGCGCTGAGCCTTTGTGAGTCTCAGGAACCTGCCTCGACCCTCTCAGCTTTCCCTCCTGTCCTAGGCAGGGCTCAGGCTGAGCTTCCTTGTGCCTGTCCTTGTGGGGGCGAGTGCAGGGCATCATTCTTGCTTTATCTGCAGAGGGAGGAGCTTCAGACCCGGGGCTGAGAGCCTGGGGCAGGCTGGGAAGGTGCCGCTGTCACCCCTTCTGTAGGCCAGCACCAGTTCCTGCAGGGCTGGGACACTGGGTCCCCGCCCCCGTTTCTGGCAAGTCCTTCCTGGGCCCACGCTGGGCTGGGGAGGGGCTGTGGTGTCCGGGTTACCAGTTGTGCTGTTGCCCCTTATTCCTTCCAACCCTCTTGCCCCTTTCTTTTCCTTTTGGTTTCTCACATCATTTGTAGGTTTGGGTTTTGTTTTCTTTTTTTTTTTGCGGGAACCCTGCAGAGCCAGGGGCCAGGCAAACTGCACGCCGGCTCATCCTAGCAAAGGTACTTTGGGATTTTGGAAAAAGGAAAGGAGAAAGTAAGACCGAAAGGCAGGCAGAGGCCTGGGCAGGTCTGTTTGCCAAGGCCTGGCCTGAGGCAGGGAGAATCTCCGGTTTGGAGAGCAGCGCACAGCGGTGCTCCAGGAGGGAGGGGACAGTGGCTCTGCCTTCCAGACTGCCGTGTGGGACCCAGGCAGAGGCCCAACTGCCTGCAGGGTGTGGGGTCTGAGGGGAAGGTCTCCCTGCTGCCATGCCCCAGAGCACAAGGCTTTTTCACTTGGTGGGCCCTGTGCCTTCAGCCCAGAGGCACAGAGAGACCCAGAGCAAGCAGGCAGCAGGGGACCCACTAGCCCCGGAGGGGCTTAGGACCAGTAAGGGGGTGGCCAGCGGGCTCCTTCAGCTGCTTGTGCTTGTCGAAGATGGCCCGTGGGACTGCAGCTGTCCTGGGGGTGGGCTCTCCTTGGTCGGGCTGTTTGCCTGCGGGTCGCATACTTGGGCCCAGACTAGGTTCATGGGGGCTGACTTCCCACTACTGTGCTCGTCCCCATAGCAAGTGAGGCCTCTGGCAACTGTGTGCCCTCCCTGATTCCTGAGCACTGGGGACCCAGAAGGACAAGCGTTCTCTGCATGCTGGGAAAGTGGCCCCGTGCCGCTCTGGGGCCTTAAACACTAATCCTCGCTGTCCCCTCTGGGTCCTGCTTTGGAGCCTGTCCCTCGGGGGCCCCTTACGGACAGACTTTAGTTGAGGCCGGAGGGAGAGGGCAGGAGATGTGGGCCCTGCACTCACCTCCCATGCCCAGGGAGCCCCGTGACCAGCACATCCGGGCCTGGGCTGGGCCTTCTGCTGGGGTTGGGGCTGGGAAGGGCAGGAGGAAGGACTGCGCTCCTGCTGGAGGTCACCATGCCTTGCTGCGGTTCAGTGTGCTTAGCAGGCCAGCTGCTGCAGTGACACTGAGCGTGGTCTGGAAGTTTCGGAGGCGGGCTTTAGAGCCCGGTATTCTGATGTGAAGCTGCAGAAGGGCAGAGCGCAGTGGCCGTCTCCCTTCTCCGGATTCCCCACCCCTGCCCGGGGCCTGCGCAGCCCTTGCTGACTCCTGGGCAGGGAGGCTCCAGGGTGGCCCGGCTGTTGAGGACACGCCAGGCCTGGGAACAGGAGGACTCCGGTTCCAAGCTTCTGCAGGCCCTGGGAAGGGGACTTCCGAGTGGCAAGGTCGTTTGGATGTCTCCTCTCACCCCCTAAACATCCGAGCGGGTGAGGCTGGCTGCCCCCCCTTCTTGGGGCTGTGTGAGCAGCTCTCTCCTTCCCTGCCGCAGCCTGGAGCTGGAGTCGCCTGTCTGCCTTGTCACTGCACAGCAGGAGGGGGAGAGCAGGAAGGGGGGAAGGAAGGGAAGAGCATCCTTCCCGGTCCCAGGTCCCTGCTCCTCTCAGTCTCTCAGAGCCACAGAAACCCTGGGGGGCTGGGCTGGCCTGAAGCTGCAGCACCCTGGGCGGTAGGAGGAGTGACCTTGGCTGGGCCGCTCAGCTGCCGAGGCGTGGAGAGGACCCCTGCTGGCCCTCCCTGTGGCCACCGGGGGGCCCCGTGGGAAGGAGGGCTGCGTTGCGAGTGGCCCGAGGAACAGCCGTCCAGGCTGGGCTGCCCTCTCTTCTGGGGGCGCAGGAATGTGATCCAAGGTCTCTGGCCCCTCAGAACCCCAGTTTCTGACCATTATGCCTGTGGCCACAGGATCTGCCCAGGCCCTTGGCAGTTGGCCTTCCTGCCGGGATGTGCTCGGAGCGTCTCTGCGTCTCTTTGCTGCCCTACTTTCTCCTCTGCGTGGAAGGCTTTTTTTTTGGCAGGAAGAAAGAGGGAGACTTCGTGAGGATGGTGTAGCTGTCCCTGCCTGAGAGGGTCCCTGTTCCCATGGGGGGGAAGGAGCGTGGTGCATGCTGACCTCTGAGGGTCAGAGGGGCTGCATCGTGCCTCTCACACAGGGACCAAGGCGGCCTGGGTCCTCCCAGCTGCGTGCCCGCTGTCCCGCCGTCCAGCCTGGTGCGTGTCCTCCTGCAGGGCTGTCTTCAGGGTGAGCTCAGGGAGCTGCCAGGCCTCCTGACTGGAGAGAACCCCGGCCAGCCCGCAGACCTGCTCTCTCTCCTTGGCCCTCCCCACTTTTTATTCTTAGTTACCTCGAAGGTCCTGGGAGGGATCACAGCGAGCTTTCAGTTTTGTTGTTCTTAACTCCGTGTTTTCCTGGGACGATCCAGATCTCCACAGCATGGAGGCAATGGGCGGGGGGGGGGGGGTGGTTCTGGTCCCGGTTCTGAAGCGTGTGTTCCGCAGCACATCTCTGTATGATGACGGTAACCCCCTTACCTCTCTTGGGGTTGTTTTAAGGATGAAATGAAATCACATACATAGAAATACTTGACAAAGGAGAATGCTGTTCTTCCAAGCCGACAAGGGGAGGGAGTGACCTCACCGTGACCCGTGTTGGCTGATGTATAGACCCTCGCTGGTCTTTAATGCTCCATTGTGTCTGTCCTTCACCTGACAGCGTCTCTCTGTCTCATGTATGTATGTGAATGTGTATTTAAACTTCCATGTTTCGACAGTCTGTACAGTGTATAAGCTCTGTGTTTCTGTTCTGTTTGTGTCACAGAAAATGAATCGTCCCATTATGAGGTGTTTTGGCTGTTTTCACTTTTTGTTATTTTAACTAGGACGTTGCAAGCTTCTAAAAAATTAGGATCTAATTCACGTTTCATAAAATGTACCCTTTTAGGGGCTCCTGGGTGGCTCAGTGGGTTAAAGCCTCTGCCTTCAGCTCAGGTCATGATCCCAGGGTCCAGGGATCGAGCCCTGCATTGGGCTCTCTGCTCAGTGGGGAGCTTGTTTTTCCCTCTCTCTCTCTCTGCCTACTTGTAATCTTTATCTGTCAAATAAATAAATAAAATCTTAAAAATAGAAAAAGAAAATGTACCCTCTTAAAGTGTACAGTTCAGTAGTTGACATATTCACAAAGTTGTTCAACCACTGTCGTTCTAGAACATTTATGAGCATTAAAAAAAATATTTTCCGTTTGAGTATGCTTCTGAAGTGGAATTACTGGGCCACACGGTGGAAATGACTTTGTAGCTCGTGTTGCATCTTATTAGACTGATTTCTAGAACATCTGCAACAGTGTGTCTGTGTCTAGTTTTCCTATAGCTTTGCCTGCATGGGTGCTCCTGTCCTTCCTGTCCTTGCCAGTTTGGTGGGTTTGTGGGAATCTTCTTCTTCTTCTTTTTTTTTTTTTTTTTAAGATTTTTATTTATTTATTTGACAGCAAGAGAGGGACTACAAGAAGGGGGATAGGAGAGAGAGAGAGGCAGATTCCCCGCTGAGCAGGGAGCCCAGAGCGGCCCCTCACTTTTTCTAAGCTTGTATTTTTTTTTTTGAGATTTTATTTGTTTATTTGACAGAGATCACAAGTAGGTAGAGAGGCAGGCAGAGAGAGAGGAGGAAGCAGGCTCCCCGCTGAGCAGAGAGCCCGATGTGGGGCTCGATCCCAGGACCCTGGGATCATGACCTGAGCCGAAGGCAGAGTCTTTAACCCCCTGAGCCACCCAGGCGCCCCTCTAAGCTCCCATTTTTAAGTAATCTCTACATCCAACGTGGGGCTCAGACTCCTAACCCCGAGATAAGGAGTTGTGCGCTCTACCAGCTGGGCCAGCCAGGCGCCCCTTGGAAGTCGTCTTTAAGAGAAGTCTGCTTCTCTTGCCTTCGATGGGATGCTAACCCACAAAGGTTTGAGCGGCAGCACAGCAGAGGGGCAAAGCGGGTCTCCCATGCTGGCGATGTTGCGATCTTGTGATCGTGGACGGTGCTGGACTTGAGCCGTGGGGAAGCCGGGATGTTGGAGGGCTTGCTTCCACTTTTCCGATGTGGTCGGGACTTTTTCTGTCCTTGTCCATCCATCAGTGGGTTTTTCACCCTCAGCTTTCAGTCTAGGAAAGGCTAGCAGGAGTCAGTATAGATCATTTTCAGGAAAAATCAGCCACAGTAATTGGTGCTCACTAGGGAATAAACCAGAGCAGTTGGCGTTGTCAGGAGAGCGGGGGCCCCTGGCTTGACTTCCTGTCCTGTGGTTGTCTCTCCGGCAGAGGCGAGGCGAAAAGGCAGAAGGACCCAGGAAGGGATGGGAGGCTGTGCTAAACACGGGTGTCCCCCCCAAGCTTGAAATTAAGGAGTAAAGGAAGCTCTCTTTTACCCAGCGGGTGGCAAACCTGTGACGTGCGTTCTCCTCTCCCCGTGGATGGAGAGAGGATAAAAACAGGAAGAGGGCTACTGAGGGGTTTGCTACGCTAACGCGTAGTAAACAGATACAGGGCTTTTAAGGATCCTGCTGTGTTCCTCTATCCAAAATTCATCTGTTCTCGAAGCTTTAAATATCCCATTTATACTTTTAACCATGCAATTCACTGATTCCAGGACACTTCTTCTTTTTTTTTTTTTTTACACTTGACCATCTCTGAAGTCGCATGTACCACTGATGGGGCGCCGTGGTTGACGTGGCCAGCGGCCCATCTGTTCCTTAGCGGTTGTAAAACAGTGATGCCTTTGCCATTGGGGGCATTTGGGATTTCATGAAATCCAGGATATCTCTAGCCCTCGTGGCCTGCGGCCTTCTCGATACGGTCACCACTGCACATTCAGTAGATGTCGAATGTAAACGGTCGTTGAATTTCTCTCAGGAAACACCAGCTGCATTTTCAGACTTCTTTATTTCCAGGTGGTGACAGTCCCCTGTGTTGCCTGGCCGGTAGCCCCTCTCTTGCAGCTCCTGTAATAACACAGATCCTAGCCGGGACCTCCCAGCGCCTCCTGTGTGCCAGGCACCGTTCCCAGCCCCATACATGGGTTAACTCATTACTGCTCAGGGCAGCCCGACTCAAGGGAATGCCACTGTCCCCCACTTACGAGGGAGTGAGGACCGCTCATGTGGGGTCGCAGAGCTGAAAGGCGACAGAGCGGGTACGTGAACCCGTACCTGCCGCCTCCGGAGACCACACTCCAGGTCACGACCCGGATAGGCCTCCGCACAGCCTGTATTCATCTCCTGACTGATGCCTTGCATTTTGCTGTCACTTCATTTTCTGTGGCCCTAGTTACGTCCCGGATGTGCCCCAAGTGCTGCCTTGCTGGTTGCATCACCACCAGGCCCCTTGCAGGAAGGTCGTCTGGCAGGTGGGTGGGAGAGGGCGGTGGCCCACGGCACCTCCGTCGGGGTTCCCCTTCCTGCTCTAACACTTGCTTGAAAAAGTCTTATTTGAGATACAAGCCACATATCAGACAATTTAAAACATACAGTGCAGTGGATTTTAATATACTCTCAGCTGTGCAGCCACCACAGGCAACCCTAGAACGTTCGTATTGTCTTCAGAAGAAGCCCCACACCCCTTATCCTCATCCGCATTCCCTCCCAGCCCCGCGCAGCCGCCGACCCACTGTGTCTGTGGATCTGCCTGTTCCTGCCACATCCCATCCAGGCGACCTCACACCGCGGGTGGCCTCTGGGTTTGGCTTCTCTCGCCGAGCGCACGGCGTCCGGCACGGTGTCTGGGTGTGTCTGCATGGCAGCGGGCACCGGGACTTCTGTCGTTCGTGGGAGTAATGTCCAACAGACTATGGAATAGGCCACATTTTATCCACCCGTCAGCAGATGATGGACATTTGAGTTCTTTCCAGTCCTCGGCCGTTGTGAATAGTTTGTGTACCCATGTCTGCGTGCGTCTACATTTTCATTTCTCTCGGGTGTGCACGCAGGAGTGAAATTGCTGGACCACATGGTAATTCTGTTTAACTGGTGGAAGTAAAGAGCTTTTAATAGCCCTGGAGACTTCTCAGCCTCGCTTACAAGTCCCTTTCCGTCTGTTCTGGATTTCTGCTATTTTGGATCACAGACCACTGTCCGGCTTCCCGCTGTCGGACACACTGTGTGTTGGGGCCTCTGTCCTCTGGTTAGTGATGTGTACCCCAGCTAGGGTGTGGCCCAGGGCAGAGTCCACACACATATGTATTGCTTTGAGATATACAGCATTAAAAAAAATCAGTTATTTGTGCACACTTAAAAATCACGAGATTCTGAAGCATCTGGGTGGCTCCGTCGGTTAAGTGTCCAGCTTACGGTTTGGCTCAGGTCATGATCTCACCGTTGTGGGGTTGAGCCTTCCGTTGAGCTCTGTGCTCAGTGTGGAGTCTGCTTCCGATTCTCTTTCCCTCTCCCTCGCGCTCTCACTCTCAAATAAATAAATAGGATCTTTAAAAAAAAAATCATGAGATTCAACTTAATCCAAACCTTTATATTCTCCTAAAAATCTGGAAGATTTGGTCACGCAGGGCCCATCATCCTGTGAGGCACCACTGGACTGCAGCTGAGGCATTTAACAGTCCTGAGGGACACCATCCCTGCCGTGTCCTCCTCCCACTGTGACTTGCTTCACTAGGATTTTGGGGTCCCTGACCTTTGACCTAGGTCTATCCTTCCAGCAAAGCTCTGCCAGCCTCTTCCTGCTACTCCCACCAGCCGCTGGTACTTGTGCCATTCAGCTCCCCTCCTGAGTTTAATGTTCACTTGTGTGGTGGTTTAGGTGGGAGTAGTGGGACATTGAAGGGGGGGATCTTTGGGTGGTAAGAATGGCAGGCTCTGCGTTCAGTCTCATTTTTACTCCTTTGTCAGCTGTGTGGCCCTCGGCAAATTACCTAACTTCTCTGAATCCCAGTTTCCTTGTATTTTTACAATTAAAATTTGTGTTTTAAAATTAAGACCTTCTGGGGCACCTGGGTGAGTCAGTCGTTGGGTGTCTGCCTTCGGCTCAGGTCATGGTCCCAGGGTCCTGGGATGGAGCCCCACTTTGGGCTCCCTGCTCAGTGGAAAGTCTACTTCTCCCTCTCTGACTTCCCCTGCTTGTGTTCCCTCTTCTGCTGTGTCTCCACCTGTCAAATAAATAGATAAATAAATCTTGAAAAAAAGAAATAAAAGTAAGACCTCCTTACAGATCATGATTGTTAGGAGTAAACGGACCGATAGACACTGTTCCTGGAATTACTGGCCTATTGGGCTGCATTCAGGGCACGTTCTGCCAGTCATGGCTGGTCCTGCTCGCCGTCCAGCTGGCGGTGAGCGAGCACCATGGGCCGGGCTGGGGCAGGTGGCTCAGCGCTGGTGCCGAGGACCCCGGGTGGCCCCTGTAAGGGAGTGTGCGGGACCAGGCAGGTCTAAACCGGGGGCCGCTGCTTCTTGCTTATTTGAATTAAACATTGACTAGATAAAAAAGAATTCCTATTAAATGTGCATAGCATGAAGAAGTACGGTAGCGCAGACCCCAGTGTACCCACCAAGCCACTTTTTAAAAGGAGCCTTATTGTGCCCTTCCCCAAATCCTGTCCTTTTTTCTCTCCTTAACTATTCCAGATTTGGGGTAGCTCATTCCTTTGCTTCTCTTTATTGTTTCTATGTAGGTCAGAGTCTCTAGACAGTTTGTTGTTTAGTTTTGAGGGAGATGCATGCTGTGTGTGGGGGGTTTCTTTTTGTCCCTTTATCCTGCGTTCAGGATGACCTCTTCAGATCTGTCTTCTAATGACTCTTTCCACCTGTTTTTAATTCATAAAACCTACCCACTGAATTTCTAATATCCAGTGTCGTTTTTCATTTATTGAAGTTCTAAATACACCGGTCGTTTTATATCCTGTTTTCAGAATTGGTTTTCATGTTATCAGAGTGAGCATGTTTCTTCCTCTCGACATCAGGATCTTGTGAGTGTGGATGCTCCGGCTCTCTCCATTTACCCCATTTAATGGTAGGGTGCAGAAGCAGACCCAGATGTCAGGAAATGCCTGGGATCACACATTCCTAAGCAACACAGACCCCAGAGCAGTGATGCCACCGCCCCCAGCAGTACCACACCTGCAGACGGATGCCGGGGGTGGGACACGGGGCGCAGGAGTCCGGCCTCACATCTGCCAATAAACGCCCTCTGGCCTCTGCTGGCGCCAGACCCTTCTCCACGCAGATTCCTGGGAAGGCCCAAGGAGTTGGACAGCTTCACTTAGAATGCTCAGAGACACCCTCCTTCCTTCTCTCGCTGAGGTTGGCTCTGGCTTAAGTCGTTTTTGTAAGCTCTCTGGCCCAGGGTCACCGGCTGCAGAGTGGGTACACAGGGCTGGGGTGCAGGGTAGGGGGTCCCCATGTGCCTCGGGGTGGTCTTGCACCTTGCTGATTCTTCACAGCCCCTGCTTCCCCACCCCCTCCCGTGTAGGCCGCACTGGCTTCTACGAGGAGTACGGCGTCATCCGCGATGTGCTCCAGAACCACCTGACGGAGGTCCTCACCCTCGTGGCCATGGAGCTGCCCTACAACGTCAGCAGCTCAGAGGCTGTGCTGCGGCACAAGCTCCAGGCCTTCCAGGCTCTGCGGGGCCTGCACAAGGGCAGTGCCGTCCTGGGCCAGTACCAGGCGTACAGCGGACAGGTGCGCCGAGAGCAGCAGAAGCCAGACAGCTTCCACAGCCTGACGCCGACCTTCGCAGGTGGGCCCCGGGGCTGCCCCCTACTGGAAGCAGCTTCCTGAGTCCAGACGCCCTTTGGTTGGGTTGGAAGAGACCTCAGGTGGCACATTCACCAGGGGGCTCGTCGCCAAGGAGGAAGGGCCTTCGCTTCTCTGGCCTTCCGGCGTCTTTCGGCAGCAGCTTACCTGTTGGGTCGTTCTGGGTGACGGGCACCCCGGCGGTGGTCTCAGTTCGGTCCGCATCCACACACGCTTCTGGAGCTCTCTGAGCTGGGGACAGACCCAGCTTCCGCCTATAACCAGCCCCCCAGGGAGGCTACAGATTGGTCCGGCCACAGCCCAAGGCACCTCCAGCAGGCAGTCTCCCTGCTGCTCAGACAGACGTCCTCCTGAGCCGTGCTATGGACCATTCCCGGGCCCAGAGTGCCCCTGGAGAGGCCTGCCCCCCTAAGGCTGCAGGTAATAAGCTCCTCCCCAGGAGCGGCGGCTGTCCGTGGGGCACTGAGGACGTGCCAGGCCCTGGCTAGAGGCCACCTCCTAGATATCTGAGGGCACAGACCCAGGATGCAGGCAGCATCACTGCTCCCATTCCAAGGTCAGGAAACCAGAGGCTCCATGAACTTCAGACACTTGCTCAGGGTCACGTGGAGGCAGTATGTAGGAAAACCAGGCTGGGGACCCGAGGCAGGAGGGCACTGAGCTCTTGGCTCCCACTGCCATGTTCCTGTCCCTGCACGCCTCCTTACCTGCTCACCACCCTGCTGTGGGCTCAGAGCCCTGGCCCTGCCCCTTCTCCCCTGTCTGGCCTTGGCTCAGGCACATCCAGGTGCTCTGCGAGTGGGAGGGAAGCATCCCCACCCCCCACCGTGAGACTTCAGGTCTCTTTGCTGGGGCAGGGAGGCTAGGACCATAAGGCGCCTCACGGAGGGGTGGCTGAGGTGGTCCAGAGGCTGCATTTCGAGCACTGACTGGGCATTGAGTAGATGCTGGAAAGACTGAGCATGACAAGGCCTGGGGTGCTTCAAAGGCACCTGCCTAGAGGAAGGGCTCAGAGACAAGAAGTGCTGATGGGGAGGGAGGGTAGGGAAGGTGGGTGTGCTGGGAAGTCCTGGGCTCTCTGTGCCCAAGGGTCACCTCCGCTGTCCCCTGTCACCTCAGGCATCCTTGTTCACATGGACAACCTTCGCTGGGAGGGCGTCCCTTTCATCCTGATGTCTGGCAAAGCCTTGGATGAGAGAGTGGGCTACGTGCGGATCTTGTTCCGGAACCAGGCTTACTGCGCCCAGACTGAGACGCGCTGGGTGGCGGACCAGAGCCAGTGCCTGCCACGGCAGATCGTCTTCTACATCGGACACGGGGAGCTGGGCAGTCCCGCCGTGCTGGTCAGTCGGAACCTGTTCAGGCCCTTCCTGCCCTCTGGGAGCTGGAAGGAAGTGGAGGACCGGCCCGGGCTCCGCCTTTTTGGGCGCCCCCTGTTGGATTTCTATGCGTACAGCCCCGTGAGGGAGCAGGACGCCTATTCTGTCCTCATATCTCACATCTTCCACGGCCGCAAGGACTCGTTCATCACCACAGAGAACTTGCTGGCCTCCTGGGCCTTCTGGACCCCCTTGCTGGACAGCCTGGCCCACGAGGCCCCGCGCCTCTACCCAGGAGGAGCTGAGAACGGGCACCTGTTGGACTTCGAGTTTACTGGCACCCAGTTGCGCTTTTCCCGGCAGCAGCCGGAGCAGCTGGTGCCAGGGCCAGGCTCCGCTCCGAGTCCCAGCGACTTCCAGGTTCTCCAGTCTAAGTACCGGGACAGCCTGCTGATCTCGGCCTGGCCGGAGGAGCTGATCGCGAAGCTGGCCGATGACATCGAGGCCACGGCTATGCGGGCGGTGAGGTGCTTCGGCGAGTTCCACCTGGCGCTGTCAGGCGGCTCCAGCCCCGTGCCCCTGTTCCAGCAGCTGGCCACCCAGCACTACGGCTTCCCCTGGGCCCACACGCACCTGTGGCTGGTGGATGAGCGCTGCGTCCCGCTTCGCGACCCGGAGTCGAACTTCCAGGGGCTGCAGGTGCACCTGCTGCAGCACGTGAGGGTCCCCTACTACAACGTCCACCCCATGCCGGTGCACCTGCACCAGCGCCTCTGTGCCGAGGAGGACCAGGGCGCCCAGATGTATGCCAGTGAGATCTCGGCCCTGGTGACCAACAGCAGCTTCGACCTGGTGCTGCTGGGCATGGGCACGGATGGGCACACGGCCTCCCTGTTCCCACAGTCGCCCGCCGGCCTGGAGGGCCCACAGCCAGTGGTGCTGACCAGGAGCCCCTCCAAGCCGCACCAGCGCATGAGCCTCAGCCTGCCGCTCATCAACCGTGCCCGCAAGGTGGCCATCCTGGTCATGGGCAGGATGAAGCGGGAGATCACCTTGCTGGTGAGCCGTGTGGGCCATCAGCCTAAGAAGTGGCCCATTTCGGGGGTCCTGCCTAGTTCTGGCCAGCTGGTTTGGTATATGGACTATGAGGCTTTCCTGGGATGATGGTGCCTCTGGCCTTTGCTCACTCCCACGCTTGCTTCCCCCTGTCCTGTCCCCGTCCTTAGTCCTGCCACCTGCCCTGGCCCTCTGGAATCTGATGCCTCAGGGTTAAGTCCCCAGAGAGGAAAGGACTAGGCCTTATCCCAATCCCTTTGACAGTCTCTATCCAGTTGTGGTGGGTAGACACAGACATGGAAGAAATGGAGGCTCTGCTCTTGAGAAGCTTCCAGTCCAAGTCAGGAGAGGAATAGCCACGCTAAGAACATACCAGCAGCAGTTACACGATAACACCAGCCAGCACAAAATAAGATTGGTGTGGAAGCTCCCAACTTCAACAGTAATGCAACAGCTAAGGTTAATCAGGGAAGGCTTCCTGGAGGAGGTGATCCTTGAACTGGCTCCTGGGGAAAAGAAGACTGGATAGTAGTGAGACGGGGGCACAGGTGTCCGTCAGGTATAGTGCCCATGCCAACCAGGTGCTAGAAACCGTCTGGAGACCTCGAGTTGGCCATTTCTTTATCCCTCCCTTTCTTCCCAAGCCTCTGGCATTTAGCCTACTGTCCTGGCCTCTCTGTGGCTGCTTCCTCCTGCTCTGTCTCTCTGGGTTCCCTTCCCCTCTGTCTTCCTGCTGTCCCGCAGACAGATGAAGGGCGGTAGCAGTGATACAGCCGCAAACAGTGGGAGGTTTCTTGCAAGTGGTGTTTGGAGCTCCCTTTGTCCGTAGGTGAACTTCTTTGTGTGGGGGAGGCCCCCTGCCCACTCTCCATTCTCTGGCCAACCCCCTTCGTGATACGCAGTCGGCGTAGATGACTCGGCCATTCCAGGGGTCCCTCACTCCAGAGGGTCCTTTACACATCAGGAGACTTCCTATGGGCGTTTCCACTCTCAGTGCACTCTCTTGCTTTACCACGCAAGATCCGGTTAAGTCTTTCTGTGATGGGGACACGTTGTTTGTGGGGAGAGATGTGAGGGAAATCGTCTGGACCACCCAGGGGCTCTGATCTGACCAGACAGGGGCTGGGCCTCCACCCAGGGGGGCTGCGGTTCCCAGGCGGCGCTGGCTGCCCACGGGCTTCTCAGGGACTTGACCAGTTTGCAGCCCTCCCCCTTCACACTACCTCTCAGGGGCACGGAGTCTGTCTGCTTGCTGTCTGCTGGCCCCTCCTGCTGCATCTCCTGGCACCGCCACACACTGACCGCCTGGGGAGACAGACGGGAAGCCCCTGTGGAGAGGAGGTGGGTGCTCTGTTCTCCGTTAGCGCCGGCCGGTAACGGTGGCGGGGGATGGGGTGTCTCTAAATTCCTTTAAGAAATATTCTCACACATTTAGTTGGTATTTCAGCTGCCCACATGCTCATGCTCCCAAGGCAGGACTGGGAGGGAATGAGCTCGATTTTTCCCTGGTGGCTGCTCTCTTGTTTTACAGTCACACCTTGTGTCAGTTGTTGGTGTCACCCTGAGGGCTTTCCTTGGTGAGGAAATACGTCATCGTCATCGGCAGACGTATTTCTCTGCTTTTGATTGTTTATACTTTCTTCAAGGCTATGGATTGAAAAGCCTTGAAGAAAAAAAAGCCTGAGCTGGGGGTTCTCCATGGGAAAGGCTCTCGTGTTCAAAGCCCCGTGGCCTCGCACGACCCTCCGACAGGACAGTTCTCCTTACACCGGGAGAGCTGACCTTGGCAAAGCTCTCCCCACTGCCGGGTCGCCAAGTCTCTGTGTCTGGGGGTCTGCGGTTTAGCGGTTTTCTTTTGCCTCCAGGGCTCCTGCTCCTGAGGGGACATGGACGGTTGCAGGCCCGGTGCCGCCTGTGGCCACGTGGGGGCGCTCTTGCACCGTCCCTGCCCTGCCCTCCCCTCCCGGCAGCCCAGGAGCCCTTGGCCTTGAACACGCCATGTGTTCGTCAGGAACTTCATCCTCTGTGGTTGTAACACCGCTACAGCATAGGCCAGCAGGCTCTTGATGTCACCACTGCTGACTAATAGTGAGTCCGTGTGGGCCTGAGCCCAGGACCTCCCGTCCGAGAGGAGGGTCCTGCCTTCATCTGTGGATGGGGCAGGGGCGGGGGCCAGGGCAGGGGGGCCAAGTGGTGTCCTGAGATCACAGCAGGAAAGTCCACCAGAAGACCCTGCCGGTGTTCCCCTGCGTCCGCTTGCTCCCTTGTCCTGTACTGGGCCACCTAGACTCGTGGTGTTCCGCCTTTCCGGACCATGACCCACGGTGGGAAGCACACCTTACCCCGGGCATCCGTGATCACATTTGTGTGCGAGTCTGCCTCACGCACAAGTTCCATGAAGGGATTCTTACCTTAGGACATGAGACGCTTTCCAGTTTCTATTTTTCGTGTTTGAGAAAAGCTGCTTAGAGCCTGTTAGACTGAGCTGATACATAGTTCGGAAAATGCTGCTCTGATCCAACTGCACGCTGTCCGTGAGCTGAGGCCCCGAGGTGCAGAAGGGAGCCTGCGTGTCGAGCTCACCCGGGGACCACGAGGGAGCACGCAGGGGCGGGAGCCCGGGCTGTTCCCAGGTTCGTGCTGCGGGCCCGTATGCTGCAGCGAGGCTGCTGTGGCCCCAGTGTGGGTGCCGCTCTGCCCCCCCACTTCCTCGAGCGGTTGACGAGGACCGGGGCGGCATGACACACGGTGCTCAGTGGCCTCCACTCTCTCATGTGCCCAGTGAGGAACGTGAGGGGGTCCTTGTTTGCAGAGACTTGGACACCAGAGCAGCAGTTGTCTGATGCCACAGGCCAGGGTGCCCCGAGGGGCGGGCGGGAGCCTGCCTATCCTCCGGACCTGGGGGGCTGGTATTAGCATCTCTAGAGCGAGCCCCTTGCCCTGTGCTGTGGGGAGAGAAGGGAGGGGCTTTCCAGGTGGTCGTGAGCCAGACTCCGAGTTTGCTCTGGGAGCACCGTTCTCTGCTGACCGCAAGTCACAACAGTCGTGTCGTGCTGGCCGCTGCTGCTCGCTTCTCTGCAGACAGAGCTCTAGTCCCACCCTGGGCCTGGCGGGCCAGAGTGTCCCCCTCCCCGGGTCGTCCCCCCGGAGGACCAGGCCTGCTGTCCCCGGGGCCCAGAGCTCGCTGCTGCTCTGCCTCGCTCCCTCGCTTCCCCGTTTGCCCAGAGAGCTGGGGACCGTGTGGCAGAGAAAGGAGTGGGGGGACGCTTCCATAGGCCCTTGAGGGGTGGTTTCCCGCTGTTTAGTTTTCCAGGGACAAAAAAAATTTTATTTTCAACAAAAACACATGCGGCCTCACATAAGCAGCATAGACTCAGTCTGTGTCGGTTTTATCTGGTTAGGTTTTTCTCCTAAGGAGACAGGAGCCTGCAGACCTCAGGCCGCTTGTAGAGAAGCTGCCTGGCGGCGTGTTCAAGAACGCACGAGGCCCATGGTGGCCGGCCTGTGCCATCCACGGCCGCCCGCCCCTTGAAAGACAAACCCAGAGGGCCGAGGGCTGTGAGAGGGCAGCTGCCACCCAGTGTCACCCCGCCGTCCCCTGCCGTCAGCCTCGCTGCTTGTACTACCCCCAGCCCCCGCCCCGGGACCTCCTGCCACCCTCTGCTGGGCCCACAGCTGCAGCCCGTGCTGGGGGCGCTCGAGGGGCTGCTCGCTTCATTCCGGGGTCCCCTCCTCCAGCCACACCAGCATCGGCCGCTAACAGGAGCCCAAGGGGGCGTCTGGCCAGATCACAGGGGCGAGCGGCTCAGTTGGTCCACCGGGTGCTCAGAGGCTCTGGGAATGTTTGTTCCAGCAACGAGTGTCGCCTGGTTGGAAGTGTCGCTGGCTTCCCCCGTGGGCCCTGCCGGCCCTCTGCCCACCGCAGCTCACCCGAGCCACCGGCTCTGTCCAGCTTCCGTCTGGTGCTTGGGGCCTGTGGGGGGTGCTGGCGGGCCATGGGCCCCTCTCACACCCTGTGGCGTCTCCGTGGAAGTGAGGGTCCCTTCGTTCTGGGGACTTGCAGTGGCAGATGTCTTCTCCAGAGGCGGTGCTCCCTGGCCCCCAGTCAGCAGCCCCGGTGAGGTGTGAGCACGGCATCCACGGCTCGTTGCTAAGCGAGGCACAAGCTCACCAGTGCTGTCGCCAGCACAGGACTGGAGGAGGCATTTCTGAAATCCTAGCGAGCTGGGGAGAGTGATCTCTCTGGGGAATCATCCTCCCTGGGGAGCTTCTGTTTGCAAAGCGGACCCCCAGGGGCTGTGTCTGTGCGTGACCTGAAGGCGGACGGGGCGGGGGGCTAGATGAATTATGCTTCTGCTTGTGTGTTCGTTCCCTAGGATGGTCTTTGTCTACACCCCTTGCCCCGCTCTCGGGTGTTTTGCAGGAAGTCTCTGCATCTTTTCACCCCTCTGCTGCAGGCCGGGTAAACAGACGCATTTTTGGTTGCTGAGAGCCCAGGGAGCACATTTGAAAGGCTAGTAGTTCGCTGTGAAAGTGGAAGTGCAAACAGATGCTGCATAAACTCGTCAGTGTGGTGTTTAGCTGTACCGCTACGGAAGTCTAGAGAGGTCGGTCATAAAACATCATGAGATACCTAACTAGGAAAGGACGGGTTGCTGGGTGAGCTCCGGTCGAGGGCCCAGAGTGCATCAGCTCTCCGAGGTGGGACCTGTACAGCCTCCTCCTCCCAGTCCCCCAACCAAGGGCTGAGTGCGGGGTCTTGTCTCCAGCCAGGAAGGCTGAGCTGATCCCGGGCCGGCAAGAGACCTAGATGGGGCGCGGGGCCAGCATGGAAACCAGTGGGTGTCGCGGTCAAGACTGTGTCTGACCGTCCTGTGCTGGGACACTCCGTACTGGGCTTCTGCCTGGCAAGCAGAGAGGCGAGAACCTCCTTTCTCAGAGAGACCGTGTCCTTGTGCGGTGGGGAGACCCAAGACTCGAAGCCCTCCCTGGCGAGTGGCAGGGATGCGCCTTGTCTTCGTTCACGAGGAGACCGACCGCCCCTGGTTTCTGTGGAAGCGGCGGACACTTAGAGATGTTTTAGACAGTGAGACACATTCAGAACAGGGTTTTTAAAATGACTTTTTGTATGTCAAATGGATCATGTATTTTTTAAACAATAAAATTGTTTTGCCAAAAGCTGTGCTCTCCTTTTTCCTGCGGGAGACGGGGTGTGTGGGTGACAGACCTGGTCGCTGTGCTGTGAGTGGGACTTGGTGGAGGGGAGGGGAGAGTCTGGTCCCCAAGGGAGGACCTGCGTACGTCCCTTCTTCACACGCAGGTGTGTCGCCGCAAAGTGGCTGCATCCCATTTGCTCGAAGCCCATAGGCCTCCGGGGAGAGACCTCGGTGGGCCAGGTGACCGGGCTTCATGGGTCCCTCAGCTGTCCCCCCCCAACACTGCTGGCAGCCCACCAGCTGGGGAAGCCCTGGGCCAGAGGGAGACGCCAGGAGGGAGCATCTCTGAAAGCCACGGGGCCTGATACCATCGTTGGTCTTTTCTGTGTGCTCTGCCTGATTCTCACCTTCCACCTGTGTCATGTTCCCAGAAACATAAAGATTTGGGGGGGGGGTGTAGTTCAGTAAAACTGCAGAACCACTGGGGACAGAGGAGCCAGAGACTTGCTGGTTGTGGGACCCGAGCAGAGTGGTGACTTCACAAGGCAGCGACAGGAACCACGGGCTTAATCCAGAAGGGGAGATGTCCCTAGGGATCAAGAGGCCCGGGGAACAGACACATGCCCAGAGTCCCCAGGGGAAGAAGGGGGGACCGTGGTCGGTAATGAAGGCGGAAACCAGAGGCTGCAGGCGGCCCATGACTGTGCCTCCGCCTGGGAAGCACACGGAGAACAGGCTTCCTGGAGGAGATGGCCCAGAGCTGGGGGAAAAACCAGAGTCGGTTTCCCACTCCCTGCTGGGGAGGGGGTGCTGTCCTGCAGAAACCCAGGGAGACAGGCTCCCCGCCTACCGGCCCTCGTGATGACGGGGCCCAGCTAGCAGCCGTGAAGGCAGCCCTGAGAGTCACAGGTACCTGCTCCCCCCCACTTTGGGGAGCCTCTGCGTGCTTGTATTCAGGGTCCTGGCAGGTCAAGACCCCCAACACCCACAGCTGCAGCGACTGGTTCCGGGTGACCTGTGGCCCAGGTTGGTCAAACCAGAGTGATTCGAGGATGGGGGCCAAAGCTCCTCCGGGTCCCTGGCCGCCCACCTGAGGGCCAGTTGCCCTGGAGCTGCTGGCGACCCTCTGCCCACCACGGGGAGCCTGAGAGGGAGGGACACGGCAGAGAGCAGAGCCAAGCAGCCCTCCCCAGCCCCCGAGTGCGGTCATGCCGGGATTCTGCCTGCTGACCATTTGCAGGGTTAGAAGAGGACTGTCACCCGTGCCGGAGGTGCACGAGAGACACCACAGCTGGGGGCTGCTGGGTGTCTCAGGAAGCCCAGCGGAAACCCCTGCTGGCCCGAGAGGAGGCTGGGGCCTATCGCGAGGGCAGAGCTCCCCGTCTGGGGCCAGGCTTTGGTCAGTCCGGGGAGGCCCCCCGGTGCTGGCTGGCGCCGTGCTAGACCACGTTGGCTGCTGGTTATTGCTTCATCTGAACCATTTCTCCTGACTGAAGTTCTGGCCCAGCCAGCCGGAGGGCGGAAGGCAGGGACGTGCAGATAGTCGAAGGCGCTCTCGGTGGACAAGCTCGGGAAGCGCTGGCCTTTTCCAGAATCTCCTCCGAGCTCTGTGCAGCCACAGCCAGAGCCCTGGAGGGCGTCTGCTTGCCTGCCGGGCCCCCAACAGAAGGGGACAGCATGGCTGGGCGCCCCTGGCTGCCCTCTGTCCACTCCCCCACCTGCTCACCGGCCTGCCGGGGACCAAGACTGCAGAGGCCGGGCGGTAAACGTGTGCGTGAGTGGCTGGAGGGCGATCGTGAAAACGGGACGAATCGTCAGCTACGGCTTCGGGGGTTCAGGGATGGTCCAGATGTCCCTGTTCACACGACACCCGGACATGTGTGCCTCCTGCGGGGGTAGCTACTGAGCAGGGCCGTCTCAGTAACACAGGGAGGCCACCCCAGCGGGGGTGAGTCCCCAAGGGAGGCTCAGGAAGGTCTGCTCTGGGCCCCGAGGCAGGTGTCTGTGGGTGAGGAGAGAACTGGGCTGTCGCCGGGGACCTGAAGGCCTCCTCAGGGCTAGGTCCACAGAGCTTCTCGAAGCCGGGGCAGCCGACGCCAGGGGCTGATGGGTGGGGGACAAGGCGGGTGTGGCCCCGGGAAGACGGAATCTCCCACATTCACAGTGGCCTGGAGTGGCGACAACGGGGCCAGCACTCGTGTTGGGGTGACGGGGTGGGGGCATGGTAAGGGGAGCGAGCTCGGCCCCCGCACCTGGGACCTTGCACTCTGCTCACGCCACCCGCCTGTGGACACCGTCATCATGGTTTTTGGGTGAAGGAGCCTCGTTGGAAAGAAAGATCATAGAACCGGGGGGGGGGGGGATTGACCGCTGAACTTGAGAGCAACGTGGGGGCTGGGCGGGAGGGTGACCCCGATTTTCACTGTCACTGCCTCCTCATTTGGTCCCTCCATTAACTACAAGGGCTGCAAAGCTGAGGTCTGTTTCCCTTCCCTCTTCCAACCAAGAGGGAAAGCGACTTCCTAAAGGTAAATTTTCTAGTCGTGTATTAAGAATACCGTAAAAACTGCGAAATGCGAAAAATTATCCGCCATGCCTACCTATTGTTTTTGTGTTCAGGGGTCCCCCTCCGGGCACTTGATCTTTGCCAGGCCAGGCTTCTGTATGCTGCTTTACGGTACGCCTGTATTTTCACGAACATTCTCTGTTTCCTCATGTCTTCACACTTGGGTTTCCACGCGTGCGTTATATCCCAGGAAGAGTAGCGTCCTGATGAAGTTCCTGTCCCTGTCACTGAACACGTATGTTTTTTCTAGCATGTGTCCGCTGGAGATCATGCTCTAACGAAAGGGTTTTATACTGCAAAATTCTTTTTTTTTTTTTTAAAGATTTTATTTATTTATTTGACAGAGAGAAATCACAAGTAGGCAGAGAGCCAGGCAGAGAGAGAGAGAGAGGAGGAAGCAGGCTCCCTGCCGAGCAGAGAGCCCGATGCGGGACTCGATCCCAGGACCCTGAGATCATGACCTGAGTCGAAGGCAGCGGCTTAACCCACTGAGCCACCCAGGCGCCCCTGCAAAATTCTTTTAAATCTATGGAAGTGTGGGGTTTAAAATGACCCAGTAAACATGAATTACCTTGCAGTGGGACAACAGACTCTGGTAGGACAGCAATGACCACACCAATCATCAGCGGCCCAGGAAGAAAAAGAGGGGACAGTTTGAAGACAGAAGGAGGCGGGAAGGCTCCAGGTCAGCGGGGGTCACCTGCCTGCCGGACTGCAGGCCAGAGCGCCAGCCCCAGAAATTCTCCTTTAAGAGTTCTCAAGCCCTTGGTGCTACTCTCTGGATTTTCAAGCCCTTGGATTCCCAGGTTGCTTTTTTTCCCCAGTTGTGGCCGTCACTGGCTATTCCGATCTCGACTCCTTTGCTCGCAAGTGACAGAAACCCAACTCAGAGCAGACCCGGAAGAACAAGGAAGCGCCCGGCTCCTGTCCGTAGACGGCCTGGAATTCAGGGAGGTCAGGCTGTGTTGCCGAGAAGCTGACCTAGTTCAGCTTGCTTTCATTAAGGTCATCGGATTTAGCAGGGACATCTACAGGACATGAAGGCAAATTGGAATTTCAGATAAAGAACAAAAATACAGTTTTAGTAGACATTTGGCCCATGCAACATTTGGGACATAGTATACTCGAGCATTATTTGTTGTTTATTTGAAATTCCAGTTGACCTGGGGGTCTTAGGTGTGTGTAGACAGGCTTTCCCACAAGGGAAGCCACAGCTCACAGCTTCTGGATGGCCCGAGACTCCAGAGGAAGAAAGAGTGTGCGGTCACGACTCTGCCTGGGAGCCCACAGAGGACTTTGGTCTGTCCAGAGTGGGTCATTGCCATGGCCACACCAGCAGGTGCCCGGAGAACCGTCTCGCTCCCCCAACCCATTATCAGCCTCCCCCTGCCCCCCATCTCGGATGTGGTTGAGTTAAGATGTTCTCAGTCTTTGTCAAGTCTTGTGTGGATGTAGCTTCAAGGCAAGCCCCTCTCCTGGTCAGATCCCTGCCCCGTCTCTCCTCTTGGGGCTTTGTGTAGGGCCCATCTCTGAGCAGATGGCTGGATTCGGATGGGGGGTATGATCCGTCCAACCGGCGGGCCGCTCCCCCAGGAGACCGTGCTGGCCCCAGACCCACATGGATCTGTCACGTGCTGGAAAGTTTCACACGTCTTACTCGGTGCCTGTCGGTCCTTAGAGATCAGGGCAATCTAGTTAATAGAAATAATAGTTTCAGCAGGTATTCCGTGTTCCAGAGACAGAAACAGCCACCCGAAAGGTTTTCTAGTTGTAGTTACTTCAGGAGCCATCATCCCCTGAGACACCCAAACCAGGGCTGTGTTCACAGGCCCAGTTCCTCGGGTGGCCTGCCCTGATGCCCCCCGCACCGAGAGGAGTTCCAGGGGAGACACCCAGAGTGGCTTCTGGTCTCCAACACGGACTCGGCCCCCCATCTCCCGACATCCCTCAACAAATGGTTAAAATTATCCTCAGGGCCTCCCACCCAAGGCCTCCGCACCCTTTCCTTCTCGGCCACGTTCGGGTCCTCGCAGATGCTGGGGGATTGTCGCAAACCGCAGGATGCAGCGGAGGGGGGCCCAGACTGAGGAGGCGCCGCTGCTGTCTCGAGTGGGGTGACCTTCCCGGCTCGGAGGGCTGGTCCCCTGAGGTGGGAAGCCCCGGGGCTGGACGTCAGGGGGCACGGAGGCCGCCGTGGGCTGGGCTGGGGCTGCGGCCTGTCTTCTGAGAGCCACGGCGGAGGGTCCCCGGTGGAGAGCTTCCCGAGAACGAGAGCTCAGGTGACTCTTCCAGAAACAGGCCTCCTTCGTCCCGACAAGGGGCTCCTTTGATGTCCTTCCTTCTCCCTCAGCCGGCTCCAGGCCACTCTGTCGTCCTGCCCCCACCCCAGAATTCGCCCAGCAGCTCCCCTCCGGCAGGCGGGTTGCCCAGATGACTCAGCCCAGCCCATCCCAGCAGAGTGACCCCAGGCCCCTTTGCAGGGCCTGATTTCAGGACACCTCGGCCTGCCCCCCAACACCCTGCAGAAAGGGTCCCCGCGAGACAAGCAGACCTGTCCGGGCTCAGCGCTGCCCCCCGTTGCCGGCGGGCCTCATCCGCGGTCCTAAACCCTGAAGAGAGGAGCCCCTGCCGTAGGCCCCGAGCCCAGTGGTCCAGTGTGTGCTGAGGGGATGTAGGACTACGGCGTCGACCTTTCCAACACCCCTTCACACCCTCCCCCAGAAGGAGGGCCGATGCCCGAGGCTGGGTCCATCAGAGGGGAGGCTGATGCACGGGTGTCTTCAGCTCGCCCACCCTCCCCTCTGCTCCGGCCTCATCGGCCTCCTGGCCTCCCCCCACCCAATCTGGGCCGCACAGGCTCCCGCCGGGTGCATTCGTAGGCCAAGAGTGGGGTGGGCCATTTATCACCCCAGCTGGGAAGGGTGCCCTCGTCCTTGAAGGAAGGTCTGGGGGCTGGTGCAGCATCGCCTCCCCATGGGTCTCTCCCCTTCAGGCCCCGGGGGTGGGAACGGCACTCCTCCCTGACCCACAGCCCTGGCCTGCCCCAGCCCCCTGAGGTTTCCACTATGGGTCCAGACCTTCCCACCGAGCTGCTTACACAGCTCGGCTCAAATTACCCCAATGCACGTGCACCCAAAGCCTGGGCCCCAGGCTGAGACACCGTCCCTGGGATTTTCCTAGCTGGAGCTGGTGGGAACAGGGTTCTCTCCTGTGACTGAGGAGTGGTTGTGGGTTTGCCTGGGGTGCAGGCAGCCAGGGCTCCCGGCCCAGAGAAAGAACCCCGGTAGACAACGGGTTCCGAGGGGTCCTGACGTCCTTGTCCCGCAAGGCTTGCTTCTCCCATGCCTTCACCAGTTTTGTGAGCCACCCAATCTCACCTTTTTCTCCAGCTTAAACTAATCGGGTTGGATTTTTGTCATTTGCCATTGAAGAGTCCTGGGTAATACGGTGTGGACAGATAGGAAACGTCATTCTGAAACGAAATCAGAAGCTCAATACTAGAGAAGTTTCACCACCCTAACGTTGCCCCAAAGCCCAGAACCCTCTGAGGGGGTGCATCACGGAGGGCACAGGCAGTGCACTGAGCCCTACCTGGGGCTTCGGAGGGCTTCCTGGAGGAGGAGGTGCTGAGTTGAGTCTTGAAGGATGAGGAGACATGGGCCTGGAGAGGGGGTGGGGGCCCACCCAGGCAATCCCAGGCAGCCCGAATGGGGTAGGTGGCTGCATGCGGTCCTGGACTGCTGGAGAGGAACCATCCTGGCAGTGCATGTGGATAGCAGAGTTGACAGAAGCCGGACCCTCAGGCCTTGAAGCCAGCCAAGGAGCATGGTCATTTTCCCAGATTGGTCCCAGCTTCTTGGACTGGGTCACCACCAGATTTGGGGAGACTTGAAGACACAGGACCAAAGATACACCAAGTCCTGGGGAGGGGGGGGGGAACCCCTGCTGCAAGAGTTGAACGAAAATATTATTTTTATGCTAAAACAACCCACCCTGGGCAAAAAGCAAAATTCCATCCCTTTCCAATGTAACACACAAGACTTGCAAAATAGTCCCACTGGAGGTGGGTGAGGGTGGTTTGGGGGGCAAGTTCGAGCATCACTTCCCCGGTGGTGGGGGTCATCGAGATGCTTCTCACACAGGAGGGGTCCTGCCGGGTCTGGCCGTGGTGTGCGGGGCCCGGCGGCCAAACCAGCTCACCCCGGAGTCATACATGCCCCAAATAGCGATGCATGTCAGGGGCTCGGCCACGAAGGAGGTAGCGGGGCCTCCGTCTCCACACCAAGCTATGACCTGGCGTCCGGCCTTCCCCCCACCAGCCCAGCAAGGGCGGACTCCTCATCACTGTGCCTGTCCGCCCCGCCCCCGCCTGGTACACACTTGGTGCCAAATAGGTGCTTGCTGACTCTGTCACTGACTGGATCAGCAGCAGGTCATCGGGCCGTGTAGCCGCGTGTTCTGTATCAGCGGCAGAGGCCGGGGTTTGCCGGCTCCGCCCACACCTCCCTCTCCCGGTCTCAGGGGGGCTGCTGCCAACAACGGCTTCCTTTCTGGCCTGAGGCCAGGCCCCGCAGCCCGTAACACTGCACGCCACCTGCGGCACATTTCTGTCCCCTCATTAGAATGCTGGGAGTGAGGACACGGGATTCTCAATGACACTGCCCTTTCCAGGATGACGGGGAGGAGACTGCACGTTGGGAGGGGAAGAGTTGGCCCCTGGAGTCAGAAAGATTGGGGTTCAAATCTGGACCCTACTGTTCGGCTGCCGACCAGTGGGGATGATTGGACCCCCGTGAGCCCAGTTCCCCCTTATGAACCAGGACGACAAACCCTGCTTTCTGGGAAGGAGAGTCAGAGCGGGGGTTCAAAGAGGCCTTCAGCACCAGACCGCCACAGTATGTCCGTGGGGCCAGAGGCACAGTGACAGTGAAAGCGGGGGCCACGAGCCCACCCACCAAGCCTGTTCCTCTAACACTTGCAGATGCCCTGTGAGCCAGGATCCGTCTCCCACGGGGGTGACTGAGACGCAGCCCCCATGCTCAGCGACTCAAACCCGGGAACAGAGGATCCTCCCTCTGCGTGTGGGGCAGGTGGCCGCAGGGCTCCAGGGACAGGTGGCCCGGAGGCCACCAATCAGCAGTTTGGATCTCACATTACCCACAGGTGTGTGTTGGTCCCTTGGAGGACACAGAGTCGTCTTCTCAGTGTCCCCATAACGGCCACAACGGTAGCCACGGACCCGGTTCACCAACCAAGTTGTCCATCTGGCAGCCCAGCCCAGACAGGCTGCTCAGCCTCTCCCCTGCCCTCGCTTTGCCCAGAACAACTGAGGTTTCACCTCCCTAACATTGCCCCAAAGCCCAGAACCCTCTGGGGGGGAGCTGGGGGGTAAGGGTGGTACAGAGCTTCTTGCTGGGTCTCTGCTGGTCCCTGGGTCATTCCCGGCCGCCCTGGGAGACAGAGCTGATCCCCGCTCCCCACCATGAACATCTTCTTACAGCCCGGCCCACTGGGCGCAGAAAAACACAGGTTGACAGTCCTGCAGATGGCCCTGGATTTCGGCGTCCGCCGTGGAGTGTCTCCCAGATGTGGCTTCCAGACAGGGCTCAGCCCACGCTCGCTAAGTGCCAGCCGCCTGGGTGGTCTGGTGTCTGAACCAAATCCAGAGGCGAGAAGGAGCCCGGGTTCGAAACTGCCACCAATTTCCTGAAGGTTTCTTCTGGAGCTCCAGGCAAACCCACTGGTTGAATGAGGAGAAAAACAGGCCCCTCACTTAAAACCAGATGTCAGCATGTGTCCCGAAACAGCTCAGGGAGACAGACCACCCCCCTCCCTGGGCTTCTGCCTCCCCTTACCGCCCCACCCCGGCAGGTTGGGTCAGCTACCACCCAGCCACACCACAGAGGAGGACCCTGGGCAAAGGAGGCTACGTCTTAGCCGGCAACTAAAAATATTGACTTGGGTTTTTTCTTTAAATAGAAAGGAAATTCAGCTCACTCCACCCCAGTCGCCCTCCTTCTGGGTTCTGAGTGGGCGCCCTGAGGACCTCACCCAGACTCAGCTTCTTGGACACGGAGCTGATGCAGCTCTCTCTCTCTCTTCGGGGGGATGGAGCCATGACCTGGGGGTGGGGGACAGGGAGGGGACTCCCTCGCTCCTGAGGGGATTCCTGGGGCAGCTGGGGGACCAGGCTGGCACTTGGCTGACCCGGGATCCCAGGGCACCACTCATCCAGACAGACACTGGGCATCCGTGGAGCACAGAAGTCCCAGGACAAGGGCAACCAGATGGCCCATAGAACAAGAAGTGGGCGGGGAGGCTCTGATGCTCAGGGCCACGGGCTTACTGACTTAGATCCCTCCGCAGGCCTGTGCCAAAAGTGGCCAGTGGCCGGGACAGCAGCTCTCGCTCTGGGTCTGAACTCTGCCTGGGACGAAAGGTCACTGGGCTTGCTGGCTCTGCTCCCGAGTTGGTGGCCGAGTCCATATGGGGCCACAGGCACCTGGGGATGAGCTCACCCAGGGCCCCCTGCGGCCGGCAGACCAGGCCAGGTGTGCAGCCACAACCACAGTGCAACACTCGAGAGACACTTGACGCTTGTGCCTGGATGGGAGCCGTCTCCACGACAGACAATGCAAGAGATGCACGAGGGGGACCCAGGTGGGTGGGGTGTGCCTGCCCCGTGGTAGCAAAGGGGTCTGGAGGACACACAGGAAGCCACCCAGATCTGGGCTTGTCTCTGGGGGAAGGCTGTGGGGCGGGGTGGGGTCAGTGGGGGGAGACTGGAGATCCCTTGTGTATCCTTGAAGCTCCTTTTCGTGATTTGTATTTGAATCAAAATAATACATGCAAATAGTTTTTAAAATACCAGAGGGCTACAAGCAAAACCAAACACCCCAGCAATTTCCTGCCCCACCCCCCATGCCCAGTGGTAACACCCAAGAGGTGACTGCTTGCAACTCTTTTTAGCCATTATTTTGAATACTTATTGCCATATTTCTCAATAGCCTGCCTCTACTCCTTTCTCTTTCTTTTTTCCTTTCTTTCTTCCTTTTTTTTTTTTTTTTCCCCTCATGTTTGACCTTAGCGAGCTGTCTCAGGTCTAAGAAACTACACAGAATACTGGTGTGGACTTTTGAGCCAAACCCCTCTGGGGCAAAACCAGTCTCTGTCACTCTGTCCCTTAGGACAGTGCAACCCCCGGCCAAGTTCTTTTCTCCATCGGATCTTGGTTTTCCCATCTGTAGTGTGGGGTCGTCATCTTCACCCCTCACCCCAGGCTCACGGGAGCAGGCAGTGTCCCAGCCCGTGCCTGTTGGGCCTGGCACGTAAGCTCTCAGCAAGTGCTGACCATTATTATTATTATATTCGACATCATGTCGATGGGCACCCACACTCTCCTCCCAGCTTCAGAACAGGGTTAAACTGGGGTGAGTCAGGTAGTCACCATTCAATAAATGGTCGCTCTAAAAAAATATATAGTATATATTATATATATATGTATATGTGTGTGTGTATGTGTATATATATACACACAATGGCTACATATATATATATATGCCCCGTGGTAGCAAAGGGGTCTGGAGGACACACAGGAAGCCACCCAGATCTGGGCTTGTCTCTGGGGAAGGCTGTGGGGCGGGGTGGGGTCAGTGGGGGGAGACTGGAGACTGTATATGTATATATACAAATATATATATATATATATATATATATATATATATATATATATATATATGTAGCCATTGTATGGGTTTGGATGCCTTAATTCTTCCTTCTTCCAACTTGCTATCCCCTGGAGCGAAAGATTCAGGACATCCCTGATGAGGGAACAGCCCAGCCAGACCGGGCATCAGCAATCCCAGCCAGAATTGGCCAGGCTCTGTGCAGAAGTGGGGCAGGCCCCATGTTCCTCGCTCGTGGAGATGCTTGTCTAGGAGTGAAGCGGAATGGGAACTGGTCCATCCTCTCTCTTCGTACTGGTCCCCGTGGGATCAGTACTAACCTCACGAACTCCTGGCCCAGAGGAGCACACAGCTTCTTCCCAGGAAGTGCTTGCTGAGTGGGTGGGGGGTGGGGGCTGACCCCCTGGCTGGGGACCGGGACACGCTGAGCTGAGGATGGAACAGAGGCTAGACCCGGCGGTTTGGACTCATTTTCAAGGTGTCTACCAATCACAGCAAGCCCTGATGTCGGGGACAGGAAGGAAAAACGAGTCCCCGACTATTGGAGGTCTCTGCTCTGTCATTTGGGAACAGAAGGATGAACTTTCTAGAATCTTCAGGCAGAGTCTGAAAGTATGAACCGAGGCCACTGACTACAGGTCTCTGTCTAAAGAAAATAGACCACGGAGCAAATTTACATGGAGTGATTATTTATGATCACGTGTTACTATCCGAAATGATCTCGCTTACTGCTCATTGTCTCTCCCCCTTAGCCTGAAATTCTCTAAGGCCAGGAACCTGGTCTGTTTTGTTTACTATTCTCCCTCCAGCATGCAGAATAGTGCTGTTCAATATTTGTTCATTCAGTCCCTCACTATTTAAGTTTTTAAAAAGTACTGAAGGAATTATGAATAAATGAATGGAAGGAAATGGAAGGAATGGAAAGGAAAATGAATAAATTCTTGGAGGGCACTTCACTTCTACTATGGGTTTCGTAATTCTGTAGTATTGAAGACGTTGTCCAAAAAAACACACCAAAAGACTGGTAAAGAGTTAAGACAGGCAGCGAGATCCCCGCTGCTCACTTTTACTTCTCTGGAAGTGTTTTTGAAGAACTTTGCGATACGTAGTGTCACAAGCCCAAGATCATCTCTTCTCAAGGTCACAGGAAGTCTCCTCAATCTTGGTTATCACCTAGTGTCTCATTTAAAGCTACGGAAACTCCCCTTTGCCTCCCTTCCTCCATTCTAGATCATTAATAATGTCTGATAGAGCTACACTGCAATACCACACTCTGCCAGCAGGTGTCGCTGTCTAACAATACATGACCTCGTGGGAGCCCCACAACCTTTTAAGGGTGAGAGTCTATGAAATGAACCAGGTCGTGAATGCTGTAAGATCAAAATTCTGTGAAATAAGGTCCCCTCTATTTCAGTTACATTTCATGAGATATGTTGGGGGTTCAGATAGGCCTACATTAATATGCTTTGGTGTTCTTTCATTTCTGGTGGATCTTGCCATGTTTTGGTGTTATAGATCCATGCTTTTACAAGAAAAGTTTTTTTTTTTTTTTAATTGTCAATAATAATAGTTTCTAAAATGCATCTGTTATTTTGAAATTCCTCAAAGATCTCTGATTTCATTTTAACACATTGCCCCACACATGGTGCTCTCAGTATTTGTAGGAGGATTGCCCCTCTCCTTCCCAGCAAATCCTGGGGCACACATAGAGCTGTCCTACAGATGGAGAAACTGAGTCTCAGAAAGGTTAAGTAACTTGCTCTACGTCCTACAGGCAGTGCTGGGGTTTGTCTAATTCCAAATTCTTTGTCCGTCCATTTACTCCAGGCAGCAAAAGGGACCCAGAGAAGATGGGTGCCCCAGGAGACAAGATCTTGTGAGGACAGCAGATTCTGCTCAGAGGGCTCAAAGGTGTCCAAGCCATCTCTGGACAGATTTCCCATCATCTGAAAAAGCAGCTGATAGTAATTTGCTATCTACTAATTTCTTCCCGTCATTTTCCTGAAACAGATTACAGAAGGGAACAAACTGTGTGTGCTGATGCCAGTGATGAAATGTGTGTGGGGGCTGGAGGGGTGGAGTCAGGGGACGGCATCACCAGGAGCCCAGAGCCACCCCCCTCCCTACTCACCCCTGTGAAGCACAGATACTTAGTTTAAGACATGAGTCAGTCTTCAAATTCCTAGATGTTTATCAGCTGATGTCACAATGTTTCAAGATTTTGTATCTTTTTAGCAAATAACAGTATCAACATTGATAGGGTGAGTATACACCCCTTTCCCACAATCTGGCCCCAGTGCACAACAACGCTCCATCCATGCTGCAGTGGGTCACTGCTGGATGGCCAGCTCTCCAGCCTGGTCCTACCTACCTGCCCAGAGTCCTGGCAGAGAGGAAGGTTCACTCCCCAGAGATTCCTTTGGGAAATTTAGGTCAGCAGGATCTAATTATCTGACTGGCTCAGAGCTGAGATTTCGAGATTAATGCTGAAGGAGGGGGGAGTGGGAGTGCTGAGGACTCCTAATTGGGAACCATCTGTTTCAGGGCCCTCACATCAAAGGTGGGGTCTCCAGCCCTCACTCAACAGATGCCGCCACTTGAATTACACGCAGTCTGCCCCAGTCTGCCCCAGTTGGTCTCGTCCAGAGTAAGAGGTAAAGCCTGGAGGAATCCTATGCAGGAGGCTGACAGCGGCATGCCCCAGGACTACCAGGCCACACCCCCAGCCCCAGGAGAGGACAGCACCAGACAAGGGGCACACACTTCCTATATAGCCCAGCCCACCATGCTTACTCCTCCAAGGGAGAGATCCCAAGCACAGAGGTGGCTGTACTTTTTAGGAATTAGTCAACTCCAAGGTATACCAGTAACTTGGAAAGATACCCTTACCATCGCGGATGTTTTCACCGTTTTCCCACGTGCCATCGCATCCTGGGACAGCTAACAGTCCTCACATTGCGAAGTGCCTGAAGGGAGTCTGGGCTCTCTTTAAATCCCAACCGCACCTGGGTTGTTGACAGGGGCTGCCCAGTTGGGCTTCTAGACAACTGGAACCAGGAGTTGCTGACTGAGCCACCAGAAGGACCAGTGAAGCTCACTCTGCCTGGAGAGAGAGAGCGAGAGCGAGAGAGCGCACAAGCAGGAGGAGTAGCAGAGGGAGAGGGAGAAGCAGGCTCTCTGCTGAGCAGGGAGCCTGAGATCATGACCTGAGCCCCAGGCAGATGCCCAAGCAACTGAGCCACCCAGGAACTCCAGCCTTGGTCATTTTTAAATTCAAAACAAAACAGAACTGATTTTCGGCATGGGGATGCCAGAAACTTGGAACCATAACAGGGTCCATTTGGGCTTGAGGCTCTGATCCAACAGGACCCTTGCACCAGGTAGGGCTCCTTCACTTTAGGAGTGTGACAACTGTCCTGCCCTATAGAGTTATGGTAAAGATGAAATAACAGGAAACCACATTAGGCATCACAGCTCCAATAATGCTAACTCCCATCCCCTTCAGTGGACACCACACATGGGGTGGAGAAATACAGGGAGATTTTGCTCTTAAAACACTAATTTCTTCATTTTTATTAGATATTTCTTTTTTAAATTTATTTGAGAGAGAAAGAGAACATGAGTGGAGGGAGGGGCAGAGAGGGAGAAGCAGACTCCCCACTGAGCAGGGAGCCCCCATGCGGGGCTCCATCCCAGGATCTGGGGATCATGACCTGAGCTGAAGGCGGAGGCTTTAACCGACTGAGCCACCCAGACGCCCCAAAGCAGATTTCTTTACTACGTGCCTGTTCTAGGGCTGCAGAGGAAAATTCCTTTGAGGAGCCAAGCAAGAGCCACAAGACACTATGTAAGCAGTCCTGGGGCTGGAGGACCTGCCAGGCAATCGCTCACTCATTCATTCAACAAACATTCATGGAGGCCCCGTGTGCTGTATGCTCTGAGCTGAGGGGCCAGGGCCGGGCGGTCCGGGAGTTCAGAGAGCCCTCTCCCCGCTCCCCCGTCAGTCCCTGTGGGTACCAAATGGGAAAGGCATGGGGGCAGGGGCAGGGCGGAGAGACCCCGGATTATCTTGCCGGCCTACAGCCTCCTCTCCTGTGCCTTCGAATTAAGGAACCGTAAACTTCTGGGAATTCCAGATGAGGCAAACAAGGCCTTGCTCCCAAGGTTCTTGAAACAAACCCCACCCTCCCAAGAGATTTTTAAAAAATTATTATTAGGAAGCCCCCTTCCCCCGCACGATCGCGGCCCTCCGGGTGTTGCAACTCCGGCCTCTCGCCTGGCGGAGGCCGCCCGGCGTTTCCCAAAGTCGCCTCCGGAGGGACCCAAGCTCCGGTGCCGTCCCGCGGGCCCCAGAGGCCTCCAGGTGGGGCGGCGGCGCGGGAGGAGGACGGGGCGGCCGAGGGAGCGCCCAGCGCAGGGGGGGCGCCCCCGCCACCCCGCGTCCGGTGCCCCGCGCCCTGCAGCCGCCCCTGGGGCGCACCGCACCAGCGCGCGGGAGCCTGACCCGGAGCCTGAACCCCAGCCGGAGTCGGAGCCGCGGCCGAGGGGCGGGGCGGGGCGGGACATCGGGCCCCGCCCCCGGCGCTCGCCGCTCCCCGCACTTTAAAGCCTTCGCCTGCTTTTTCTTCTTCGCACAGAAGTCGCGCTCGGGCCGCCCGCGCGCTCGCAGCAGGATCCAGGCTCCAGGCGCTGGCGCCGGGGCCGCGGGAGGAGGCGAGTGCGCTCCCTGCGGCGGGCGCGGCCCGGGCGCCCCGGCCTCCTCGGCCCCGGAGAGCGGCGGCGGCGGCGGCGGCGGCCTCCCTGGCGCGGTAGGCATCGCGGGGCACCGGCACCGGGCGGGCGGGGGTCCGGGCGGGGGATCGCGGCGCTCGGGGGCCGAGTGGTGGGCGCGGGGGACCTGTTTGGTGAGGGTCCCGCTGGGGACCGGCTGGGGGCCGCGGGGAGCCTTCCCTCGCCACAGGTCCCGGCCGAGGGGGGCGAGGGCGCCGCCCAGCGTCTCTGCGGCTGCGGGCGCCTGCGGGTCGCGGGGGCCCGGGGTCCCACCTGCGAGGGCGAGTCAGGGAGGGAGTCCCGGCGGCCGCGACCACCGTCGCGCCCCGGGTTGAGCTTCGGCCGCTGCAGACCCGGGGAGGGGACCCTAGGCGCGCGGCGGCGCCCACCGACGTCCAGGTGCCCCGGCGCCCCCCGGCCTCGGTGTTCGCGGCTTGTCCCTGCGGCCGAGCCGGGGGCGCTGACCCGCCCCTCCCACACGGGGGCAGCGCGACCCCGCTCTGCGAAGTTAGTTTCGCTTTTCCCGCCAGTCGGGACCCGGATCTGCTGCGCGGCCCTACTGGCCCCCTCGGGGCTCCCCCGCCCTGCCCGCAGCGCCTCCCCCGGGGAGCCCGCCGGGGCGACACCCCGGGCGGCGCCTCCCTCTCCGCCGTCCCGGAGCCGCCACAGCTTCTCCCGGCAACCAGGGGGGAGCCGAGTGTTGTGTCAGCGGATCGATTGAAACGGAGAAACCACAGCAGCCTGGGTCGGTCGGTGGCACCGCGGCATGGCTCAGCGCGCGGCTGGGGTGCGTGGGGACTGGGTAACTGTCCTGCTCCCGTTCAAGGCAGAGGCTCCTGGAATGCTCACTGGCCCCTGGCGGGGTGGGTTGCCCAGCGGGGAGACTGGAAGTGAGTGTGTGAGTGAGTGTGCGTCTGTGTGTGTGTGCGCAAGGTCTGGTGACCCTGTGTCTGTCTGTGTGTCTCTGAGCCTGCCTGTGTGGGTGTGTCTGAGCCAGTCGAAGTGGTGTATCTGCGTGTGTGTCTGTGTGAGATTAAGTGTGCATGTAGTGTGTGTTTGTGTTTGTGTGTCTCTGAGTGTTTCTGTGTGTCTGTGGGCATGAGTGAGTGTGTGCCTGGGGTGAGTGTGTGTGTGTATGTGTGTGTGCCATCGACGGTAACCCAGCAGTGGGGCTGCTGGTGACCAGAGCTGCTTAGCTTGGCTTTCCTTGCTTGGTTCTTTCTGGTAAGTGGGCCGTGCAGACCTGTCGCCCCTCCGGTGTTGGCTGAGGAGAACACAGGCTCCTTCTCCTTCCCTCTTTTTCTCTGAAAATGAACCAGGCGGTTTGGGGGTGAGTTGGCAGGGGCTGCTTCCTGAGTGAGTAATATTTAATTAAACACTCTAGCCGGTAGCATCAGAAACTGGTCATGAGCTGAGTTTTAACAGGTGGTGATGGTGAAAAACGCCGTCCCCGGGGACCGCAGTTCATTGTCCTTGGCAGAATTCTCTCCTGGGGTAGGGCAGCTGGGGAGGGGGCCCAGAATCTCATTCCTGGTTGTTGGGTGTGAGGACAGCAAACATCCCTTCTCGGCCCTATACCTTTTTGATACTTCCCCTCTGGGTGGTGGAAAGTGCTAGATGAGGGGCAGAGACTGGCTTCTCTCTGCTGAGGCATCCATCCCGGAGCTAGGGAAGCCCTGTTTGACTTACAGGGCATCGACGTCGGCCAAACTTTCCCTCCCGGCAGAGGCCCAGAGAGGGTGGCTGACTTGCACGCACCGCAGAGCTGGGGCCATGGACGGTCTCCGGAGCCCCAGGTGCTGCCCCACATTACTGCCTCTGGTGCTGAGCTCATGGGCCAGACATCTCGGGTCTCCGCAGCTGTGAGGTGATGGACTGGATTAGATCATTTTAAGCATTTCTTGTTTTCTTACTGCTTTTTCTTCTGCACAGAGTGCTTTACGCAGGAAAGAGAGAGAAAGAGAGAGTTTGCAGGTGGGGAGGTGCGGAGTGGCCCGATGCAATGATTTTACCAATCCTTTCTTTCCCAGCCTGGCTACCACCAGGGAAGTAGAAAGAATCAACCACAGTGGTTCTGACAATTATGAGCCAAGTGGGGGCCGACCTGGCTTCAGGGAGATCAGGGCTGTGGGGAGATCGTGGGTTCTGGGGGTTGCACGGCTCTTAGGAAGGAGTGGTCCTGCCTGGGGGCCCTGGGTGATGTCACTGTGTTGCTGGGTGAGGCTGCCTTCCTTGGTCTACTCCAGCAAGACTGAAACCGCCCCAGTGGGCTCCTGGGGCTGCCTCCTGAAACGCTTCAGCGTAGAGGCTTTGTTTCTCCTATGGAGCCTGGGAACAGGACACGGCTAGCTGGCAAAGGCCAGCGCTGCCCCTCCTCACTAGGGACCATGGAAACTGTGCTCTCCTGGCTGGGCCTGGGCCCCTTCTTGGACCTTCCCCCTCCTGGGATGAGCAGAGTCTTGCCTACCGATGCGTTTTCACATTTAGCAAAGCCTCCGATGCTACAACGTTGAGAGTTTTGTCCAGGAATTTCACACTGGTTCTTTTCAAGAAATAGGCTGTGGCTCATGGCCATAATCAGTTTATTTTTTGGTGCCTGAGGAGTTTGGGAACGAGGATCTTCATCACACAGGAGCCCAGGGCAGGTGTCGGTGTGCCTCTGCTGGAGTGAGTCCCTCCTGATCTAAAAGTCCAGCTCTTGGTCAAGTGCAGGGCGTGTCCTGCCATGTGCTTCCGAGGCCTGCCGTTGTTGGATGATGAAGGTGGCGATGATGCTGGTGTGATAGCAGGAAACGGTTTTCTAGCCCGTGCTAGTGCCGGGCTCTGACCTGAGTCCTCGACACATTTCCTCGACACATTAACCCTCGTACTTTTCCTAAGAACCCTGGGGCAGCGAGCAGGTTCTCCTTCTATCCACCTCGTCCTGGGGTCGGAACGGCCGGCCACATGACTTGGCCAACGTCTTGCTGCTACCGTGTAGTGGAGTAAAACCCTACTCCTGACTTTGGTGCTCAAGCTGTCTTAATCAGTACAGGGTGCTTCCCTTAATCAGTACAGGTGACCTTCTCTTCAAGAAGCACGTGCTGACTTTTCTTTAATGAAAAGCTTTATTATTATGGAAAATTGCAAATATATAGCAGAGCTGGGGGAAGGGTGTAAGGTTTCCCAGCAGCTTCAAGTGTCGATGCATACACACACCCCCACACTCACACACCTCCGTGTACACCCACACACGTGTCCGTGTACACGTGCACACACTCATGCCTGACTCTTCGGAAGCAAACCTCAGACGAGCTATCAGGCTGTGAGTGCTTGCTAAGCATTCAAGCGAGATCTCAAGCCTGGAAGAGGTAGACTGACACCCAGGGGACAGGTGGGGGTAAGCACACTCTGCCTGGCTGGGACTTGAGGGTCCTTCCTGGCTGTGGCAAGGGGAGGACAGCTCATTGGGACGCCACACCCTCCCCCAGAGTCTTCAGGGAAGCTTCTTGCTTATTTTGTGTTTTAAAAGCCCCATTCATTGCTCAGCATTACAAATAAATGAGCCCGTTGGTTGGTCGTGAGACAGCCCTCAAAACAAGACCTCGGCTCCCCATGGGCCTCCCTTGGAGATGGGGAGAGGGACCTGAAAGGCACAGCCCTGTCTCACGCCCCCATCGAGGCTGGGCCTTGGGTGGGCACGGGCATCCGAGATAGGGCCTGGGCTGCAGGGGATGTGTAAGTGGTTCGTTAACAAGCGTGGTCCTCAACCCAAGCTTAGACCCAAGCTTAACCGTCTTGATTGAAGTCCCCACCATGTGGGTAGCCAATGGAGGAGGGCACAGGTGCCCCCCACCCTGGGGAGGGGGTGGGTGATTTAGGCCCAAGACTCAGGGCATGGGGACATAAATGCCACAGGGTGGGGGCTCCAGGATCTAGCTGGTGACAGGGTCCTGACAATGGCCACAGCTGCAAACAGCCTTTGCCAGAGAGGCTGCCTGTGGCCAAACAGCTTCTGGCTCTGCTTTCGGGCCCGTGATGACTAAACCGTGTCCCTGCGTCCCTGTATCTGTTTCCCGGTGGTTGGGGCGGAGGCTGGCGGTGTTTTCAAGGTGGAGTCCCCAGGCCGGGTAACTATTTAGACGCGGGGTGTGAAGACGTGTGAAGACCCACAGATGTCTGGGAGCCTCCGGGCCAGTTGAGGGTCAGTCTGGATGGTGACCCTAGAGAGAGGGCTGGGGGCCAGGCTCGTGGAGCCGCCTGGAGCCTCTCCCAGGTGGAAAGGGTCTGTGGGTGTGTCCAGATGGCAGCTAGGCCTGGGGCTCTAGAGAGAAGCCTGGGCTGGAGACAGAGACTGTGGAACCTTCTTTCCAAGGGGGTTTAGCTGAGGGGCCTCTGGCATGTGAGGAGGCGTGCCCAGGAATAGAACCCTGGTTCTGGCCTTTTCCTCTAGAACCGGGGGAGACCCTCGTCGTGGGCCGTGTGCTCCTTCTTGTTCTGAGAGCGAGGGTGTGTAGGATCCCCACGGTGGGTGCCCGGCTGCCCAAGGGCCCTGTGGGAAGGTCCCTCTAGGGTCAGGGGTTTCATACCTAAATCTCGTTCTATGGTAAAATGCACATGACCTCACACTTCCCGTCATAGCCACCGCTCATGCCCCATTGGCTGAAGCACACATGTGGTGTGTGGCCTTCACCATGTCTGTCTCCCCGACTCTTCCCAGCAGATGAAAACTCCACTGTGCGGAGTTACCACATTCATCGTGGAGGAACACGGACTCTCTGTTTATGGCACTGCCTGGGAGCACCAGCTCCCGGGAGGGGCTCCGTGGGCCTTTGGGGTCGGAGAGGGAGAGTGCGGGTCCAGGGGGCCCTGATCCCTGCCCCTCCTGGATGCAACCAGCCCAGCCCCACAGGCTGCTGCCCCTTCCTGCTGGTCAGACACAAGGTGAGGCTGCCTGTGGGAGCTCACGGGGCCTGGGGAGCCTAGGGTGTGTGGGGGGCGGGGGGAGCCCCAGGGCTCTGGATCCCCTTGGTCACAGCCCCCAGAGCTGCCCTCGGGGCAAGAGGGGGGCAGCTCCTTCAGCCACTGCCTGCCGGCCTGCCTCCCACTCCCAGCTCAGTACAAAGGGTCTCTACTTCCTCACTTCCCTAGCACTTCTGGATCTTTCCAGGAGATCTTGGATGTCACTGTCCCAACTGCTGCTCCTCACTGACCCTGCTGCTTTGGGGCCATCACCCCTCCTTCCTGCCTAGAGAATACTCGGCACCAGTCGCCCGCGTCCTGCCCTCCCAGCGCGGCCCTCTCTCTGCTCCCCACCTCCCCAGCACCCGTCCCTGTCCTTAGAGGTCTCCCGCATACCCGCCTCCTCATGTCCCTGGTAGCCTCCATCCCCTGCATCTATGTCTCGCTGACCCCCCAGCCTTGCCCTCCTGCCCCCACCCTGCCTCATTCCCATGCTCACCAGCCCAGCACATTCCTACCTCGATGCTACGCAAACTCGTCTCACTTAATTTTAAAAACCTGATTTCCACACGTCTCCCTCCTCCCTGGCCTCCTGGCTCATGTGGCGTTCCTGCGGCAGGCGGTGGGGCCTCCAGCTTCCACCCAGAAACCCAAGCCAGACACACACTCCCCCTGCACAAGACACCACAGGGAGGCTGACCAGTGCCCTGCTGGACTGGGGGATGGGGGGCGGGCACGGCTGGTGGTGCTTCTGGGCAGGGGGCTTGGGGAGACCTGAATCTCCCCAGCCTTTGCTGTCCAGGTAGCCCAGACTCGGGCTTTCCCTCAGAGCCTCCGACACTCTGATCATTCAGGGTGACAGCCCCTTTGTGGGGTGGCCATGAGGTCTTAGGGAGGTGACGCGCTCCAGCACTGGCCACGACATGCTAGTGGGTGGTGGCATCGCCCCCCACAGACCCGCCTGTCTGAGAACCCGAGTGCCCAGTTTACAGTTTGAAGACCAGAACTCCCCCAGAACTCTCCTGGGTGTTTTTGGACTGCTCGTCATTTATTCTTCCATTCACACATTTATTGAGCACCTACAGTATGCAGCCAGTCTGCTGGGCTGAGGATACAAAGGATGGTGGGGAAGCGTGT
Organism: Mustela nigripes; assembly: GCF_022355385.1. Taxonomy (NCBI): domain Eukaryota; kingdom Metazoa; phylum Chordata; class Mammalia; order Carnivora; family Mustelidae; genus Mustela; species Mustela nigripes. The sequence goes on from NC_081570.1 coordinate 6,260,359, forward strand.
CGCTCTTAGAGACCTCTCCGTCTAGCGGGTGAGACCGGCCAGACTCTGGTGATGACCTTCCCAGGGTGTGCTGGAGAGGCTGACGGGGGGCTGGGGGGTCGGTGGGCGGTCCAGGTGGAAGGGCGGTGGGTGTGGGAGGTGAGCATGGCCTGGCGTGTGGCCAGGTGGGGGCTGAGGGAGAACAGAGGGGCCAGAGGACACTGGGAGGCGGCCTGTGGGGAGAGGGGCCGAGGCACAGGATGCTCTCTGGGAGGGTGAGCTCTGATGTGGGTTCCTCAAGGCAGTGGCTGAGGGGTGACTCTGGGGTGACCACATGTTTGGCTCTGTCATCTTTCCCCTCTCGGCCATGGGTCCCTATGGCAAGATAGCCTCCTCGTGGTGGACGCAGCTTCCTGCGCTAGTTTGCCCAGCACGTGTTCCCCATAAATAGCCCGGTTCCGACAAGGGAGAACATTCTGGGCACTGCAGAGCTGGGGGCGGGGGGCTGGGAAGAACTCATCTTCCTGCGGGAGGCCCCTCGCCCTCCAGCCCAGAGAGGGGAGGTGGAGCTGGATGGAGTCTTGGGGACCTGGGGGGAGGATGATGGGCCGGGACCCTGGAAGGGCGGACTGGGTGGTTTGGCCGTAATGGAGGACAAAGGGCACGTGCAGAGCTCAGGTGGAGAAGAGGCAGCTTTGAGGGGCCGGTCGCAGAAATTCAGGCTGGGGATCCCAGTGACAGCGGTGACCACCCGGAGGCTGGCGGGTCCCAGTCGGTCTTCATATTGTCGGTGAGGTCCAGAGTGCGGTGCTGCCCCGTTTTACAGATGAGAAGACAGAGGCTTGGAAGGGGAGGCCAGAAGGGGAGGAGCAGGGAGCCCGGCCCTGTGGTCTGCACCCGGGTCTGCACCCACACCCACCAAACTCTGCCACCAAGAAGGAGAGCAGCGGCAGCGAGTGGCTTGAGAGGCTAGACCAGCCGTCGGCGCGGCCCACACCCTGGATGCGAGGAGTCACTGAGAGTCAGAGGGGCCCCGGTTTGTGGGGATACGACAGTACCCCCAGCAGAAATGGGATTGGGGGCTCCGTGGAGAGGCCTCTTAACACGCTCTGTGCTACTGACTCCTTTTTTTTTTTTTTTTAATTGAGGTGAATTCCATATTCCCTACAGCAGTCCATTCTGAAGTGAGTGGTTCCGTTGTGTCTAGAACATTCACAATCTATGCGGCCGCCTCTGCCTACTTCCCTGCATGATCGTCCCTCAGACGGAAACCTGGGGCCCGCTAGCGGTCACTGCGCCTGCCCCTCCCCCAGCCTCTGGCAGCCACCGGTCTGCCGTCTGTCTCTATGGATTTGCCTATTCCGGACATTTCCTATAAATGGAACCATCCACTCTGGGACCTTTTGTGTCTGGCTTCTGGCTAATTACGTTTGGCGTGGAAGATTGCAGTGTTTCCTGAATAGAAGCTGGGTTTCCCTTCCTGGCTCGCTTGGGGGCCCCTGGGAGGTGGGGACAGCTCCATTCAGACGGCTGGTCTGAAACGCTCGCCTAGAGCCGTGTAAACACCTGCTTCCCTCTCTGCATCCATCCCCACCCAAGACCCAGCCGCTGTCCTGCTGACTTTCTCATTGTTCTAAACTTTTTTTTCCAGTGATCTTTTAAAAACACCTGATGAGGTCCACGCCTGTCTTGAAGCCCATCAACAGCAATGCTGCTCTTAGGGAAAATTCTCATTCCCAAACCCGTGACATGGCCTCAGACGTGGCATGACCTCGTCTCAGGTCCGCTTGGTGCCACCACCCCCCTACCTAGAGCAGCAAGGCCCCATGTGTCCCCATGTGTCCCCCGTGTCCCCCCAGGACCGGCTCTGGGGCTGGGGGTCAGTAACTCATGGAGCTTCTTGCTCTGTGTCCACCCTTGCCAGGGTCAGCGGCACCCCAGCCACAGGTCCTGCCTCGGCGGTCCCTGCAGAGTCACAGTGCCATCATCATGGCTGGGGTGGGGGACCGTTTGTAGAGGCAGCACTGCTGGGTTGCCCCCCAGCACGGGAGAAGACCCGACCTGTCACACTTCAGGGCATGTTGGCTCTTTCGTTGTTGGAGCCCTTGACAACTTGCCCCCCCCCCCCCCGCCGTTTCTAGTCCATTCTCTGGCTACTGTTTCCGTGAGGCTGTCTCTACTCCTGTATGCTCCGAGTCGGAAATAGCTTGGACCTTGATGCGACGCCTGCTGGATGTGAGGCACTGTGCGTGCTGTTGTCGATGGGTTTCAAAAAAGGAGGGTCCTTTGTCCCCCCCTTTCCAGATGAGGGAAGTGAGCCTCAGAGACCTTTCCCGAGTCGCAAGAGGGGACACGGCCGCGTGGCTGATGGAAGGCTGGCCTGATTCCACACACCGGGCTCATTTAGCCCTTCTTAGCACCAGGCCTGACGCCGGAGGCGTGCGAAGCTGCCTGAGGCCTCGAGCGTCCGTGTTGCAGCAGGTGGAGATGACAGGTGTGGGCAGGAAGCACTAGCTCACTGTCAGGTGTGCTGGGCAGGCCAGAGAGCCTCCATGCTAAGCTGGGGGGCGGGGTCTCATGTTGGGGGCGGGGAGGTAGAGTGACCCCAAGGAGGAGGAGGATCATGGGAAGGCTGCTGGGGAGCAGGGAGGCCTTGAATGCCAGGCCTAAGTGTGGATAGGAGGTGTCCTTGCGTCCCTTCCTGGCCCCAGGCACCCCAAAAGCGAGGAGGCACTGATAAACTAGGAACGTGTGTCTCCACCTGCCTCTGCCTCCTTCATGGAACACTCTGGCCAGGTCCTCTTAGTCCAAATCAAGCCCCTGGTCCTTTTCCTGGACGCTCTGGGGGGCTCTCCCAGCAGATCATTAACCATCGGTCATTTGGCTGCAGGTCTGACCAAGGCTGGGGTTTTTGGCCGGGGTGGTGCTGCACCCGTGACCTCAACCTCTCCTGGGATGAGAGCATGGGGAGGCTCCCCTGCACCCGCCGGGGCTGATTTCCCACCCTTGGAAGGCCACACGGGCCACGGGCCACATTGGTGGGATCTGTGGGCTAGGTTGATCCCAGGGAGCCTCATGAGATCCTGGACATAAAACACGGGATTCGGAGGATGGCTGTTTTGGGGGCAGGATGAGGGGCCCTGTGCCACATTCTTGGGGTCACCTACATGGACTTCTGGGGGACGAGCCCCGGGATAGATCCGGAAGATCTGGGAATCAGAAGACCTTTGCTTAATTACTCTGGAGTTTGGGGTAGGGGGAGACCTGTGAGGGTTTTTACTTGTCCGAGGGTCTTTGCAGCTTGGAGATTTCGAGAAGCTCCAATTTCAAGAAGCTCTAATGAGAAAGGTCACCTTGCATTTGTGAAGCTTGAAAGAATCATCTTAAGGGGCAACAGCAGTGTGGAATGTGTTTCATGATGCGTAAATCATCTATAAATGTCCGGGTCTCTTTGAACCAACTTTCATCATCTCTGGAGAAACGTGGTGTTCGAAAAGATACTGATGTCCCCCCCCCCCCCCCCGGCCCCTTTCAGTTCTATCTATTGGGCCAAATTTGAGCTGTTTTGTATTTTGTCTGTTTTATCCCCCCTCCCCCCCCCCCATACCTACCCACCCCCCAGGGTTCCAGCAAGCCTGTCTTCCTCACCACTGTGTCACACTTGGGGGTGTCTAGACAGCTCAGGATAAAGGTGTTTGTTTGTTTGCTTTAAATTCCCTCATCATTCAGCCAGCATTCGCTGAATGGCTGAGCTGTCCAGGCTGTCGCGGTGCCTACGCCGAGGGAGAGGTCCAGACAGCACCGGCCCAGGGGACCGTGTCTGAGCCGAGTCCTGAACGGAGACGGGCTGCCTCCCTCTGTCAGGTGTTCTCACCACCCCTGCTTTCTGCTGTCTGTGTTTCTGTGCATTTTTTTAAATGGAAGATTTGGAACACGTGCAAGGGGGTCTCATGAGCCCCACGTGTCCATGACCAAGTGCGACGTTACCACAGTCCCTGTGTCTCTGCACTGTGCACGAGACACCCATCTGTCTGGAAAGACGCTGCTCAGGGAATAAACGTGAAGCCCCAGAAACGGCCAGACGGGACTCGGATGCCACATCACCTGGCCCTGGTTCTGTGCAGTCTTAGGCTTCCAGCCCCCAGTGGGAAGATGGGTCACTTGAACCAGAGCAGTCTGACTCTGATCCTTTTTTTTTTTTTTTTTTTTTTTTTTGGTGGGGAGTAGGGTTCTGTGCAACACTTAACTCTTGGAGGAAATTAAACTGCTGAATATATGTTTGGGGGCCACTGTCCTAGAAGCAGACTAGGGGGTGGTCTTCTGTCTCCTCCTCCTGCCTCTGCCCTTCCCCCAAAACATTTTGCATAAACTGGCAGGAGTAGATTAAGGTCAATGTCGGGGCCAGGCAGAATGGTTCTGCCCTGACTGGCTGGGTGTTGGGTGTGAGCTGTGGCTTGATCTGCCATGTTTTGGATGTTAGGGATGTGACCTCTGTTTTCCTTCTGGAAATGGGTTTGGAGCCTCCATGGGGAACCAGATAAAAGAGCTGTGTTTGGGCAAAGTAGAAAAATGGAGTTGGTTTTCGCTCCTTAAGCCAGAGAATAAGCAATCACTGAGATACGGGGGCCCTTGCGATGGCCAAGTTTTTGCCTTCATGTCCTTGTTTTGCCTGAATTTTTAAAAAGACAAAGCAGGTGGAACCCGACTTTGCTGGCTATTATAGTGGGATGCTGTCTCTTCGGGGCTCAGAGTGTATACAGCAGGAGCTAATCCAGGATTCGTACTGAGATCCAATTCACACGCCATGCTGCTTACCCATTGTAAATGTCCACTCCGATGATTGCTAGTGACTGTGCAGTGGGGTGGCCAGCAGCGCCAGCCCCGAGTTCATGACTTCTCCCTACCCTAGCGCAATCTGCAGGTGGGAGCCGGGAGGTGGGGGGTGGGGGTTGCAGTTGCGGCTCTTGCGAGCGCCTGTACCGGTAGAGACAGTGTCGTCCTGAAGTTTCTTGGGTCAGCAGCTCACGGGCTGCTCTCCTCAAGGACCTCCTCAAGCTCTCCCCTGTCATCTCCCTGATGGGCACAGTTCCAGAAAGCACCTGTTGAAGGCTGCCCGGGGAAGGGTTTGGGTCTGTGTAGAGGTTATCAAGGGGAGGGGTGACTGGCAGTAGTGCGTGCCGATTGTCCAAAGCTGGACCCAAGCTGTGTGTGTGTTTCCCAGTGGACTGTACACACTGACCACCTTTTCCTCCTGGGTTTAGACCCATTTGCTCATTGTTATAGTGAGCCGTCGCTATGTGCCAGGAATCATGCTCGGCACTTCCCGTACAAGTTATGTACTGTTCCCAAGAGCCCTGTGAATGGAGTTGGTTATGCCCATTTTACAGATGGGAAAACTGACCCAAAAGTCAAATACCTTGCCTGGGATCACACTGCCAAGAAGTCAGGCTGGGTGCAGCCCCTGTCTGTGCTCTTGAATCACGCCCCCACGAGGCCTCTGAGTGTGTAGAAGCCCCTGATCTGGGATGGGAGGGGATCAAAAGGCAGGAGCCATTGGGTCACCACACGGTGTTACATTATGTGATACGGGTGTGCCTGGAGCGCTCCAGGGGATGAGAGCTTTCTGGAGGAGAGAAGCCTTAGCCAGACAAAGGGGAGGGCACAGGAGGGGTCCCCAGGGGAAAGAGGTGCCAGAGCACAGACCAGGTGAGAACTCATTCCCCTTGGCCTGTCCCCTCTGTGTCTTGCTGGCCAACCCTTAGCAGGTACTGAGATCCTGAATCTTGTGTTTTCCCCTTCAGGAGTGACCAAGACAACTTGAAAATGCCCTCAAATGTTCTCTTGACATTTCAACATCTCTGCTGGGCTGTGACTAGATCCGGCTGTGTCCATGCAATCCTACCTCCCCTGGCCCCTCCAATAAACAAAACAAGCTGGCCAGCTGGGGGAGCGGGGGGGGGGGGGCTGGGCGGGGGCTTCCGGTTCTGCATGCAGCCCTCCTAGGGGGCCCGCACCCCAGCACCTTGACCCCCACCCCCACCTTCTGCATGCCTATAGCGGGGAGGAGATGCAGAGCGATGCCCTCTTTTGGTTCATAAGCAAAAGGAGAGGGAAGAAATTAGGGAAGTGAGGGCAGGACCCCCAGCACTTGGTTCTGCTCATTGTCTATTAAATCCCATAAAGAATTTCAGAACAGGGGCGCCTGAGTGGCTCAGTGGGTTAAGCCTCTGCCTTCGGCTCAGGTCATGATCCCAGGGTCCTGGGATCAAGCCCCGCATCAGGCTCTCTGCTCAGCAGGGAGCCTGCTTCCTCCTCTCTCTGCCTGCCTCTCTGCTTGGTTGTGATCTCTCTCTCTCTGTCAAATAAAAAAATACAATTTTAAAAAAGAAAAAAAAAAAAAAGAAGAATTTCAGAACATTACTATCTCATCCCCGAGCTCCCCTTGGCCAGGCTGGAGCAGTGGTCTTCCTACATCACCTTGTTTTTCTCCAAGAAAAATCAGCCTGCAGCATCAGACTTTAATTACCTTCCCGAGGGACACTTCCTGTGGATATTTCTACTGACAAGTGGCTGAGGTCGTGCTCCTACATAAAATTAGGGTTTTAAACTGGGTCACAAACTCAGATGCCCCCAGGGGCCGGGAAAGAGGCAGAAACGAAACATCAACACCTGAGTCAGGTGGAAGGCTATAGGGAGGGGGCAGGACTGTGGCAAAGCAGAGTACGTCTGTCCTCTGTCCAGGAGTGGCCTCTCCTACCCAGGACAGTGGGGTCCAATGCACTGAAGTGTCCATTTCTTTGTCCCCCTAAGAGAAGCCAGGAATCCAGGCGTTTTTTGTGTTTTAATGTAGGCAGAAAACGTAGAGGGTTTTTTGTTTTTTAAAGAAATGGCACAGCATACAATGTCTGAGCCTTCCCTGTGCAGGTGAGGAGGACAAGGCCACGGAGGCCAGTGGGTCACGGAGCTTCAGGGTTCAGGAATCTGGAACTGGACTTGTGGGCGCCTGGCCTGGCCCCTCTCCACCTCCCCAGGGCCGCCTCCTGGGTAAGGCAGCAGGGCTGGAAACCAAGTCAGCCAATTGCCCTGCAGCAAGCAGGACAGGACCCAGAGAGACCGAGCCCTGCAACAGTCCTTCCGCCACCGTAGCTCGCAGCAAAAGACACCTGCCTACTGCAGAGTCCCCGCCTTGCTGCCTGTCGGCGGCATGACCCGAAGCACCTCACCGAGATGGTCTCTGTGATCCGGCAGTGCTCCTGGTAGGTTCTGTTGCCCCCACTGCACAGATGAGGAAACTGAGACCCGCAGGGGTTCAACTGACTGGATGGGGTGGGAGCTGACGCCTGAGCCAGGGCTTCTCATCGCCGAGTTTCCCAAAGTGGGGTTCGGGCACAGAGCAAGGAGTGCGTTTCACCCTTTTGGACCTGGTGCGAGCAGACCCGCCCTCACGTTCGGCCCTGGCCGGGGCATCCCCTGCAGCGTGAGGGACCTTGCCCGCTCCGCCCCCCCCCCCCAACTCTGGATGGGAACCTCGAGAGCCCCAGCGGCCCCACCTACTGCAGGACCCACTGCGCTGCTGCTCACGAGCTTGCTGACTAATTCCTTTTGCAAACGGTTCAGTTTCACATGCTTCAGTTTCCAGTAACTACGTGGGTGGATTTGTTTCATTTAAGGGGAAAACAAAACAAAACAAAACATGGAGGGGGTTTTCTTTCCCAAGAAGAGGACTCGCCAATTATGGGTTTAGTGCGTGTGGCCCCGGGGCGGCCCGGTGCGGTTCCACCGCCCGCAGGGCCACTTGGCAGGCGGACTCCGAGGGAGAAATTGCTTAGTCATGTACAAGCGGGGGACCAGGTGCGGGCGGTCAGGGAGGTGCCCTGGCCCTGTGCTCTTCCCCACTCGGCCCTGCAGGCAGGGGAGGTGGGGGGCCGTGGTGCCAGGTGGGACAGCGGGCCTCGCCCACTGTGGGGCTCGCGGCACCCCCCAGGGGGAACTGGCCTGGAAGGAGACGCTCCCCAGCTGGCCTGCCCCCAGCTTCAGGTGAGTTGGGGAGCATGCTGTGCCTGGGCACGTTAGAGGCGGTCCCCAGGGGACAAAGGAGGGGTGCTGTGGGCGGGCGTGGGTGTGTCTTCCCGCAGAGGCTTGACCAGATAATATCAGCTTGCTGATTTGGCGTGGGCACTGGCCATGCGTTTGTGTCAACCTTGGGCAGAATCCTGGGTGTGACCCCTTTAGCTGCTGGAGATGGAGGTTACTGCAAAGGGGCTGATTGGTGAAGGGGATGCCTGGGGGTTCAGGGCAGTCGCTTTTCACCAAGAGATCAGGGATTGTTGGGGCATCTGGGAGCCCATATGCATTCCACAGGCCCAGGGCACCAACGCAGCCCTGTGTGAGGTCTCTGGGGCATGGGTCTCTCCTCCGGAGGAAACCACCTTGGGAAGCTGTGTATAGTCTGGCTGTGGGAGCTGGAGCAGTTAGGAGCCTGGCTCAGGAATCAGGTGGAGGTGGCTGGAGTCCTGCTGTGGTACCTGCCCCTGTGATCTGGGCCTCAGTTTCCCATCTGTGAAATGGGGATGTAAGAGTACCCCATGGATGGGGACGTTGACTTGGGTGAACTTAGGTGCTGTCCTTCCCATAACTGGGATTCAAGGCCTGAGGTGGCACGGGGCCTTCCCTCCCATGTGCCTTCCTGCTCTGAGGGAACGTGTCTTGGAATTTATAATCTTTAGTCCTGGCCTTTGAGAACTTGCCTAGTGTGCTCTCTGGAAGGGAAGAGGGCAAATCGACAGTTAACTCTCCAACAATATTATCCTAGGCAGAGGGTCATAAAGGCAATGAGCGGTGAGAGGAGTTCTGGAGGACTTAGTTGGGATTCAGAGTTTACTCTTAGCAGGCAAATCTAGGAGGGCTTCCTGGAGGAAGTGATGTTGACGCTGAACCTTAGGATGTGTAAGAACTGGAGAGAAGGAGGGGAAAGATCTGTCACTGGTGGAAGAGGCTGTCCATATGCCACTCCGCTAGGAGCACAGAGAGTACCCAGTGTGGCGTAAGTGCTTAATAAATATCCTCAAAATCAAGGACTCTGGGATGTTTAGTTTATCTGGGAACCTATTTTTGTAGTTTTATCTGTTTTTATAGATGTGGAAACTGAGGCTCCCAGAGGCCAAGTAATGTGTCTGGGATTCAGGGTGGAAGCTAGAATCAACACTCATGGCCTTCCTAGGGTGAGGGGTGAGGGGTGAGGGGCTGCCTGCCGCAGGGCTGCACTTCCAGAGGCTTCTTGAATGGGTGTATCTCATTCTTCATCCGCACTCCCTTCACCCCACAGGTTGGCCAAAAGCCTCTGTGTGCCGGGCTCTGCCCTGGTTTGCCCAGCGGGGCATATAGACAGACACACGGACATGGGCCAAGACCGAAAGGGGAGCCCTGCCTCCGTGTCCTTGCCTGTGTTGGGTTTTTAAGCCCGTGCTGTTCTGGAACTGCCCAGTACCCTGGGCCTGCCCTGGCGAGCCCAGGCTGGGTGAGATGGGGTGACTGGGCGTCCCCCAGGAGCCAGGGGAAGCGCGGTGGCCAAGCTCGGCCCCTGACAGCCAGGTGGGGACCACAGGAAGCCGGTGCGCTCACTCCCTTTCCGGGCAGGTTGGGGAGACGTGGCGTGTGTTCTGGGAAGCTGCAGTGTGGGGAGGGAGGGGTGGTGTTTCCTGCGGCCTGGCCGGGGAGGGGGTGTGGGCCGGGGCCGCGGGCGGGTGGGGGTGAAGGCAGGCGAGAGCACCGGGGCCACGGCTGCCCTGCAGAGCCATGGCTCTGCCACCCCCGCTCCGGTCCCTCTCCAGCTGCCCGGCCCGAGGCGTAGACAGCACCTGTCTACAAGGGGGACGGGGGCGGGAAGGAGGCCAGCATCCCACACCTGCGGCCCACGGGGCGGTCCTGCTACGTTCCTTTGTTCCTGAGCACGGCCCTTCCGGCTGCCGCTCTCGGGGTCCCCGCGTCCTGGAGAGACCACGAGGATTGGACTCTGGCTTCTGGCCTGGATCCCAGACCAGTCAGCCTTTTTGAGTCGCACGTTCCACTCCCGTGAGAGCTCACCTTGTGGAATCATCACAGGGGCTCCACGAGGGTCGTGTGGGCCGTGGCCAGTTGCCTGCTTCATTCAGACAGTCGGTCCCCGGCCCGTGCAGCCGTCCGGCGGCTTACCCGTTCGGTGCGGGCTGGGGATGCAGCCGCACGAGGCAGGCACCTGTCCCGGAGGGTTTGCCGTCCGTGGTGGGGACGGTCACTTGAGCTGTAATTACAACACCGTGTGACCGGTGCAGGGAAAGCTAACAGGAGGGAACCCAGGAACGCAATCTGGGGAGGGTCGTCCTGTAGCAAGCCCTGAGGAGTAGGCAGGGACTAGAGAGGTGGGAGCCCCGGGGGAGGGGGTGGTGTGGGGAGCCCAGGAACAGCATGCGGGCTGCAGCTCTGTGTGGACCCAGCAGGCCGGCCAGAGAGGAGGTGGGCAGAGGCCCGGCCTCATGTCGTTCACCGTGCCCGTGGAACATGCCCCCCTGCCCCCCACCCAGATCAGGGCTTCACCTCACACGCTACCCCCTATCTGGAGCCTTGAAGTGCAAAGACAGAAGGAGAGGCCAGCAGGAGGGATGAAGACAGTCCCCGGGGCCCTCTGGCTGTGACCCCTCCCTGGGAGTTGAGGAGGAGGTGGGACCATCTTGGGTTAGAGGCTGGGTGAGGTTGCCTGGCCTCCAGGCCTCATGGGGCGTGGGGCGACAGGGCAGGGGGGAATTGGATTGGGGTGGCAGGGGGTGATGAGTTTAGTGTGGCTTTGAGGCGTGAGATCCTTCCAGACCCAGGTGTGGCTGGCGTGGTTTGGGGGGGGGGCATGGATAGGGCCCCCTCTCATAGAGAGGGGGACTTCAAAATATGTCCAGCCTGGTGGTTAGAGACAGGTTAGCCCATTTGAAGAGCGCTCCAAAGTCCATACCCACTGGTCCTGCGGCTGCTTGAACTGTTGGCCTTGGGTGGGAAGCCTGTCCCCAAGCCTCCAGCCCTAGACTTCCTGGGAGGACCCTGGCTAGGTCTGGCTCTGGGCTGGCCACCTGCCTGCCTGCTCCTGGGGTCAGAGGCAGGGTACTCTCCTTTTCCAAAAGGTGAAGGGGAATCTGTGCTCTCAGTTCCCACTGGGTCAAGTGACTTCTGTTGTGGCACGCAGATACTGCTTAGGACAGGGCCAGAGCCCCCTGCCAGGGATCCCAGATATCCAGCTGGTGTCTCTTTCTCGCTCTTTCTGGGCTCATCCTACCCCCCCCCCCCACTTTGGTTTCTCTTTGCCTCCCTCTGAAATTTTCATAGCAGAAACTCCCTTCTGCAAATATTTACTGAGCACCCGCTATGTGCCAGCCATTGTTTTAGGCAGGGGGTCAGAGCAGAAACAAAACAGACCCGAGGGTGATAATTAACCTCCATTGTGTCTGGGGCATCTCTATGTTGTGGGTCTACCTGCAACACCTCCTCCCTCCCTCCTTCCCCCTGGTGGGCTTTAAGCCCCTCTCACGGGTCCTCCCCACTGCCGTTTACAGATGTGGTGTGCCTGTTTCCTGTTTAGCAGGTCTTGGAAGGTTCTAGAGAGCCAGGAAACCCCTTTGTATCTTATTGTCCCAGAGCACTCCATTGATGGGGCATCTTGTACCCACAGTGGACTTGCTCAGGGTTCCTGATTTATTCCTTGATACTCAGAGGAAGCCTGTACCCAGCCCCCTTCTGCTCTTGTGTTTCAGGCAGTGGAGCAGGAGAAATGGTTCACCTGGTGACAGGAGCTGGGGCCTGTCTCCCTGCTCAGTGCCTGTGTGTGGGGCTTGTGAGGAAGACAGGAGGCACCATGGGGTCTTGAGAGATGTGGTGGGAGTTGCTGAAACACCCGCCAGGGCAGACCCCTTGGTCCTAGCACTGTGGCTGGGACACTGTGAGGCTCGGTGGGAATTTGCCGAATGAACCTCACTCCTGCTGATCATGACTTTCCTTTTGAAGGTGCCCCCGTGGAGGGCTCTGGGTCTCTTTATTTCCTTGGTGGGGGGAGGAGGGTTTTCAATTATGTCACTGGAGGTTTTGAGGCCATACCTGCTCCTGTGGCTGTTGAGGTGGGGTGGAATTATGGGATGTTCTGCTTCATGAAAGGTTGGTGTGACTGGGAGGGGTCACCCCCAAGACGCCAGTGGAGAAACCTCTCCCCCTTTTTAAACAAGCATCTTTGCCTCTGCTCCATACATATCTCGGACTCCCCGAGTCTCTGACCCACTCCCTAGACTGGACAAGGGACACACTTTGGCTGAAAAAGCCATCAGTGTGCTTATAGGTGTTGGAGATAGTCCTGTCCCCCCTCAAACCTTCTCCTCCGACCCCCCCCCCCCCCCACACGTGACAAAAGCCCTTAAACCTTTCTAGTTCAGTCTGCAGAGGCATCCCAGGCGCTGGGCCTGAAGCATTTGCATTCCTAGGACTTAGCCTGATGCTTTGAGTGTCAAGTTTCTGGGTTAGTGGAACAGGGAGCGGGAAGCCAGAGCTCTTTACAAAGAAAGCATGTGTGCGGTGGAATTCCAAGTATCCGGGATGGCACGGGGTGGCCTCCAAGCCTCAGAGAGAGTTCTTGGGGGGAGAGCAGACCCTGTGTGACCTTTGTATGCAGGCCCTGACCTTGGTACCTGCTGGGGAGGTGTCTGGGCAGCTCCGAACACTTACTATTCAGCCAGATGTGGGTGAGAGTTCCGCCGGGGCCGCGTAGGCAGTGGCGAGGGAGGCAGACACGGCAGCTCAGTGCTGTACATGATCGCCTCTGAGACCCACGGAGAGAAAGGGTCACCATTTTTTTTTTTAAATAAGCTGCCGAGGGTCACCGGACCATGTCATGGATGCCAGGACCAGCCTGATTTCAGCGATGTGAACCGTGAGTCATCCTGAGTCATGAGAGGCAGAATGGGGGCATTGGACTGGCCAGAGGCATGGTCAAGTTCATGGGGGACGTTCGTTCAGCTGCGGGGTGGGGTAACCCGGGTGGCAGGTCATGGGCAGAGTGGGGTAGGGGCCGTGAGCATCAGCAGCAAGGTCTGCAGCCTCTAACCCAATCGGGGAGCAGCCGCGACGTGTCTGTTGTGCAGAAAGGCAGAGGCCATCCTGGGTAACGCGCACCTGGGACTAGCAATGGGCAGGGGCTTCCAGCACCTGCTCCCCTGAGCTCCCATCCTTTAGTAATGACTCCGATCCCCAGGACTTAGTCCCTAGGGCCGGAGCTCCTTCTTTGCCTTGGATCTGTCTCTGTGCCTTCCTTTTCAGGAGCACTTAGTACAAAGCCGGCACCGGGATGCATGTGCGCCAGCCTCGCCTAACCCTGAAGCCACCCCTATGGACACAGATACGGTTCTTGTCCTCATTTTGCAGATGGGGAAACAGAGGACCCGAACATCTCAGGTCTTCGCTGGGGAAGGGTCAGAGCTGGGAATTGAACCCATCTCTGATGTTCACTGGTTTTGGGGGGATTAGTGTTGGTTGTTCCCCTGTTCATAGGGTGACCTGACTAATGGTTGATTGAGAGCAGGTGTCTGTGAATAAGGCCCAGAGTGACGAGTGTTCCTCAAAGCTACGAGAGGTGGTGTAATTCTTGGGGAGATGTGTGTGTACGGGCTCCTGGGCCAACATTCTGGGGAGGCCAGGACCACCTCTGGTTCTACGAAGGCTGAAAATTGGCAGAATATTCCAGAAGGCCAGAAGAACCAGAGCAAGGTGGCAAGTTGTTGAGCTGATCAGCCCCACTCTGGCCACTCCGACAGTCAGCAGGGGTGGAGGTGCAGCTGTGGGGGCCCCTGGGATGGGGGGGAGTGCCATATTGGACCACCAGACACCTCCGCCCCCCCCCCCAGCCTCCCTTTCCTTTGTCGTCCGGCTGCGTCCGACGTCTAGGCTTGCAGGGAGGTCCCTGAATGGGCCTTGGAAAGAGGTCACTCCCTTCCCGTGCTGCTGGCACTGACCCACATGTGACCTTCCCCGTGGTGACTGTGTCTGGCTGTCCCTCTTTGATGCTGTCTGTGGAGGGGCTGCAAATGTCTGGGGGCAAGGCGCCCCGGCCCGCCCCACCTCTGCTCTGGCCTCCCTGGACCTCTGCGTTCTGCGGCCCCTCCTCCCCTCGGCCACGCTGGGAAGGGGAAATCCACAGTCCTGACCCTCTGAGCATCAGACTTTTCCTCTCCACGAAGCGCCCCGGCTGGGCTGGTGGCTCGGACTGTCTAGATAGAACAGACCAGTTCCTGCTGGGCTGGAGCCGAGGCGGATGGGCGGCCCCACCGGGCCCCTCTCTGGCCCTCCGGCCCCTCTGCCTGGCGCTCAGCAGTGGACCTTCCTTCCGAAAAATCCCTGGGGTTTTTCTGTCTCTCCCCGGCTGGCTGGGGGAGCCCGTCCCTCGGGACCTGCAGGTGGAGGTCATGGTGAGTCTTGGGAGACGTTCCCGTGTAGCCTGGGTGCCAAGGCTGACCCCAAAGGTCCCCGCTCCTCGTGTCCTGATGCCCAGAGGGCCGTGCTGGGCTGCGTTGCCGCCTCACCTGGGCCTGGAGCTCTGTCTGCCACGGAGGGCTGAACTCGGGCTTAACTTTTAGTCTTGGCGTCCAGAAGTGCACGCAGCGGAGGATGGAGAACGTGAGGCCTACCTCCCCTCAGGAGCCGTTTTCTTCTCACAGTTGACTGCCCCTGTGTCTTTGGGCACCTGGAGCCCCACTGGGCAGATTCTGAGGAAGTGGCTTTTGCAGATCCCTAGGGCTCCTCGGCCTCCAGGGAACCAGGCCATCTCCTCGTCACTGACGCTCCTGCTGGGTGTCCGGAGAGGGGGTGAGTCGTTAGGGTCCGCTGTGATGCTCACAAGGTGGGAGGGCCCTGCCGCTTGGGGCCTCAGAGCCACGGGCTACGTGCCTTTTCCCTTCCTTCCTCCCTGTAGCCAGTGGAAAGTTCGGGGGGATCTTTTTCTGTAGGAAGGAGAACCAGGATACAGACCCCAAGGGGCAGGGGGTCACGTGCAGGCTCGATGCACACCAGCCATGGGGAAGGCACCTGAAATCCAGCTCCAGAACCCCTGCTCGGGGCACCCTGGTTACTGCATTCAGTCACGGTTCCTGGCGGCTTTTTCTCTTTCTTCTTCCTACGCTTTTTAGGGCGTATCTTTGATGCGCGCCAAAATAGGGGACCAAATCCCAGGGGAGGACCACTGCGTTCGTGCTTCTCTTAGCAAGCTGCGAGTCGATGAGTCAGATGCAGCTGGCACGGGCTCGGGCGGGCAAGCACTGGCGTCTTTTCACCACGTGGACCCACTGCGGGCTCTGCGCCGGCACACAGTGGGGCCGCACGTTTCCTCACGTCAGCGCATTGCCTCCCGATGCGCCATGGTCACACCTGCCGCCCTCCTCTGGGGCGGGCTCCCCCGCCACCCCGAGCTCGCCGCATAGTAGGTCCTCAGCGAGGTCTTGGTGGGGAACGTGGGTTGCGTCCGGTGCTGTTGGCATGTCCCTTGACGTCCTCTGTGGTGTCTCTGGGCCCAGCCTCGGAAGGGTCCGCTTGGAAGGGCTTGGGTCCGGACACTGTGTCCCCGACAGGGAGGCCAGACGGCTGGGGATGCAGCAGTGTCAAGACAAAGGCCTAGTTGTGCCCTCGGAGAAAACCCAAACCTGGTTTCCCTGTGGCTGAAGCTGCCAGTGCCCAGCCCGCCGTGTTCCCATAAAGGGAACTTTGTGTGTGGCTGCCGGCGGGGAGGAGGGGGTAGCCGGCGCCTCCCAGCACCCAGCCTCTCCCCGGGAGCGGGTGTGCCGCCTGGGAGCCGCCGCCCGCTGTGATGATAACTCCTGTGATCCCTGACCTCTCGGAGCCGACACTGGCCAGACGGTCGCATTTGGGACAATCAGTCTGTTCTCCGTGTCACGGGGCCAGCACTGTCGGATCCAGACCAGACACATTCTTTCTTGGAAACCCGAGTGGGGGCGGGTGGTAGGGACAAGGCTGGCGTGGGAGGTGCCCTGTGAGCGGGTCTGTGCCAGGCGGGCAGCGGGGGGCTGCGGGAGTCCCATCTGGAAGCCCAGCTGCTGCCCCTGAATGGGGGGCTTGTGTGCACCCTTGAAGTTAGGACCCCAGGGCTCAGTGTGTGGCAGCTGACGGAGCCCTGCTTCTGCTCCCACTGCTGACTCGGGGTTTTCCACCAAAGGGCAGACGGCACAGGCAGAGAGGAAAGGGGCCAAGACTGTCTCCTGCTGTCTGGGCTCGTCTGCCCTGCCCACTAGGGATGGTTTGGGCTGTTTAGGGGTGAGCTCTTGCCGTGTTTGGAAACCGGGTTCTCAAGGAATGAGGGGGCGGGAAGGCAAGTGGAGGCAGAAAGTCTGCAGATCCATTGGGGGAAGTTTCTAGAGCAGATAGGGGACATAGAGGGGGGTGCCTGACTCTACCTTCCAGAAGCGGTCCATGCAGGTAGCATTTCCATGGAGCTTGGCAGTGTGGACGGTGGCACTGTGGAATGGAAAGAGCTGCTCACTCATTCTACAAGTATTCATTGAGCACCTACTGTGTACCGGGACTGTTCCAGGCCCTGGAACATAGAGGTAAACAAGACACCTGCCTTTATGAAGCAGATGTTCTCAGTGGGGAGCAGATCTTAAGCAGATAACCAAGAATGTCATCAGAAAGTGCTGTGGGGAAGAGCTGAGTGGGGTCCAGGGATGGGTGTGCTGGGGGCAGAGAATGTTTGCCATGTAAAGTAGTAGCTGGGAAAGGCCTCTGTGATGACGCGACCTTTGAGCAGACGTCTGGTGGAAGTGAGGGGCTAGCCATCCGGGTATCCAGGGCCAGTGCACCTGGTACCATGCAGAGGGTGTAGGACGTGCAAAAACCCAGAGATAGGGGCTTATTAGCATGTGCTGGGAACAGCCAGAAGTCCAGGGAGGCAGGACAGAGTGTGGAAGGGGAGAAGGGAGAGGGGGTGCACGGGGCTGGGCTGTGGGGGCCTGCGGGCCACTCGGAGACACCTACTCTTCAGTGAGTGGAACCACTGGAGAGTCTGGGCAGAGGAGACTGGTGTTGAGGCCCAGGAGGGGCCAGTGAGGTGGGGAAGATGGCTGTGGTCTGGATGCATGGAAGGTAGGCCTGGTAGGGTTTGCTCCTGGACAGGCTTGGATTTCTGCCTTGTCACTTGTATATACCATGTCGATGGATAAGGTGCACTGCTCTGAGGCAGGGTTTTCCTTCCACCTTCGGCAAACATTTATTTGGTGCCCGCTGTGTGCCAAGCTCTGGGCTGGGTACTAGAGCATCCTGGTGCCTGCTTCAAGGAGGGGGAGGCAGGAAAGAAAACCAGCCACGGTGTCTCTCACTGGAGTGAGCCGACCAAGGGGCAGGGCTCGGGTGCTCAGCACGTGTTCGAGAGACCAGTTAATGAATGTAAACAATACACAGGTGCTGAGAGGCACAGAGTGGGGGCATCTATGTGACATGGGGAGGAGGCCAGAAGGCTTTCCAGAGGGAACATGTCTGTTCAAAGTCTCCATGAAAAGAAGTCGGGTAACCCCAGGATGCTTGGGTGGAAGAAACAGTATGAGCAAAAAAGTAGTCTTCAAAAAGCTTGTCTTGTGAGTCCATTTGGACTTTCCCATTTGCAAAGGACAGACAACCCAGTACAAATAGCCTTAAGCAAAAAGAAGCTGGTTTGCTGAACTGGATGAAGCCGCTAGAAAGTCAAGCGGTTTCAGGCATGGCTGGATCCAGGGGCTCAAACCTCAGCATCAGCTAGTGCCTCTTGGTCTTTAAGCACCTGCCTTCTTTGTTTTTGCCCTTGTTCTCAGAAGGTATTTAAGCCAAGGTCCCAGGACTGGTTCTGAGTGGTCTCACGGTCACAGGGGTGGGTGATGTCCTGATACAGTCGCCTGAGCCCGGGTGCCCACCCCTAGAGCCTAGGGTAGAGCAGGACCTACCCCGGCCCAGGGCAGGGGGTGGGGAGGGGGAGCCCTCCTTGACAGAATCAAGCTGCATCACCGGAACATGAAGACCCCCACCCCAACTTGTTAGGGACCCCGTGCTTGTTTTCAGCGGGTGGTTATTTGTGTCTGGTGGGCAAGGCTGGTGGCAGGGAAGGATTGGGAAGGAGGCTAGAGAGGTAGTCAGAACCAGGGCACGTGAGAGTTTGACCATTGTTTCTGAGGTGGCCCCGTGCCTGGTACATCGTGACCGCTCAGCGAACTTAGCTGCGATGACCTGTTTCATGGGCGCCTCCAGATGGTTCCAAGCAGGGAAGCGGCACAGGGAGAGGAGTGCATGAAGGGGTCCCGTGCAGGGCCCGGGCCGGGCTGGTGACCACCTGGGAGGACACGAGCGGTCAGGACCTCGGGGGCAGACGCCGCGCACGGCCGGGGGCAGGGGAGGCCCATCCTGCCCCCGCCTCCTCGGAGGTGGGCCCTCGTGCTGGCTCTCATGCTCCTGTCCCTCGGAGGCCGTCTAGACCCACTCGGGTGGCAGACTTGAAGCCCGGCATCCTCATCCTCACGGCCCTTTCCGCACTGGGGAGCCGTGACCTCCACGTCCCTCTTCGCCGCAGGCTGATGTTTGTGGCGGTTGAGCTGGTGTGTTTCTCGAAAAGCAGCCTGTGGTCCAGTGAGGCCGGGCTCCCCTTTTCCCTTAGGCAGCTCTGCTTCCTGGACTGGCACTAAGCTCCCTGCGGCTGAATGTTTTTGCTTCAGAAACCTTGAGGGAAGATGTGTTTGTGTCCGTGCGTCTGCCTCACTCCTCCTGGGAGAGAGAAGATGCTACAAGGGGTCAGGAGTCCCTGAGGTCAGAGTGCATTCTGTGTGTCCCCGGGGGTGTGGCTGGGCTAGCCCCTGGCATTGGAGAGGTCACACAGAATGTTCTCTGCGGGGCCGAGTTTGTCCTTCCCTGCCTTTGGTCGGTGGGGCCGTTGGTATCCTGAGATTTCTTGGGGAGTGAGGTGTCACCCCGCGGGCCTGTTGGGGAAGGCCTGGGTTTGGTCCTAGCACTCCCCCAGGGTTGCTCAGGTCACTTGTCTGAGCTTGCACCAAGGGGCCACCAGATGACCCTGTGGGACCCCCTGGAGCCCCCTAAAGTGTCTACAGAAGGTTAGTGGGTGGCATCTGGTCAGGACCCCAAAGTGCCCCTTGAGCAGCTCCCCTGGGGTCACTGCCTATGGCCCAGTGTTTCCCTGGTGGGTGGCCTGGCCTGGGAGGACTACAGCGGGGGCTGCTGGAGGTCCAGTGTGGGAACTAGGGGTTAGGCCTGAGAACCCCTCAAGGCTGCTGGGCCAGAGGAAACACCTCCCAGAAGGGAGCCACAGGTCGCTCCCCGCCCCCGTGCCCCCGCCCTCTTCCTTCCCGGCCTGGCAGAGGCGCGAACCCCGAGCTGGCTGTGTCCAAGGGGCTTTCCTCATTACTGCAGTTCGGTCTGCGTTGGCTTAATTTGAAAGACTTATTGCCTCTGAGTCAAAACACAAAAATCCCCCTGGATGTGCCACGGAGTTTGCCGTTGAAGGAGGAACTGGCGCCTTCTCTGGGGTGGGGGTGGGGGCGGGGGGTGCGGTCCCTAATCCTCTGCTTCCTGCCTGCAGCCAGGAGGCTTCTGGGTTCGGAGACCCCAGCCTCTCCCAACCCAGGGCTCCCCTGGGACGGGTGCTCAGGGCTGGGTAGACAGTGGCATGATTGCCCTGTGATCCAACTGGGAAGAAGCCTAGCCCCCCGCCCGACCTCGAGGCCCGAGCCCCTGCTGGTGCCGCCTGATGCTGGGAACCCGAGGCCTCCCGGGCACTCTCCTGAGATGGTCTGCCTGGGTGGGGGAAGAAATTCGTAGTTTGATTTTTTTTTTTTTAACCTCTTCCTGTTTGATTTCTATTTTTTTGATGTGTGTTTCATAATGTACGTCATCTCTCGATACAAAAACAGGTGAGTATCATGTACGCACAA
Organism: Mustela nigripes; assembly: GCF_022355385.1. Classification (NCBI taxonomy): domain Eukaryota; kingdom Metazoa; phylum Chordata; class Mammalia; order Carnivora; family Mustelidae; genus Mustela; species Mustela nigripes. Next base: position 6,280,308 of record NC_081570.1, read on the forward strand.
TGTATCTTTTGGGGGATACGTAATGAAAAGTTCGCTAATCCCGTGCATGACCAAAAAAGGCTGGTACGTAGTGCTACGTGCGGGGCTATGGTTCGTGAAGGCAGGAGACACCCCCGAGGTCCGGGGAAGGAAGGTGTGGGTAGGCGGGGCGCAACGGATAGCAGCATCCTGGCCCCACCCTGGGCTCGGGCATCATGTCGCATCCTGGGCACGTGGATGTGGGGCTCTGGGCCTGGTGGGACGGGCTCTTGGAGGAATTTGAGGGGAGAGGTTTGGCCCATTTTTTCCAGGGTAGACACCATTTCCTAAGGTCTAGACCAAGGGTCATTGAACTCTAAGAGCCGGAGAGTAAATATTCAGGGATTTTGTGGACCATGGGATCTCTGGATTTTGTGGACCATGGGATCTTTCTAGCAAGCAGGAAAGCAGCCAGGAGATGGTATGGCCACAGAAGGGCATGGCTGTGTACCGATACAACTTTATGGACAAAAACTGACAGTGGTCCAGACTGGCCCATGGGGCATCGTTGGCCAAGCCCTGGTCTGGATTAAGAGGATGGGGCCCAGCACAGCTGAGAGCCAGCTGCTGTCACCCACCAAAAAACAAGCCCCTGACCTTGCCGTCACAGATGAGTGCTCCAGCCAGATGCACGCATGGGCTTGGGGGGGTGGTGTGGACCCTACAGAGAGTTTGCTAAGCTGGGGCAGGTCAATGTCCCCTTTCCCCGACATAGCAGAGCACCCCCAACTCCAGCACTTTCTTGTTCTGGTCCTCTCAAACCAGATAGTCATGGCAGCGGGAGGAGGTAGGGCCCCTGGTCATGGTAGAATCACAAAGAAACAGAAACGTAAGGCCCATGGCAGTCGAAATGTGGTTGAAATGTCTCACTTAGAGTGACACAGAGGGCTAGGGACAGTGTTGGGATGGAGTTTCTGCTCGGTCACTTCCCTCCTGGCTCAGGAGAGCCACGGAGTTGGGGTGCCCCCCTCCTTGCCCTGATAGAGTCCCAGATGCTGGTGTCCTAGGTTGGCCTTTTGTCCACGGCGACACAAAGACAGTTTTGTCCAGGAGCGCACTGCATCCGTTCCCGTCTGGCTTTGCAGTTGGGGCACTGGTGACATTACCAGCAGGATCTTTTTTTGATGTAGGGGCTGTCCTTGCTCTGGATGAAATTTAGGGTACACACCACTAGAAGGTAGACACCTTCTACCCTAGGTCACAGCCACTGAAAATGTCTGTAGGTATGGCCTAACGTACCCTTGGCGGGGGGGTGTGTGTGTAAAATCACCCCAGTTGAGAATCACTGCTGTGTCTTAGTTAAGCTAGTAAGCGTGGACCCTGTGTTTTCTGGGATCGCTGATCGTGGTAGAAAGTTGGGCTGACGCTCTGACCGATTATAGAGACTCCCCGGGGGACGCAGGGCAATGAGGGAGGCAGCCCAGGCAGGAAGCTTAAAGAGTCCCGAAGGCATGAGAAAGTACTACGGTGGTTCTGTGCTGCATCATGGTTGGTGGCCACCTGTTGAGCGGTTCCTGGATGGGGAGACACGGCAAAAGAGGGGGACAGAGGTGAAATCTGGAGTGGATGGAGGGCATGCTCCCCGGGCAGAGGACTTCATGCGAGGGCAGGAGGGGAATGAACTTGTAGGCAGGGGGTGATGGAATGTTCAGGAGTGCTGAAGCAGGGTAGTGGGCGGCATGTATGAGGAGGGCACGGAACCGTGGGATGGAGAATCTTCTGGAAGGTGAACCTCACAGCCGACCAAGAAGGCGGTGCTGGAGTCTGGGAGACCTTGGACAATCAGCTGGAATGACAGTGAGCTTGGGTGTGGATGAGAGGGTTGTGGGCAATGTTCTGTGGGTGGTGTCATGCTACAGACATTTTCTTCTCGAAGCTTTGGTGGTATGAAGCTTTTGGAGCCTTCTCTCGGACTGCTTTCCAGAGTCTAGGGAGGAAAGTTGCACTGAGTGACACACAGCTGGTTTGGAGTGGCCAGCGGGCAGGTGGTCATGTCTGTGCCAAGAGAGAGAAACCAGACGGTTTGCGTGGGTCTCACAGCACCGTTCTGTGTAGGCAGGGTGTCCTTTCTCACCGAAGGTTGTGGAACAATTGTTAGGTGTCTGAGTTAGGGTGGGGCATACACCAGGGTTTCTTCCCAGACTAACAAGTTCATGGAGAGGAACGGGACAGCACCTTACAGTTGGTGGGTGGGCGGATTAGTTAGTTGGTTAGTTAGTTGTCATTCAAGGTGATGTGGAACTTGCAGGGGCTTCCAGAGGGCCACCTGGCTCTGTAGTGACAGCCTCCCAGGTCGGTGAGTAGGGTGACCTGACATTGGCAGTTGTGTGAGCCGAATGGAGGGCAGTGGGGCCGGGAGGAGCTGGTCGGAGTGAGCAAAGGGGTAGAGTGAGCCTTTCCATGACAAAGGGGGCTGAGATGCGTGTAGGAGCAGCCTGGGGTGCCCAGCTTAGAAGTCTGGACTTGATCCTAGAGGGAGGATGGAGCCACCGACGGCTTTAGGGCAAGGATATCATGGTGAATGCCACACGTGGCGTGTGAAGGAGATGACCTGTGCACGGTGCTGGGGCTTTTTTCACCAGGCGCTCCCAGGAGACATGACTCGATCTGAATCGGCATGGCTTGTAGTCGTCAGTTCTGCACAGGAAAAATACAGGGTTCGGTGCTCTCAACCCTCGTGCTTTTCTGTATGTAACTTTTTTCCACCACGAAAATACCTTTACTGTGCCTGCTTACAGTGTGCACGCATCGTGGGGACTCTGAGTGATGCGTGATGTGTAAATACAAAGAAGCATGCACCACCCGATCCCGAGGTCCCCGCACGAGCCCTCTGACCCCAACCGTGCCGGGCTGATGCGACTCACACATTCGCATCTTCAGGCAGACACGCTGGGAGCATTATTTCGCGTCTGCCTATGACCCGCTTCCCTTTTGTCCCTCTCGTCCCCACCCCAAACTGATGGCAACGCAGAGCTGGTCTTTCCAGCCTTCTTTTTCTTGAATTGCAGTGAAATCCGCGTAATAAGCTTTACCATCTGTGTTAGTTGTCTCGGCTTGCTGTAAGACAGTACTGCAGGCGGCGAGCTTAACCACTGGACATGTCTCACGGTTCCGGAGGCTGGACGTCCAAGGTCAGGGTGCTGGCAGGTGTGGTGTGCGGCAAGACCCTCTTCCTGGCCGGCATGCAGCTGTCTTACTGTGTACTCACCTGGTGGAGAGAGAGATCATCTCTCCAGGCTTTCTTCTTGGAAGAGCACTAACCCCATTCATCGGGGTTCTGCCCTCTTGACCTCAGCACCTCCCAAAGGCCTGATCTCCTCATAGGTTCACATTGGGGGTTAGGATTTCAACATATGCATTTCTGGGGGACACACCCTGCGAGTACGGAGCGCATCTTAACCACTTTTAAGTGTACGGTTCGGTAGTGTTGCACACATTTATGGGGTTTTATGTCCACTGCCAACATCCGTCTTTAGAACACTTCATCTTATAAAACGGAAACTCTGTCCTCATTAAACAACAGTGTTCCCTCTCTCTCTCTCTCTCTCTCTCTCTTTCACACACACACACATACACACACACACACACACACACCAGACTCAGGCAGCCACCATTCCGATTTCTTTTTCTTTTAAAAATTCTATTTTATTTCTCATTTTTTAAAAAAGATTTATTTATTTATTTGAGAGAGAGAGAAAGAGCGAGTATGGCGGGGTTGGGAGACAGAGGGAGAGACGCTCCAAGCAGGCTCCCGCCGAGCGTGGAGCCCGACGCCGGGTTCGATCTCACGGCCCATGAGATCATGACCTGAGCTGAAACCAAGAGTCCGATGCTTAACCAACGGAGCCACCCAGCTGCCCCTATTTCTGATTTTTCATATGAACAAAAATTGTAACATTTTGAACCGTTTGTAGGGTGCAGAATTCCAAAGGTATAATTCAATTGTGAAAAGTCTCCCCCCATCGACTCCTGTTCCACAGACACCCCAGTCCCCTCCATGGAGCATCAGATGGAGTCATTTCCTTGGGGAGGGTCCATCCAGACCCGCTGTGCTTACGGGACCGTGCGTGTGTGGGCCATGTGATGTGTTACAGTACATAACGACAACATATTACATGTAATACACTCTTTTTCTCTTTTTCCCTGAAATGGTGACACCCTATATTCTACTGTATTGTACTTTGCTTTAGAGAAACAGTTCTGGGCTTATGTCGGGGCTTCCACACCCTTCCAGATCACTCCCTGCCGTGCCCCGTGCTGCCCCCGGCCCTGGGGGCACCAGTGGAGCACCTCACAGGGTTCCCTTTCCGTCTGGCTTCTGACTGGGATCAGCCCGTGGGAAGCTCAGAGAGAAGGAGGGAGAAGAGCGCAGTCGAGAGGGACCCCGTGAGGTCCCTGTGAGGTCCCTCGCTCTGGCCGTGTCCAGCCACGGGCCTCTGCTGCTTTCCAGTGTACCACCAGATTCTTCTGGAAGACCTGTGCTTAGGTTGGAAGTTTGCCCTTTGGGCAGGGGGTAGGTGAGAACCCGCTGTCCTAAGCCCCGGTGGCCGGTGGCCACAGTCCCCCCTCCCAGCATCCTTCGTGCCTGTTGACACTTTTTTTTTTTTTTTCAAACAGAACAGCATTTTAAAAAGTCATTTTTTTAAAATTACATATTTTTCATCATGGTAAGTGTACTCGGTTATGTACCCCCCCCCCCCCCATGCCACTCTCCTTTCTGTCCCTAAGAATCCGACTCCTCGTGAAAGAAACCTTGGGTAAGTGGAATCCTGAAGTCCTCGTCTTTTTATGACTGTTTTTTTCACTTAGCATCATGTCTTCAAGGGCCCTACATGCTATGGCATGTCACGGGGTTTCCTTCCCGTTTAAGGCTGAATAGTGCCCCGCTGGGTGGGTGTCCCACGTCTCGCTCACCCGTCCATCCATCAAGGGACGCTCTAGTTGCTTCTACTTTTTGGCTCTGCGAACGAGGCTGCCGTTAACACGGGTAGTACCTGCTGTCGTCTCTTTTGGGTACATCACCAGAAGTGGAGTGGCTGGGTCTCCCGGTAAATCTATTTTTAGTTTTCTGGAGGAAACGCCCTGCTGTTTTCTACGACGGCTTCATCACGATCACGTTCCCCCTGAGACAGCACAGGGCTTCCAAGCCTCCCCATCCTTTCCAACATCTGTTATCATCTCACTGTTCTTACTGTAACATAACCCTTATTGAAGGTTAATGCACCCCGAAGACCTCCTTAGCTCCCTGCCTGCCCGGTGATATCTATGCACGTATCTTTAGGGACAACATTATTTTATGAAGACGATCGCCTTTTGTATCCCCCATCGCCTTTCTCTCTAAATGCACGTGGAAATACCTCCAGGGTCACTGGTGGGGCTTTACCTTGTTTTTTATTTTTATTTTTTATTTAAATTCAATGTAGTTAACGTAGTTAATTAATAACGTATCATTAGTGCTGGGGTAGAGTTCGGTGGCTTATCAGCTGCATATAAGACGCAGCGCTCATTGTCACGTCCTCCTCCACGCCTGTCACCCCGTTACCCCATCTTCTCCTCCCGTGCAGCAACCCTCAGTTTATTTCCTGTGGCTTGTCTCCCTCTCTATTTTCATCTCATTTTAGTTTTCCTTCCTTTCCGCTACGTTCATTTGTTTGTTTCTTAAATTCTACCTGTGAGTGAAATCGTCTGATAATTGTTTTTCTCTGATGGACTTACTTCACTTAGCGCTAATACCCTCTAGTTCCATCCACGTCGTTGCAAATGGCAAGAGTTCACTCTTGTTGATGGCTGCGTAGTATTCCATTGTATGTATAGACCACCTCTTCTTTATCCATTCATCCGTCGATGGCCATCTGGGCTCTTTCCCTGGTTTGGCGACTGTGGATATGGCTGCTATGAACCCTGGGGTGCAGGTGCCCCTTTGAATCACTATTTTCATAACCTTTGGATAAATGCCTAGCGGTACAAACGCTACGTCGTAGGGTCAGCAGTATAGTGTAGTGGTTCATGGTACCGATGTGCCAGAGCTGTCCACTTGATGGCTCTTCCATCCGTGACAATACACTTAGCCTGGAGTAGCAGACAATGGCAGGGTCTCTAATAACGTTACGCAGCCATCCTGAGGACGGGCGCTTTGATCCTTGTGAGCTGGCACCGCAGGAGTGCAACCGCTCAGATGATTTCCGTTCGGATTTCGTCTCCCCAAAGCTGTGCCCAGGCCACGTGGGTGCGCGCTCCTCTCTCCCCACCAGCAGCGGGCATGATTTCTGCATTGACTGTGTAGAAACCATGGGGTACAAACCGGTAGCTCATTGTCACTTCAGTTCCGTGGGTCTCTGGCCACCAGGGGGGTCGGGCATCTTTTCATACAAGTTTCTTTGCCCTTCGCTTGTTTACCTTCCCCACCACTCCCCGCCCCCCGCCCCGCCACCGAATTGCCTATGCGGGGCCTCTGGCCGTTTGACCTTTGTGCAGGAAAAGGACCAGAAGCAAATGTGACAGACTGTTGACAGCTGTTCACTTTAGGTGTTGAAAGTACGTGTCCCTTGGGGTGCCTGGGTGGCTCAGTTGTTAAGCGTCTGCCTTCAGCTCAGGTCATGATCCCAGGTTCCTGGGATCGAGCTCGGCATCGGGCTCCCTGTTCGGTGGGGAGTCTGCTTCTCCCTCTCCCACTCCCCCTGCTCGTGTTCCCCCTCTCTCTCTCTCTCTGTCAAATAAATAAATAAATCTTTGAAAATAAATTAATTTAAAAAAGAAAATACACATCCCTTTTATACATTTTTGAGCTACAAATTTTCAGAAAGAAGAAAGCCATCCAAATGAGAGTGTTTTAGGGAGACGGATTGTGTGGGTTGGGTCGGAGAGACGCTGTGGGCGGGCAGGCCGGTCTGGGAACTCTTGTGGTCGCCTTGCCGGTGATGGTGACTTAACCGTGAGAGTGGGGACAGATTGGAGCAATGGTGGGGGAGAAGGTGTTTATACCATTTGGTGCCAGTGAAGCCAAGAAGAGTAGTCCAGGGAAGCGAGGGGTGTGAATCTGGCGACCGATGGAGAGGATGAGGACAGAAATCGGGCGAGACGTGGAGGCTGGGCTGGGGTGGGGGCAGCTGTGTGAGTGGGGGGGGGCAGGGTTGCCATTAGAGCGATGCTCTTTGCTGGACGGGTCATGGTCAAGGGGAGTTGCTCCCCAGAGCCGGGAGAGCAGAGAACTCCAGGGAGGGAGGGGCCGTCAAGAATCCGTGTTGAAGGGGCAGGAGGCAGAGCCTGCGGGGGACCTGGGGTGGGAGCCTCGCCAAGCAGGAAACCAGTGTTTCAAGGTCAAGGCCATGGTCGGTATTTTCACACACAGCTGAGAGACAGAGAAGATGCTGTTTGGGGCCATTCAGTCTATTGATGAGGAGGTCACGACTTGAGAGGCGGCTGAGGCCTGAAGTCAGCTCGTTCGATTCTGCAGTCTTAGGGCGTGGAGGGTGACAGAGGCCACAGGAAGTGTGGGTGGTGGCAGGAGAGGGCAGCGAGTCCATGGGGCATCCTGGGCCGGTGGCTTCTGTGCCCTCAAGCCGGGAGTGAGGACCGAGCTGCCCTCATGGGGTGTGCAGGATGCCAGCCACCCCATGTGTCTTAGAGGTCCCTAGTCCAGGGCAGACTCTGCCAGAAGCTGCCTTCCTGTGAGAACCCCGAGAACCGTAGTCTCCTCACTGTGGTGTCTGTTCCCAGAGCAGCCCCGAGGGACCAGGGGAGACATGAGTCATTTCCTGGACAGCAACCTGTCCCAGCTTCTTAGCCGTTTTGGGCTCGGCCTTCCATAAATTATCTTCCTTTTCAAGCGCACCTGTAGCTCCTGCCCCTGCTGCCTCCCCGTCAGGTTTGTGAGGCACCCACGGTGTGAAAAGCAGGTGGGCCTCCCCGGTTCCCTGCTTCCCACACAGACTGCGCCCGGAAGCTACCTGCCAATAGCCAAGGCCTCGTTTTTCTTATTCTGAGGGAAAGGGAGGTTGGCAAAGAGAGCTAAGGAGCCCGTTAGCCAAAGAAATGGTGACATACTATCTCTGCTTGGGCCGACTTCCCCCTCCAGCTTGGCTCCTGGGAAAAATGTGTGGACGGCCATGGCCATGGTTGGCTGAGGGGGGCTGGCCAAACCTTATTCAGCATTTCCTCTCGTAGCTTGGCGTAGAGGGACCCCCGCTTTCCTCACTTAATTTTTCTGTGCCTCAGGTTTTTCTTCCTTATTTTTATATAAAACAAAGCATTTTTTAAAATATTTATTTTATTATTTGAGAGTGCACACACACAGGGGAGAGGCCGAGGGAGAGGGAGAGCGAGAACCCCAAGCAGACGCCCCACCCAGAAAGGAGCCCGCAGCGGGGCTCGATCCCAGGACCCCGAGATCATGACCTGAGCCAAAAATCCAGAGCCGGACACTTAACCAACTGAGCCACCCAGGTGCTTCTAAAATATACCCAACATGCAATTTATTGTTTTTACTACTTTTAGGTGCTCAGTTCAGTGGCACCGAGCCCATTCGCACTCACCACCATCCACCTGCCGAACTGTCTCGAATTCCCCAACTGAAACTCTGTCCCCATGAAACACTAACGCCCCTTCCCATCCCGCGGCCCCTGCGTCCACCATCGTGCTCACCACTGCATGTGCCGCCCACGAATTCGATGACTCTAGAAGCCTCCTAGTTACAGAGCCGTCGCTCGTTGTCTTTTTGCAACTGGCTTCTCTCATCGGGCATCCTGTCCTCGTGCTGTCAGAATGCCCTTCCTTTTTAAGGCTAAATTCTGTTCCCTTGTGGGGGATCGTCCACACTTGGCTTATCTGTTCATTTGTCCGTGGACGCTCGGCGGGCTTCGGCCGTGTAGCTGTGGTGAGATGCTTCCGTGAACGTGGGGGTAACAAAATTCTGTTCGAGAACCTGCTTCCGGTTCTCCTGAGTATATGCCCGGCCGTGGATCAGATGTTACCGGGAATTCTCTGTTTTCCTTTTTTGGGGACGCACCATTCTGTCTCCCACAGCAGCTGCGCTTTTTTACAAAACGAAGCATTTTGGCTGGGTGGGCTTTAAGATCTCTTGGCGCTTTCAAAGAAGGCGGCGGTTCTCTGGTGTCGTGGTCAGTGGCTAGGAGATGACCTTGGGGTTCGGATTTGACCGCGGATCGTGCGATCAGTAATTATCATGCCACCTAATATGTTAGTATGTGTCAGGTGCAAAGTGCCCCAGAGTGTCCCCCTCACGGTGAGGTCCTTGGGAACATCGGTACAGTTTGCGTTGAGGACCCGCTCTGTGCCTGGAAAAGGGTTTTCCTCTTCCCGTGTATTCCTGTCTTCCCTTCTCTCCGCCCTCCTGCAGACAACGTATTCGTTACTCTCGCTTTCCTGGGTGAAAAAATCAGCAATGCTTTCTCACGCTGCTGGCTGGAAGTGGTATTTCTTGGGTCGATAACGTGCTTTTGTCTACCTAAAAGAAAAATTCGAATCCTTCCTTCTGGTTCTTAATCTGCCTCCTCCCAAGGACAGGAAAGCAAGCAAGAAGCATTGATGGAAGGGTTCGGGGCAGTGGCACCCAGGAAGGTCCCCTCCTCTACCACGGCCCCCCAACCTTCCTGCTCCAGACCCGGTCTCGCACGCGTGCTCTCTCATTAATGCTCCAAATGCTCCTGCCGCTCTCATCACTTGACCTTCCTCGGGGTCCCAAATAGGCCATCGCCATTGGCCGGGCTCTTTGCCCAGAGTGTCTCTCCGGCCTGCCTCCCTCGGCTCAGCTCTGCTATTCGAACCTCAGCGCTCTGTCGGGGCCGCTCAAAAGGCACAGCCGGGCGAATCCCACTGTCCTCCACCCACACCCGTCTCCGCAGCCCTCCGCGGGCCATGCACCTGCTTCTGCTGTGACTCTCCCTTGAGGCCGCAGACAGCCGTGGCTTGTTGGCCTCGGTCTCACCCCAGCAGACCGTCGCCTTTGCTGGGCGATCATTTGTGGTTAGAAAAGAGCAAGACAGTGTCAAGCTTTTTTTACGTTTTCCTGATGGTTTACGTTTTCCCTTCACCATGTGAGGAGAAAGACTACTATGGGAAAGGCGGTTTATGGGTTTTTAAACAGAAGACACCGCTCAGTGACATCTTCCCTAGCTGGTCTCCTGCTGGGGAAAGCTGCAATGGTGCCTTGCCCAGGGGGGGAGTCCTCAAGGGAGGAAGGGGAAGGGGGTGCTCCTGGGGTTTTTGGGGTCTTAGTCCAGTGATTCTTGGCCCCTTCCCCTCCCCCTGTCAGAACAAAGTCAACACCTGAGGATCTGGAAGAAACCACATTAGCTTAAGGGAGTAGGGAAGGAGCTTTCTGGTAGTTTCTGTCTGGTTGTCCTAGAAATGCTCCATTTCAATTCCCAGCATGTCAGAGTGGGGATCCGAGACTCCATCCTCCATCCCGAGAGAACCGCTCTGGGACGGGGCAGGGAGGCGGTGGAAAGTGGCCCCTGGTCCCTCTAGGACAAGCAGGGACTTGGCCAGGTGAGGCAGGGACACGGGGAGATTGGCTCCTGGTACCTGGGGGAACCAGGCCCTCACTTTGAAAGGTACTGGTTTCTTTTCAAAGGAGAGGGGGCACCCCGCAAGGTGCAGGCCTTCCCCGTGGAGCTGCCGCAGCTGCTGCTGCTACGCCCTCTCTGCCCAGAGCACGGCCCAGGGGACCTGGGGACCCATGACCAGGGGACCCCTCGCTGGCCCTGGAGCCCCTGGCCTGCCTGGTCCATGAGGTCCTTGGCTTGTTTTAACTTTAAGACCTCCCTGGTTTGGGGACAAAAAACCCTCTCTGTGGGGTGACAGAGCAGGGCGAGGCTGGGGGTGGGTGGAGGTGCACCTGCTGTCTGCTGCCCTCCCCCCCCCCGCCCCCCCGAGCACTCACCCACCTGCCTGGCTTGGGCAGGGTCCTCTGGTCAGCAGCCACTCTGTAGGCCACTCCCACACACAGCCTCAGCCCTGCCCTCCTGGTGGGGACACTCTGGCCACTTGGGGCCCCACATGGACATAGGCTAAGGGTTTGGGGCCTCCAACCTCCTGCCTCCTGTCCCTTGTGCTTCCTTTCCAGCGTCATCCTGTCTTTCTGTCCCTCTGTCTATCTGTCTCTGTCTCTGTGTCTGTTTTTCTCTCACTGTTTCTATGTGTCTCTCTATCTCTGTCTCTGACTCTGCGTCTCTGCCAGTCTGTGTGTTTCATGTCTTCTGTCTCTGTGCCCCGGGAGGCCCCTGAAACCAGGGTTGGCTCTTCTAGCCTGAGACCAGCATGACTAAACTAAGACGGCAGAACACCTGCCCCGAGTGCCCTGTGGGGTAGGGGATCCCAGAGTAAGACAGATATTCTAGGGGTCTCTTCTTTGGCTGGGGATCTGGACCTGCTGCCACTTTCCTTGTCCAGAGCTAACAGTCTGTCCCTTGTGAGGAAATGGGGGATGCTCCCTCCTTCTCATTGCGGCAGAGGGGAGAAAGAGCCTGGCTTGAATCAGTGCCGGAAAAAAAGGCTCCAGTATAAATCCGCGGTGGCGGATGGTGGGGGGCAGAAAACCCTCTCCTTACCTGTGCCCCTTCCCCTGCCACCTGAGGGACCCCTAGAGATGGGCTGGAGGAGTGTCCCTCAGGTCTTCCCCTACCCTGTCCCCACCGTAGTGCCCCTATGGTTTCTGCTCACGGGCACCTGGAACGTAGCCGAAGCCCTGGCCCGGAGGTGCCTCCGTCTGGGGGACAGCCACGGCCTGGGCTTCCGGGTCAGCTGTGACAGGAGGCAGGTGGTGATCAGTGCCCAGACTGGGCCTGAAGCACCCCTCCCCCCCAGAGGATAGCCTTAGTGGGGATAGCCGTGGCCTGGGTGTGATCCTGGCCCGTCGCCCGCCAGCCCCACCAGGAGCCCCCAGTAAGCTGTTGAGTTTCTGTTCATTTCTTGACAAGTTGTTTGGGGACAAGAGAGCTGGTCATTGCCAGAGGGGACTGGGAAGGGGGCGAAGGGAGCAGAGCTGTTGATGAGGCTGCCCCTGTGGGCTGGGCTGAGGTCTACAGGGACGTCACCTCCACCGCTGCCAAGCGGGGCCCACCTGTCATTTTGAAACCTTGACTTACTGGCTGCTGAGATGGGTACAGCGTCCGCGTAAGGTTCTGCCTTGGCCCCGCTTCCTCTGTGACTTCCAGCCTTGCCTTTCTGGGCTTCCCTGAAGTGGGCGGAGGGAGGGTCCCCGGGTCCTGGAGCAGCGGTAGCAGCGGCAGCAGGAAGGGAACGGGTTACAAAGTGGCCTCCCCTTGGGCCCACAGCCTCCCTTCTGGAGGGCTTTTAAAAACTGGCCTATTACCTTGTAATTGTTCCCAGCAGCGAGGAGTGAGTCTGTGGAGGAGCCTTTCCAGTGTTTGTTTGGCCTTCTGTGTTCTCCAGGCCGGTGGTAACCAAGGGCCGCTTCCCCTTGGTGACCGTGGAGCTCACTCAGGCCAGGGCTGATCCAGCCCCGGCAAAGGAGGCCTGGGGGACCCGCGGGCCTGGCTGCTGGCAGGGAGGGCACCCTGCTCCCGGAGCTCCGAGGGCCGCCTCCCCTCCTCAGTTCTACCCCCAACCTGAGGGCCCACGGGCTTCTCTCCTGACGCGTTCCCCAGGCACCGGCCCGAAACCTTCCAGAACTCTGGATCTGCCGGTAGGTGTCCGGGAGACTGTGAGGCCCCTTGCTGGCGGGCCGTGTGGGGTGGGTCTCCGGCAGGGCTGTGGGACTCAGCCAGGATGCTCCCCGGGGCCACAGGGGACCCGCATTCTGGGTTCTGGCAGGACCCAGGGTCCCGAGGTGACTCGGCAGGGAGGGTTTTGCGGGAGAAGGAGAAGTGTGTGAGGCTGACCGGGGAGGCTCCGGGACGGAGAGTGCCAGGACAGACAGAGGGACAGGATTCCAGGGGGTGGGGTTGTCTGAAGTGAAAGGGTCGGGCCCACAGCAGGTGTGGCCGTAAGACCGAGGGAGGCTCCCAGAGAGCGCCGAGGCTGGCGCGGCTCGCTGCTGAGGGGAGATGTGGAGAGCTGCGGAGGCCTCGGAGGGCGGGCGGACGGGAGCCCCTGAAGAACTGTGAGACCAGGAGAGCCCGCAGCAGGGGCTCCAAAACCTTGGTCTTCTCAGACCGCGCGTGGCAGGGGCTTCTAGAAGGTGTGGGCCAGAGACTCTACAGCCTGTTTTATGAGCCCCTGCTCCCTGACAGGCTGTGCCCATTACTTCTGTGAACCTTGTCAGCTTCTAGATTTGGTCTCTGAGGAGCCAGTGATGTTTCAAGACTGCTTCCTGGAGAGGGCCGGGCGCATGTTCTGTCCAGGCCACTGCCTTGGGGAGGGCCCGCTCCGTGGCCCGCCTGGGACCTGGGCCCAGAGCACCTGGGCAGGGCCCGGGACTCTGCATTTCCAGCCGGCTCCAGGCGTTGCCAGATGCGGGGCGCGGTAGGTGGCGGGGTGGGGGGTGACTGTTCCCTGGCCCCGGAAGGGTGTTCTCGGGGAGGGAGTTGGACGGCTCCCCGTGCAGGACCGCAGTCGTGTCTGGTTTTCCGTTTGGGGGCCCGGAGAGAGGCCGCTGTCAATCAGAGAGGTGGGCTCTGTGGGTGGGGGCTGGGGCAGGGCGCGTGGGGACCGGCTCGGGCTGCGCCGTCTGCCTTTCACACGGATTCCTTCCCCCGGCCCGGCTGCCGATACCATTAAACCTCAGTGATTCACTGCAGCACGTTTCAAGGGAGGGCGTTGTGTTACGAAAACGCGGGTCCCGGCCGCTTGTTTTGTTGGCAGGTCTTGCTGCCTCAGCAGAAAAGAGGCGCTCTTGATATGGGAACGGAAACTTGGGACGGTCTTAGAAACATCCAGTGTGTTCGGCGGGAGAGAAGAGCTTGTGGTCTTCCTCCAGCTGTGGAAACTCACCGCCCAGCCAGGAAGGCGGTCCCTGGGGCCGGCCACAGCGGGAGGGGGGCAGCAGAGGGGCTCCCGCACCTGGGGCTGTGGTCTGAGCTGCCCCGCGTCCGTGACCTTGAGGGGTGTGGGGCACGTCCTCTGCCCCTCATTTCCCTCCTGCCGGTTGTATTTTATGGCAAGTCCCGCTTGCAGAGGAAGTACTCTTCTGATATTGGTCTGGCTAATGTTGCCGAGGCCAGCACGGAAGGCGTGCACCTGCAGCCCTCACGGGGCCCTAGGACCAGGGGGACCGAGCCCAGCCCAAATGGCCGATCTGGGACTTGCTTACTTGCATTTCCAAAGTTGTTGCCAACACGCTTGCTGGAGAAGCAAACACTTTCACTCTGGCTGCTTCTTCCTCTGCCCTGACTGCCCTCCAGGACTAACCCATTAAATGGTTATCAGGCCAATTTCCCTTTTTCCCCACTTCCTGTTTCTTCCTTTTGCATTCTCAGATGTGTTAAGTGGGATAGACTCAGCCCAGATCGAAGTTGCTTTCCCAAGTGGGATAGACATCAGCCCAGGTCCAAATGGCTTTCCCAAGAAACTTCTCCAGATGTGTGTGTCCCAGCCACTTGGCCTCAGCAGAGCCCAGGACACCACCGGCCCACCCCCGCAGGTGCCACCGTGTCCTGGGGCAGGCACCACCACAGGGGGCGATGGGGAGGCACCAGGGAGCATCAGTAGAGGCAGACTTCGGCTGGCCTTACAGCGTTGGCACCTGAGCGCTTCCTCAGGAGGCCTGAGGTGGCGAGAGGCAGCCACGGAGCTGAGTCACCGACACCCCCTGCCGATCTCTGAGGCTGTGCTATGGCTGCATTCCACCACTGGAGAGCTACCAGAGACACTCTTTCCAGAAACCCTCCCGGTGTCCCTCCCCCCTTCCTCCCTTCTCCTCAGACCCCTAAATTACAAACGCATGGCCAGTGTTGGGTCTTTACTCAGTCCAGGCTTTCCACCAGCTCCTCATTTAACCCTCAAGTCAAACCCATGACATCGAACAGTCGTCCCCCCTGTCCAGTGGTGGAGGAACCTGAGGGTCAGAGAGGGCGGAGAACTTGCCCAGAGTCTCCCAGCTCCTGGAGCTGAAGCCCGAAGGGCCCAACTTCAGACAGCCTGGGTCTTCTCCATCTCTGTAGGCACTTGGTAAATAAGCTGCCCTTGACTGATCCTGTTTCGGTTCCAAGAAGTCTTGGATAGAGGGAGTGGGGCTGCTCAGATGACAATCCCAAGGGGGCCAGCTGGGCCCTTGGGGTCACTGTGGTCTACCCACATTCTGTAGATTCAGGAACCGGGTTATTTCCCCCAGTGTCTCCAATTTTGATACAGGTTAGAGATAGCCACCAAACTTACAAGAGACTGAGGTATAAGCCTGAGGTAATTTGCTCACATACAGTAAAGAGAAGGACAGTCAAGGGTGCTGAAGATGTGTGTTTGCCTCTAGACGTGGCTCATGGGAACCACAGAACCACAGCTCAAGGCTGAATGGCCTTCCTGTTTTGTAACCGGGTATCTCCGCTGTCGTCAGACAGAGAACTCACAAGAGTCCTTGGGTCCATGGGTTAGGCCACTATCTTCCTGGGTGCTGGGTCTGTGTTCTCACTCACCACCAGCTTTTTTAAACAATCCCTCTCTTCAGCAAGCCCTTCCGTTGGACAAGGCCTAATGTCACCTATTGGGTGGTAGTGCATTCTGGTTACATTCTGGAGCCTGGCGCTTCTACCGCCCTTAGGTTCAAGCTGCATTCTTGCACTGATGCCTCAGACGGTCCCCCACAGTCACTCGGGCTGCCGGCAGCCCCTTCTCCCCACAGCAGCCTGAAAGGATTCCGGGAGAGCAGAAGTTAGGCTGGGTCCTCTGCCGGCTCCGAGGCCTCTGCTGGTTTCTCATCACACTGGAGACAGAGTCCAGAGTCCTGACTCTGGAGAGTCAGCAAGGCCCGTGTGCCTGCCCTCTGCACAGCCCTTACCTGGCCTCCTTCCACAGCCTTCCCCCTGCCCTCCAGCCCTACGGCCCCTCTGTCATTCTCCCAGCAGGCCAAGTGTGCTGACACCTCAGGGCCTTCGTGCCTCCCGTTCCCTCTGCCCAGAAGGCGCACGCTTTCGTCCTGTCCTTCTTCCAGGTCTCCGTCCACGTCTCGGTATCCGGGAAACCTTCCCTCACCCCATGCTCCCATCTCTGGCTCCGTCTTTACTACTGTGCCTTATTTTTCTTCGACACATATTGCTTGACCCTGCATTAGATATTTGGTCATTCAACACTTACTTATTGAGCACCTACTATGCCCCAGGCACTGTCCGAGGCCTGGGGGCTGCCACAGTGAACACAACAGACACCAACCTCTGCCCTTGAAGTTTGCATTAATTGTTCACAGGATCGCTAGCTAGCCGTCTCCCCTACTAGACCAAGCTCCGTGAAGGCGATGATTTCTACCTGTGTGTACACAGGAGGTGCCTAATAAATATTTTTGGAATGAATGCCGACCCTAAGGCGCCTTATTTGGACTTAGGTGTTTTCCAAGGGTTCTTCAGCTGAACAGGTGCGTTCCACCTCTGAGGTTGGATCACTTCTGCGGGCAAATGTCTTGCTGATTTTGCCCGTACTTACCACTTTGCACCTGCAGAAGATGCTCTCTGCCCGCCAAGGTGAGACACTGTCGCACTCACCTGGACACCGACCACATGTGGCCCACACTTTCACATCATCCACTTAGTTGGGATCCTCAGGGACTAGGGAACAAGGAAAGGGTCTTGGGAAGCCCGTGCTTCCCCACCCCCACCCCAGGGTTCAGCAGGTGCTTCTGGGATGGGGTGAGTATGCAACCCGGATACTCTGTAAGCACCTGCTCTATGCACATAGGCCTTGAGCATGGTCCCGTTTTCCCAACTTCCCATGTTTTTCATGAGTGAGTCCAGCCAGAGAGGGTCGTGGGAGAGCATGGTGCCCAGCCCACGAGGCTTAGGTCTCCCCAGGCCTGTGAGCAAGAATCCTCTTGAGAGCCCAGAAAATCAACCCATGGGAGCAGGTTTTCGTGTGGCGACAGGTCCCGTCCAACTGCGCACCAGCCCGGGCCTTGCCGCTGGCCGGTGGGCACCAACATCGTCGACAGAGTGAGCAGGGTCTGCACCGTGGGATGGTTTCCTGGTATCGCAGCGTGCGGCCTCGGCCAGCTCGGAGTGGCCTCGGGGTGTGGACTGGCTCTGTGCCCAAGCAGGGACCTGGGAGCTCTGGCCCTCCTGAGCCCGCCTCAGTCCCCCATCGGAGAGGGTGCAAATAGTGATCGCTGGGCCATGGGGGGGTCCTTCCGTGACCTCGTCCTCGGACTGGGGAGCTTCTGTGTCTGTCGTCCGCCCCGCCCCCCAGCACATTGCGGGTGCGGCGCGGAGATGCAGGCACGCTCTCTAGATTCCTCTGGAGAAACTCGATCTGCAGGTGCCGGGTCCAGGCTGCGGGCCTGCCAAACCACAGCTCTGCGCTCTTTCTCGTGGAGGAAAGAAAGGGGGGTGGGGTGGGGAGCCCTGAGCGCCAACTGCCCAGCTCTAGAAGACTCCTTACGCCCTGCCTGGGGATGCCGTTGTCCGTGGCCCTGCGTGGAACCCTGGCTTATGGGACTCCTTCCCCCAGCCCGACCTCTTCAAGCTCCGGGTGGACGCTTGTCATCCGTGTGTGGTTTTTGTGTTTGTCGAGGTGAGATGCACGCGGTATAACCACGGTTTAAAACAGTACCATCCAGAGGCTTTTAGTATGTTCGTGATGCTGTGCGGCCACCGCTTCTGGCTAGTTCCAGAACATTCTTTCCCCTGCAAAGAGACCGTGACTCGTTAACAGTCATTCCCACTTCCTCCCCACCTTCCCCGGCCGTGGGCAACCGCCAGGATGCCTCCTGTCTATGGAGTCACACATTCTGACTTTATCGTATCGTGACCTTGAATTATATCTGGTTTCAGCATCAGTGTTTCGTTTGAGGTTTGTCTAGGTTGTAGCATGTGTCAGTCCTCGATTCTTCTTTATGGCTGAATAACGTTCCATTGTGTGTGTGGCCCACAGCTGGCTTACCCGTTCATCCGCCGGTGGGCCTGGGGGTCCGTCCACGTATGTTTTTGCCAAAGTAATAAAACAACAGTAAGGAAATTCGAAAGAAAGCGTGTCACCTGAAACACAGACACATTTTCAATTTTCTGGGTTCCTTTTCCTCCCTTTTCCCGCGCATGCCTGTATAGTATGTTCTAGATTCAGTGTTAGGGCAGATAGGGTTGGTGGTCTTCATTTCCGTTGCCATCACAGACCTTTTTCCTTGCCTGTCCTGCCGTGGTCCTCCTGGCCAGCATCTCTGATGGCTGCATAGTTCTCCCCAGGAGCCGCAGCGGGGGAGACCGCGTCCTGCCTCCTTGCCTTACCCACACCCTCCCGTGACAGGCTGGTGCTGTGGGGATCTGCAGCTGGGCCCTTGGGCCAGCCTGGAAGTTCAGGAGTGATTGATTCGCTGCCTTTGGACTTGCAGAGACTCCTCTTAGCCAGGGGTGGCCCGGGGTTTCAGGACTTTTCAAGTGGACAGGAGACGAGGAGGAGGTCCAGCAACATAGGACAGGAAGTCTGCGAGCCATTGTGGCTTTAGAAATAGGGCTAAGTTCTTTTGTCAGCTGGCCTGTGAGGCGTGGGGATTTACCTCTCCCTCGGCATCCGGTTCAGTTCCGTGAAATTGCACACAGGGAATGGTGATTAGGTTGCACTAGGAGACACAAGCCCTGATTCCTTTTAGAATCCTTTCCAAGTTCCTTGGCTGCACTCCAGTCGAGGTCCAGGTGACAAGTCTTCAGCCCGGTGGGGCCGTGCAGAAATCTGAGCCCCTTTCAGCCCCCATAACCAGTTCAAAGACCAGGAAGTCCGGTGGGAGGTTGCTTTGACATTTGATCTTCTTCTGAAAATCGACAGTGGGGTAGGGGCCCTGAGGTCCAAGACTTTGAGAGTGATGTGGGAAGAGGGGGCCACCAACTTGTGAGAGGAAGCTGTCTACGGCCAGCCTGCTGTGGGAAATCCCTTATCCCACACGGGACCGCCACTACAAGCAACTTTGACGTTCATCTCTACAGACAAGTGACAGAGATGGTCGTACACAGGGACTAATATATTATGACCTGGGATAAACAAACTGGGGACTGGCACGTGGGTGTGATCCTTGGCTCCAAGTGGACTTGGATGTCTTCTTAATGTCTTCTGTATACGCTTCTGGATTGCGATTTCTTACGAGCCTGTATAACATTTGAAATATTTCAAATCGAGATGGAACAAGCCGTGCTTAAAAAATGGTTGCTGAAAATCTGAGCCCAGAAGTTCATTCGTATGGATTCGAGATTCCAAAATGTTGAGCTGTGATGCCCTTGAACACACACACAGCATCCCAACCTGGCGGAGGGCTCCGTGGAACGCAGACCACTGGGCCCCAGACCCAGAATTTCTGATTCAGGGGTCAGGGGCGGGGCCCAAGCAGTCGCTTCTCCAGCAGGTGATGCTGACCTCCTAGTCCGGAGGACCCCCCCCCCCCCACTTTGAGAACCACTCCTGTGACCATAATCATTGGAGACCACCCCTGCCACCTCTTCCTTCTGGAGAAAGTTCTTGGGACTTCTGCCCTGCTCTTGACCCAAGAAGCTCACATTATTTCATTTGCAGCATTGGAAGTTGTTCATCCCCACACGGAGCTTCCTGCCATGCCGGGGAGGATGCCTGCTGTTTGGCCCCCTCTGGGGGACTGGGCTCCTCAGGCTGCCCCACAAGGCCATAACCGGTGCCTACCATGGTATTCCCTGGCTCACTGCTTTTTTGCACTAGACACTCAAGATTCCCATCCGTGTCCTCTGGTGTTAAAAAGGGGTTGGAGAAGGCCAGGTGCAGAGTGTCTTAAGCACCTACTGTGTGTCTTAAGCACCTACTATGTGTGCCCAGTGCCGTATCGATTGCTTTAGCATCTCAATTCCACACTGGAGTCCTGAACCTTACCTTTCTCCTCCTTCTCCACCCCCGGGTGCTTTGAGAGCATCACTTCTATCTGCAGGGTGGGAGAGGCAGACCAGACCAGCCTTCTCACCCCCCTGGTGGCCAGCCCATTGAGTCTTGGGGTGACCTTTCCTGGCTCCCACATCCCCCTGGAGGAGGCCAGAGTATAACCCGCTCCCACTCAGGCCTCTGGGCCCTAAAGCCTGGGTTCAGTCAGATTTCTGCTCCTGGGGATGATCGAGGCAGGCGGCAGGGGGAGTTGCTCCAGGCCAGTGAGCTCCAGAGCAAGTGGGCCAGCGAGTGTCTTGCAGGGACACCAGGGCTCCTGGGAGGACACTTATTTCTCTGTGGAGGCCCCTCTGGGCACCTGCCTCAGGGAGGGGAGGCTTCACTGCTAAGACCCCCCAGTTCTCCTGGAGGCCCCAGCCAGGTTGGGGCAAGAAGGGTCCAATGTCCCCAAGCCTTTCCCCTGGGATCCCGTGAATGGTCCCCATGGACCTGGCCGAGGGCGACTCTCTGCTCTGCCTTTCTGGTCCTGTCTCTGGGGTACCAGGCGGGCCCAGTCTGATGGGTGCCCAGCCCCCAATGTAGGCTCCTCGGCCGCTCTCTGTCTTGGTAGACTTTTGGTTAGATCTCCGTGTGTCACTGTGTGTCACCGTGTGTCACTGCATGTCACTGAGGCCCTCTGAGAACAGGGCTTCTCATCCGAACGAGGCACAGGTAGTTGCCGTCACCGCCTTGCCTGGGGCTGCGGCATGACTCTTTATTTTAATTTTTAGTCTCTGTATGAATGTAATGCTGATTTCCCAGGGGCAAGGTTCAACTGATTCGAGTGCTTTCTGAAAGTGCCATGAGTAATTTGGGTCCTTCCGTAGGTGTTTACAACAGGTGCCTTCTTGGTCTTTTGAGGTCAGAGGCTAGGGCTCTGGACCGTGCGGGATTTTCTCTCCAAAATCACTCGTCAGAACTTCCCAGAAGGGACCAACGCTTTCTGTTGGTTCTAGGAGCAGAGCCTTACTTCGAACACAGCCCTCCTGGGTGTCCCCAGACATCTCTCCTCAAGCGGGCATGTGGGACACGGTGGGGGACACGCGTCCTGGCAGCGGTGGCACCCCCTGTCAGGGTCTCCGTGGCCAGGCTCGCCGGGAGCACTCCCCGAGGGCGCCCCCTGCCAAAGCGTGTTCCCGAGGAGCCGGGACCCCTAATGAGCAGGCAGAGCCGGTCAGCCACGTGGCCAGGCTGCAGAGGTTGTGTTGACGTAGTACCAGACCGCTCCGGGGGTGCTTCTCTTGCAAAATTCTGGGCTGCAACCACGACGTGTGAGGTGGGGGAGGTGGGAGGAGGGAGTTTATTTGATCTTCAGGTGAAAGGAAGCTTTATAAATAGGTCACCTTGTTCCGCATCCTGAATTTCATTCTTTCCCCATCTTGGGTCAAAACAATGGTTTTACTGTTCTGGGGTCAGTCGGACACACGGAGGGGGACTTGGACTAAAAGGAGGTGAGTGTGTGTCTGCCACTCTCTGGTGGCCCCCTCGGCGCGTGCCCGTACCCTCCCCCCCCACCACGTCCGTCTGCCACCCGTCACCTTGGATGTGTCTCTGTCAGACAGGACTACTCCTTCGACAGATTTTTTTTTCTTAAACAACAAGATAAAAGGATGCTTTTTAGTAGAGGTGGGCTCCAGGACTGAGGGCTTTTGGGAAGATGGCTTTAACTGAAGGACTAGTAGGTCCTGCCCGTGCCAAGGGTGGTAGCGCCAAGGTCCTCCTTCCTCGTCCGGCCTCCCCTGAGCACAGAACCACTGCAGGTTTCAGGGTTCGGGACAGAGCAGTTCTGTTCTTATTTGGGGCCAGCGGAGACCGTAGCTACCCTGTTTTTTTTACCGGGCAAAATAAAATTGTGACTTAGAGACAGTGCAATTGGACGTCTTGGGAGAAATCATTGTAGAAATAACTTCCCTCTTTGGGATGGCCCCAGGGCTGTACGCAGGGATTCCCATCCTTTATTTTAAATGCCCTCCTGCCAACTCTGGGTCCTTCCAGTGTATGTCCCCGGGTAAACCAAACATCTGTCCTGTGCTTGCGTTAGAAGAGGGGATACGAGTGGAGAGCCTTTAGGGATTGTTTTGGGAACAGCTTGTTTGTGGAAGGGTGAAGTCGGTATTTTTTCAGTCTTTATTCTTTTCGGTGTGTGCTTAAAAATCATTTCATGACCAAAGTAAGACGTGCATTTTAAAAAATTTTCAATTCAAAAAACGTTCAAAGTCAGGACACCTGGGTGGCTCAGTCGGCTAACGTCTGACTCTTGATCTCAAGTCAGGTCACAGTCTCAGGCTCGTGAGTTCAAGCCCCACTTTGGGCTCCATGCTGGGCATAGAGCCTTAAAAAAAAAAAAAAATTCAGGGGCACCTAGGTAGCTCAGATGGTTAAGTGTTCGCCTTCTGCTCAGGTCATGATCTCCAGGTCCTGGGATGGAGCCCCATGTCGGGCTCCTTGCTCAGCGGGGAGTCAGTTTCTCCCTCTCCCTCTGCATCTCCCCCGGCCTGTGTTCTCTCTGTCTCTGTCTCTTTAAAAAAAAAAAAAAAAAGTTCGAAGTGAACGCATCTTTCCTCGCACCCCACCCTCCAAGGTTAACCATTGGGGAAGGTAGCTGTTTATTCCTTTAACCTTTCTCTATGCCTACAAACAGGTAAATGCGCACAGATAGAATCTTCTTAAATTCTGTTCTTACAGAAATGGGAGCACGTATTGTTCTCCAAATTACTTTTAAAAATATAACGCATCACGTTGCATTTGATAAGTCAGGAGCAGTCTGAAGGGCCCCCTCTTTCCCTCCAAGGCTGGGGTGGTTACAGGGCAGTGAACACATCCCTGTGCCGGGCTCTTGGGTTTCCTAGACAGGATCCTGCAGGGATGGGTTGCTGGGTGTTTTACACTTGGGGGTGTATCTTGGACACCCCCCCCACACCTGTGCATGAGTGACTTTCTCCCACATTCTCTTGAGATCCCCCCAACCTTTTTAGCCCTGAGCATCCCGCATGGCTCTCTGTCCTCTGTCACAGATGGTCCTCTGACCGCGTCCCTTGACTGTGTGATTCACAGAGGGAGACTAGAACACGGCACATCCGAAGAACTGCTGTCTGTAGCAGCGGTGGGAGCAGGAGGCTTTGGAAAGCTCATCGGCTTCCAGCCCATCTGGAATGCCATCATGCACAGGTGGCTCCGATGGGTCTTGGAGCCACGGGTTATCCCACCCCATGGTGGCTGCAGAGTGGACTAGGTGGGATGCTTTTGCCCCCTAGAGGGTCTCAGAGGCATCCCCTTTTGCAGTGACCCATGAATTGACTTTTGACCCTTTGAAGATGAGGCATATTAGCGTTAGTGAGGGAGAGATAAGGGGTGTTCAGTTGAAGGAAAGGGGCCCCACTGGCTCAAACCATAGGGCTTAGTGGCATCTGGGCTGATAGCAAACCCCTGTGAGTCCTCACCCCTAGTCCCAGAGCTTTTCATCTTATCCACACACAAAGTAAATGCCAAATCTTAAAGCTTCTAGAGTGTGTTTGCTCACGTCTCTCTATGTCCCTCTTCCGGGTCAAACAAGTCCGTTTACAGGGCAAGGGTGTGACATGCAGGTGTCCCTGCCCTGTGGCTGTGAGTCCTCCTTCCCTGGCCCCGTGTGCTCCCCCACCGCCCCCACCCAGCCCTCCAGTACTGGAGACACACACTCACACCACGTGCTTGGCTTTGACCTTGGGGGTGGGTGCTCCCCTCGCTGTCCTTGGGGCACACGGGGGTGCTGTGCCGGCTTGGCGGGGGGGGGGGGGTGAGTAGGAGGAGGGACCCGGCTGAGCCGGGAGCAGAGGGGAGTAGAGACTCGGGGGCACACTCAGTGTCAGTGACCCCCCACCCCAGCTGCTCCTCCCTGGGGGCAGACAACCGCGTGGCCCAGCTGACCAAGGAGAAGCCAAGGCCGTGTCCACATGGCATTTCCGGAACCGCCTCAGGCGACTTTGACTGCACAGAGCCCTGCGCCAGCACTGGCCCTAGAACTTGACCCCAAACAAGGCACTGTTCTGTGTTAGGACTCACGCACTCTCAGTTGTCAGGAGCGTCCTTTCTCTCGGGCCCTTTCCAACGCACCCTCTTACAGTTCTTTTTCTCCTTGGACTCTTTTTGGTCTTTAATCTGATTTTACCTGTAGAAAAATGTTGCTGGGAGCTTCCAACCCAGAACGGCGTGTAAGAAGAGTCCTGGGACGCCTGGGTGGCTCAGTCGGTTGAGCTGCTCCCTTTGGCTCGGGTCATGATCTCAGGGTCCTGGGATGGAGTCCTGCATCGGGCTCCTTGCTCAGCGGGGAGCCTGCTTCCTCCTCTCTCTCTGCCTGCCTCTCTGCCTACTTGTAATCTCTCTCTGTCGAATAAATAAATAAAATCTTACCAAAAAAAAAAAAAAAAAAGAGTCCTACAGTTCGAGCTCCTTTGAACATTGCTTTGGTTCCATTCAGTGCCTGTGCACACAGGGGTATATGTGTGTGTGTTTGTGTGCACGCGTGTGTCTGTAAGTATACAGTGCATTGTTACTCCTGGTGGCAGCACCCATCCTGCTGCCTTGGTGCCTGTCCGGGAGGGCAGTGATCCTCCCACTACCCAGTGGGCAGATCCCTGCCTGCCCCCGCACCCAGGCCTCGGATCACGCTGGAGTCCTTCTCACCCCTGCTCCAGGTGTGGCTTTGGTCTTCCAGGCGCCCCAGGGACTGAGGACAGGCGGAACAGTGTGTTCTTTGGGCAATCAGAGGTGGGCGGGGCGGGAGGGGTACAAGAAACTGTCTTGAGGGCTGGCTTGGGATGGCCGTGGTAGGGACAGGCAGAGCTGGTCTTGGGGGCCCTGCGGCGGATGTGTCTGAGCTTTCGGCACGAGAGCTCCAGCGGGGGGAATGAGGGAGCTGCTGCCGGCACTGCCTGGACTTGCATGGGGCGCCCGTCCTGCTCATTAGCCCTGGCTCTGCAGCTGCTGGGGCTCTGGGCGTGCGGTATGGCTGCGTGTGACTCGTAGGAGGTGGGGGTGGCGGCAGGGCCATCTCGGTCCTCCGCCTCTCCTGTTCTAGGCCCGTGGGTCACTCCACGGCCACACAGCCACACCCCTGCAGCTTTGTTTCTCCTGAAGGGACAAGGTCTGGGTCCTCCTGATTCATGGGGACACACTAAGGACTTGCAGAGTCATCCTGGGCCCCGACGCTCCCAGGACAACCCTAGGCCCTGAAAGGCCCGGACGTCTGCATTTGCCTCTCAGAAGGCAAGAGCTGGGGCCTGTGCTGCTGCTTCTGGTGCCTCCCTGAAATTTGGTATCCACTGGGGACTCTCTCCTCGGCCCAGTGTTGACAGGAGCTGCACAGGCCAAACCAGTATTTCTGTGACTCCACACCTGGGGGGGGGGGGGGGGCGCAACATGTCTGGGCATTTTGGAGATGGCGTCAACCGATGTGCCTGGGGTTAGGACAGGGGTCAGCAAACTATGGACCCTGGGCCAAATCTGGCCCACTGTCTGTTTTTCGTAAAGAAAGTTTTATTGGAACATAACCATGCCCATTCGTTTCTATATTGTCAGAAAAGCCTAGAATATTTACTGTCTGGCCCCTGATAGAACACATTTGCCAGCCCCTGGCTTGGAAGGGACCTTAAATTTGATCTGCTCAGATACTTGGGTCTTGGCTCAAAAACAGCGTCCATCACAGGGCCAAGTGCAGTGACCAAGAAGACGGATAACAGTGATCTTTGTTCAGTGTACAGAACACAGCCTAGAAAATAAAAATAAAAACAAAACAGAAGGGAAAATGCCAGCTGTACTAGGTCCTTCTGGAACGTTGTCTCAGTGGAGCCTTAGGAAGCATGGGACACCCGTCTTAATGGAGTAGCAGACGGAGCTTCGGGAAAGCTAAGGCAGAGTCCTAGGCAGTGGCCCGAGGTGCTGTTTGGATGAACAGGTTCCCCCCAGGACTGGAAGCCCCAGCAGCCGTGCCAGTGGTGTTGGACAAAGTAGGGAGGTGCAAATGGGGGGGAAGAACCCTACTGGTCATCCCCAAGACGGGGCTAGCGGAGCTGCAGGAGACCCCACAGAAGGGCGGATCTCTGCGGCCACATTTAAAAACAGAAGGAAGGAGAGAGCAGCCGGATGGCTTCACAGCCTTGCATGGCAAGGAGGTGGCTCGGTGTGGACAACAGGAGGTCTACGAGAAGGAAGCGTCGGCTCTGACCATAGCCTGAACGCAGGGTGGGAACAGGCAGGTGACAGGTGTGTCGAGAGTGGCTCCAGGGTTGCTACAGTGCTTGGCCTGTGGGGGCGATTCTGAAGGCAGGATGGCCCAGAAGCAGCAGAGTGGCCTGGCCCCGGCCCCTGGCCAGGCCCTGGGGTGCCCATGCACGGGAGCCTCCCACGGGGCTGCACACGCTCTTTCCTGTCCCCCTTCCTCCCAGGGACTCCTGCAAGACTTTGTCCTCAGTGGGGATGACGTTGCAGGGCCCCTAATCTAGCTCAGGGGAGGCCCCTAGTCTAGACCAGGGAGCAGCCTATTCTTACAAATAAAGTTTTATTGGAACTCAGCCATGCTCACTGATTTACGCACTGTCCGTGGCTGCTTGCGGAGTTGAGTAGTTGGCAGAGTCTGCCTGGCCGCAGACGCAGAACACTTACTGTCTGGCGCCGTGCACAAGACCTTTGCTGGTCACCGCGTCGCTGCAGTAGGAGTTCACGTACTCCTACTGTGTGTATGGATGTACACATGCAGGTCCCGGCTCAGGGCCCTGAGAGCTCCCTCCCTCTCTCCCCTTCTCACCCCCATCACCCTTCCCCCACTCCACCCTCGACCTGCCCCGGCTCTCCCCACCTTCCCAGTTCTTCTCCATTCCCACCCCTTTCTCTCCAAGTAGATAAATTAACGTGTTGGAAGGACTTCTCCGCGCCACCTCCCTCTCCCACACAGCTGCCTGCCCAGTGTCTCCCCCGACCCCCAGCCTCCTCCTCACTCCTCACCTGGGCCCATGGTGGGGTTGGGATCTCCTGCGCCGAGATGCTGGGACAGAGCCCACCGAAGGGCAGTGACCGCTTTGCTCCAGAAACAGGGCTTCCCACAGGGCCCTACAGGGAGGTCGCTGGGCACCTGCCGGAGTGAGATGTCCGGGCAAGGAGGGTATGGATGCTTCCGACTATGGGATCTGACCTGCCCAGCTCAGGAGGCTACTGGAATGGAGTCTAGGGAGGCATAGGAGAGAGGAGTCAGGGAAGGCTGCAGCCACACGGCCCCCAGACTTATAGTTATGAGGACCATGTTTGCACACCAAAACCCCGGCTCTCTCCACCCCCATGCAGCCTGGCAAGCAGGTTCCGATGCCATGGGGGCCCCCTCTGCAGGGCCACAGGCAAGTCCTGAAGAGTTTGATGGCTCTCAGGAGTCAACGGACCTGAAGGCTTGAAATTGGGAATGTCCTGGGGCTTCAGGATGTGAGGTCACAATATCCACAGAAATTTTCAGAACCGGGGGAAGGGGGTCCCTCTAGCCGCAGAGGCACACTTCTGCTCTGTAGCAACTTTGCATACATTGGACACAAGAGGTCCTAGCCTGGCTCTGAAGAAATAACCGTGCCTCAGGCAGGCTTCCATTCCATAGCAGAGAGGGGACGATGAGAAGCTTGATGTGCTCAGTGAGGGTGGGGGAGGGACACACACAGGAACATTCACCCTCCTGAGAGCCAGCCTCCTAGAGGCCTGGCCACCCTGAAGATGCGGTCCCAGAGGTCAGAGGCAGCTTGGGTCCGCTAGAAGACTGGCGATGAGAGGCAGCAAGCCCACTGCAGATCCCTCCCCTCCTCCCGGCTCCTGCTGGCCCCCAGCCCAGATTCCCCTGCACAGCCTGCCCCCCTCTCCCAGCAGGTGCCCTGTCCCTGCCACCCACAGAGGGGCCTCCCGCAGCACCCCCGCAGCGGGCTCCTTTGGACTCTCTTCATCACAGGCTCCCAGGCCCCTCGCCCCCGCATGCACATTCAGTTCCAGTTTTTCAGCCTGGAGCCTACCTTCTCCCTTGTCTGCTTGGTCCCAGGAGCCCGTCCCCCAGACCAGACAGCCAAGAGTCCCACAGGCCAGGGAGGTTTGTGATGGCCGCAAGAAGCTCTTCCCCAGTGAGGCTCAGGAAACCCAAATAGCGTGTTCTCTTCCCTTATCCAAGACTGGACACTGAGGACAGGCATGGCAGGGGTGGTCGGTTGGCTCCACATTCCAGGCCCCCCTCCTTGGCACTGCCGATGGAGACACCGGGACAGACACAGGGAGATCTCTCTGACTTCCGACCCAGATGGGCTCTTGGGACCCAAGGGGCCAAATGTTGGCTGCTGGTTGAAGGGTGTGGCTGGGGAAAGTGGCAGTCCTTGAAGCGTTGGTCCGGCACTACGTGAGGGCAGGGGGTGAGAGCCTCTGTCCTCACCTGACCAGGGGCCAGCCTGAGGGCCATGAGAAGAGTGTCACTGGTGGCCTGGGCCAGGAGGGACATAGGACTTGCTGGAGAGGCCGCGGTAGCCTTGGGGACCAGCAAGCCAGGGGACCCCTAGGGCCTCCCAGCCGAGCACCCATGCAGACCCCCAGGTGAGCTTTCTGGCTACACTGGGTCCCCTTCCCTAGCATGAGCCCCCAGAAGCAGCTGTGCTAGAAAAGAAGAGGAGCTGGGAAATGGGGCCCTGCCCCTTCTGCTGCCTCTCACGGCCTCACTTCCCCCCAGACTGTAGACAAGGGAAATAAGTTTTCCCTTCCTTTGACCAAGGAGGATACCCACTGCCTCAGGCCTGATTCAGGACCCGTGCCAACTTGGCCTTCTGCCCTGAGAGACCATGGTGGGGTATTTGGTGAGGGTCGTGCAGCCGACACCATCGAGCATGTTGCCCACTCCCAGGCCCCCCTCTCCACGCCAACTCTTTCCTCGCGGTAGTCTCAGGGACAGAGCCACGGCCGCAGCGTGTCCCGCCTCGGGTGTGCCCGGAGCCCCAAAGCCGGGTTGCTGGGACGTGTCTGCGCAGGCTGCCTCATACTCCCAACTTGCCCATTCTTCCCGCACCTCTACTCACCCAGCCTCCTGTTTCTCTCTCCATCCATCAGGCAACACTGAGGGCTCCGCTGTCTCCAGAGGCCGCCCACCACCCTTCCTTGGGACCGCTGTCTGGGCCTCATCAGCAAACCGGACGGGAGGCCCCACGGTTCATGAGTTTGCCCCAGGAGTCCATGCAAAGGTGAAACCAAGGGCAAACATGGGTCAGAAGGTCACTGGAGGGATCAAGACCGTGGACATGAGGGACCCCACGTACCGGCCCCTGAAGCAGGAGCTCCAGGGTCTGGACTACTGCAAGCCTACCCGCCTAGACCTGCTGCTGGACATGCCCCCCGTGTCCTACGACGTCCAGCTGCTCCACTCGTGGAACAACAACGACCGGTCGCTCAACGTCTTTGTAAAGGAGGACGACCAGCTGATCTTTCACCGGCATCCGGTGGCCCAGAGCACGGACGCCATCAGGGGCAAGGTCGGGTACACGCGCGGGCTGCACGTGTGGCAGATCACGTGGGCCATGAGGCAGCGGGGCACACACGCTGTGGTGGGGGTGGCGACAGCAGATGCCCCCCTGCACTCTGTGGGGTACACGACCCTCGTGGGGAATAACCACGAGTCCTGGGGCTGGGACTTGGGGCGCAACCGGCTCTATCACGATGGCAAAAACCAACCGAGCAAAACTTACCCGGCCTTTTTGGAGCCGGATGAAACATTTATTGTCCCTGACTCATTCCTCGTGGCCCTGGACATGGATGATGGCACCCTGAGCTTCATTGTGGACGGACAGTACATGGGAGTGGCTTTTCGAGGACTCAAGGGCAAAAAACTGTATCCTGTAGTGAGTGCCGTGTGGGGCCACTGTGAGATCCGCATGCGCTACTTGAATGGACTCGATCGTAAGTGTCCTGTGTTTTGTCCAGTGTGAGGGTTCCTGGACTCCCTGTGGCCCTGGGGTCCTAGCTGCGCCTTTCCAAAAATTTACAGTCACTGGAACTAGAAAGTCTTTAAGTAGCTATCCCAGCGTATTCAGACCCTCAGAGGCTGTTTTTGCATGCCTCTGCTTCAATGAAGAATTCTAACTGGAGTCTGGCAGATTACCTGATAGCTTCTCGTGGATGGGTGAATGAATGGGTGGCTGGATGAGTGGATGGATGGATGGATGGTTGGATGGTTGGATGGTTGGATGGATGGCTGTGTGGGTGGATGAATGGGAAGGTGGATGGATGGGTACATGGTTAGATGCTCTTTGTTTCTGGTTGACCTGCCTCCAGTTTTGATCTGCAGTTGACCAAATTCTGTCACAATAGCCAACATACTACTGAACTGGGATTTGCCATTTTGGGGTTATGAGGACTTCTTACATAAATGAAAGCCAGTGACCTCTCTTGCTCATTAGATAGGTTTAGGGTCTCTCTCTTCTGGTGCCAGAGGCTTCTGAGTTGGTTCCTTTAGACCAGGTCCCCTGGGAGGAGCTTGTTTAGTCATGATGTCAGGAGGCCTTTGGAGAAGAACATGTGGATTAGAAACAGGCTTAATCAGCAATGATTTCCACCAATCCTTTGGAAAAGGGAGTGGCCTTTCTCAGACCACACGTGAAAATAGGACATGTGGTGACATGTCCTAGTTTAGGAGGTAGAGAACTCTGTGGCTTCATGGCTGGGACCCATGGTGACAGGAGATCCCAGAGTTCCAGAATTATCCATCCCCATGTTTGACCCTTAGTCTTCCATAGGTCCTTTCTACCATCTTCAGACCTCAACCTGGAAAGGGGGTGGGGCGGAAAGCTTTGCCCATCTACCTCTTGACTATCCCTACAGGACAGGTTTGGCCTGGCACCCAGTAGGCCAGGTGAGCAGTCAGGGACCCCCTGCCAGGGTCTGAAGCACAGATGCTTACTGTGGTCTTGCAACGTCCAAATCGTCAGCTCCTCCCACACCTCTTCCCTGCTTCAGCCTTGGAGAATATCGGAGAAAATATCCAGGACATAAGGCAGAGGGACCTCTTAAACGCTTCTCTTTGGAAGCTGCCACTACCCGTCTTTCCCTTGCTCCTTGCCTCTGCCTTTGGCCTGGTGATGGCAATGACCTCACCAGTGCAGTCTAGTATCCCTGGGTCATCAGACTCGCGGCAGGGGCAATGAGCTGTGCCTCTGGCAGGTAGCCTCCCCGAGGAGGTAACTTCAGATCTGGTCTCAGGAACCAGCAGAGCAAGTTCCGTGAGTCTGTCTCCCCAGGTGATGGTAGTAGAAAGTCCATAGTCAAATCTGCCCGAGGCCAGGATGGGCAGGGTTTGGGAGAACCAGACACCTCCTGCCCAGAACCTAGGATCTCAGGAGCCCTAGCCCTGGCAAAGGAGTGACCATAGCCCTCGGTAACTTACTGCCCATTCTGTGCAGATGGAGGAATGGATTGCTGGGCTGCCCGTGCTGTCACTGATCTGCTGGTCTCCACAAGAGCAGTGCAGCCGTCTCCCCCCCCCAGCAACAGGTGCATCAGCGTTCCCCGTTCACAGAGCCAGCTCTAATACAGAACACAGACTGCCCAGGGGCCCAGGGGGACACTAGCCTGTTCACTGTGGCAAGTCGGGGCACACCCCAGCAGAATTGTTCCTCTGCTGAATCAAGGCAAGCCTCAGCAAAGGTTCTGCCACAACAGTCCTGGAGGCCTAGATGGGCATCTTATAAAGAGACAGAGGCCCGTCGTCAGCTCTGCATCAGATGGGAGGGGGAGTGATTTTGTAATTTTTCTTGTCGGGAGGAAACGGAAAGGGATTCAGGGGAGTGGGAATGGGCGTGGGAACGTGTTGCTGAGGGTTGCATCTGGTTCTGGGTCTTGGGTGGAGACTCCAAGTGCCAGGTGGCTTGAGCCTACCTTGGATTGTCTTGATTAATGATGAGGACCCCCCCCCCCCGAAATGTCATGCTATAACCCAGCGGAGTCTGCCTTCCTGCTGGGCGGCCAAGAGAATTGCTGGGAGGCAGCAAGGGAAGGATTCACTCAAGAGGCAGTCAGACGAGGGAGCAGGAGGCAAGCCTCAAATCCAGCTCCCTGAAGGGAGAGCCAGGGTAACTTAAAAGGAAAAGGTGTGGGTAAAAAGTCGCACAGGGAGTCTGCCACTGCGATCAGTCCCGTGAACTCTCTGGTTACTGGTTTCGATGAAAGGGAGATGAGGCAGAGTGGCCATGAGACTTGGGGGAGAGGAGTGGCCTGGACAACAGATGAAGAAGGACTTCTAGAAAGACGAGGCGGTGCCAGGTCGAGCACCGGGAGGGCTGAGAGGTGTCCATCAGCTGTGGCAACAAGGCCATCGCTGGTGACCTTGACTGAAGTTGTCAGGGTTGGGTGGGGTCAGACGCCTGACAGAGCACTGGGTCTGCAGAGGAGCGAGAAGGCTGGTGTGTTCGATTCGGGGGGCTGCTGGAACAGATGACTGCCGCTGGGTGCTTAAACCAACAGAATGCGTTCTCTTACTGCTCCGGAGCCCAGACTACAAAGTCGGGTGTCAGCAGGATTGGTTTCTTCTGAGGGCCTCCGTCCTGGCTCCTGCTGGTTGCCGGCAGTCTTGCCTGTGGACGCGTTCCCCCGTCTCTGCCTCCATCTCTACATGGCCTCCTGTGTCTGTCCTCATCTTACCGGGACACCAGCCGTTGGATTCTGGGCCCGGCCCAGCCCAGTCATACTCCAACATGACCTCACCTTAAGTAATGACATCTGCAAAGATACTATTTTCAAGAGGGCCACATTCTGAGGCTCCAGGTGCTTCTGAATTTAGAAGAGGGGGATGCTATTCCTCCATTGTATATATACAGAGAGAGAGATGTGGAGACAGTGACTCTAGACCATTCCCATGAGACCCCCCAGGCCACCCCCTTAGGGGAAGGTGAGACGGTAGTCAGATGGGGTATCCATTGGGTGAGGTTGAAGGGCACCTAAGTCTTCTGCCCATGAGAGTTTGCCTTACTTTCCAAGGTCACTGAGGAAGGGGGAATATCATGGTGAGACGGGGTCTGTGGTCCACTGGGAGCGGAGTGTGAAAAGCAGAAAATCCGGCCAGGGCTGGCTAGAGACATCATCTCGGGGTCACGGCCTTGGAGGCCTTCTGACTTGTTAGCCCTCCCTGGGCTGTCTGGGAAGTCATCCTCACCCTCCTTCCCCACCCCGCCCCGCCCCGCCCCGCCCCACCCCTCCCTGCCCCAGACACCAGGTCCTGACCTCTACAGGGAGCAGCGGTTTGCAGAGCTGGTCAGCCAGACTTGCTAAGCAGGGCCTCCCCCGTGCTGCAGGGCTCGCCGCAGTGAGCAGTCCGTAGTGCCTTCCCCTGGGCACCAGGCCGACACTCTCCAGCACTGCCCCGTCCCCTGCCCCTGTGCACCAAGCCCACCCTCCCCAGCAGAGTCCCTGTCCCCTTCCCCCTAGACCCTCCTAGCAGAGTCCCTGTCCCTGTACTGAGGCCAGAGCCAGAGCAAAAGCAGAGCTAGTGATCAGTGTGTCCCTATGTGACACCCCCCCATTGTCCAGCCAGCTCTGACCACAGGCCACTTGTTCTGACCACCTCAGGCCTTGAGACCTTCTGGGGCTGAAGCCACAGCCAGAGGGACTATGGTGTCACTTTCCTCTTGCCTAGGGTGAAGGGGTGGACATGACCATTGTAGCGAGGAGACAGGGCCCACGGTGGCCTTCGGGCCTGCCTGCCCCCTCCCTGAGACGCAAAAAGCAAAGACCTACTTGCAAGCCGTAGGCTGGCCACCACCCAAGGGAGGGTCCCTGCCCCATGGGTCTTCCCTGCCTCTGCCACTTGTGACCGCGTCTCCCGCTAAGGAAAGCTTTCCCCTGCGTTCCTCCATTTTCAAATTCTCCCTTTTATAGCTCCCAGATAAGTTTGGTGAGGTTTTTTATGATTGTGGGTTCAGAGAGGGCTCCGCTCTTTTCCTCAGGAGACTTTCGACTTGGTGGCCTCCTCCTGGGGTCCTCCTGGCCTCCCTAGATGACCTCCCGGGGTGCCTCACCCAGTGGTGGATCCTACCTGCACCTGTTCCCCCTGCGCTCCAGGAAGCCCCTAGTCAGGGACGCTAATCACTCGCACCTGCAGGGGCTTCCTTCCGGGGGAGAGAGGCCACTGAGGAGGGAGGGGGTCTTTCTAGGCCCCCTGTCCCCCGAAAGGCTGGCATATGAGGACAGTAGGCTCTCAGAGTGGGGGGAGCAGGGACCCAGAGTTGCCAAGCCACCCAGCCGGGCGTCAGGCGTTGTTTCCTGGCTGCCAAGAACAAGGGGTCGTGTTTTGTTTTGCTGCTTTTTTGTAAGAACCGCTTCATGTCGAGGGGAAACGCGCGCAGAGGCTGATGGTCCTCCGCGATGGCCGACCTCCACCCAGGACTTCCTAGAATCCATTTCACGGAGCATTTTCAGTGCAAGCAGGAGTGAGCGGGAGGTCAGTCTCGGGACCAGTGAAGGCGACGGGTGGGAACGGGAACGTGGCTGGATCAGGAGTGCGTCTTGACGTGAGTGAGACTCCTGTCCTTGACCTCACAGACCTGAAGTTCATTCCCTGAGCTCGTGAGCTAGTGCAGGGGCAGGCCCTGGAGGTGTGAGTGGGGTTGTAGCCTCTCTGAGGAGTGTGGACAGGTCGGGTCGGCATGCTGGGCCACGCACAGTCAGACAGGCCACCTGGTAATCATTCCTCCTAGAAACCTAGAAACGTGGAAATTAGCACAGAGACCCTTCCTCGACCTTCCGCTCCCATAAACAGCACTGATTCACTCTCCAAAGAAACCTTGGCCTTCCCTGTTTGGGAACTTCAGGGTGTGGAACTCCAGTGGGCTCCTGGCTTTGTGGATGGAGCTGGATACAGAGTCAGGAGGCCCCCGTCCAAGGCATTGAGGTGGGGAGGCCTTCTTGGGTTCCATCAGTGACCAACTGAAATCAGGACAGACATTTTCCATGGCCCGGTACCCAAGTCCGGTTGCATTCCTGCTCTCTGCCCGGCCTTTGGAAAGCAGCCAGACCATGACCCCGTGCATCACTTGCCCCCTACAAGATCCAGGAGGGAGGGGGATGACCTGTGCACGTGTTTGCGTCCCCCAGGAACAGACCCATCCATGGGATGCTTGTGTGACTGGTCGTATTTTCAGCTTGTGGTGCGTCACTGTATCTGCCAGCTGCGGCTTCTGCAGCTCATCCTGTTGGGACTGGGGCCTCTGAAAGACACATCCCTTCCGGGCTCACAACCGCTCTCCACCTGGATTGCTCAGTGTGGTCCTAAGATGGTCAGGCTTTTCGGGGGAGCGGAAGGAGGTAGCCACAGGTCCTCACCCCTTGGGGTCAACCGCAGGGGCTCTCGGGAGCTTCCTCCGCATGCCCGACTATGGAATTGGCTGAATGTGGGTGCATGTCCATGTTCTCGCCCTTGGCTCCCCACTCCCCAAGCCATTTCCCCATCTGTAGATTGCAGGGGCCACAGTCCCTGCCAGGCACCCCATTCATGGTCCGCAAGTTGCTGCTGGTGATGTTCTAAACATATAATTTATTTATTTGACAGAGAGAAATCACAAGTAGGCAGAGAAGCAGGCAGGGGAGGGGGGGAATGCAGGCTCCCTGCTGAGCAGAGATCCCGATATGGGGCTCCATCCCAGGACCCTGGGATTGTGACCTGAGCTGAAGGCAGAGGCTTTGACCCACTGAGGCACCCAGGCGCCCCTGCTGCTGCTGATGTTAATTTCAGGTCGGTTGTCACCAAAAATAAGGGAGCTGGAGCAGGGGGTGTGCAGGGCTCTGCCGCTTAGAAGCATTTCTTAGTGAGGGTCCCCATGGGATGCCTGGAAACCATTAAGCTAAGAGGGATAATGGGAACTCTGTCTCAGCCTTCCCTCCACAGCCCTGCTCGGCACTCTGGCCACAGTCAGTGGTTCTTGATACTTTCTTAAGGGTCCCCAACTGACCAGGGGAAAGCCCCTCTGCCTCCCCATGGGCGTCCAAACCACATTCTGGAGGGAGAAGGGGCTGGCCCAAGGTGGCAGAGGGAGAGAGCTCCGAGTGGAGGAGAGCAAGGAGCACGCGCAGGACCCCACCGTGGGGGAGACCCAGGGCTCCGTGGGCTTGGGGAGAAGCCCGCCCCTGCTCCCCAGGCGTCTGGAATGCTCACCACCTCAAAGGTGGTGACGGACAGAAGATAATTTAGCTCATCCTCCTGCCTCTGACGGAGGCTCCCCTCGATCATCCTGGGCTGTCCAGGAATGGCCCCAATTCAAAGCTTTTCATGAAAAACACTGATCATTTCAGTTCCCTTTCCGGTCTCGCTGTGGCTGACGGCCCATGGGAGATGAAGAGTAGCTGCCTGCCTTCTCGGAGAGCCGGGAATGTAGTAAATGCGTTACCAAGCCTGAGCCCGAGTCTGTGGATAGCAGCTGGTCAGGATGTGATTCACAGGCTGTACCAGTCCCGTGTTTAAAGAGCGCGACCACTAGGCCACCCTCTGTGTGATGGGCTTTAGAACACCTTCATGGCCCCTCCAAAACCTCAACCGCCCTCACTCCCCCATTTCCTCCCAGAGCCTCCAGCTGTAACATTTGTTCCTCAACACTTGAGTTTTTTCAATGTTATTTTTAATATTCTGAGACACACTTTGATCCCCTTCTCATTGAAGACCTGGGGTCTCGAGGGAAATGCTGGGTTTTTTTTTTTTTCTCAGTTTTTTGGCCACAGGGGAGTCTCAGTGTCAAGGGGAAACCCTGGCCGAAGCCACAGATGCCCGTCTCTTTAGCTCTTTCCGGATCTCTTTTCCGGATCTCAGGGTGGGCCAGCCCTGAGCAGCTGCAGGTGTGCTCGCCAGGAAGAGTCACCTGCAGGGAGGCAGGGAGAGCGAGGCCCCCTCTGCCCCCCCCCAGAGGAGAGTTCATCTGAGACATGGGCTGCATGGAGCCTCTCTTGGGGGAAGACAGGTCCAGGCTGTCTGGGGACATAAGGACCGAAGTGCTTTTACAGGCTGTGGCTAGAAATTCCTTTCAAATCCAGGTGCCCAAGGCAGCACCATGAGCCCTGCCTCAGTTTCCCTGGCTGTGAGATGCTCTGGCGGTGCCGGGGGCAGCCTCGAGGGTCCCGGCTGTGGAGGCTGGGCTGGCATTGTCACCTGCCCTGGCCTGGGCCCCGACCTTCACCCTGTCAGATGCAAAGAAGTGCAAGGACTTCGGGTTTCTGCGGACTCTGCCCCTTCAGGCCGTGGGATGGCCGGGCCTGCCTCCCGGGCATTTCTTCCATCTTCCTTGGCAGCACGGTTTGGTGGCCAAGGATGTGGTTGCGGAGCCGGGCTGCCTGGATTCGGACCCCAGCACGTAACCTGGACGCGTGGGGCCCCCTCTGCTTCAGCGCCCTCACCAGTGTGGTGGGGACCGCTGCGGGACCCGCGAGCACCAGGCTAACGCAGATTCCCTTCCCGAGTGCCTGTGTGGGGTCTGGAGCCTGGGGCCCGTGCTGGGACCGGCTGGCTTCCATGCGCTGCGGTCGGACACGCAGTGAAGGCTTGTCGGCTGGGTAAGAGGAGGGGCCGCCTGGGCTCGAACCCGGCTCCTTCTCCTTCCAGCGCCGTGACCCTGGGCAAGTTATTGGGGCTCTCTGTCCCTCAGTGTCATCTGTTTAGTGGGGACGATAATAGTGATGTGTCCCTGCGATTGTTAAGTCCCTCCTAACGAACCACTCTTCAATGAGTTTGCGTCTTCAGGGGGCTCACAGGGGGCCTGGCCCAGAGCAGGTTCTCTCCGTGTTTGCCATTAACAGTTGATTGAAAATGTGAGGTTGCCTCGTTGCTGATTGTATAGTGACACATCATAGTACCGCTAGGGTGGCTGTCGCTGTTCGTGTTGTTCCTTCTAGAGCCTTCTAGAGCCATCCAGAGCCATGCTAACCTGTTCTCGCTCTCTCCTCCATCCCCCCAGCCGAGCCCCTGCCACTCATGGATCTGTGCCGCCGCTCGGTGCGCCTGGCCCTGGGGAAGGAGCGTCTGGCTGACATCCACACGCTACCACTGCCGGCCTCCCTCAAGGCCTACCTCCTCTACCAGTGATGCTCCACCCCTGCACCGCCAGCACGCCAGCCACCTGGTGCCACCATGCCGGCCTGCCGCCGTGCCCCGCACCTCGGACCGGCCCCCGGCCCCCTGTCCATCCGCCCCCGCTGCCCCTGCCGGCTACCGACAGCTCGACGCAGGCTCCTCCATTCCCCGTCCCGACCTTGGCAGAAGCCCCCTGCACTCCGTTTCCACAGTCCCTCTGCGGAAATCTGTGGACAACAGACTCCTAGGAAGCCCTCCACGGAGCTCCAGCCCACCCTCGGGGTGTCACGAGGATCTCCATGCCCCCTGCCCTGACCTGGCAGGGCCCAGGAGGAGGCACCCCGGCCTTCTCCAAGAGCAGATCCCAGGGCCACTAAGAGGTGCTCGGATGAGGGCTGGTGCTGAGGCCAGCGGGGCCATGCCGCAGCAGACCACACTCAGGACGTCAGAGACTCTTCACGGACACTGAGGCAGAAGCCAAAATGGGACCTTCCACAGGCACACAAGCACCCAGCATCAGCCCCGGCTGTCAGCCCCCTGGTACCCTGTATTTATTCTTTTAACAATAACAAAAGCCATTTATTTATTCCATTTAGAAAGGAAACCTGTTTCGTTCCCCTCTCTCCGGAGTGTTCTATAGCTTCCCTTCTACCCGCCCCTCCCCGGGATGTGTGCGTCTCCCCTGTCCCTCTTGTTGGGCTGTGGCTGTGGTGTGTCCTTACAGGGGTACAACAGTGTCTCCCTGTGGGTCCCCCGACCCACAGTTCCCAAGGGGCTCTGCTTGGGGTTCCTGAGCCCATGCAATATGAGGGTCTTGGGGGACCCGTCGACAAGGGCTGTGGCGCGCCCCTTGTCTCCAGCCAGGAGACATCCATCTTTGCACGTGATTTCCCTTCTTTAGTCTTCTGTCGGGGGTTTGCTTTTGCTTTCCCAGCGGAGACCTCCCATGCACATCCTCAGAAACTCTGGCCTCCCAGAGCCGGAGCTAAGCAGGGAGGATGAGCAGGTCTCCAGCCCCAGGGAAGCCAGGGGCGCGGCGGGGCGGGGAGCCCAGAGTAAGGTGGAGGCCCCTCGGAAGCCAGTGCAGGCCTCCGCCTAGTGTCCCCGTCCGGGCTCTGTGCCCAGGGGGAGCAGCCTCAGCTCATCGCGACCCCCCAGAGCCATACGAGGAGCAGGGCAGGGTGGGGCGGGGCAACAAGCGGAGCAGGAGGACTCCTGGTTCCCTGCCGCAGCCCCCCGCCAAGTAGCAGACCCCAACCCTGCAGCCGCGCTTACCGCTTCTTTAATCTCCAAGTCAGCTCGCTTCGAATCTGACTTCTGCTCATTTCTGTACAGGTACAATAGATGACTTTATTTGTCTAAATGTTTAATATATATACATATATATTTGTCTGTAAGAATTATGTTTTAAACAGCTGCTGTAGGGTACCTTTCAAAAAGAAAAAGTCTTCCAGTGGAGTATATTTTTTAAAGCACAAAATTGGTGCCAAGTCTGGGTGAGGAATGTAAATTAACCCCCTTTTTATTTTGAATTTTTTTTTCCAAGTCGGGGGAGAAACCTTACCTGTAAGACTTTTAAAGACTTTTCCTCACTTCTGTTTCAGGGTGGGTCATGTTCTCATGAATGTTGCACACAAGAGAGTTTTACTTCCTTGGGAGCCTTGACCCAGTGTCCTCCCGCCGGCGCTGGATGAATCGTGGGCTGTTGGTCCTTTCTCTGCCCCTCTGTCCCCCGGCTTCCCAGACCTCAGCCCCACCCTTCTCTCCTCTCCGCCCAGAACCTTGTGACCTGTACAGTTTTGAAACTCCCGTTCCATTTTATGATGATTAATAATAGTAACCTAATAAAGGAAAGTTTATTAAAATACCAAACCACTTTGAGTCCCTCTTTGTGCCTTGGGGGGAAGGGAAAGGGGTGTGGCCAAGCCCTCCCTGGGTCCAGTTTTCAATAGATAATGAGGTGATCCCTGGGGACCCCATGGCCGAGGATGGGAGGCCAGCCAGAGCCCCCATGAGGAGGAGAATCCTAGAGAGGTGATCCTAAAATGTCTCCATCCCTTTTCAGAAGTTCGTGAGCCTGCAGCCCAGACTGAGCCTTTCTGAGGGATTCTGCCCATCGGTGAGACCTCAGTGTCCTACAGCTTGAGTTGACAGTGGGCTTTTTAGGGGCAGAGTAGAAGCCCCAGGGGGCATTCTCTAAGTCCAAGCTCTGCACATGCAGTAGAAGGAGCTGGTCCTTTACTCACTTCTGTGTCCCCAGTGCCAAGCGCACAGTGACGCTGACAAGCTTTCTCAGGGAACCTATTCTCCCCGCTGCTGTGGGCAGGATCCCCCCAACCCCATGACCTAGCAGAGGAGACGGGAAAGTCCGGCTTCTTCAGCGGACTGGTGAGCGATACGTGAATAGTCAAGACATTTACTAGATACGATCGCATGTCATGACTAGTCTGCAAAGAATTGGCAAGAATGCAGTTCAGCTCCCTGTGGAC
Organism: Mustela nigripes; assembly: GCF_022355385.1. Lineage (NCBI taxonomy): Eukaryota > Metazoa > Chordata > Mammalia > Carnivora > Mustelidae > Mustela > Mustela nigripes. Next base: position 6,320,871 of record NC_081570.1, read on the forward strand.
CCATCAGGATCTCCTGGTGCTGTGAAAAGCGGCGTGGTCTGGGGGCCTGGGAGCCCTTGGACCAAAGTCCCCTGTCCTTTTCTCTGCCCGCCTCCTAGCCAGCTTTCCTCAGACCACCTGCCCTGGCATGCCCCTGGGAGGTATTGGCTAAAATGCACGTTTTCTCAGAGCTCTGCCCGACCTGAACCGAATCAGCGTTTCTGGGGCCAGGCCAGGGATCTGCAGTTTTCTCAAACTCCCCAAGTGACCTTGCCTAAGAGTTTGGAGACCACTGATTGTGACTGTGTCAGCTCTTTTTCCGGACAAGTTGCTGAGGGAAGGGAAATTCTTTCAGTGTGTTGGTGGGTTGGCCCAGCGACGAGCAACAGGGACTCCTGAGTCAGACCTGGGTTCAGATGTTGGCTCTGACCCCTCCCTCGCTGTGGGCTCTTGGATGAGCCTCCGTCGAATGGCAGTCCTCACGGTGCTCATCTCGTAGGAGGGTAGCAAGGGTGAAATGAGGCTTTCAAACAGGGCCTGGCATACCAGCAAATGTGCAAACAGATGCTTTTAAAGCTCATGCACTTCTGTTCTGGAAAATGGTCCAAACATCCCTAAACCAACTTTCCGATAAATGTTCCTTCTTCTTGGGTAAAGTCTCCAAAGATCAAGGTGGGTACAGGGGAAAAGGGAGCCCTAGATGCCTTCCCCAGATGCGTTTGGAGGAAAGGGGTGGCCTGGAATTATTTTTCGGTTGGAGTTCATGTCTGGGTTGCAGTTGGCACTCTGTTGGCTTTGAAGGAGGTGCCAGGGGGAGGAAGGGGGTCCGGCAGGGTGGGGTTTGGGGGGGGGGGTTGGAAACCCCGGGAAAATAAGGCCCTTTGTACTGCCCGGAGACTTCTCGGGGAGCAGGGTTTCGAGTTGGAGGGAGCAGCCTTCATAAAACCACTCTGCAGACCAGCCCATGTGGTTGTGATTAATACCCTGCCTTCGAGCAGGTAGCCGGCCTGGGGCTTGGCCAGAGATGCGAAGAGGCCTTCCTCCCTCTCCTGCCCAGGCTTCCCTCCCGCCCTTCCTCCCGCGCCTCCTCGGCGGCGAGATGAGGAATGTGGACTCTACTGAACCATAAAGTATGCTGGGGGAGCTGGGGAGGGGGCTGAAGACAGAGCAATTAGTTCATGCTCCAGTCCAGACACCCAAACATGGTTGGAGTCCAGCTGCAAGGAATATTTGAAATAAATGAGCTGCCCGGGGCCAGGAGTTTGCTGTGTTTTCTGTACGGGGCCATGGCAACCGGGGAGGAAATCATGAGCTAGGGATTGGGCTCTAGAATCAACAAATGATGTCCCGGCCGAGCAAGCCCAGAGGAAGCCGCTCATGGCTCTCCGAGGGCTTCTTAGGGCTCAGCTGCCGGCGGAGAGGCCGGCCTTTCGGTCCTCCGGCATACTCCGTGCTGTCCTGCCCCAGCCTCGAACCTTCGTGTCCTCTGTGGGGCTCTGACCTTCTCTTTTTTTCCCTTTTCTGCCTTTCTTCTTCTTCTTCTTCCTTCTTCCTTCTTCCTTCTTCCTTCTTTCTTCTTCTTCTAGAAAACCAAAAGCTAACACTTCTTTGGAACCTTTCTTCCTGGGCCAGAGCACAGCTGCCGCTGCCGGTCTGATAATGGTTTTGCTGAGCGGAGGGAATGTTCCCGGGGGAAAAGCCCAGGCTGAGGGCAGCTGGCTGGATGGAAGGTGGCATGACTTACCCTGGCTCTGTCTTCCCCAACCCAACCCAGCGGCCGCCCCTTCAGGGTCTCCCTCATAGGCAGGAAGGGCAAAGGTCTCCTTTATCCCTCCCTTGACTCTTCTGAGGATGGGTCTTACAGGTGTCCCCGAGATTGTGTCTTCTAGAAACACGCAGTGAGCAGGACCTGGCCTGGGGGCCCTTGGCTGGAGTTCACAGGTACCTCCTGCGTTGGAATCATGAGGGCACCTTGGGAACAAAGCAAAATTCCAGAAACTTTGATGCAGTAAATGGAGCCCAGGCATCTGTGTTGTGCAACCCTGGAGCTGAGTCAGATGTGTTTGTTGCCCCGGGGTGGATGCGGGGCTGGACCCCTGCAGCCCCGCTGGCCTTTCCTATTCCCCTCAGAGGCTCACAGGGGCCGTGACTCAGAGAAGCCTGGAGATTCCGTGAAAATCAGCTCTCCCTGTCCTGTGTTTCAGTGCATGTGCTGAGGTGTTGCAGAGCTGGGCCCACACCGCCAGCCTCTTCCCGGGCAAGGAAGCACTTGTCTCAGAAGAGTGAGCTGTACAGTCTGAGAAAAATACCAGACTGAGGGCACCTGGGTGGCTAGGTTGGTAAAGTGTCTGCTTTTGGCTCAGGTCACGATCCTGGAGTCCCGGGATCCAGCCCCTCGTCAGGCTGCCTGTTCAGTGGGGAGTCTGCTTCTCCCTCTCCCTCTGCCCCCCCCACCGACTGCTTGTGCTCACTCTCTCTCTCAAATTAAAAAAGAAAATTAAAAAAAATATATACCCAAGTGGAGGCAGGAAACTTCAGCCTTGGGCTCGTCCCCCGTGCCTCAGTTTCCCCAAGGAAATTAGCCCTGGAAAGCTGAACCAGCAGCTCGTAGCCTGCATGGAGGTCTTGGAACCACAGCATAAGTGCCATCCAGAGGGGCTGTGCCCTGGGAGGTGCCCTGAGTCTGCCCCATGACCTCAGCACCACCCAGGACCACGTCTCTCCCTGCTCGTGTCTCCCCTCTTTAAGTCATGAAGAGCAGAGGAGCCATTTCTTCCTTCCACCTGTACCCCTGGGCCCCCCCTTTTGAGAGATTTTTCAACCAAAGCACTTTGGGAAGCTCCTTCCCATTGATTCTGTTGAACAAAGCCCCCGTCGGGGTAGCGATGACCCCAGGTAGAAGAAGCCTCAGCCGAAAAACAAAGGACTTGACCCTCGAGCTGGCCTGTGTGTCGAGTCTGTGAGACCCCAGAGAGGGCCCGGGCTCTGGGGCCAGGACAGCCTGGGGTTCCCACCCAGCTCCCCAGCCCACCCAGGACAGTCCCCTCCAACAAGGATCTCAGGAGGCTTGCCATGCCCGTCTGGGACATGGTGGCCGCACTTGCTTCCCCAGGCCCTCTGAGACACTGGAAGCCTACAGTGAGACGCATCGAGGTCCTGGGTGCAAGGACCTCCCACCTCACCCTTTTCCAACCGGCTTTTTAAAAAAACTGTGGTGAAACTCATAGGACATCACATTCACCACTTTCAAGAGTGCGCTTCAGTGCCATTAGCCCATTCCGGATGACGGGCACCCCCCCATCTGCTTCCAGAACATTTTGATCCCCACAGGGGAGTCCCTCCCCCTCACCTCTCCCCAGCCTCCAGCAACCGCCCAGCCACACTTGGACTCTAGCTGTCCTTGTGCCGTTCCGATCAGCGCATCACACACCACGAGACCCTGTATGTCCCACTTCTCTCACCTCCAACTGGCTTGCCAAGGGGGTGTTCCCCGACGCCCGCCCCCCGCTTTGGCTTCCCTTTGTCTTGCTTCCCTCTTTGGTAAAACAGAGAGAAAATGTCCTCCCTGGAGGTTCCCACGAGGATTCCAGGAACCCGTGTCCGGAAAGAACCTAGAACACAGCCTGGCCCACAGTAAGCGGTCAGTAGCAACGGCAGCTAGCAGGAAGCCTCGCGCACCACATGCGGCTCCCCCAGGCCCTCGTGTGCTCAGAGGTCGGCCGACAAGCCTTTCCTAGGAAGGCATCTTGCAAAGACATTGCCTGGGCCCCAGAGCCCCTGTCCTGCTGCATGGAAACGAGGTCAGTTTTCTAAAAATCAGCCTCATAATCAGGGAGACAAAGAGCTAGGTGGCCCTGCTGCGTATCTCTGACCCCGGTTTCCATGTGGCATTGGGTTCCTGTGGCTGCTAAAATAAAGCACCACGCACTGGGTGGCTTAAAACAATACGCATTTATTTTCTTATGCTACTGGGGTCCAGACATCCAAAATCAAGGTGTGGACAGAGCCGTGCTCCCTCCCTCTGGAGGCTTCAGGGGAGAATCCTTCCTGCCTCTTCCAGCTTCTCGTGGTCCCGAGGCAGTCCTTGGCTTGCTGTCCTGTCACTCCAGCCTCTGCCTCTGTGGTCACATGGTCTTCTCTTCTGTGTCTCTGTGTCTGTCCCATAAGGACACCCGTCACTAGGTTTAGGGCCCATGCAGGATGAGATCATCTGGGGATCCTTAACTCAATGGCACCTGTGAAGACCCTTTTATCAAATAAGGTCATATTCACTAGTTCTGGGGTTAGAACATAGCCTATATCTTTCTGAGGGCCATCGTCCGACCCTCTACAGGTATCTTTAGAACAAAGCTCATAGAGGCGCCCGCCAGCTCAGCCGGTGGGGCACGTGACTCTTGATCTAGGGACTGTGTGTTCGAGCCCCACACGGGGTGTAGAGATTACATAAAAAATAAAAGTCTTAAAAAAAATAAAGTTCATAGGTGTACCCCCTCTTAGATTGAACATGAAGATATACAAAATGATGAGCGTGGAGAACTTACCCCGGGGCTAGGCGCTGTAAGGGTTAACGTCATTGGCTGCACCTGCATCTCCCTTTTGCCCCTGCCCCTCATGGCCAGTGCCACCAGAGCAGACCTGCTCTAAGACTGGTGGCTGTGCTTCCCTGGGCTGGGCAACCAGTCTGCGTGTGGGAGTCATGGGGCCCGGCTCGGGCCTGGATGTGAGGAGCCCTGCAGCTCCCCCTGGGTCTCCCTCTGGCCAGCCACAGCAAGGGGTCCGGGGTCTAGGAAGACGCCAGCCCTGCTCAGGGGTCATCAGGAACAGAGGCTGCATACTGGGGGCAGGAAGGCTTCTCGGTGGCCATGCACCCCCCCATCTCTCCTTGGGACTGAGGGTGCTAGCTCACATTCAGTAGCCTCTGCGGCCCGGGCCAGCTCCGAACTGATCGTACAAGGAAATGGAATGTGAGCCCCAGGCTATTTAAAGAGGGCCTGGAGGCATGGCTGGGGCCTGGCCAAGCAGGGTGCTTCAGGTCAGGGCGGGCTCCTCTGTGCACATGGTTTGATTTACTGGAGGGCCGCGAGCAACTCCGGCCTCAGACACAGAACTATTTGAAGCAGCTGCCAGATGTTGTGTCTGAGTTGGGTTTTTACAACTTGCTTACTGGTTAGCAGCCTGCCTCCCGCCGGGGTTCAGCCTGCCCCAGCGGGTTCAGGGCCCTGGCCGCAGCCCACAGGCCCTTGCAGAGCGGTGCTGCCCCTCCCTCCCACGCAGCCCGAGCCTGATCTCCTCTGAGCGGAGCCAGGGTAGGAGCCCAATTTCCCAAGCATCCGGCCTTCCTGGGGTGGCAGAGTGGCCCCGACTTCGGGGTGTCTTGCCAGCACCCTGAGCTGGTGGAATGTTCTGCCTGATGTTTACTGCTGGGCCCTACGGGAGAGTCAGGGTCTAAAACAGAACTCACAACCTCGAGAACAGCTTTGCAATGAGGCATCCCTGGAGCAGGCCCTCCAAGCCAGGGCTGTCCCCCAAGCCCTGGGTGTGGCCTGGGAGGCCCGGACACGGACCTCTCCCTCTCTCTCCTGATCGTCCCTCCTGCTCCCACCCACTGATTTCACTGTGGCCACTTGAGGCCAGCCCCTTCCCATGGTGCGTAGAAGAACACGGGGGACCAGAGCTGGGACCAGAGTTCATCCAGGGGGTTCTGGAACATTCTCAAGCCTCTGGAAATTCGAATGAACCAGGGAAGTTCGGAGAGGCACCAGTAGGACCCAGCTTTGGATCCAGGCCACTGTGTCAGGTCAGAGACCAGGCCTGCCAGTCAGGATGGGATGTGCCCAACGTGACACGGTTGGGGTTCACTGGGCTCAGGGCGGCTGGGGGTGGGGGTGGGGGTGTTTCTCAGCTCCTCCCCCCCATGGAGGAGGCCTCCCACAGGAGGCCCATGATTCAAGTGCTCACTTCCTGAGGCCACTTGGAATGACTTCTCAGAAGTTTGCTCTGGAGGGAGCGGGTGACAAGGGAAGGGGCGGGGCAGGTGAGAAGCCGGGAGGGCTGGGGGTTGTGTCATCAATCTCGCTGCACGGGAAAGCAAGCTTGTGTCCGTCCAGGAACCCGAACGCGGCCAAAGTGGACAGAGTGTTCAGTCCCCTCCTGAAAGCGCCAGAAATGTTTTGTCCACTGGGCAGGAAAACATCCTCTATGAGCACGCTGGGGTTTGGCTCTCCCACTAAGGAGACGTCCCGAGGGCTGCGCTGGGAGGAGCCGGGCCTGGTGGCTGTGGGGCAGAAGGAACAGCATGTGGGTCCCCGGACCCTGCTCCTCTGGGGCCCCAGGGGACACCTCCAGCCCACCTTTCCCGGTGGACCTAAGGAGCCCAACTCCTCCCTGCCACCCTCCCCCGCCACCCAGCCCCTACACCCGCTCTCACTTCTGAGTCCTCCCAAGAACTGGGAAGAGAGAAGGTCACAAGCAGGGCGCCCTCACCGGAGAACCGGAAAGGCTGGTGGAATCCCGGCTGGCGGGACGCGGGGTGCATCTGCAAAGGGCCCCGTAGACCCAGGCGAGGGGACAGGAGGGCTGGGGTACGAGTCACCGATCCTGTGACTCTGGACGTCACCTTTGGGAGCCTCGATTTCCTTTCTGTGAGCTGGGACTAATGATACCTTCCATCCAGGCCCCTGGGGTTGCAAAGGCTGAGTGAGGACTGGGTGGGGGCAGCCTTACTGCCCACAGAGCGAGCGGGCAAAGCCCACACATGCCCGAGGTCTTCTAACTTCTGCCTGTGAGGAAGTGGGAGAGAGAAGCATCTTGGGTATGCTTGCCCCTCCGAGGGACACCCCTCCCTCTGGTCCTATGGCTTCTCCCCAGGCATCCTGCAGCTGACCCTGGAAGCTGATGCCCCCCCCCCCTTTCTGGGGATCGCCCACCCCCAGTTTCCTGGAAAGATAAGCTGGGGATGAGCTGCCGACCAGCCCAGACTCACCGCCAGAGGACAGGCTTTCCAGGGCATCCCGGCCGCCTATGAGGGAGACTAGCCACCTTTTCCTCCAGGAAGCCCTGGGGAAATGAAGAGAAGATGGGCCACCACCTCTGTTGTCCCATTTGGCAAAGGTGTCTTGACCCACCCCAACGCCCCATCTGTGCCAGACACATGGAGACGCCAGGGATTCAGACTCAGAAAACAGGCTTCTGGGGTGCCTGGGTGGCTCAGTCAGTGAGTGACCCACTCTTGATGTGGGTTCAGGTCATGATCTCGGGGTGGTAAGATCAAGTCCCACGTCAGGCTCCCTGCCTGCTTCTCCCTCTGCCTTCCGCACCCCTGCTTGAACTCTCTCTCTCTCTCTCAAATAAATAAACAAAATCTTAAAAAAAAAATAAACGAATAAATAAATCTTTTTTTAAAAGGGGGTGGGGAGAAAAGCAGGCTTCTGAGCAAGGAGCTCCTTGGATGGGCAAAGCGGACCCCTGGGGAGAGTGGACGTCATCAGCGCCTGGAGGGCGCACGCACGCAGCACCGGGCGGGACGGACAAGCGAGGAGACCGGATGCCGCCTCCCGCAGAAGCACAGAGTCAGTCGCTCTTTAACTGAGGCAGGGACAGCAGCAGGTCCGGGAGAGTCCCCAGTATGGAGCCCCCATGCCGTGAGCCTGTGTTTCCGTGCCCGTCTCCCCCGTGCCTGTCCGGAGACCTCTAGAAGACAAGACCCGAGTCACCGCCGAGCATGTGGAAGCGCTCAGGGCGAATGTGCACACGGGTCCCCTCTGTCAGTCACCCAGGGCTGGGGTCCCTGTGCAGGCAGATAACTGGGGGGGGGGGGGGCAGCACTGGCCTCTGGGCTGAAGCCAGAAGCCTCAGGAGAGGGGCTCTGGAGGCTTGGTGGCCCTGGGGATGGTGACATGTCCACAGAGTCCCACCTGTCCCAGAGCGCCTGTCCTGAGCAAGACAGCTTCTCCTTCATCGCTGCCCGCCCGCGGCTCCTCAGAGAGACTCTGGAGACCCAGCAGCCTCCCCGCGGGCATCTCTTCGAGGGCCCTCAGCGGAGCCTGCTGGCTCCCCCGGGGCCGCACCAATCTCGTTTTCTCTGAAAACAGCCCAGTGTCCAAGACCAACGCCGACAGTTGACCCAGCCGGTTACCTTTGTTTGCCTGGCCCAGTGTCGGGTCCTCGCTTATTTTTATGAGCTGTTTAATCTGCACACTCTTCTGTTCTCAATAAACGGGGCCGCGCATTCCAGGATGGCCTCGAACGATAACACCAGCTGTCTAGACGGAGGCCAGCCCACTGACGTGCTCATAAATAAAAATAGATCTGCGCTCCACTCTCTCATCGGTGCCCAGGGAGGGGCCGCAGCCTCCCCGAGGGCCGGCGGGGACAGAGCTGGCCCAGCTCCCTGCCCCTAGTCCCCAGCCCCATTCCCAGGGGGGCCGGCGAGCCCATGCTGCCTGTGGGAGGGAGGAAGGTGGCCCGCTGAGTCCCCGGTAAGGCATCTGCCCTATCTCTGAGGCTTCCCTTTGTCTGTGGCTTGCAGCAGCTGCCGGGGCCGCGGACACTGAGGTGGCAGGGTGCGGGTGTGGACTCCAAAAGCAGTGCTCCACCCACCGGTCCCAAGGCCCCAGTCTAGGCTGGGAGAGGCTGCAGACCCAGGCCCAGAGTGACTTGTCCGCTCCTTTCTCTCCCCGTCACTTTGCCCCTTCCTTCATTCCTTCGCTTACTTGGCCTGTACTCATTCCTTGAGCCCTGCCCCAGGACTGCCTCCGAGGAGCCCAGTGAGGGTGGGGACTGGGTGCAGGAGCAGCGCGCAGGTGGAGGGAGCTCAAGGCATCCTCCGGACTCAGCAGGAGATGGCACAGCTGCACACACACGTGTGTGTGTGTGTGTGTGTGTGTGTACGCGCCAGCAGGATACAGGAGCCTCCCTGAGCGTGTCCAGGACAATGCGGGATTCACATAAAGGAGGCTTGCCACAGCTACACAGAAACACAGGCCTGCATGCCCACATTTACCCACATACCTCCTACAGGTCAGTTTATGTTGACAATAGTGTCTGTATAAGTTGAGGCCCCCTTGTGCAGTACATAACCTGAACACCTGTACAAGGCAGCCCTGTGCCACCATTCTTCCCTTTCCCCAGATCCAGCTGGACTGAGTCTCTGGAACAGAAAACCTGGCTCCTCCTTGGTCTGTCAAATCTTTATTTCACCCTCTAGTAGGGGCTGAAAAATCCCAGGGGGGTCAGTGGTCAAGCTGAAGAAGGAGACTTACAAAGAACCAAGAGGCTGACACTTCGAGATGGACCTCTCAGGAGAGGAAGAGTCAAAGAGAGGTGGTGGGGCAGGGATGGGCCCCCCTGGGGTCAGACAAATGACACAAGAAGGGACAGGTCACCCTTTCTCATCCTACACCCAGGGAGGGGGTGAGGGATCAAAGGTGTCCCTCACCAGGGACAGGAGCAGAGGGCAAGGACAAGGGGAGAGGGCTCCCCCCCCACACCACCCCCGCCCAGGGGTTCCAGAGAGAGACAGCAAGGACCAGGATGACTGAGGCCGTACGCCCTGAATCTCGCTCCCCTCGGCCCCAACCCAACACAAAGGAGGAAGGGGGACAGAGCAGCGGCGAGAGTGACGGGGACACCAGAGAATCAGAACACCCAGGTCTCCGCTTGTTCAAACTGAAAGTGAAGGAAGCTCTGTGAGCCAAGGAGAGAACGGTGTGACTGAGCCCAGCTGGGGACCAAGGGACTGGAGTGAAGTCAAACCACACTGGGCTGTTCGATCAACAGGCCACCAAGCCTCCAACCCAGTGACCGGCCCCGGGCGAGGCGCGCGCTCCACGCGGCTCAGCTCCAGCAGCGCTGCTGGGGGATTGTCTGTCCCCCCTTCAGAGGCGGAGAGGGAGGCACCCAGGGGACAGGATGGCCCCAAGTGTGACTCCGGCTAGGAGGAGGCAGGGCCTGGGTTCAGCTAGAGATGCTCTGATACCTCGTCCTCCACGGTCTGCGCTGGCCTGACCCCAAGTTGGTACCAGACCTGGTTCTCCCAGCCGGCCTGGAGAAAGCGGGGCCCCTGCCCCCGTGGCCACACTCCCGTGCCTCTCATGACTCACACGAGCTGCCCGCAGTGCCTGAGGGGGCGGAGGGCCGTAAGGACAGCAGGCCACTGGCAGCCAGCCTCCATGGGCCTCCGAGCCGCCTGGCCACACGAAGACCCAAGGGGACACGAAGGGGACCCGGGAGAGACACTCAGGCGCACAGTCCTGACTCCAGGGCCTGAAGATGAGTCTTGGAGGTCGGCTTCCGAGAACCACAGAGAGCGCCTGTCAGATGCTTGCTGAACCTCATCGGTTCTCTCGACAAGGGGGAGCAGGCCCGTCTATCCGGCATGGAAACGGAGGCCCGGAGGACGACGGTGCTTGTGCACAGGTCACACAGCAAGGATGTGGCAGAGGGGGCCGTCCTGCTCACTCAGCTTCCGGAGGCTTCCTGGAGAGCAGCTGGGGCCATCCGTGCCAGGGCGGACTCGGAGGGAGCACCCCCATCCCTAGGGAGGGTTTATGGTGCTGATGTCCTGGGGCCGAGTAGGGTGTCCTTTTGCACCCAAGCACCTTCATCCCCCTCCCCAGACCGACTGCCCACCTCCTCCTTCCCAGTCTCTGGCTAGGGTCAACCCCTCTGCTAAGGCAGAAGGAGCCCCCATCCCACATCTGCCCGACCCCGCCTTCCCCCCACCGAGGCAGGTGACAGACAAGAGCTCCGCCCACCTTCCCCACCTGCCCGTTCCAGAGTCTCAGCGGCAGCCTGATTTCCCTTGAGGAGCCACATGCCCGACATGTGACCCAATCCACCAGCGTCTCCCCTGGGACTTCTGCAGCCACCACGGAGAGAGAAACTCCCTTTCTGCCGGGAACCTGAAGCTGGGCAGTCAGGAGCCGTCCTGCCCCCACCCACCCCTCCCAGGCACAGCCACCCAAGAGCGGAGTCGGCGCAGAGATCCGGAGCTGACAGGAGGGACACAGACCTCCTTCAGCCATCACTTGCACAGGTGAGGCTGTCACCCCAAACTTTTCAAGCACATGAGCCAATACATCCACGGGAGTGGGGGTACCATTCACCCAGAAAAGGTCCCATAGTCAGCCCCCACTCTTCCTACCTCTCCACGCCCCCAAAGGACGCCTCTCGGAGACAGAACTGGCTCCTCCCGGGGTGCTGCGAGAAGGAGGGCATTCCTGGGGGCAGGGAGCAGAGGTCTGGAGGCAGACCCGAGCCCCATCTCAGCTTCAGGAAGGAGCTCAGTCTTGCTGTGTCTCTCTTCATTCGGGAAGAAAAGACCCTGTTTGTGAGGGTGGAAGGAGATGGCCTAAGGGCCCAGAGCTGGTCAGTATGCCCATCAGCATCCCCGCGGGAAGCAGCTGGCACTTCAAGGTCATTCAAGGAGGGTCCCTTTGCAAGGTGGGGCGCAGGGGGACCTCGAGTAAAGAGAATGTAGACCCCCGGGCTGGTGTCAGCAGAGCCATTACCATCAGAGGCACCAAAAGATCCAAGTCCAGAATAAAAGGGTCAACCAGATCAGGACACCTTGAAGGGGACAATGACCTTTGATCAGGGGACACAGCCAGTCCCAAAGGGCTTTGCAGCAGGTCGAACAGTGTCCTCCAAAATTCATGTCCATCTGGGACCTCAGAACGTGATCTTTTTTGGAAATAGGATCATTTCGGGTGGAATTATTTAAGGATCCTGAGCTGAAAAGGTCATCCTGGATTTAGGGTGCATCCTAAACGGACTGGTGACCCTCTAAGAGAAGGAGCAGAGACAGAGAGATACAGAGGAGACGCCCTTGTGAGTGGAGCGGTGTCGTCCCAAGCCGAGGATAGCCTAGAGCCACCTGGAGCTGGGAGAAGATGCTCTTGGAGCCTCCAGGGAGGCTGCGACCTTGCCCATAACTTGATTTCAGACTTAATGATCCCCCAAACTATACCAGAACAAATTTCTGTTGTTTAAGCCCTGCGGTCTGGGGTACTTTCTGATGGCAGCCCCAGGGAACTAACACAGGCACGGACTGGAAAGAGCCAGGACGAGTGGATCCCCTGTCCTCAGCCTCCCCCCTCTCTCTAGCTTGCTGGGGGACGTCCCAGCCAGAAGGCGGAGGGCACGGGAGCCCCTTGTGCGCACAGGGCAGCCTTGAGGACAGGAGCAGGGGAAGGCGGAGCCAGGATCTGAGGGGCCAGTGGAAGATACCGAGTCATTATGACAGCGGTATCACACCCAGACCCCAAAGCAAAAGCGGTTGCTCTTGTGTCACCAAGGCTGTGAGAACGGAAGCCACGGGGACCTCGACGGAGCCCAGCCCGCCCCGTTTCTGTGCTGCCGCCGATAAGTGATCGCCTGGGCCTGTGTACACATTTACTCTGCCGTGTCACATGTGCACCCACGCGATTGCTCTAGAGTCACGCGTGTTTTCTCCCCCACACCCCACATACTCTGTTCCCAGACCACCATGGAATAAAACACTGGAAAAGGGACGCCTGGGTGGCACAGTCGGTTAAGCATCTGACTCCTGACCTCAGCTCAGGTCTTGATCTTGGGGTCCTGAGTTCAAGACCTGGGAGCAGACACTTCATATGAATGAATGAATGAATGAATGAAAGAAAAACACTGGGACAGAGGGTTCCATGTGCGGCCAGGGCCCAGGAGAACGGAAGCAGGTGCTCACCTGGGGAGAGGCTGCTCTCTCCCTCTCTCCAGATTCTGCTGCCCCGCGCGAAACCATAATGAGTAGAAGATATTCAAACAGGCAGGGCTCAGGTTTTTATGGAAGCTCCCCGAATAAAATTTTATAAAATAAAACAATTTTATTTGGGGAGCAGTGCGGTCATTCCTAATTACCCGCCACAAACACTAAAGCGGCGGCTGTCAAGATAAGACAGGCCAGAGCGGGGACGAAGGCCACGCTGCTGGCTGTGACGCCGGCCCCTTCTTTCCCACCTGAGTAAAGGGAGCTTACGATGGATGGCGCGGACTCAGTGACATGACCCTAGGAGGCCTCAAGTTGCAAGGGACGGAATGCCTCCTTGAAGAGGGTTAAGCAAAACAGGGGATCTAGTGGCTCCTGTGCTGCAAAGTTCAAGTCACTCCCGGCTCGGCTGGGATGTCCTCCTCCACTCTCCATTCTGTGCTCCCCATTTCTGGGTGGCCTCCCCTTCGAGGCGGACTTTCACCCCGCAGAGGGCAGCAGTGGCTTCAGGCTCACGTTCATGCTCAGCCACCTTGGTGGAGACAGCGGTTCTCTTTAGCCCCCGGGGCCGGTTTCCGGGAGAGTCCCAGAACTCCCTGGCCCGCAGCCACCCCGCACCCCCCGCCGGAGATGCACGGGGAGAGACGTGCGGTTCTGGCCTTTCCACACTCAGGTCACCGGTTCCACCCAAACGCAGGGAGAGGCTGGGGGCCGGGGGGAGGTGTCCTGAGGAAGGGCTGGGGGCTGTCGCCAGGGAAAGGGGAAGCAAGGCCAGACGGCGCAAGCCAGATCTCATGTGTCCCCTGTGTTCCCTTCCCGCGGCGACTGTCCCAAACCGCCACAAAACGGCTGAAAACAACACACATTTATTATCTTACAGCTCTGGGGGCCAGGGGTCTTCCAGTCAAGGTGTCGGCAGGGCTGACTTCTGGAGGCTTCAGGCCTTTTCCAGGTCCGAGAAGCTAGCTGCCTGCATTCCTGGGTTCGTGGTTCATGGGCCCTCTTCCACCACCACCCCCACCTCCCCCACTAGTGCTCGGGCTGCCACACAAAATATCGTTCACTGGATGACCTAAACAACAGAAGTTTATTTCTCACAGTTCTGGACGTTGGGAAGGAAAGATCAAGGACTGATCTGGCCCATTCAGTTCCTGGTAAAAGCCCTCTTCCTGGCTTGTAGCCAACCGGCCTCTTACTTGGGGCTGGGGCCTTGCTCTGTGTGTACACAGCCCTGGGGGAGGGGGAGAGAACAACTTCTCTGGTGTCCCTTCTTATAAAGACACGAACTGGGCACCTGGGTGGCCCAGTCAGTTGAGTGTCTGCCTTCGGCTCAGGTCATGATCTCGGGGTCCTGGGATCGAGCCCCGCATCAGGTTCCCCACTTGGCGGGGAGTCTGCGTCTCAGCTCTCTCTCTGCCCCTCCTCTCTGCTTGTGCATGTCTCTCTCTCAAATAAATGAATAAAATCTAAAAAAAAGAAAAAGAAAAAAGCCGTGAACCCCACGGGATCCGGGCCCCACCCCGTGACCTCATTCTCCCTTCATTACGTTGTTAGAGGCTCTGTCTCCAGATACAGCCACACTGGGGTTTCAACACATGGATTTTGAGGGACACAAACATTCCTACATTCCTACCATCTCTGCCCTACATTCCTACCATCTCTGACCCTCCTGCCTCCCTCCTGGAAGGACCTTTGTGATAAGCAGAGATAATCTCCCCACTACAAGATCCTTAATGTAATCACATCCATAAAGTCCCTTTTGCCTCACTAAGTATCATAGTCCCAGGCTCTGGGGCATGGGGGTCTCTGGGCAGCCTCCTTCTGTCTAGCCTGTCCCCTACCTGGATTCGCCTTCATCCTAATGCCCTTACCTCCCCACCCTAACTTAGGGCAGCAAGTCACTCACAGCTCTCAGCCCCCAGCGCCCGTGGAGAGCTTTCTCCAAAAAACACCTGAGCCTAGGGGGGGTGTGTGTGCAGAGGAGCAGATGCCCGGTGGGTGGTGAGATCCCTGGGGAGTCACCGTCCCTGCAGGAAGTCCCCACAGGAGGGAGGCAGGGAACTCAGCCTCTGTCTACACTATCTCAAATCCACCTACCTGGGGCAGAACTTCGGACCCAGTAAAGACCTCCTCTAGGATTGACAAAAAGAAAAAAGGTAAATGATTTACGAGGGACGGAAGGGGTGGGTTCTAGCTCTTTTCCCCGGCTTGGCACCTATAGGGCTGCCTGGTGTAATGGGCGGACCCCAGCAGCCCCCGAGTGGCCAGGAGGACCTAGCCATGGTCTTGTTGGCAGGGAGCTGACCCCAATGGCGATGGCCTAGGAGGATCTCAGCCAACCCTGGTGGGGAGAAGGAAAGGAAGGTGCTTCTCTAGAATGTCCAGCAATCCCAGTGCCCCGAAGCCCACTGTCGTGCAAACTTCTGCGTCCTTAAGCGCCACACCATACAAGCCCAGGGTCTCCCTGGGTGCTGTCACACTGGACCCCAGGCGATCGCAGCATCTGGCAAGGCTCATCACCAGGCTTGGCCAGTGCCTGTGCCCCACATTTTCTCTGGGAGGAACAGGTCCTGGCCGGGGCCAGGAGCTGGAAGATGTCTCTCGGGCCCTGCGGCCTGGCCCCTGGATGGATTCCATAGCCTGGAATCCTCCATCCAGGCCTCAGTGGCCCAGCAACTGCGGAGGTTTTATTGTATTTGTTTTATATTTTTTGAAGATTTTATTTTTAACTACTTTCCACACCCAACAGGGGGCTTGAACCCACAACCCCGAAGTGAAGAGCCGCCCTCCCCACCGACGGAGCCAGCCAGGTGCCCCTGGAGCGATTTTCAGTGACTCTTTGGGTCAGTCAGGGTGTATGGGGTGTATGAGCCTGGGCCCGGCGGCGGCACAGCGGCTGGCACAGGGCCCCCGGCCAAGGCCAGCCAGCCACACCCATGGGCAAGCCAGGTTTTTCCTGAGTGGAAACAGGGTTCAAATCCCATATGCTCCATGGGACCGAGGAGCTGAGCAGGCCATCCGGGTCTCATAGAAAAGGTGGGGAATTCTGGCCGCCTGCCGGGAGGAGATGGAAAAGGATGCTGAGTTGCATCCAGGCTGCTTCTCCACCCTCCTGAGTCACACGGGAACGCCTGAGACCAGGAGGCCGGTGGCTTGGGGAGGGGGGGACGGGAGGGCCCCCACAGCCTCTGCTACGATCACAGCAGGGACAGGAGGAGAGGGGGCCTGGAGCCTCCAGGGAAAGCTGGAAAGAGGTCTCCTCCTCCCCTCACTCCTTCCCAGGGCCACGGCCCACCGAAGACCTCATTCTCTGGGCGCACGGGCCTGCCCCACCCACGGGGCCAGGGACCGGCCTCCGCATTCCTTCCCTCCGTCTCCTGCCGTCAGGGGCTGCGTCTCCCCCTTCCATCCCGGGGTCGAGCGCGAAGCCAGGCATGCAGCTGGTGCTTAAAAATGCTAGTTCCTTCTCCTCCTTATGTGTCATAACCAGAGTCTTTTGAGTCCCCTCCTGGTCCCAGTAGGGATCGCTCCCAAATGAGTAACTAATCATGAGCGTGAGCTGAGCGGCCTGCGCCCCGGGGAAAGAGGCCACCCGAGGACCAGCCAGCGTCCCCCACACTGAGAGAACGGGGATCCTGCCTACTCTGCCCGAGGGAAATGTCGCCTCTGCCTGCCGCCTGCGAAGCCAGCCCCATCCCCACTCCCGGGGAGGATCCTAGGTCACTCTGATTAGAAGGCTGCCTGGGAGCACAGCCTTGTTTGCTCATTGGTGCTTCCAGAAAACAGAGCCGTGTTTTGCTCCCAGCCTGGCAGCTGGGCCCATCCTGCAGCTGGTGACCCAGGCAGGAAGTCCGGAGGAGCCCTCTCAAGTCCCTGTCGTGGCGGACAACCCTTCCCTCCGGCCTCCCACCAGGGAATCCCAATGGTGTGGACAGACACCCCCTTAGAGCACGGAGAAGAGCAGCCATCTTTCCAGAAAACCTGCAGCCGGGCTTGGCCCAGCTGGAAACCACTGTACACAGTTCTGGAAGGCTGGGACCATGGCCTTCTGCAAACTGACATGGGCTGTGGGGTGCAAAAGGGGGACACAGAAGACCTCTGGGTGCCAAGCCCAGGCCCGTTCCCCGCCACCCCTCACACGGGCAGGGCCGAGGAGAACCTAGGGGAGGAAGGCTCGTGCCAGCTGCTCCCCTGCACTCGGGGACTAGAGGTCGGACAGCTGGGATTAGTCAGAAATTCCGAACTGGGTCCTCCGCCAGCCCAACCATGGGGACCTTCTCCAAGTAGAAACCTCGGGCCCGGGCTTGGACAGAAGTTGCCTCTGCGTTGGAGCCAGTCCAATCCACCTGGCTGGAGACACGGATGGCCCGGGCTGCTTCAGCCTCTAGGGGTCTGGAGGGAGAAGAAGCTGAGCTCTGGTATCTTGAAGCCCTGGACGAGAGGGCTGGCTGGCTCCTTCCCGCCATAGCCGGGACCCAAGAGGTGGGTGCTGGATGCGGTGACGGATGCAAGTTTGTCTCTTACTCTAAAGGAATTCCGGGCAACACGGTATGACCACACAGAGGCCGTGGAAGCCGGAGAAGAGCCTGGGAAGTGCCCCAGGGCCAACTCTTGAAGGACAGGGAGCAGGGCTGGAGCAGGTCGGAACCATGAAGATGCCGCACAGAGGCCTCTGCCCGGGGTTGGGGAGGGGGTGCTCATTTGTCCAGCGGTCCCTTGCCAGGGCCCACCAAGTGCCAGACCCTGCGAGGCATGGGCCAGCGTGCCAACCCCACCCCCGGGAGCCACAGCCTCCACCATCCGGGAAGCCAGAGGCCGCAGCTGCACCTGCCCCGTCCCGGGCCAGGGGAAGAGACTGGCCTCCAGAGCTCCTGCAGGCCGTATCCCGAGAGAGCACACAGGAAAGAGTTTGCAAGTTTTACGGCCACTGAAGTCAGCTCAGGCCTGGGGAGGGCGAGGGCCAAGCCGGCAGGTTCTAATTAGGGGCTGGGCTCCTTGTAGTGGCCTCGGGGCTGGGGGTGATGCCAGGTTTGCAGAACAGCCGGCACTGTTTTGCACGGTGTCTCCCAGCAACGGGGGCCACTCTGGTGAGAGCCGCAGCCAACCTGGCCGCACAGCCCTGTGAGCCGCCAAGGAGCTATGCCCGTCCTGGACTGGAGCTGGGCCACCCACCCCTGCCGCCCCCTTGAGGGGCTGCCCCCCCAATCAGGGCTCAAGGATCCCCGCTGAGCGGAGGGAAAACTGCTTTCCCCCCAGCCCCAAGCAGCAGCATGGTCCAGACCCAAAGGAAGTGAGGGCAGGGCCTGGATCTGGGTCTTGAGTTGCCCCTGGTCAAGCATCCTGGTCCCACGCGGGGCACACACATAGTAGGTGCACCAAAAAAGGATCAATAACTAGAAGCCAGTATCTAGAGCATGCCTGGCACACAGTAGGGCTCAGAAAATGTAGACTGGATGATCCAGGGCTTAGAACCCTGCCGGGCATACAGTAGGCGCTGCATGGGATGTATTGAGCAAGCGAAGGCATGAAAGTCATCTTGGCATGGGGCAGGTGTCTATAGAAGCAGGCGCCCTGCTGTGTCCCGCCCCCAGGGGCAGTGCTTGAGTCTGGGCGGGACGGGCCCTAGCGAAGTTCCTGCCCCGAGGCTGGGGGCAAGGGTGAGGGAGGGACACAGCGGGCCGCTGGTCAGACAGTGTGAGTCTGGCCTTCGAGTGCTATTCCCGGCAGTTCCTCTGATTCACAGCTGTCCCAGGACCAGTCATGGCTGTGTCAATAAATATTGGTGACTCCGAATGACCTCTCCGTCTCGCAGGGCCATTAAAGCCTTCCTGCCCCTCCAAAGACCCGGTCCGGGCCATTGTTATTCTAGCCGGCGTGTCCCTCTCCCTGCCAGTTCGAGGGCCTTGGAGAGTGAGTGTGACCCAGGGAGTCCCTCATCCAGGATGCATTTTCTGTGACCTTGCTGTGCGTCTTCATTTCCCAAGAACTCCCAGGCCTCCGGGGCATTCATGGCCCTTGGTTGCCGATGAATGACTCTCGGAAAGATCCAGAAAACCTGTAGTCGTGGCCGAGTGGTTAAGGCGATGGATTAGAAAGAGCCAGAAAGATGTTCTGGTTGGCCCTTCTCCCCACATCCCCGACCGGGTGTCCGCTCTTGCCTCTCTCCGAGCCAGACCAGGACACCAAGGACGCCGCGCCGAGGAAGACGGAGCTGCCCTTGCTCGCCTCGTGGCTTGCTCTACCCTCGGCGCAGGTGGCAAGAGTCTGAGTTCAAAGTGCTTCCTCAGCCACATCCCCCCTTTTTTAAAGATTTTGTTTATTTATTTATTTATTGAGAGAGAGCGCAAGCCAGATAGTGACAGAGACAGCAAGAGAGATCACAAACGTGGAGGAGCGGGAGAAGGAGACGGCACGCGGAGGAGGGAGCGCGATGCGGGGCTCCATCCCAGGACCCTGGGATCCCAGCCTGAGCCGAAGGCAGACGCTAAACTACTGAGCCACCCAGGCACCCCTCAGCTGTGCCTCCTTTAGGGGGGGTGGTTTCCACAGGGACAGGATAGCTGTGAGCACCCAGGAAGTGTATCATCTCCTCGATTTAACTTCAGAAAGCATTGCCTGCGTGCTGTCTATAGGCCAGAAACTCTAGGGAACGGGAGGTTGGGGGGGACACTGCCAGACCCGAGCCAGGCTCAGTCCCATTTCCAGGAGCAAAGCTCCAGTGAGGGGGATAAATGCCTCGGTGGGCAGGTTCGGCTGCTGCCTGAGGGATAACGGAGCTAAGAGCAGTGCACGATCAGACATTGGGTGAAATTCTTGGTTGGGTCCTGGATCCGAGCAAAATAAGGACAGCAACCAATTTCAGGGACTATTGGAATTAAAACCTGGATTGCACCGTCTATACTCCCTCCCACACTGAAGTTAAATTCCTGGGTATGAAAATGGAATTTGACGGCACTGGCACTGCCTTCTGTTCAGGTCATGATCCCAGGGTCCTGGGATGGGGGGGCGCCCTGCTCAGCAGGGAGCCAGCTTCTCCCTCTCCCTCTGCTGCTCACCCTGCTTGTGCACTCTCTCTCCCTGAAATAAAGAAAGAAAATCTTTTTTAAAAAAGACAAGAAAACAGAATTTTGGTGGTGCAGGACGCTGTCCTTGATCTTAGAAGGCACTTGTTGAAATATTCAGGAGTGAGGTGTCATTGTGTCTGTGATTGACTTGAATATTTTTAGGCGTTCCTCGAGGAGGCTGAGCGGGAAGCAGGGGAGAGGGGACACAGGACAGGGGCTCACAGTCAGGGACTGGTGCACGGAGGGCAAGCTGGGGCCAGGAGGTCTGGGGAGCCATGGCAGGAATACTGAGTGGGGCTGAGCCCTGGAGGGCAGGATGCAGCCGGCCAAGGATGGTGGCAGGGGGCGCGGAAAGAATCAGGAGATTCTTGGGAGGCAGAGCTCAGAGCGCTTGGTGCTGGCTCCGATGTAGGGAGAGACGGTGTGCAAGAGAGTGTCAAGAGAACTCTGGGTTTCTGGCATGAGATCCAAGAAAGTGGAGGGGCCACTGTCAGAGGCAGAGACTGGGGGAAAAGCAGGTTCCGAGTGGGAGGTCAGCAGCTCCGTTTCAGACATGCCAAGTTTGGAGCTTGTGGGGTGTCTCAGGGCTCCAGGAATTTGCAAGTGCCTTTGCCCAAATAACCGGGAGACCAGAACTCCGAGCTCAGGCCCGGACTGGGGGGCTGCTGTGTCCTTCGGCACTGCCGGCCAGGCATGCTGGGGTCCACAGAGCTGGGGCTCTGGTGAGGGCCAGAGCGGATGGGGACATCTGGAATAGAAACTATGGCTGTGTGTCCTGCATTTGTTTTCCCAGGTTCCTCTCCATCTGCCAGGAGGGCCGGGTAGGGCCGGGATCACAACATGCTCCGTTCCCACCGGGCCATGATGAGCCAGGATTCCCAGACCCACCGGGAGGCCACCCACCTTCTGTCCCAGGTCAGAAAGGTCTGATTTCCCAGAGCTCAGCGGAAATGAACCCACACGTTTCAACCTGGGTTTTCTACGCCCCCACATATCTAGTTTATTTATCATTTGGGCATTGCTGGGTGGCTAAGCCAGGTGGGATGCTGGATGCTGGGTCCCTTCCTGGCCACCTGGAGGCAAAGCTGTCACTCCCATGGTGTAGTCCTTCAGCACATAGTCACTGAGCACCTCCCATCATTCTAGGTGCTGGCCGTGTAACAATCCAATCTGGAACAATAATCACTTATTATGGTGGTAAATAATTATTGATAATGACATGATATGATATATACAGTAACGGGTAAGCCTATGGTCATGCCTACCATTTAGTGAACACTCGGGATACACCACACACGGTGCTCAGCGCCCTCCCCCACCCCCCGCAACCATCACGACCACCTGTGTGCAGTCTCATTCTCCCCATCTCACAGATGGGACCTCGAGGGCTCCGAGAAGCTAGGTACCAGCATGCCCATCAGCAGGCGAGAGTTGAAGAGTTCGAGCCCCCGGTCCTGGTTGAGGTCCCGCTCTGCCCCCACAGGTTCGGCCTGCCCCCGCTGCTTCTCTGTGTCTTCCAGATCCTGGGCTTCTCCTTGCATCTGGGTCTGACCCTGGCTCCCCGCTTTGGGGCTGGCTCAGCGCACCTCGCCGAGCAGCCGGCCTCCCCAGAGCGGGGAGGGCCAGGGGGACAGGGTGCTGGCCCAGGGACTGGTTCGGGTAGGCAGGGGAGGGACCCGACAATGTTGCCAAACCTTGCAGGGGACACGCTTAGATGAAAATGTGATTTGTTGTTTATATGAAGTTGAAGGGTAATTGGGAGTTCTATTCTACTTGCTAAATCTGGCTCCGTCAGGGGTGGGTGCGTGAAACAGTGACGGATTCCCCTTGGTTGCCCTGCTGACCTCGCCAGTACCCACACGCCAGGCCTGCCAGGCAGGAGGGGCACGGGTTTCGGGCAGGACCCCTCCCCCCGACCCGGGCACCAAACAGCCCACTGGGCAGCTCCGTCCTACTGAGGATATTGTCCTTTTAGCTTCTGCGAGGGTGGGTAGGCACCGTTGCAGACTTCGAAATTCCCACTTGGCCTACCCTCCCGGGATGGAGCTCGTGGAGCTTCCCAGACGTTAAAGAACCTTTCGTTCCTTCCCCCCCAGAAGTTCAAGTGTGAGCTTCCGTCTCCTGATGGCTTTCACTCCGCCAGCATTTGCTTCCAAGCTTGACTAGTTAAGCAGCAACACGCGAGCGGGGCTCAGAGTTTATTATAAACAATGGTCCCTGTGACACAGCTTCCCCATCTGGTCACGAGGCCACCACACCCCTAATTCCAGCCACGCTCTCCAGCCGCTGGGACCTGTCCTTCTTCTGCCTCAGAACACTTTCTCTCCCAGAGAAAGAAAGATGAATGAGCTGGACGACAGGATACTTTTTTTTTTTTTTAAGATTTTATTTATTTATTTATTTATTTGAGAGAGAGCACAGCAGAGGAAGGGGCAGAGGGAGAGGGAGAAGCAGACTCTGATGAGCAGGGAGCCTGACTCAGGGCTCGATCCCAGGACCCTGAGACCATGACCTGAGCCAAAGACAGATGTTTAACCAACTGAGCCCCCAGGCGCCCCGAGACAGGATACTTTTTGAATGCTGTCTGAATGACTGGCTCAGTGCAAATGGCCTGGTGCCCAACATTTTGCCAGCTAGACTGGACTAACTCTAAGTGTGTCCGTCAAGGCCTCCCACACCCCCATCTTACCCCCCAGAGGCCACCCACGCTCACACTCTCCCATTCCAACACGCTCCATCCAGGTGAATCCGGGGCTTCTGCACCATGTCCCAAAGTGGGCAGGTCTCGAACCTGCCCAAACCAGGAGGCTCCCACCTTGGGTTCTCTAACGCTCCCCTGTGCCCAGGACATAGCCTCTGTGTGTGCCACGTAGCCCCAGGGATGCCCACACTGGGGCGTCTTGGTGGGCAGGGAAAGTGGACCCTCCAGGCCAGGACTGCAAGAACCAGTCCACCCTCAGCTTAGACACACAGAGCCCCGGCTGCAGGGCTGTTGGCTGTGCTGACCCTACAGAGGCGTCTCCCTGCACGAAGAATGTCCCCACCCAGGCTCATGTCCCATGCTGTGCTGTTAGATGTCCAACCACCGGCCCTCTGGGCGGGGTGGGGGGGGGATGACCCCATAAATATATGTGCCTAAGTTCATTACAGATCTTACTACAAATAGGGGCGCCTGGTGGCTCAGTCTGTCAAGCGCCTGACTCCTGGTCTCAGCTCAGGTCTCGGCCTCAGGGTCGTGAGTTCAAGCCCTGCTGGGCACAGAACCTACTTAAACAAATCTTACTACAAACAAATGCTGGATTACCATCCAGCTCAGCAAAAGAAATAGTTTGTGCGATTGAAGAGCGAGCGGGATTCTGACCTGAAGATTCCTGGATGCTTCCATGTCAATGAAAGACTAAGGAAAAGTGAGACAATGAAGACGGATTGGAACTTCACTTTCTGGCGGAACTTTGGATCACGGTGTTTGAATACTGGAAGAGGTTTCCCTTGGGTTTTTGTGTGTGCTCCTCGCGATGGAGGGACCAGAGACCCAACTCACATTCAGGTTTCATCTGCATTATTACCCTTTCTCTGTCACTGTCTTCAATCTAGACGCTCAGCAAAACAACGAAGAAGCACGTTCTGAGAGCACTGGTCAGCTTCCAAGCTGGGGATGCTTGCGCCGGTGCTGGTTCCAAGCCGCGGATGTGACATCACAGCACAGGGGGGTGAGAAAGGGAGCAGAGCCGCCACCGTTAGATATTATTTCCAGTCGATATAAATATCCTTGAGAGCAGAGACAACAGTCAAGTATTCAGGAAGGGATGAGTTTTGAGCATTTATTAGCTTTGTTTTTAATAGAATTCATTTAATTGGTAAGTTTGTAGAACTGAGTTATTAATGATAGCTATATTTAGCAACTAGTTCACAAAATGCCTGGAAATCCAACCTTTGCTTTTCATGAGCCAGTATAAGCCCGCTCCAACATTCCGGCGAACTCACGTTTCATTCCCCCGCAGCTCTAAATGATGGGTTTAACTATCTCTGTTTCAAGGATCAGGATGCTATAAAGCTCAGAGGCTCAGGACAAAGTCTTGTCCCCAGGAGGATCTTAACGCCGGGATGACTTCGGTTGGCACCAGTCACCTGAGCTGGGCTGAGATGAGCCCTGACTGAGCCACAGGTGTGCTTGGGGATTTGCTGCCAACCAGTGAAAACCCTCTCTCAGTGGAGGTGTGGCCTTCAGACTTCACAGCCTCAGCATGTAGAATCCTCCAGAACAGAGTTTGAACAGAAAGCCTTCGAAGGAAGATAACATGGTGGCAGATGGCACCTTGGCCAGGCCTCGGATGCTGGCAAGCAGTGAGAAAACTTGGCAAGTGAGAAAGACCCAGGGAACTCAGAGCCAGCAAAGCATGCCCCGACTGATTAGCCGGCCTTGAGACTCCAAGTCTGGACTTTTTCCAGAACAGCAGCCCTAGGGATTTGTGCGCGGGTGGGACCTGGAACGCTGGGCCTCTTTCGGACTAGGCACCCATTCCTCACACCACTGGGTCTGGGATCAGTTTAACAGCTGTGCATCCAGCAGGTGCCTGACGCTGCCAGGTGCCAGGGATACGTAGGGGAGAGAGGTGGAGACCCTGCCCTGTGTCCCCACGTCCCGCTCCCTGATTGGAACAACAGCTCCAAGAGGGCAAGAGCATTGGGTTTTGTGGGGCTGACACCAAGGGCTTAATATAAGCCTGTTGCTGGAGGAATGGGAGCCAGGTGTTTCGGGCCTGGCAGGGGGTTGGGGGAAGAGAGACGGATATATAAACGGAAGGTTTCACGAAACCAAGAGGAACTTCATGGAAACCTGAGCTGAATCATGAAGGCCTGGCAGGAGCTAGCCAGCTAAGAGTGCCAGGCAGAAGGTGCAGCATATGGGAAGTCAGAGCGTTGCAGACTGTCTGTGCAAGTGTCCTGTGGCTGCCGTAACCAATTAACACAAATTTCACGGCTTAAAACAACAGAGCTTCATTTTCTTTTTTCATAGTTCTAGAGGTCAGAAGTCTAGAATCAGTCTCACTGGGTGTTACGGGATGATTTATAGCCCTCCTCCCCAATTTCTGTATCAAAGCCCTAACCCCCAGTATGACTATATTTGGAGACAGGGCCTTTAAGGAGACAATTAAAGTGAAATGAGGTCATCACGGTGGGACCCTAATCTGATAAGACTAGAGTCCTTATAAAGAGAGGGAGAGACACCAGAGAAAGGATCATGTGAGGTCGCAGCGAGAAGACAGCTCTCTATTAGCCCAGAAGAAAGCCTTCACCCAAAACCAAATTTTCTGGCACCTTGATCTTGAAGTTAGAGCCTCCAGAACTGTAAGAAAACAAATTTCTATTGTTTAAACCACCTAGAGTGTGGTATTTTTGCTACCGCAGGCCAAGTAGAGTAACACAGTGAGCTGGAGTCGGGGTTTGGAGAACACTGAGGGGGGAACGTGTTGCCTTGCCTTTCCAGCTTCTAGAGGACCCCACCCACATTCCTAGGCTCTGGCCCCTTCCCCAGTTCACTCCAGCTTCTGTTCCTATCGACGCATCTCTGTCTCTGATTCCCACTCTCTGCTTCTCTCTGCTAAGGACCCTTGAGATTACATGAGGCCCAAGATAATCCAAAACAGTCTCCCCCAACTCAAGATTCTTAACTCAAACCACATCTGCAAAGTCCCTGTTGCTGTGTGAGGTCACATAAACACAGGTTCTGGGGACTGGGGTGTGGACACCTTCAGAGGCCATTACTCTGTCTACCACGCTGAGGTCAGCCAAGAGAAGCTTATGTGTGAGAGTGTGTTGGCCGCACTGGGCGGGGGGGACGGGCACGAGGAGGCAGAAAGAACCTGGATCAAGATTTTTGTACACCAGACTATAACTCTTTTTTTTTTTTAACCTTTGTATAACAATATAATTCTTTTTTTTCTTTTAAGTAATCTCTGTATTTAAATTACTTTAAAGTAATCTCTGTGCCCAATGTGGGACTTGAACTCACTCTTCCTAGATCAAGAGTCACAGGTTCTACCGACGAAGCCAGCCAAGTGCCTCCTGGTCTAGCTTTAAGAAAAATCAACCTGAACTCGTTCCTCCTGAGGATGCTCAAGCCACATCCAGCACTGGGAACAGCAGCAGTGACTGTGGGCTTGAAGAGTGCCAGAAACACAATTCATACCAGCTTGGGGCGGGGGGAGGGGACACCTGTTAGCTTTATTTGAAAACCTCACAGTTCAGCTTCAGGTACATTATGATCTAGGAGCACAAATAATGTTCTCAGGTCTCCATCTTTCTCCACATCTCTAGGATTAAGATTGCTCTAGAAGCCCATCATGAGGGGCATCTGAAACCCATAGTTTTCCATCCTTCTGACTCAGCAGCCCCCAGGAAAGAGAGCCACTGCCCAGCAGAAAAGCACCCAGAAGGGTTCTCATTGACCAGTCTGGGTTAATTGTGGATTCCTAAGCCAATCGCTTCGGCCAGAGGTGTGAGTGGGTACCCTGACTGGCAGGCTCTGAGTCCTGGGCGCATCCCAGGAGAGGGGGGCGGGGTGTCAGCAGCGGCAGACTATTCTCTGACCCGGTGGAGTGAGGCTCTCACTCTAGCTGCTGCTAGAGCAGCAGCTGGGCCTATAGGAACAGCAGGGCTCCCTGGCTGGGGTGGCCTGATTGAGGCCCTCCCAGCTTTAGCTCCACAATTAACCTTCCAGCGGTCCCCCAGTCTCCGCAGAAAGCCTGAGTGGACTTTCTGTCCCTAAAATCGGAAGGACCCGATCCCAGCACAGAGGATGGATCAGGCCTGCCAAGAAGTTTACTTAAATTCCAGCACCCCAGGCCTGGACATAAGGCCACGTCTTTAGAGCACTCTGCTCTCCCCCCTTAGGGTCGAGGGCTTATGACATTAGGGACAATGACCCTCCAAGTCCGGGCTGAGTTGCGGTTCAGCAACAGGGTGACAGGAGTTTCCCTTGAAAACAAAGCACAGATTCTATCCCCCGTGACTGCTTAGCAGCTTTTTGGGTAAATTTAAGGTTTTAGAGAATGACCCCAAATAATTTCTGCTCGTCACTGAAAAAGAAAATCAAGACAGTATCCCCCAGGGGCTCTGGAGGAGCATCTAGTCCGCCAAAATACTCCGAGTGCCTCCTGCGCGCCTGGTATCGGGCTGGGCGCTGGAGGGCAGTGCAGACAGCAGTCGCCGGGGCCCTGGTCCTGAGCCCAATCTCCTCACCCTGTCCTCGTCCTGCCCCAGTAAGCAGGCCTTGGCCAGCTTGACCTGTTTTGCCTTCTAAGTGGAAACAGGCTGCTGCAAAGCAAAGTCAGCTCAGGGCAGAACCCAGTGACACTTGATTCATGTTCACCTCTGACCAAGACAGAAACACAGCTGTGGTTATCAGAAAGCTGCTGGGGGGCGGGGGGAGCCAGGAGAAGGAGGAGGGATGTGGGGGGAATGGAGAAGCTCTGAATCACACGATCTTATTCATGGGGGCAGATGTGGCCACAGGATGGGGTGTGGGCAGAGGGAGGAGATGGAGGGGGAGGGTGTCCTCCGCTGAGAACGCGCTGCCTCATCCCGCACCTCCTTTGTCCCCTCCCCTCCCCAGGGTCAGGGCAGTTCCTAGGAAGAGCAAAGGCCAAGAGACTGTCCTGGTGATGGGAGGTGGGGGGTGGGGTAGCTAGGTTACCCAACCTATGGGGTTAAAGAAGTCCACAGCCCTGTAGGCCACCTGAATCCTGGAGCAGATTCCCAGAGGGCCAGGGCATCAGCGACCTTGGCAGAGGCCTGGGGCAAGTGTCCCCACCTGAGCAGGACAAGTCAGAACCAAGCAGACCTGACCCCACCAGACCTCCAGGGCCAAATTTGCTCTTGTTTGGCCAACGCATGAAACCAAGGCAGAAATCCCCACTACCACCACCATCCACGGCCAATAACTGCCCAAACCACTTGAAAATGGCAAGTCTCCCCCTGTTGGTGGGAGATTTCAGACTTTGGAAGGGTCAGGATTCTTTAGCAGAGGGATTGCTTTGTTGTCCCTTAGAAGGCAGTGGAAGAGACAGGGCCAGGTCTGGTGCAGAAGGTGGGCCTGGAAACAGTGGGTCAAGAAGCTGGTTCCCAAGGGACAGCTCCCAGTTCGAAAGTGGCAGGTTCCCCTGGCCGGAGATTCTGAGTGGGGAGCAGCTCTCGGCCCATGAGCCTGGGCCAGTGGCCTAACTTCCCACAGCCGCAAGACACTTCCAGGCAACTGGGACGTCCTAGCCCAGAGGGAACGCCTCCAAAATTCCTTGGGATTTTTCTTCCCTAGTCAACCAAGTAGCTATTTATAGATGTGGAAATATGCATGGAGAAAGGACTGGAAGGAAATACACAAAATATTACCATGTTTATTTTCTTCATTTCCTTATTGGATTGTCTTACCAAAAGTAAGTACAACTTTCGAAAGAAGAAAACAGATTATCAAGGGGAGCCTGAGTGGCTCAGTCGGTTGAGCGTCTGACTCTTGCTTTTGGCTCAGGTCGTGTTCTTGAGTCGTGGGATCGAGCCCCCAGTCCCCCCTCAGGTCGTGTTCTTGAGTCGTGGGATCGAGACTTTCACTCCCTCTGCCCCTCCCGCTCACTCTCTCTCTCTTCCTCTCTCTAAAATAGACAAATACAAATCTCAAAAACAAACCAGATTATTAAGGTACGATTAATCTTGGTGTCGGTATTCATGCTTGTTACAGAAAGAGAAAGGGGAAGAAAAGAAAGTGAAAGGGAGAAATCAGGAATGACCCAAAGTGCTGCTAACCTTTAACATTTTGCAGTCTTTCCTATGCAGACACTTTGGGTGTGGGGGTGTTGTATGTTTAACACAGTCATAATTGTTTTCCATTACTACAAAACTTTTCTATGTGACCACCAAGTTTCACGCCCTCTTCTAAAACGTCTGTCTGTTACTGATGTGTGCACAGTGCACTGCCGTGGGGCTGTCTTCCTATCTTAGCATAGCGGGAGTTTCCAATCCTTCACTGTTATAAATAAAATAACACCGCTGTGAACATCTTCACATGGAAACATCTTTCGTGTTTTTAAGAGACTTAAATTTCCAGGTGGAGTCAAATCCCTAAATTTCCAGATGTAGGATTACGGTGTGAAACAACACATTGACCTGGGACCCACATGGGTGTCACACCAAAGCCCCCATCCTTAATTCCAAGAAATGCTATGAAGAGAAAAACAGGAATGAGGTTTCCCTGGGGACCCTCTCCCCACTGTTTATACGGTGGTGATGGGGTGCCTGAGCTCAGCCCTGGCCACAGCGGGACAGGGTGCTGCAAAGGTAGGGAGAATTGAATGGAAAGATTAGTCCTCGCTCGGAGGAAGTTAGGATCCCGGGGGTGGGGTGGAGTAGGGGGCTCCAGGGCCCTGGGCGGGCAGCGAGGGCCCAGGCAGAGGGCCTGAGAGGTGAAACAGCAATGAGATGCCAGGCGGTGGGCGGTGGGCACAGGTTCCTGCGGACAGGAGGCAGAGCCCCCGCCCCGCATTCCTCAGTGTCTGGGGGCCTCTCCCCCATCCCCCACACTCCCCATCCCCCCATCCCAGCCCCATCCTCCAACCTCCAGGCCACTGCACCTGCCCCCACGCGCCCCCCCCCCCACCCCGGGCCTGAGCCACCGCTCCCTCCCAGGTTCCCGCTTTTCTGTGGAGACCACAGCATCCTGTCCCGGCCCAGGGACCGCAGCCGCCCTCTGACACGAACACGCAGGGTGAGCGACTTCCTGCCGGGGCCAGACGACCGCGCTCCCGCCGCCCGCCGCCCGCCGCCCGCCGCCGGGCTGCTGGCTCCCACCCAGCGCCGCCGCGCATGCGCGCTGTCCGCCCGCCGCTCGCGCTCCCGCGCCCGGCGCCCACCTTCCCGCGCTCACGCTGCCCGGTCCTCCCCGCACGCGCGCACGCGCTGCAAGCCCGGCCCCGCTCACACGCACACAGCGCACGCTCGGGCTTGGCACCGCCTTGCCCTCCTGGGCACACACAGGGCACGCCTGGTCAGCGACCCTCCGTGGGAGGTAGCCCCCGTCCCGGGTCAAGTCGTGAGGGCCGCGGGGGGCTGCAGCCCCTGCCTCTGCTCCCGCTCCTCTCCACGGAGACAGAGTGACAAGCTGCTCATGGACATCGGCCGAAAGGAATGACCCGGGTCCCTGTGACACTGGACTCTGAGCCTCAGTTTCCCTATCTACAGGTCCGCTGCCTCCTTCACTGGAGGGCTGGGCAACTTAAGTGACATGGTGCTTGCCAGCGCTGAGTGTACCTAGTGGTGGTCGCACAGATTGCGAATGGAAGAGCTCCAAGGTCATGGTAATCAGCACTCCTCTCCTCTCTACCTACCAGGTCAGCTTCTGCGGCCCCCAGAGACAGCAAAGCCCAAACCTGGCAGGTGGTTCCTCTGCCTGGCTTCCTGCCGGTCACAGACACGCCCAGACAGTGGCATGCAGCCGCCCAAAGCAGACACTCATCCCCAGACTGGGGCAGCTCCACCCTCCCTCGCCATCCTGGGACCTCTGGGCCCTACCCGCTAACCGAGTCAGTCCGTCACCCTTTACCATCATGACTATGTTTTACAGCTGTTTTATAACTCTGCTCTGCTGTCTTTGCTCTAATTCCTCCGGTGTTTTTCCTCTCTCCAGCCCTGGGGGATCCACTTCCCCCTCCCTGCTTTCCAGTCTCCATCTTTCCCACGAAGTTCATGGACCTCCCCTGCTCTGGCGGTCCCCATCCCACCTGTTGGACCACCCCGCCACTTCACACCCACCTCCTCCTCCTCCTCCCCTCTCATCCTCTCGCTCCATACCTGAGCCTCTTCCTGTGACCCTTCTCCCCACCCCACACTCAGGTCATGGTGTCTCCCCACCCCCATTCCATCCACCCACACCACCCAACCAGACCAAGCCAGCATCCCTGGAACTCAGCTAAAATTTCAGCCAAAGAGAGTTCTTTCCTTGGATCTCTCAGTAGGGAAGGGCTGGTGGGGAAGGGGGTGGCTCCAATGGGAATGTCAGGAGGCCAGAACAGACGTGCCCAGAGTGAACTGGGCACAAGGAGCCACACCTGTGTCCCTCCTGCGGGGAAGCCAATGGCTGTGGATCTCTGCACTCCCTCTCTCTGGGGCCAGGCAGTCATCTGAGGGGTGCAGGTGGGGGCGGGCTGGACTGAATAGGGTTTCTCTCACATTTGGGATAATCCCTGTGCCAGGAAGGGCATGAGTGCCCAGCCACTCCTGCAGAGCCATGAGGTAGCCCCAGGCTGATTCCGGATCCGTGACAACTGGGTGGCCTCACTCTGCCCCCTGAGCAATCTCCCCAGGACCTTTGTGGAGGGAGCAGTGCAGAGGTTTCCCAGCCCGTGCACAGATCCCCACCTGGGGATCCCACCTGGGGATCTGTGCACGAGCTGGGAAACCTCTACCCGAGAGATGTGCTCAGGGCCCTCTGACACCAGCGGCAGGCATCTGGAATTCATCTTGCCAAGAATTGCTCACCCTTGCTTGGGCCTGATTATTATGAATTCAGTGTTTTGCATTCTGTGGTCACGGGAGCCAGGTTTGGGGCCAGACAGATCTGGGTTGAGACCCAGCAATGCCTCTTCTTCACTGTGTGACCCCAGGCAAATCGCTTTACCTCTCTGAGCATCAGCTTTCTCATCTGTATAATGGTGATTATCAGAGAACTTACCTTCAGGTTTGTGAAAATTCAACCAGCTCATCCCTGCAGAGCCAGACACAGGGTGGGGAGCCAAATGGTCTCATGGAAGCCACAGTAGCTGCTGTGACCAATATTATTTCTCAAATTTGTTTGTGACTAAGCTATCAGTGTAGCAGATGACATGTTGTCCCAGGTGCCCCTAAGCAACTGGGATGGGTTGGGGGGACGGGTTGGTCAGAAGTCCCAGGTGATAAATGGGCCAGTGGATATAAATCACGATAGAGTTTAGAGTAAGAACCAGTTGACGTGAGTGGTAGAACAATACCACTTTCATTTTCTTTTTTTTCCCAAACCTTTGCCTGGCAGAATTAAATATGGAAGAAGCCCTCCCACCCACCACCACACATATCCCAATCTGTATTTTTGATATGTTGAGAGGTAATTTATTTACAGTAAGCTCCACCCACTTGAAGTATACAATTCACTGAGTCTTGATGGGTGTGGACATCTGTAAACTCACCACCACAATCAAGAGACAAACACCAAATCTATTTTATTGGTTTCCTATGGGTGGCCCTTTTGGGTTATTAATGGCATTTTTATTGGCAGGTCACAAGAATTCAAGTCATACTACCTAGGCAGAGAAGGGGAAATACTGATATGTACAAATGGAATGTCTGTGTATAGACCAGCTTCAGGTATAGCTGGATTCAGGAGTTCAAATGACGCCAAGAGCATCCTTTTTCTCTCTCGAACAAATTCTCTCCATAGAAGAGGCAAGATGTCTGCTGGCAGCCCCGGACTAACACCCTACCTCTGTAGCAATGTCAAGGGAAGGAACCAACCTCCTCTGACAACCCTTGAGAATGCTGATAAGGCGTCTCACGGTCATGTGCCCATCTGGAGTAAAATCAGGAGCAGTAATGTGCTTTGGGAGGGCTGGCTGTTCAGGGAAGTGATGTTTGTAGCTTGAAACTGGCTATGGTAATAGTATTTACACCATGGAAGTTGACAGATGCTACAGACCAGGGCTTTTCAGCCCACCTTTCAGAGCCCTCTGTTAAAAACACCACTTGAGGGGCGCCTGGGTGGCTCAGTGGGTTAAAGCCTGTGCCTTTGGCTCAGGTCATGATCCCAGGGTCCTGGGATGGAGCCCCACATCGAGCTCTCTGCTCGGCAGGGAGCCTGCTTCCTCCTCTCTCTCTCTCTGCCTGCCTCTCTGCCTACTTGTGATATGTCTGTCAAATAAATAAATAAAATCTTTTTTAAAAAACAACAAAACAAAACAAACAAACACACACCACTTGGTCAGCCCTGCCTAAACCAATGAAATGGATTTTCCTAAGGACAGCAATACTCTAGTACCAAAAGAAGGGAAGTAGAGGCAGGTCAGACAAATAACAGAGATCTCATACAGGAATCTTCCAGGTTTCCTCCCACCCCGAAACCCCCAAGGAGACACTAACCAGGCCAAGCTCAACCCCACCACAGAGACAGTCTAGCCAACATGCTGCTCGGCTCCTCTCCCCTCTCCCCATTCCTCCCGGCCACATTCTATGGAAAATTAAGGAACTTCCTGAGCCCGCTGCTTTCTGCAAAGCCATTCCAGCAATGTAGGCCCACGATTTTCAGCTTGTTCAGCTATTTTAAAAACAACCCTTTCAAATCAGCCCAGAAATGGGGGCTGTGGCTTGATCTGAGGTTAAACAAATAAGGGCCATGTATCCACCAACACTCGAGGAATGAAAAATTTCTTAAGGCAAATTCCCAAGCTATGTGCTCCAGAAAGCTGCTGCCCCAAATGGTTGGGTCCCAGTCCAGTGTTCTCCATTTTCAAAGATATTTGTATTGCATTCGGCTATGCTCAGCACAGAGTGCTTAGACTGACGGTGGAGTCGGCGGCCGGGCACACCGCCTCTTGGCCGTGGCAGCCTCCTCTCCAGTGCCCACAGGACCCTGGGAGCTCCTGGGGTATTTCTTGGCCTGCTGGGGAATGGCTCCTCTCCATCCTAGGGGGCCTGGGCCAGACTGCTGACTGACTGAGGAAGATAGCTTTTTCCCCCCCATGTTTTGAGGGTAGACAAGAATGAGAAAAAGCAAAAACAAAACAAAACAAAACAAAAACCCACCTTCTCAAACAAATAAAGCTGCACTCCATCAGACAGGAAAGTTGAGCCTTTCAGATTATAGGTACAAGAACAACTCGAGTCTTCCTGCCTTTTCTCTTGAGGGACATGGGTCTTTGCGCCTAAGCTGAAAACCTAGACCAAGGATTTTCAGATCCACTCTTGGGAGTATCTTGTGGCAGAAACAAGATTGCTCACCAAAGATGCCCTGTGCTCCCCTGCATGTCCCAGCCGGGCCAAGGGGCTAGTTCTGGCCAGGGAAACTGAGTGTGCGTGGTGGGTATGAATGTCAGGCCGGGACGGTAAGAAGTCCACGGCCCGTTCTGGAGGCTCGCTTTCCCAGCCACCGGGACGCTGGCAGCGGTGTGTTGCAGATGGTGTGGTTCCAGGACGGCATCTCGATCCACCAGGGTCCTCGCAGGAGTCTGTGGAGCAGACACGCCTGCTGGGCTGCTCGGACGTACAGGGTGAGTGAGAACCGAGCCTCTGTTGTGTTCAGGCGCTGAGACCCAGCGGTGGGGTCTCAGCGGGGGGTTCTCGCTCCTGGCACGCTCCAGTGTGCTCTGCGTGGTTCACCGGGAGAGATCAGCAAGGGAGAGGGAAGACTTCGCTTCCTCCTCCTGCAGCTGGCAGCCTTCACCCAAAGGAGTGCTTTTGAGGGTACATTCAGGCGCCCCTACCTCCCCAATGACTTGGGGAACTTCCCTGCCCTTGGGCCCAAGTCTGCACCGGCCTTGGAGCGTCTCTGCAGCTCTTGGTTGGACACCCGCAAATACACGCCCCTCTCATACCCCGAGGCATTTAGCAGAGCACAGGTACTCTCATGGGAGATCCCCCTCCAAGAAGCGACAGAGGCTTATTTCCAATTTTAAATATGAGGGCGCTGACACTCAGAAGGATTTAATATCTGGCGGGCGTTGCACAGCTCATTAAAGAACTTGAACCTGGGTCTCGTGTCTCTTGCCACAATGTCAGTATTTCTTAAACTGTTGCTCACAGACTCGGAGATGGGGCCTGGGAACCTGCATTTTCAAAGCTCCTCAGGCCATAATTATCAGAAATTTGAGGACCCTGACACCACACCATGCTGCCTCTCTGCTCAGATGAACCCAGCACCGGGCAGGGAGGGGGAGGGGGTTTAACCTGCAGCAAGGGACCAGCTCCCCACCTAAAACAACAACAAAAGGTCTCCCCTGCCGGACAGCAATTTGTGAAATTCTCGCCAAAGGACGGTTTCTTCCGGTTAAAATATAAATTGTCCTAGAAACACTTGAGACCTGCTCATGAATTAAGTCACACTATCCTTGGCTAGGAACAATTGCTTGTAAAAAGTGACTCTGCAAGTTAAGTTTCTGCAGGGAAGCATTAGTCAGGAGTCAAGACCTTGCCCTGAGAGCTGAAATCCAGCTGGAGGTTGCAGGGGGTGAGGTCCTGGAGGCAGGAAGAGGCTGAGCATCCTGGGGGGGGGGGGGGGGGGGGGGTACCGAGGAGAAGAAAAAGGCCGAGCTGGGGGAGGTGGTTAAAACCTCACATGTGAGAAAGAACTGGAGTAAAAAGTCTCAACCTTACTCCTTAGCCTTATTCCTGTGGGAACTTGCAAAACTTACTTCATTCCCCCCAAGTCTCAGTGTTCTCATCTGTGAAATGGAACTAGGCACAGACTCTAGGGGTTGTAAGAACCATGCATTCGGGAGTACCACAGCTGAACTTTAGTGAGCCCCTTACCCCATGCCCGTGGCTCTTCGAGTGCTTGACATACATTAACCCATCTCATCATCACAGCTACCCGATGATGTGGTTATTATTTTACCTGTTTTATAAGTGAGAAAACAGAGGCACAGAGAGGGGAATTAACTAGCCCAAGGCTGCAGAGCTAGCTCCTAAGTGTCAGAGCCAACATTTAAATCTATTCGGTCAGACTTCAGAGGCAATGACCCTCATGCTACACTTAGCTGGGAATGCCTCGTCTCACAGGGAGGGCTATGGCTGGAGGGGGCCCAGGGCACCCTGTTGAAAGCTGGGGCTCAGGGCAGGGTTCCTGTTGCACAGGTCCAAAAGCAGGCTGAACAGTAGCTTTAAGTATTAATATCACTACCGAGCTCAAGGGTGAAGGAGCACGCTACCTTTCTCCCCTGCAGCCTCCAGGCTCTAACCCTCCTCCAAACCCAGAGGAAGACACTGGCTGCTGCCTCCCGGAGCCAGAGACCCCAGGGTAGCCCCAACCCCCCCTGCCAGCATCACCCCACTCCCCACCCCCCACAATGGGTGCTGACACCTGTACCAGCACTCTTGCTCCACGGGCCCTCCAGGTGGTGGAGCTGGGATCGATGCTTTCATCGGTTGTCTCTTGTCTGCTTTTTTGGCGCACCCTTCAATAAACTACAAAGTTTCCAAAAGAAAAGGGAACCGGCATTTACTGAGCAGTTACTATGGGCACAGCTGCTTATCAAGTACATCCACGTGTCTCACTGGGCTTCACAACTTTGTGAAATAGATATCACTGTCCCCATTTTACAGATGCAGAAACCCAGGCCCAGAGAGGCTGAGCCAGACCAGAGCCCTGCAGAGCATTAGACCCTTGCCTGCTTGAATCCAAAGCCACTTAGGAGAAGCGCCAGCAGGAGCTTTTAGGTCCAACCCCCAGAGATGAAGTTGCCTGTTCCTCATTCATTTCTAAGCGGCTGCTCTATGCTGGCCCCGGATTCGTGACTGCAGCCACCTGGCCTCACATTCCTTC
The DNA here is from genome assembly GCF_022355385.1 of Mustela nigripes. Taxonomy (NCBI): domain Eukaryota; kingdom Metazoa; phylum Chordata; class Mammalia; order Carnivora; family Mustelidae; genus Mustela; species Mustela nigripes. The sequence goes on from NC_081570.1 coordinate 6,357,187, forward strand.
TGCTCAGCAAGGATGCAACTCTCTAGGAATAGTAAATTCGGAAACGTTGCCCCATCCCTAGTTCTCGGAGGGCTGACCCTAAGCAAAGGGGTTGCTTCTCAGGCAGAGAGGGATTCAGCTTCCTCCTCAGAGAATCCAAGCTCTGGGTGTTTCAGGAAATGTCTGACCTGCCAGGTTTCCGTGTGACTGATCAGTTAGAGCTAAGGAAGGGGGCCGGGAGGCGAGGTTTCCCGTCAGCCCAGCTTTTGTCTCTCACATGAGCCCGAGACAGACAAACCACAACCACAGACTCGACCAGCTGTGGAAGCATCGAACAGGAAACCCAGAACATCTGGTACTCCGCTTCCTCTGAAGGCTGTGCAAGTCTGGGGGTTGGGGGGAGGCGGTGTGTGTGTCCGCCTGTGTGCAAGTCTGTTTTCTTTCCCACTGTTGTTTAGTGGGACGTGGACGCAGACAGGGTTAGAAACCACAGCCCTTGTGGTGACAAGGGAGCCAGACATTAGTTCCCCAACCCTGCTGGTTGCTGGTGTCTCGTCCCTCCCCAGACAGTGACCCAGGATCTGACCCAGTCTCCCAGACCACCCTCCAACACATTGCACATGTTCAGCTTCAAGTAACCATGCACTTGAAGAAAAGGATTTTATTTATTTACTTATTTATTTATTTTTGGATTTAGGTGGTTTTAGAGGAGCTTTCTTGGGGAGGAGATGGGAGGGCTCTGCTTAAATATAACTTGGCCTCAGCATACATACCCACAGAAAGCAGAGTCTGGTTGAAAGCTGTTTTTAAAACAATTTGACAAGAATCTGTGGATGACCTCTGAGACTGTGCGCTGGTGAGGAGGTTTTTTTCCACTAGTGGCGGTGTCCCCCGTGTATAGCCTGAGATAGACGGGGAATGAGAAGGGAAGAAACACAAGAAAGCAGAAAGAAAGGGCCTCCCAAACTGTAACATGAGGCTTAACTCTTACCAGTCACATGTAGGAGGTAGGCACTATTATGCCCATTTTTAGAAATCATGAAATCAAGGCGCAGCGGGGATCTGTAAGTCACCCAAGATCACTCAGCAGAACCAGAGTTCGAAATCAAACCTGACTCCTAGCCACGTGCTAGATCCTAAATCACACTTCATTCTCTCAATGAACAGTAATAATCTACACCGTGCCTAGCAGACAGCGGGTCAACCAGTGTTTCCTGAATTAATCAACGAAATGAGCTCTCACTGGTGTCAAGTATGTCATCATCGCTGAATCCGAGGAGTTGGGCAACAGCGAACCTTCGCTCACCTGGAGGGCACTTACTTAGCCGGGTCGACTGTTTGGATCCTGGTTAAAAACCCGAAAGAACCACAAGCAGCCAAGAGAAGTCCCGAGTCCCTCAAAGTTCAAACTGTGACTCCGAGAACTCCTGAGACTCCCCGTCGGAGTCTGGTTACTCCTACTTGGCAACCCGAGCCACAGACTTCGCTGATCTTACAAGCGCCGGTTTAGAAAGTGGGCGGCCTGCGAAGGGTGCCTGCTGGCAACAGCAGGCTGGGTGTTGAACCAGCATTTTCAGACGGGCAGGTGGCATTATGGATTCATCGAGGGATGCCCCGGGGAAGGAGACGGGGTCCAAACAGTCGGACCCTCGGGTATCTGCCCTGCACATAGCTCGGAGAGAGCCAGACGGAACCGCGGCATGTCCGCCGATTCCCGGGTAGGACGAAAGCCGCGGCTGCCAGCCGACCTCCACCGCGCTCGCTCACAACTCGGCGGTTCAGGGCTACCCATGCGCCAACCTGACGCGACACGTGCGCCGTCTCCGAAGCCCTGTTGGCCTTCACACCTGCGGCTCCGCGGGGCCCTTCGCGGGGCTGGAGGACGTCGTGCAGGCGCCGCGGGGTGCGTGACATCATCGCAGCGCGCCTCCTGCCGCGCGGCAGCCCTGAGCGCGGACTGGCAACGGCGTTGCTGTGGAGACGGCCGTCGAGCCCCGCCTCCGAGATGGGATTGGAGGAGAACCGGTCAGCTGACACCGGGAGGCGTTCGAAAGGGCGCGGAGGCCGGGTGACGCGCTGGCGGCGCGGGTTCCCCCGGCAACCCGGACGCCCTCGCGCCTCGCGGGCAGGCGATTCCCAGGAACCGTGAAAGCTAGAGTCAGAGCCCAGAATACAAGCTGAGGGGCTGTTTCACCTAAGGCCGGAAATACCGGGTGTGCCTCTGGCCCAAGTAAAGTAGAAGCCCAAACCCCTGGACTGGATCCCGTCTAGGGCTGGGGGCCCCAGGGAGGCTGACATGGATCCCTTAGGCAGCGCCCAGCAGGAAGCAAAGTCTGGCCCAAGAGATTGAGTGCCAAGGGCGACCTAACCCCTTTGAGTCTCAGTTTCTTCTCCACGAGATCGTTCCCATAAGCATATAAGTATATTGTCTATTCCTAAGAAAACGTTTCCGTGCCTCTACTTCTCCCTCTAGCCCGCAGCTCATCTCTCTCTCTCCCAGCTCCTGGACTGAGTGTCTGTTTTCTCATCCCCAGTTCGCTTCCCATGGTACCCTTCCCAGCACACTCCGTTTCTTCCCCGTGGCCACCTTACCTGTCCATCAGCGTCACTTTGGAGCAGTTACCACCCTCTCCTCCACGAAACACTCTCTTCCCATAGGCACGCTCTTGGTTTCCTTTACTTTGATTGATTTATTTAAGGATTTATTTAAGAGAGAGAGAGCACGCGGGGGTGTGGGGGCAGAAGGAGAGAGACTCTCAAGCAGACCCTTGGCATGGATCCCGTCTGAGGGCTGGATCCCAGGACCCTGCAATGGTGACCGGAGCCAAAACCAAGAGGTGGCTGCTCAACCGACTGAGCCAACCAGGCACCACACACTCTTGGTTTTCTTGCTGCATCCCTGGTTCCTATTTCTCCCTCCCATTGGCTGGTTTCCTCCTCATTCCCCCGACTTCTAAATGTAGCAATGCCCCCCCCCCACCCCGGGACTAACACTTTGGACTTCTCTCTCTTTTTACTTAATATCTTAAGTGATCTCATTTGGTTCCATGACGTTAAAAGCCATCTGTTTTTGCTGATGAGAGCTTGAACCTCTCCCCAACCCTCCATACTTGAATGCACAACTACCTATTTGGCACCAAAACTTGAACGGCGGGTAGGCAAGCTCAGACTCATCATGTTCAGAACGAAATTCCTGACCTTCCAACAGCAAAAGGTGCTCTACCCATGTTCCCTGTAATGACACCTCCATCCTTCCAGCTTCTCAGCTTCTCAAACCTCGAGTTCTCCTTCCCCCCCGCATTAAGTCTCTCCTATTAGTAAATCCTATTGGCTTTTTCTCCAAAACTGATTCAGAATTCTGCTCCACTGACACCATCTTGGACCAAGTCCCCATCATTGCTCACATGGGTTACTGTAATGGCCTTCTCACTGGCCTCCCAGATTCTACCTTCAGCCCTCTCTTCCTCAGTCTATGTTCACATGACAGCCTGAGTAATTCCGTTAAAAGTCCTATCATATGGCTCCTCTGAAAACCCTCCAAAGACTCCCTTCCCAACGTCTTGCCATGGCCAGAAATGTCCTATACCACTAGCCTCCTGGAACCTGGCTGAGCCCCTCTCCTAACTGTCACTCCCTTACTCACTTTACTCCAGCCACATGGGTCATTTGCCGGGCTTATTTCTGTTGCTGGGACACAACTTGCTTTTACATCTGCGAGGCACTGTCCTCGGACATCCCCAGGGCTCTCTCCTTCTCTCCCTTCAAGTCTTAGCTCTAACATCTTTCACTAAAAAACTTTTTCTCCAACTTCCCGATTTTTTTGAGGGGTGGCTGGAAAGGAAAGGAGAGAGAGAGAATCTTAAGCAGGCTCCACACTCAGCGTGGAGCCCAATGCAAGGCTCCATCTCAGGACCCTGAAATCATGACCTGAGGCAAAATCAAGAGTCAGATGCTTAACTGACTATGCCACCCCGGTGCCCCTCTAACCTCCTGATTTTAAACATTAGCCTGACTCCCCAGTCCCTCATTCCCATTGGATTCCATTGCATTTATCACCCTTTAATATACCAAGTAATTTATTGATCTTATTTGATGTCCTGCTCCACATGAAGGCTCTTTTTTTTCTTTCTTTCTTTCTTTTTTTTTTTTTTTAAGATTTTATTTATTTATTTGACAGGCAGAGATCACAAGTAGGCAGAGAGGCAGGCACAGAGAGAGAGGAGGAAGCAGGCTCCCTGCTGAGCAGAGAGCCCGATGTGGGGCTCGATCCCAGGACTCTGGGACCATGACCTGAGCCGAAGGCAGAGGCTTTAACCCACTGAGCCACCCAGGCACCCCTCTTTTTTTTTTTTTTTTTTGGTCTCTTTTGTCTTGCTGTATTCCTAGTTCCTCAACAGAAGCTGGCATGTGAGAGAGGCTTAGGAAGTATCTGTTGAGTGAATAGATGCATCTCAAAATTAGACAGTTAGGGACTGAAGAAAAGAAGACAGTGGGGGGGCACCTGGGTGACTCAGTGGGTTAAGCCTCTGCCTTTAGGCTCAGGTCATGATCTCAGGGTCCTGGGATCGAGCCCCCACATCAGGCTCTCTGCTCAGCTGGGAGCCTGCTTCCTCCTCTCTCTCTGCCTGCCCCTCTGCCTGCTTGTGATCTCTCTCTGTGTTAAATAAATAAACAAAATCTTCAAAAAAAAAAAAGAAATAAAAAGAAGACGGTGGAGGAAACTCACAAATCCAACCTCAGCCAGGTGATTAAGATTCAGGGGGGAAAAAAAAGGCAACTAAAGTAAAACACGGAATATCATTAGTAGTTAAGAGCCAGAGCTTTAAGGGGGCTTGATTCTAGTCCCACTCTGCCACCCAGCTACTTGGTGACCTTTAGGAAATGTAACCTTTCTGAGCCTCAGTTTCATCATGTGTAATGTCGTTGAAACAACTCTTCAGCCTTCTCACCCAACCATATGGAACACGCCCCTATGTGAGCAGCAAGTACCATGCTAGTCGCTAGACACACTGGAGAATCAGAATACACGTGTTCCTCGGCTCCCTTGGAGTCTACATCCCGAGGAAGGGGTCCAGACAATAGCCATACAGTCATCCAGATGCATGATTATTCACAGACTGTGACAAGTGTGATGGAGGAAAAGCCCCACCGTGCTGAAGGAGGGGAAGAGTAGGGGGAAGTGCCCCCAAGGGAATGACTTCTCGATTGTATTAGTCAGCTCAGGCCGCCGTAACAAAATACCACGGGTTAGGAGGCTGAAACAACAGAAGTTAATTTTCTCACAGTCCTGGAAGGTGGAAGTTCAAGATCAAGGTGTCACAAGCCTGGTTTCCTCTGGGACCTCTCTTCTTGGCTTGCAGATGGCCACTTTCTTCCTGGGTCCTGCACCTGGCCTTTTCTCTGTGCACCTGTTCCCCTGCTGTGTCTCTAGGGGTCCTAATCTCTTCTTATAAGGACACCAGTCTGATTGGATTAGGGTCCCCCCTAACATCCTCATTTAAACACAATTACCTCATTAAAGGCCCTATCTCCAAATATAGTCACGTTCTGAGCTGCTGGGGATTAGGATTTCAGCACTTGAATTGAAGGGCGGGGAAGCACAACCCATCTCATAGCATTATTCAGACCCAAAGGATGCACAGGAAGGAGAATCAGCACAAGGAGAACTTTCCAGGCAGAGGGAAGAATATATGTAGAAAATCTGTGTTGGAAGGAGTGTGACCTGTTGGGAGAAATGACAGGCCCATGTGGCTTGAGCTCAGAGTGAGGGGTCTTAGTAGGAGACACATGGGGAAGAGGGAGCAGAATGTACAGGGCCTTGGAGACCACCGGAGCCTGCTGCTGGTGATGATGTGATAAGTTGTCTTATGGAAAGATTCCTCTGACCCCAAATGTGTTGGAAGTAGGCTACTCCCAGCTCCACAGTTGTGTGGCTCCCTGACACAGTGCCTGGTGAGCTGTTCGCAGTTAGAGCCCAGTAAAGAGTTAACAAGAGGGCCGTCTGGGTGGTTCAGTTGGTTGGGCATCTGCCTTCAGCTCAGGTCATGATCCCGCGGTCCTGGGATCCAACCCCACTTCTGGCTCCCTGCTCTGTGGGGAGCCTGCTTTTCCCTCTCCCTCTGCAGCTCCCCCGATTGAGCTCACTCTCTCTCTCTAATAAATAAATAAAATCTTTAAAAAAAAAAAAGTTAACAATGGGTATTTTCAATAATGCCCGCCGGATCCAGTTGATGGAAAGATCGAGTGAAACAGAGCCCAGGAAGGGACTTCGTAAACTGAGGGATAAGCAAACATTAGAGCCAAAGAAGGATACGCATCCAAAAGGACTAATCTCCATATTTGGGGGTGCTGCCTAAAAGTTAGATTAGTATAGTTGGGACAGGTGTGGTTTATGATTAAAATTGAAAGTTTTATGTTTTTTTAAAAGATTGTATTTATTTGTCAGAGAGAGAGAGGGAGAGAGCGAGCAGAGGCAGACAGAGTGGCAGGCAGAGACAGAAGGAGGAAGCAGGTTCCCTGCCAAGCAAGGAGCCCGATGTGGGACTCGATCCCAGGACGCTGGGATCATGACCTGAGCCGAAGGCAGTCGCTTAACCAACTGAGACACCCAGACGTCCCGAAAGTTTTATTTTTTTATGTTTATTTTTAAAGAATCTCTACACCCAACGTGGGGCTTGAACTCATGCTCTACCGAACGAGCCAGACAGGTGCCTGGAAAATTGAAAGTTTTAAGTGAAGTTAATGCAAGGGGGAAAAGGCATCGAAAGAGCAGTTGAACGCCCACCCCAATACGTCTGTCCACGGGAAGCCAAAACACTGTGGAAATGGTTCGGTGAGAGGGCACTTACATCTTTTATTTCTTTTCTTCAAGTTCAGCCCGAAACTTCCCTTAAGTGTACCTCCGGAGGACCAATGCGCAGCAGGTACTCCTAAAAAATGAGGAGCAAAAGGGATGGTGAGGACCTCGGAGTGTTAGATGGCAAGAGAACCCTCGCTTTATTCCTAGAATTCAGCATCAGGACAGAACCTGGCGTGACCTCCCAGCCACCTTGAACTTGAGCTGGGACTCCACCCTTTGATGATTTAATCCAGCAAAGACTCGTTGTCTCTTTGTGTTGGAAGGAACCGGGACAAAGCATTTAGTCCCAATGGCTGAAGAGCAATGACTCTCCTCCTTGACACCCTGGACAAAGGGTCGTAATCTGGAAGTAATAATGTGCAAGTGATGGGGAATGTACAAGGCGGTCAGCGCATCCTAATTTTTAACAGGATGAATTGTTAGAATCCGCTGTGTACTATTTTTTTTTAAGATTTTATTTATTTATTTATTTGACAGAGATCACGAGTAGGCAGAGAGGCAGGCAGAGAGAAGGGCAGGGGTGCGGGGGGGGGGGGGAAGCAGGCTCCCTGCTTAGCAGAGAGCCTGATGCAGGGCTCAATCCCAGGACCCTGAGATCATGACCTCAGCTGAAGGCAGAGGCTTAACCCACTGAGCCACCCAGGTGCCCCTCTGCTGTGTACTATTAAGCCACATCTATCTCTTACAAGACCTCGTCTGGCCTTCAGGAGCTACACAGACCCTGATCCTTCCTCATTATGGCATCAAGGATTTGGCTGTACCTGTGTGGTACCCTTCTGAGGCTCCAAGACTCTGATCCAGAACCGACCACACTCCTCCAAAAGTGCTCTTTGCTTAACAGTGCTTTTATGAATATTCATGTACTTAAGTCTTCGCATACCTGTCTTTGAATACATTTCTATAAATGAAGCTGTTGGGACAAATGATACATTCTATAGCTTCCGTTGTATATTTCCAGATCACTTTCCAGCAGGGGTGCTTTTGTCTCCCCGCCCACAAGTGGTTTACAAGGGAGCCTATTTCCCCACATCCTAGCCACCAAATGTGCGGAATGTTCATTCTCTTAATCACTGCCAATCCGATAAAGGAAAATGATTATCTCATGGTTGCTTCAATTTGCATTTCTTTGATTACGGGTGAGGTCGGTCATGTTTTCCAACCACATCCTATACTTTTGCAATTGAGTTTTGGAGCTCACGGCAGGACCTGACATGTATTCCAGTTACATTTTATCTTGTTGGATTCCACCGATCATTCTTTCCTGTTGAGATCATTTGGATCCTGACTCTATAATTCCAACATGTTGGCCTTCTCTCCAGTCTTGTGTTATTTGCACAGTTGATAAGCAGTTATCTTTGGCTTCATCCAAGTTGTTGATAAAATGTTAAAGAGTGTAGGGGCCAAGGACAGAACTGTTTGGCAAGCCACTAGAGAAAGCCGTGGAAGGACACCATCCCATCTGCTGCTAGCATCCTCCTCACCGTGCCCAGGAGCCACAGACGGTGGATGGAGCCTTCACCTGGGACACAAGGCCATGCCCAAATTCCCGCCCTGACACTAAGGAGCTGTGTGGTCTTCAGCAAGAGGTGTCACCTTAAACGGAGATGCACCACGTGACTAGCTAATGGCCCTTCAAGCCCTAGCAGCCTTTTCTTCCCTACTTTGTCCACAAGAATTTCTTGAGAAACTGTCAAACTGTTGTCACAAGTCACTGAGCTATGGCAAAGTGCTCACCTGATTCACCAACCTAGTGAAGGACATTACGTCGATAATCAGTATGGACCCTTATAGTCACCCTTCCTAAATGCTGGGCAGCCATTCATTTGATTATCTGCTTCAGAATTTTGCCCATGATCAAAACTAAGTTCACTGGCCTTCAATTTATCCAATTAGTGTATGTGTGTGTGTGTGTGTGTGTGACATTTAGGACATTTGCCTCGATTGTACATGATTCCTTCAAGTACCCTGAGACATCAGAAGCGCTCAAAGCCCCCTGCCGGGGGTCAGATCTCTCACCCTGGTCCAGTTTTCTTCCATATGGAGAAGGAGCCAGTCCCTGGGACTGCCTCCCCAGCTCAGAGGGCCAAGGGTACTGGGAGGAGGCTTAGCCAAAGCTGGGACAGCATCCCAAGGAAACGGTTTGAGTGGCTAGTTTGAGGGCACAGCAGGGTCTTTGTGAGGCTGATAAGTGCCAACTGCTCTCACCATTGTTGAAGAAAGAGTTCCATGGGCCTGGGCGAGGGACCTCTGGTTAGTCAGCCTGGGGTTTCGTGCAGAAGCAAAGCATCAGGGGCACCTGGGTGGCTCAGAAGGTTAAGCATCTGCCTTCGGCTCAGGTCATGATCTCAGGGTCCTGGGATTGAGCCCCACATCAGGCACCCTGCTACCCACTGAGCATATCTTAAAAAAAAAAAAAAAAAGGAATAAAGAAAGGAAAAAAAGAAAGGGATGAAGCACCAGCAGAATCATCTTCAAATGAAATGATGACCCCTTTCTTTGAGTTACTTGACTGTCAAAAATCAGACAACTGTTCCAAGGAAGAAAAGCTGAACATTAAGCCCACGGAACCAATTTAAGTGACAAAGTGAATCTGTCAGACCTCAGCCACCCGGCTCCTTGACCCCCAGGCCTGGAATGCCCTGGTTGATTTACACCTTGTAAAGGTATCCTACACTGCATACAGTGACAACCACCGCAGACCAGCAATAATTGTGAGGATGATACTGACCCTCTTCCAGGAACGAGGCACTGTCCTGCGGGCTGTGCACAAACCAATCCTTGCAACCTCGCAGCACCCCTGGAGGGAGGGTACTGTTTTCATACCGGTTTTCACAGACTGGTATGGAGGTCTGTGATGGAGGCGCAGAAGAGAGCAGAGGGGCACCTGACAACAGTCACCCATCGTGCGCAGGGCAGAGCCGGGGCTGGAACTCGGGCAGCCCGGCTTCCTGCGCCAGGCTCCAGCCGCCTCCGAAGGTCAAGAAGAAAAGAAAGAAACAGCTGTCGGGTATCATTTCTCCCCCAGATGATGAAACTGCTTTAGGAATGGTGGTCTCCACTACGATGGAGTCTCAAACCCACGCTTTCCTCTCCTGAACGGGCTTCATGGGAAGGCAGGAGGAGCAGGGTGGGAAAGGGAGTCGAGGCCACAAATAACCTGTAGCCTGGGTGCATGGCCCCAAGAGATGCCTCCGTGAGCCGACAGAGTAGGGTGCGACCCCGAGACAGCACGCTGGGACCCCAGAACGAAGACTAGAACCACGCCTGTTTTGGGAGCCAGGCCCTGGCTCTGCAGCTCTGGGCTGCTCTTCCAGGATCGGGATTTCGAGATCCGTTGCGGTAACCGCTGGCACACCGCCGTGGCACAGCCTCGGCCAATCAACCGGCTCCCAGTATTGTCTTCCAGTTGCTAGACGACACTGCTTTCCAGTACATTATTTGGAATACAAAAAAAAAAAAAAAAAAAACCCTAAAATGTAAGTAAAGCATTTTAATACAAATAATTTCAACCGCAACAAGGCAACAGGCCCCTGATGAAATTGGCAAGAAAAGGTAATGAACTCATTCCGATTGACATATTTAGAGATCCTCTCGCCAAATCCAATTGGCAGCTTCATAATTATGGAAACATCCATGTTATTTCCACTCAACCAGGGTTAGGCTTGCTGGTATCTGATTCAATGTTTACTTCATGAATGAGGTCAGTCCCCAGCACAGCTGGGGTTTTAGCAAAGGGATCAGAGCTGCCGGTCAGCAGACAGCGTTCCCACTAGCATCTGCCCGGAGTTAAAGGGGCTTGTGGGGCAGCCTCACGCCTCACCCAGCTTAGCCACTCTCCCTGGCGTCTCTGGGGCCTGGCTCTTCTCCCTGCTCTGCAAACACCTCCCGCAGAAGCCATCGGGGCCCCTGCGACCGCCTGGGCATGGAGAGATCACGTCAAGTTTCCCACAACCCAGCCGTTCGCTCCAACCTGCCCCCTTTGCATATTGCGACATCTCACCCCTTGTGAGTTTCAGAGCTGCCAGGAACAGGGTAGGGTTTTTGGTTTGGGGTTGGTTTTTTTTTTTTTATGTATTTATTCCAGGATGGCTCCTTTTGTGGGGTGTAAGAGTGACTCAGAGGGCCCTGCAAGCCACCTGCAAAGGTAGCTGTGTCCCACGGCCCCGCAGGAACTCTGGGCCAACTCCCCACGCCCATAAAAACAAAAACAAAGCTCACAGGGACTCCAAAACCTCATTTTAAGAACACACGTTGATGGAGTGATGGCCTCTAAGTTCACAGAAGTTCCTGGGAACACGGCAGAGGGCAGAAAGGGAATGGGACGCTCCGCGGCAGGGACAGAGCTCAGCCCCAGAAGACTCTTGGAGCAGCCGGGGGTTCAATGCCGCAGCCTGTTGCCGCGCGTCCTGTGCAGTTGCGTGGGGCGGTGACGGAGCGCGTGGTCGGAGCCTGAAGCGGCTCTTTCTCAGCCTGCCAGCCGTTTCCTTATCTCAGAGGATAAGGTCCTAGGAAGCTTAGAGGTCATGATTTGGTTTGGATCCAAAATTACTATGGGCACCACGTGCTGGAATAGTTTTGCCTAAAAAAGTCAGGGGGGTGGGGGTTGGAGGGAGGGACCTGGAGCAGGAGATGGTTCAGGAGCTGGAGACAAGAAAGAGAAAGATGCTTGCCTCATTCTCCACGGTGACAAAGCAGACGAGGTAACGCGCCATCCATTCGCACGTCCCCACGGGCCAGTGGCTGCTGGTAGAGGCTGGAGAACACCACCGAGGAGGTGCTGTCCCAGATGGAAAGCAGTGAGCTGTCTCTTCCTCCGACCTCAGCAGAGGTCATTTTAGGATGAAGACTCAGGGCTCTCTTATCTCAAGGGTCGGTCCCACTGCCACAGATTTCAAAACACCTCTCCCCACCAGAGAGTGGGCACCCCCAAAGGGCTCACAGAGTCTGCTCCCGTGTAATTCAGGTCACTGCTGTCACACTCCAGAGCACAACGTGTCTCAGACCCAGGAGACTCCCGTTGCTTCCCCAAGCCAGCCCCCCACCCCCATGCTCGCCATCAACTCTGTAGCCTGTCTGATCCATCATTGTTATGGTTGCCATCTTAGCATCAGAATGACTTATCCCAAAATCCCAAGATTTTTCCCAAAATCTGGCAGATTTTGAAGGTGGGACCCTAAACAAAGTTCACTCCTTCAATCTCTCTGGCTCATTGTCTGTGAGCTCTTGCCTGCTCAGCAGCAGCCACACTGGCTGGCTTGAGGTACCAGGCACACATCCACCCCAGGGCCTTGGCACATGCTGTTCCCTCTGCCAGGAGCTCTCCTTCTGGGTCATCAACACGGCTCCCTCCCTCCCTTCTTTGGGGTCTTTACCCAACCACCCACTCATGAGATTTTCCCGACCACTGTCTTCCGAGACCCCCCCACACATGATTTCCCACGAGCTGGTACCCCCAACCTCAGATGGCACCCCCTACTTGTCTCATTCCTTATCAGCCTCAAGCGCTGGAATGCTAGCTGACCCTTTTTGGCTTCTGTCACAGCCCAGGGCCTACTACAGTGCTCAGCGTATCCACTCCACAAGATTTACGGAGTGTCCACCGCACACCAGTGACGGGAGAATTCTAAGTGCCTCCCGCTGAAGGAAACTGCGTGTGTCCTGAATCCTGCCCGACTGGAGGAGTGGGGCCGCGGCTTGCCTCCCCGCCCCCCCTCCAGTTCTGTATATTCTGCTTTCCCGACAGACACAGGAAAGTGGGGTCCTTCTAGAGGAAGACGGAGCCTTCTGTGATTTAGGAACACAGGTGTTTGCTGTGCCAAAGGCCAGCTGGTCCCGCCTGTCTCTGACCTTGGGGCAGGAAATGCATCTGAAATGCGGTCTTGCTCCCCGGTTGGGAACAGGGCTGTGTGACTGGCCGAGCTGTGGGCGAGGCAGCCGGGGGCAGGCAAGCGGCTCTTACACGGGCTTTGCCGAGAGAGCTGGAAAGCAGATGCCCGAGCCACAGGAAAAAGGATGGCGGCCCGCAGCCAAGACCCTGACTGGAAAGTCTGCGTAAAGGACACCTGGAGGAAGCGGGGGCCCCCATCACCTCCTCCGCCCGCCTGTGACCCTTCCTCCTCACTCAGGCACCCCCCCCCCCCACCAAGAAGCGCCTTCCCGGAGGCTCCCGCCTTTGCCATCTGCAAGCTCGCGGCTTTCTCCCTCCAGATCAGAACTTCTTTTCTCTCCTCTGGTTTGCAAAGACTTCTTGTGAGGTTGGAAGGCACTCGAAGGTCGCCTCTGTATTCCTGTAGGACGGGAGAGTATTTCCAGGTCCGGGGTGTGGTCCACATTCAAGAACACCGCATGGGGCCTCCTAACCCTGTCCCAAAGCCGGTGCCAGCCACAGTTCCAGAATGAACCAGAAGCAGAAAGAAAAAAAAAATATTGTGAATCAAGAGGTTTATTATTTTCCCTCAGTATTCTGAAACCCAAATTTCCACATTTTTAAGGGTTTGATGTCATAAAATTCCCATGTATGACTGCATTAAAAAAAAAAAAAAAGAGTCTGTGTGTGTGTGTGTGTGTGTGTGTGTGTGTGTTGGAATGTCAGAGGTTTAGCATATCACTCAGAAAATAAAGTCCTCAACTCAGAATCTGAGAGGCACAGACACAGCGGACCCCCGAGCTCTGGCTTCTGCTACAGCGAATTTGTGAAACATTAAGCCGGTCCCAGAACTGTCTGTAACGCAAATGTTAGTTTGCTGACAAGAAGCCCAGGACCTCCGAGCGATGGCTGCTGTTATTCCAAGTGCAATGTAAGCAGGTTTCTATTTAAAACTCCCACACCTGGCCCTTGAATACTTCTTGTTTTCCTGAGGGCACCCTCTTTACCTCAGATTCTTTTCCACCTTCCCTTTCCCATGTCAGTCTGGTGTCGCCCAACCTGCTGGCCCGGAGAGAAAAGTGTTTCTAATGCTCGAGTATAAAAGGAGCTGGGAGGTTGTGGTCTTGCCCCTTCGCTGCCGAAACAGGACTCAGGTGGGGACCAGACAGTCCTCCCGTGGGCCTGGGGAAGGAGGGGAGGGTGAGGGGCCCGGGGTGGGGGGGGATGGGGAGGGGAGAGAGTGTCTCTGTCTTCATGCTAGAGAGAAGGCAAGGCCGTTGCTCAATTCGTTATCCTTCCGCAGACTCCTCTAGAAAGCCCCTTCGATGCCCCTCCCACGGGTCTCAATGAACTCCAGATCTGTCACCGTCGGCTGGGGGTGTGCAGGGGGTGCGAGAGGGGATCAAACGAGCCCCCTCCCCGTTTTCTTATTGTCTAGATCCAAAGTCCTCTTTGTCTTCATTATGGAGGGAGAAGCAGCGAGGCCCGGATACTCCAGGACCGAGGGTTTCAGACTCTGGATTTTGTTTATTTCCCCAATCGGTGCAAAACTTGTCCCTCCTGATTTCAGAGGCCCTCCGCGTCCCGCTCCGCCCACCCTGCCGCTCCTCGCATCTTCTCCTGGGCACCACCAGTGCGGAGGGGCAGGAGCAGCTCAGAGGGGCCGGGGGCAGGGAGAGAAGTGGGCTGGAGCGGGCCCACCGCAGCCGTGAACAAGGCAGCTCTGTGTTCAGAGGCGTTTCAAGGCCGTTTCACAGATACAGGGATGTTGGACAGCGAGGAACAGAGAAATTCCAGAGATTTTTCACGTGCAAGCGGATATTTCCTTTGAGAGTTTCTAGACTAAATAATACTCCTTGTGTCTAAGGGACAGTGTAGACTGCTGACCTGGCAATGTTCTCTGAGCGCGGGGTGAGCCCGGGGAGCCCCGCGGCGGCCCGGAGGGTGAACAAAGGAAGGTAGATTTGGCTGAATAAATGTCTTTCCTGGGCGAATGGTGGGGCTCTTCTGCCTCCGCCTGACGCCAGCTCCATTTCAAATATAGAGGAAGAATTTGTTGGCAGACCTTGGGAGCGAAATGGGCTGGGCTTCTAAGAATAAGTATACCCAGGCCTCTCTATTAACCATTTTATATATGCCCCTAACCTCTGGCCTCCCCCCATCCCTTTTGCTACCGCTGTTATTTTGCCTTTTCCAGAAGGTCATATCATTGAAATCACATAGTGTGCGGCCTTTTAAGATCAGCTTCCTTCACTTAGTAACGTGCGTTGAGGTTTCCTCCATGTCTTGGTGGGGCTTGATAGCTCGTTTGCTTTGAGACCTACCTAAACACTCTCCTGTGGTCTGGATATAGCAATTTTCTTGTGTATTTGGTGCCAGGTTTTTAATGGGGTGATATGATTTATTAATAACCAGCATTATAATAAAATCCACAATAAGACAGAAAGCAAGATTTAGCTGGTCTAGAGCAACCTCTGTGTCAGCCCTATTACTATGAAGGCTGTTATCACCTTTCTGGTTGTAATAAGTAAACTGAGACCCAGAGAGAAGCCGACTTGCACAGGGCAGGTGGGTCAGTGGGGGGAGATCTGTAAAAAGACAGAAGCATCTAGAATCCCAGCCAGATCAGAGCACACTGTACCAGCTTATGTTTATAATGTTTTAAGCTTATATATGTGAGGAGGGGGCAGACACACACTCCCAGGTCTTC
The DNA here is from genome assembly GCF_022355385.1 of Mustela nigripes. NCBI lineage: Eukaryota > Metazoa > Chordata > Mammalia > Carnivora > Mustelidae > Mustela > Mustela nigripes. The sequence continues at coordinate 6,372,601 of NC_081570.1, forward strand.
ATGCTGTCCTGCAGAGCAAAACCCTAGGGGGACACTCCTTGCTTCTCTCCTCGCTCCTTCCAACTCCCTCCTCCTACCGAGTCCTCTCCCAAAGGAAGTGGAACCACTTTGCCAATTGCGTAGATGGGGGGAACTACACATGCTGAGAGTAGCCCCCTCTCTCCTGTTCTGGGCTCCGCCAGCTGCAGAGAACACGCGGGGCAGCGGGGCAGCTCTCGACCGGACGGGATGAATCAGCGTGTCTGTTTCAGGAGCGCAATGTTCACAAGCCCACGTGCCCCCAGACCTAATAACCTACATCCCCGTCCCCATGTTCTCTGTCCCCTGCACCTGCTGGGTTATCCCAATTGAAGTGGGGAAGGCTGAAACTAATAATGTCACCATGGACACTCCTGAAACTAATAATGTCACCATGGACACTTGTTTAAAGGCTTTCATCACATGATCAGCCAGATTCTTTCTGGTGCCAAAGTGTCTCTGCCATCATTGAGTCTGGTAACTCTGAAGCTGTTTTAAGCTTGAAAGACAAGATTTGGTAAACCCTAATGTTAAAAGCACTGAACCAGCCTGAGAGTCTAGCCAGCCTACTTTCAGGGAATCTTATGATCCCCCAGAGAAATCTAACTAAAAAAGTAATTTTAGACCATGAATTTAGACCACGAATCCCAGAACCAGTTCCAAACTACCCAGAACTAGTTCCAAACTAAAATTTCCATGAGAGGAACGCCTGGGTGGCTCAGTCAGTTCCGAGTCCGCCTTTGGCTCAGGTCATGATCCCAGGATCCTGGGATCGAGTCCCGGATCAGTCTCTCTGCTCAGTGGGGAGCCTGCTTCTCCCTCTCCCTCTGCCTGCAACTCTACCCTTCTTTTACTCTCTCTCTCTCTCTGACAAACAAATAAATAAAATCATTTTAAAATTTTCCATGAGAGAAAAACAAATATTAAGGCCATATCCATTTTTTGCCAGGAGTTCCAAAAAACCTCTCTCTTCTCTCTTAATAGTTCAATACACATTTTCACGCCTTGAAGTCCAACCCACTACCTCTAGGTCACTTTTCAACTAGAATTTTCTTGAGCCAAGGTTGAAACACCACCACAACGTCCTACTACAGGAAGCAACAGTGCTTTTTGCTACAGTGATAGCAAAAGGCGTAACATCTACATATCTGATTCCACAGGAACCATACAAGGATCGGGATGAGCGCCTTGAGGACAGAATGTCATTTGCCCACATCCAGTGTCTAACCTACATGGTGTCGCTCATGAGAGCCCATTAATATTTGATAATGAGGAGGGAGGAAGAGGATGGGAAAGGCTCTCCTGAGCAAAGTCACCATCTCAGCAGAGATGAGCTGCTCAAGAGACAGATGCTGACTGTCACCATCACGACCACGGTGATGTTCCCAGCCCCCTCCTCCCTCACCCGTCTCCACTGAGGCCAGGAGAGCCAATGGTGCCTGGCACAGTCCTACCAGAGGATGCATTTGCGATGTCTTCTGGAGACCCTCTGGAAAGGCTTTGACTTTCTTCTGTAAAAGACAGATGACCAGCAATGCCCCTTGTCCTTCTTCCTTCCTTGACTGTGGGTCTGATTCCAGAAGGAGCACAACCACCTCTCTGAAGCCGCTAGTACCTTAGGGCACACAGGCTCTCCAGCAGCCGACCTTTTCTCCCCCGGAAGTAACGATGGCCATCCAAGGACACTGGAGATGTTGGAACATCTTTAAGCCAAAGAAGACAGGCTGTACCCATCACAACTAACTTCTGGCTTACTACCCTCAACTAATCCAAAGGCAACAAAATGTTAAAAAATGATGCTGTTTCAGCTCTAAGGCAGAGAACCAGTGGACGCCAATACCCCCATGTTCCAAAGGGAGGCCTCAGACCTGCTCAGCGGGACCTGCAAAGAGCTGTTGGGGAAGCTGTGACCACCAGACATGGGAAGTGGCCAGAAATCAGAGAGATGATGTCTTCAGAGGAGTTGTCATGTGCCTTGGCACTTTCCCTCCCATTCCCCTGTGCCCCATGAATGACGGGAGGGACCACAGTGAGAAGGTCCTCGAGGGGGCCCCTCGGAGCTGACATGTGTGCCCAGAGTTCCACAGGACCAGACAACTGGTGTCTGCTGCATGCCCGGGAGCTCTTCATGACGACAACGCTAAAGTCAGAACGAGGATGGGTGCCTGCCTGATTGGTACAAAGCCCCTCGCCCCTGATTTTCCCACAGACTAGACGCCATGGGAAAGAGCGGGCCCCAGGGGCTGCTGGGAGAAAGGACTGAGCCAAGATGCTAAGGCACTTGCTGGACATCCCTGTCCCCTCGGAGAACTACGGCAGAGTGATGCCCCAGGCCACAGGGAGCCACCGAGGAGCCCCAAAGCTGCTCACAGTAGAAGAAGTCGGCTTCAAATATCTGCCATGGCCAAAGGAAGCAGTGGCCGATTACAGGGGTCCCCCCGACCCCCACTTCACCCTGGAGGGGCTGAGGCCGCCCACCGAGTGGCAGGAAAGGAGGCTGACAGAAAACGTGGGGAAATCAAGCATGAGGGGTTGTTGTATCTGTCGCTTGACTGCACCATGGCGTGTCTGAATGTTGGGTCAGAGTGTCTCGGAGGGTGTTTCTGGACCAGATCAGCGTTTGAGTCCGGGGACCGAGAGAAGCAGAGAGCCCGCCCCGGTGTGACGGGGCCTCCGCCAATGCCCTGAAAGCCCCAGTAGAACGAAAGCCTGAGTGAGAAAGAATTCTCCGTCTGTCTGACTGTCCTCCAGCGGGGACGCTGGTCTCTGCCTTTGGACTTGACTCAGAGCAGAACTGACACCCTCGGCCCTCCCAGGCCGCGTGCTTGCCAACCGCAAATCTCGGACTCCTCAGCATCCATGATCCTCGGAGGCCAATTCGTGATAAAAAATCTGTGTAATGGTCCTATTTCTCTGGAGAACCCAGACTCCTACAGGGAGGATGCTTCGAGAAGGGCCCCTCCCCCGCAACCTAGCACAGCTTCCTCCCGTCAGGAGCAGCTGAGACACGTGGGCAAAACGACCAGCAAATGTTTTGTTATCCAGCAGCCCCTGGAGGTCCCTGGGCTGCCAGATATTTCACCGGGGGGTTTGAAGACAAAACCAGCCTCCCGAGGGAGAGTCCAACAAGCCGGGGAGTGAAGAAGGGGCTTTCACTCCTGGGCATCCACAAACTCTGTCTGTCCTGCACCCCAGCTTCACAAACACAGCATGTGACATCGCCACTGGGGATTTTAGATGGAGCCCGACGGTTTTCCCACATCCCTTCTCCCAAACACTAACCGCCACCCCCCTGTATCCTCCTAGAAATCCGTGCAGGTTCTAGACCACAGCACTATGTGGAATTTAGCCTTTTGGTTTATGACATAGAAAACGTAGCTTCAAGGAGCAGACAATGACATGACTCCTTAAAAAGGTGCGTGAAGGGGCGCCTGGATGGCTCAGCGGGTTAAGCCTCTGCCTTTGGCTCAGGTCATGATCTTGGGGTCCTGGGATCGAGCCCCGCATCAGGCTCTCTGCTCGGCAGGGAGCCTGCTTTCCCCACTCTCTCTCTGACTGCCTCTCTGCCTACTTGTGATCTCTGTCTGTCAAATAAATAAATAAAATCTTTAAAAAAAAAAAAAAAGTTGCGTGAAAAGCGACACTTTCGAAGCCGTATCAGCTCCCACCCTGCGTCTCCAGAGCCCAGCTGGATGGGGAGGGCTGCCTCGACCAGCATTTCAAGCTGCCTGTCACCCAGTGAGAAAGATCTGGGCCTTTGCAGCAGACGGTGCGCTGAAGACCACGAGACCAGGAGTAGATGACATTCATCCGTCTCTGCCGAATTCCCAGGAATACCGAGGGGGTTTCCAAGCCCGAGTGGGAAGCACCGTCAGCCTGCGCTTGGAGGTGTAAGAGAGAGAGGTTGGGGGTTGGGCAATCTCGCTTCTTCGTTCCCGCTGCCCTTCTCTGGCTTGGTGTTCACGCTTCTCAAGTTCACTTGGTCCCCGTGCCAGGGAGGCCGAGATGTGGCCAAGATATTTATAGTGCTGGTACAGGCCTGGGCAGCTCGTGGGAGCAGATGTTTTCTGATACGGGGAAAGGGAGCTATTTATACTGGGAGTTGAATGAAAATTAATCAGAAGTCAGAATCGTCAGTCAGAAGGGAGGCTGCAGCCATTGTGGGGGTTCCTGGCCTCCTAACCCTGGGGAAGTTTCTGCAGATCCTGAGGTGAAAATATTTCTCACCCTCGCTGCCTGGACAGTTCACTCAGTGTGAGGCGCTGGGTGGGCACCGAGATGAGTAAGACGCGGCTCTTCTCTCGTACAGTTCAGGAGGAGAGACATCATGGGAGATACTCGTGACGCTCCAGTCTGTCCCTGCCGGCTGGGAGCACCAGGGGAGCCCGGATGCCAGCGTGATGACAGCTGCTGGGTTGGGGGGTTGGGTTGGGGGAGTGTTCCAGGATGACCACGAGGCCAGGGCCCACTAACGTGGTTTGGAAGCATGGGCAGGAAAGGTCCAGGGGAGAGGGTATGGAGGCAGGGGGAATGGAATTTGGAGCATGGAGGTTATGCCTGCTTGATGTCTTCCAGAAACATCCAGGACTCAGATGTGATCGGAGGGTAGAGGGGCTTCCCGAGGAATTTTGGAGGAGGGGCTGAACAGGCGAGCTGGGTCTGGGCTGCCGAGGGTCATCCTCCCGCCTCTGGAATGGGCCAGGGTCGAGGGTCGTCATCCTACCTCTGGAATGGGCCATTGCTCAGACGTCACCGGCAGGCAGGAGGAGCCGGCAACGCTTTTAAGGAAGGCAGCTGTCGTTACTCCGGGGAGTGGTAGAAACCATGCATCTGTGCTGAAGTCCCTCCTGGTCCTGCCACAGTGCCCCCAGCACACAGACGGTGCTCCATAAATGCTCCTTGAAGGAGCAGATTCACTGAGTCCCAACCCTGTCTCCAGGCGGCGTGCAGACCCTCCCTGCCCTGAGCCCAGGCAGACCGGCTGCAAGCAGGCGGCAGCAGAGGCACACGCTGCCCGTGCTCCCGGCCGTACTTCTCCTGGCCCCTGCTCGGCCCGAGGTCCACCCCGGCCCTGTGCCCCGCTCCGATTCTCCCACCCGAGCCACAGCCCACGGCAGGTGCAGCCTCATTCCTCTGATTTGAAAAACCGAGTAATAACAGTATCCGCAAAAGACGTCTCTGTGTCTTCTCATGGAGAGTCTGGGAGATGGGGCAAGGGTACAAATGCACACAGAATGGATCAGTCGCCTTTTCCTCGCTCTGAAACACCCGGAGGCCACCTCTGCCAACCTGGGTCCGGCCTTCGCCCTGCTTCCGGTCCCCCTGCCCCGCCCCCAGCCTCTTCACCCCTCCTCCTCCCTCTCCCCAAAGGCCCACTCTCCTGTGAGGCCGAGCCCCTCACGGTGTTCTGGGCTTTTGTTTCTTGGTCCCCTTTTCTCTTAATTCGGAGGGCCTCACCTTTCACCCCTTAGCTGGGTCTTTTCCGAAACAAGGATATTTTGTTCCCTAACGAGAATGCTGGTTCCATGAGGCGGGAAAGTCACCTTCCCACACCACAGCCTTACGGAACCCTGTCTGGTGCCGTGTATGTCCCACAACACTATCCTTGGGACAAAGTGTCGGAGGACAAAGACTCTTTGCTCAACCAGACTTCTCCAGGCTCTTGAAACTCCTAGCCCAATGCCCTTCCTCATAAGAGAATCCTGCTGAGTCCATTCAGCAAGAATGCCCACCCCCGATGTCCGCTGGGGCTCCTCACCCCACCGCCCTCCAGGTGATGTCTGACCACCCTGGCCTGCCTTCAGCAGGAACCCCCATTAGGTGGGTCTAGGTAGAACCCCCTCGACCCCTGACCTTTCCTCTCGGTGATTTCCCATCCCCCACCCCTGCGTTGGCTCTAATCTCCTACTGGAGATTAGACGGTGTTGACGGTGGAGCTCGGTCTCCCTCCCCTACTGCAAGCCCCCATCGCAATGGTCCCTACACCTGCCGCCTTGCCCCCTCTCCTTGAAGAAAGTCTTCATTACCGTCTTCAACAACTGTCTGAATAACGTGTTCTTTAACAGGAGAAGAGACTTCACCCACAGCAATGCAGCTCCGTATTTTGTCTCCGGCTCTGTGGCCGGCTCCACTCTATACATGCAGAACGACAGAGATGAACTACGTCTAGGAGAAAATGTGAGCTCTGAGTGTTTTGAGTAGGAAGAGACAGAAGCTGAGAGGCACCCCAGTCCAGACTGAGCCGGTTTTCCGCGCCGGAAACAAGAAGAGCCTGGACGCTCCGAGACCAAGGCCAGGGAGGATGCTTTGGGCCGGCGGGCATGGGCAATACTCGGCAAAGAGCATTCCCACCCGCAGGCACCAAGTCCGCTGCCTTGAGTGGGTGTCAGTCTCCCGGGGATGTTGTCTTTCTACAGAGACTGGGAACTTGCCATAAAGTCCTGTCCTAACTCTCAGGTGTTTGATACAAATTCTTGGTTTCTTCTGGGCATACGTCAAAGATTTTCCATGTAACCCAGAGTCCCCCCCCCCTTCCAAATTGTGACCCCTGTTTGGGGTAGCCAGAAGTTAGTAGAAGAAACCAGTAAAGAAGAAAGCGGGACGCCGCTGGCCTCAGCCCCTCGGAGCAGCCCTCCACCCGCCACCACTCGAAGGGTGACCAGGCCAGTTGATGGCACCAAGGGAGACGCACTGGGACACGTGTGCAGAGATGTGTGAAAAGGCCATCACTCAAGTGTCTGTGAAAAAGCAACATCAGGCCCACCAGAGGCACCCAGATCCCAAGGAGGGGGAAGGGAGGTAGGTGAGAGAGGCCCCAACCCACAGGGCCTGCTGGTTCCTGAGGACCGATCACATACAGACAGAGAAATGAGGAAAAAAAAAACAAAACAAGAGCAAAGGTGGCCAGTGTTTCATAAAGCTGAATGCATTCCATCAGAGATCGTCCTCTGGGGCGCCCGGGTGGCTCAGCCGGTTCAGCACCTGGCTCTTGATTTTGGCTCAGGTGGAGATCTCGGGTTCTCAGGACCCAGCTCTGCACTCAGCCGACAGTTTGCTTCTCTCCCCTCCCTCTGTCCCTCCCTGCACGCGCTTTCTCTAAAATAAGTAAATACACTTTAAAAAATAATAACAGTAATAAAGACCATCCTGTGGTCATTTAATCTGAGATTAAATAATTCTGTAGGAAGAGTTTTCGTCTTTAAAAATGGTTAGGATAGGGGCACCTGGGTGGCTCAGTGGGTTAAAGCCTCTGCCTTCGGTTCAGGTCATGGTGCCAGGGTCCTGGGAGGGAGCCCCGAGTCGGGCTCTCTGATCAGCGGGGAGCCTGCTTCCTCCTCTCTCTTTCTCTGCCTGCCTCTCTGCCTGCTTGTGATCTCTGTCAAATAAATAAATAAAATCTTTATATAAATAATTAAATTAAATTGATCCAAATAGCATACAGCCATTGTCCTTAAAGTTCTTTTTTTTATTTTAAGATTTTATTTATTTATTTGACAGAGATCACAAGCAGGCAGAGAGGCAGGCAGAGAGAGAGGAGGAAGCAGGCTCCCTGCAGAGCAGAGAGCCCGATGTGGGGCTCCATCCCAGGACCCTGAGACCATGACCTGAACCGAAGGCAGAGGCTTCAACCCACTGAGCCTCCCAGGCGCCCCGTCCTTAAAGTTCTTATTTGGCCAAATGAGAAGCTGAAAACGTTAAATGCTCCCAACTAAAAAGGGAACAAAAAAACAAAACAAAACAAACAAACAAAAAAGGCTGGCTCCAGGAAGCCATGAATTCGAGGGTCACCTGCGGCCTGAGTGTGCACACGTCCCTCACCCAGTTGCCGACGACACCTGCTGAGCGCGGCCGTCTGCACACGGTGCTCCAGAAAGAAGGCCTGGGGTGAGGAACCAGGAGTTTTTGTGACATCTTTCTGAAAATAAGCCGGAGCATCATTTTCTGTCTTTGTGTCCTCTCCTGCCCCCCTCATGGCATCGTCACTGGCAAAACACCTGAGGGAAAGAAGTTGCTCAAAGCAGGCTCAGAGGCACGAAACGCACCAAGGCCAGTCCCATGCGGGGCAGTGGTGGCCAGAACACAGATCCCCAGGGAACGAAGGGCCACGTTGACCCTTAGAGGCCCCCCGTGAAAGCGGTGCTGCTTTTGAGATCCGGGGCCCCTGCCCATCCTGGGAGCGGCCTCGGGGAACTTGGAAACAACGCAGACCCACAGCCCACGACCATCAGCTGCTCGCAGGCATGGCTCCGGGCATGGGTGTGAACTCCTGCATCCAGCAGCCGAATCAGGGAGTGGGGACCCCCCTCCGCCACAACGTGCACGCTTGGAACTGTTACACACTATTTTGGGCCCTGCGCCTGGCTCACCTGAGCAGCTACCCCTCCTGCAGTCCCGCGGACGGCGAGAGCCATGGCAACAGAGACTATGTCCCTGGACCAACCCCTTCAGGGACCCTTGGTAGAGAAGCCTGGCCCAGCCTCCATGCGGCCAAGACCTTCCCCTGTGGTCTTCTTACAACGATGAGCAGCCACCAAGGAAGAAACCCGTCTTGGTGCAGTTTTCTGGCGCAGCAGCTGCCCCCAGGACAAATTAGGGTCTGTTTAGGCTCTTTTTCAGAGAGACACCTTCGTTTTGCCAGATACCCCTTTCCCAGGGTCTCTTCACCACTCAAGACCCCAGAAGGGACTGATGCTATACTTGGAAAAGGAGGAAAGGACTTTTGAGTCATAAAGTGGCACGAGAAGCAGCATGGGAACTCAGAAGGAAACTCCGTGCTATTTCATCAAAGAGCCGTTGTCTGGGAGGTCAGCTGTGTCTACGCTCAGAAACTCGTCGGGCCATTCCCCAGGAGACCTCAGTGTCTAGAAGCACTTTACAAAGGGGTGTGATTGTGAGCATCCGGAAGGTACGCCATCCCCCTTCCCGAGCCTGGGAAATGTGGAAGCCAGACCCCAATAGAGTTAAAGGAGGAGTGTGGCGCCCCCTGGTGAGAGCGGACTGTAGAACCCAGTCGGGCTCCCTCGTCCAGAGGACTCCTCTCCAGTTTGTGCAAACCCCACGATCAAGAGCTTTGCACAAAGCCCTTCAGAGTCTGCACCTTCAGGCAATGTGGGGCTAAGGTGGTTCAGTGTTGGAAGACCCAAGTTAGACGGTGGCTAAGTAGGGGAGGACGTGTTTATCCCAGTGGGAGATACATGCAGACACCAGTGATGATGGACTGAGATCATGGACGGTCAGACACTAGGGTATGTGTGGGCAGAGAGGGTGGGCTCAGGCCTTGTGGTCCCAGATGCTACCCACAGGTCCCATGACTCTCTCCTAGCCAACCACCCCTGCTGTGGCACAGGTAAGGACTGGGCAGACATCAGGAAACCTTCACACAGAACCAAGCATCTCACCCATCTGGGATAACCATGCTTGTCAGATAGTCCCAGGGAAGAGTAAAACAAACCCCACGTGCTTGTAAAAGGGAATGATTTCGGAACAACCTAACCCAGGACTCCCCTCCTGGTCAAGTGGAAAAGTCCACAAAAGCCCAAAGAGGGGTTCTGTTCTTTCCAGTCCTGGACTTGAAGCCTAGAGGAAGTTACAGGGAGTGAGATGTGGACGGGCCCCAGGGCCACAACAATCTCTCCAGACTCAGATTTGCGCACCTGATGGTTCCAGGTCCCAAACTGAGATTTCCACCTGGGGCATGTAATTTGATTCTCGTAAACAACATCTGTGTCTGCAAAGCACTGATAAGGTGCACTCTGGACCCGAACCCAGAGTCACTGGGGATCCGAAAAGAATTCCTCTCTCTGCCATGTTACTCAGGTGGTGGGTTCCTTCCAAGCATTCTGGAATGCCCTGGAGGGATCAGCCACAGCCGAGGTAGGGGTTAGGCAAGAAGGACTTCTATGCACCCTGACAGCCATCTCCGGCAGAGGGTGGGAGCCTGGGCTCTTGGAAGGCCCAGCAGGGACCCTGAGGAAGCAACCCGGAACATCCCTCCATGACGTCATCAATCCCATCAGAGAAGATCTGAAGATTGCATATATTTCGCAGCTTTCACACGCCAAATTTTAGATTGACTTCTTTTTTCTAGAAGTTTAAGCCCACCAATGATCAAAGTTGAAAACACCCTTGCCTTTGTGGCAGCGCAGGAAGGCCCCCTCAGATCTAGAGTCTTGGTGGTGGTGTTGGGGGCAGTCTGCCCCCCAGTAGGGCATGGGACTGGGGGTCCTGCTCCCACTTAATCCATCTTTGGAAATGCCTACAGCTCTCACCCACCCACTTTATTCTTATTCTTACCTTTGTGGCATATAGTTTTCTTTTTTACTGAGATCTGATTCACATACCACTGTCCATGAATTATGTGCTGGGAGATAACTCACCCTTTTAAGGTACACAATGCGGTGTTTCCTAGGACATTCTCAAAATTGTACATCTGCCTCCACAGTCCCTTTTACAACATTTTCATCCCCCTCAGAAGAAGCTCACACTCTGATGATTACCCTCTGTCATCATCATCTCCATCCCCTCCAGCCCTACGTAATCACTAATCTATTTTCTCCAGGAATTTGCCCATTCCGAACATCTCATATGAATGGAATCGCACACTATGTTCTTTTGTATCCTGGCTTCCTTCCCTTGGCACCAATGTCTTCAAAGTTCGTCCATGGTTGTATCTGCTTTATATTTCTTTTCGTGTCTGAATAGTTTTTCATTGCATGGATATACCACATTTTATTTATCTGTTTACCAATTTCTGGCCATTTGGGTCATTTCCACTTGTTGGCTATCATGAAGAAAGCTGCTGCGAACACTCATGAACACAATTTTGTTTACACATGTTTCCATTTTGCTTGGGTGGACACCAAAGGCACTAACCCCACTCCTGAGGAATCGCTTGGTCATGTGGAAACTGCACGTCCAACCTTTCCAGGAACCACCAGACTGCTTTCCACCCCATTCACTTTTCAGGAGTCCTAAGAACTGGTCAGTCATATTTTACAAAACAACAATGTCACTGGATCTTTCCAGAAAGATTCTTAAAAAAAAAAAAAAAAAAAAAAAAAAAAGTCCTGAGCCTAACTCTCAATTTTAGCTGGGAAAGCTGGCCAACTCACTGTCTCAGTTAGACGAAATGAACAACAATCATTTTAAACTCCCATTTTGTTTTCACACGTGATGAGAAGCTGTCTAATTCAAATGAGCCCTGACAGCTGTGTCCCTTAGAAAGAAGAGAGCAGGGCAGATCCCTTGATCAGGGCGATCTTCAAGGATCATCCATTTCTTTCGCTGACGCTCCTGAGGGTTATGGCACCATTCTATAGGGCTCCACTGGGTTCTAGGCTCAGGGTCTCAAGTGGCCAAAATCACCGTGTCCTTGACAGAGCTGGGCTCTCTTCGGGAAGCTCCCAGAAAGAATCCACATCCAGGCTCCATCCACTTGTCCGGAGGCGAGTTTCTTGCAGCCACAGGCCTGCCTCAGTCTGTTCAGGCTGCTGGCACAGACCCCCATAGACTGGATTTAAACAAACGTTTACTTCCCTCTGCTCTGGAAGCTGGGAAGTCCAAGATCAAGGCGCCAGACGACTGGGTTTCCGGTGAGAACCCACTTCCGGGTTCATAGGCAGCTGTCTTCCCGCTGTCCTCTCACAGGGCAGGAGGGGACAAGACTGTTCTCTGGGGTCTCTTCTAAAGGCACTAACCCCACTCCTGAGGGCTCCACCATTGTGACCTAATCCCCTCCCCAAAGCCCCACCTCCTAACACCCCCACAGTGGGTTAGGTTTCAACACGTGAACACTGAGTCTACACCAAGGACTGAGGTCCCTGTCCGCTTGGGGGCATGGGGCTGCTCTCGGCACGTGGGAGACACCCACGTGCCATGTGACCCCTCCATCTTCCAAGCAGCCATGGTCTGTCCTGTCCTCCCCATGCTTCCCTTCTCAAGACTTCTTCTGCCCCAGCCAGCCAGGGGGGCACACGTCTTCCTATCTTAAGGTGAACTGTGTTGTATGATACAATACGACCCCAGGAGCGATGCCTTGTCATAGTCCCAGGTTCTGGGGATGAGGACATAGGATGGCAGAAGGGACATTCTAGACTTCGGGCCAAGCCCAGAGTGGACAATGGGTCTCAGAGCAGGGGGGAGGAGGCGAGGGGGTGGCCAGTATCTGGGATCTGGAGTATCCGGCACACGGGAGGCAGCCTCCTCCCCTCTCCCACCCTGATGCCCCATCCCCCACCCCCCCACCGCCCCACCCCCGCCCTGGGAAAGAAGAAGCTTGTGGGGGCCGGGAGCACCCTCCCAGCCATCAGAGCCCCGCAAACAGAGGCAAACAGGAGGAGCTAGAAGAATGCCAGGCCCAGGACGCGTGGAGGAGACTGCCTTTTAGAACGAAGCCCCTGAGATTGTTTAAAAAAAACAAAACACGGGGCGCCTGGGTGGCTCAGTGGGTTAAGCCGCTGCCTTCGGCTCAGGTCATGATCTCAGGGTCCTGGGATCGAGTCCCGCGTCGGGCTCTCTGCTCAGCAGGGAGCCTGCTTCCTCCTCTCTCTCTCTGCCTGCCTCTCTGCCTGCCTCTCTGCCTACTTGTGATCTCCCTCTGTCAAATAAATAAATAAAATCTTTAAAAAAAACAAAAACACAACAATAACAGAAAACAAAAACAAAAAACGTTGACTGGGATATTACATCTAACTGACGTTAAGTCAACAGCACGTCAGTGTACAAGCTGAGGGGCGCCCGGGTGGCTCAGTCGGTTAGGCATCTGCCTTCAACTCGGGTCATGATCTCAGGGTCCTGGGATCGAGGCCTGCATCAGGCTCCCTGCTCAGCGGGGAGTCTGCTTCCCTGTACCCCGACCCCTGGACTCATCTCACTCATGCTCTCTCTCTCTCTCTCAAATCGATAAAATCTTTTTTTACATGTATGATTTGATAACTTTTGACATGTGTATACACCCATGAGAACACATCTACAGCCAAGATAATGAGCAGATCCGTGCCTCCCAGAAGTTTCCTCACACCCCTTTGTCGTCTCCTCCCCCAACCCCCGCTGCCCTCACCCCCCCAACCCACCATCTCCTGGCAGCCACTGCTTTGCTTCCTGTCACTAGGGATTAAGCTGCATTTTCTGGACTTTTACATAAATTCAATCACACACTACTGTTATGAGACGGTTGTGTCTCCCCAAAATTCGTATTTTGAAGCCCTCACCCCCAGCGCCTCAGAATATGGCTGTGTTTGGAGGAGGGGCCCTTTAAAGAGGGGATTAAGTAAAAATGAGGTCGTTAGGTTGGGCCCTTGTCCAATCTGACTGATGTCCTAATAAGAGGAGGTCAGCGGGCGCCTGGCTGGCTCAGTCACTGAAGCACTCTTGATCTCAGGGTCAGGAATTCAAGCCTCACGTCGAGCATGGAGCCTGCTCAATTAAATAAAATAAATTTAAAAGAAGGAGGAGACGAGGAGGTGAGGACAAACACTAAGGAAGAAACCGTGAGAGGAACCAGAAGAAGACCCATCTAGCAGCCAAGGATGAAGTCTCCGAAGAGACAAGACCCACTGATGCTTCCGTCTCAGCCTCCAGAACTGGGAGAAAATAAATTTCTGGGGTTTCAGCCCCCAGTCTGGGCTACCCTGTAACGGCAGCCCCAGCAGACTAATAGTACGGGCACGTTTTTTGTTGTTGTGTTTTTGTTTTTGTTTTTGTTTTTGTTTTGTCTGATGGTCTTCGTTCAGCCTCATTATTTTGAAATTCGTCTACATGTTCCCCTGCACAGATTTATTTTTATTGTTAAGTAGAACCCTAACCCCATGGATACACCACCAGATGTATTTATCCTTCGCGCTCAGGGTGTTTTCAGTTTTCTGCTTTTTATAGATAATGCTGCTACGGGCATCGGTTTACAAGACTTGGTATGACGTACATTTCCATCTCTGGTGGGGGGATACTTGGAAGTCGTATGTGGCAGTTGTATGTGGAACTCTTTTTTTAAAAGGTGTGTTTTTTTAAAAACTGTGTTTCCCAGACCGGCTGTGCTATTTTGCATTCCCATCAGCACAGTGAGTCCCAGTGGCTCTACAGCTCTACCAACCACCTGGCGTGGTCAGTCTTTTTTTTTTTTTTTTTTTTTTTTTTTTAAGTAAGCTCCCACCCAGCATGGAGCCCAAAACAGGGCTTGAACTTAGGACCCTGAGATCAAGACCTGAGCTGAGATCAAGAGTAGGATGCTTGACCTGAGCCACCCAGGTGCCCTGGTCTTTTGAATTTTAGCCATTCTTACAAATATATAGTAACACCTCCTGTGGTCTTGATTCGCACTCCCCTAATGACTAATGATTCTAGCATTGTCTTCTGTAATGGCCATCCAACAAGGAAAATGTCAGCTTTTTAAACAAAATAAGTATTTTTTTGGCCCAGATGTTTTATCCGTTTTTAAGTGGGTGGTTGTCTTATTAGTTTCTGAGAGTTCTGCATGCATTTGATTACAAGTCCTTTATCAGATGTATGATTTTTTTTAATATTTTATTTATTTACTTGAGAGAGAGAGAGAGAAAGTGAGACAGCACAAGCAGGGTGAGGGGCCGAGGGAGAGGGAGAAGCAAACTCCTCTCTCGACAGGGAACCCAACACGGGGTGGGGGGCTCAACCTCAGGACCCTGGGATCATGACCTGAGCCGGAGGAAGACGCTTCACAGACTGAACCACCCAGGAGCCCCAAGATGTTCGATTTGTAGGTATTTTCTACCAGTCTGTGGCTTCTCTTCAGTCTCTTGGAGTATCTTTCAAATAACAGAAGTTTTGGGTGCTCGGGTAACTCAGTTGGTTAAGCAACTGCCTTCGGCTCAGGCCATGATCCTGGAGTTCCAGGATCGAGCCCCGCATCAAGCTCCCAGGTCCACGGGGAGTCTGCTTCTCCCTCTGACCTTCTCCTCTCTCATGCTCTCTCTCACTGTCTCTCTCTCTCAAATAAATAAAATCTTAAAAATAACAGAAGTTTTTTCATTTGGATTAAGTCCAGTTTATCCGTTTGTACTTTTTTAAAAAAAGATTTTTATTTATTTATTTAACAGAGAAAGACAGAGATCACAAGGAGGCAGAGAGGCAGGCAGGGTGGGGGGTGCAGGGGCAGGGGCGGGAAGCAGGCTCCCTGCTGAGCAGAAAGCCCGATGCGGGACTCGATCCCAGGACCCCGAGATCATGACCCGAACCAAAGGCAGAGGCTTAACCCACTGAGCCACCCAGGCACCCCCTAGCCATTTGCTCTTTTACAGGCTGAGCTTTTCTGCGGTATCTAAGAAATCCCTACCTAACCTAAGATGACAAGATTTTCTTCTGTGTCTTCTTCTAGAAGTTTTACAGTTTTAAGTTTTACATTTAAGTCTGCTCTGGATTAATACTTTTATAGGACACGCGGTATGGCTCAATGTTCTTTTTTTTTTCTTTTCTTTTCTTTTCTTGCAGAACATTTGTTGAAATGAGTATCCCCTTTCCACAGAACGCTCTTCGAACTTTGGTTGAAAATCTGTTGTCCGTATTTGTGTGGGTCTATTTCTGGGCTCTCTATTCTGCTTCACTGATCTATTTGTTCGTCTTTCTGCCAATTCTGCATTTTCTGGATTTCTGTATCGTTATGAACCTTGGAATCCGGTGGTACAGGGCCTCCTCCTTTGTTCTTCTTTTGCAAAGTTATTTTGAAAGTTACTCTACGTGCATCCCATCTCCATTTGAACTTTAGGATCGGTTTCCCAGTTTCTACCCAAAAAGCCTGCTGAAAGTTCGACAAAGATTGCATAAAGTTTTTTTAAAATTTCATTAAAAATTTGCGAAAAAAAAAAAAGATTACATAGAAAAGCGTGAGAATCAACACCTGAAAAGCATATATTTTTAAAAGATTTATCTATTTGAGGGGTGCCTGGGTGGCTCAGTGGGTTAAAGCCTCTGCCTTCAGCTTAGGTCATGATCCCAGGGTCCTAGGATTGAGCCCCACATCGGGCTCTCTGCCCAGCGGGGAGCCTGCTTCCTCCTCTCTCTCTGCCTGCCTCTCTGCCTACTTGTGCTCTCTGTCAAATAAATAAATAAAATCTTTTTTTAAAAATTTATCTATTTGTTTGTTTATTTATTTATTTTGAGAGAGAGCACACTGGCACGTGCATGAGTGGGGGAGAGGGGCAGAGGGAGAGAGAGAGAGAGAATTTCAAGCAGGCTCCAAGTGGGGTCTCACAACCATGAGATCATGACCTGAGCAGAAATCAGGAGTCAGATGCCCAACTGACTGAGCCACCCAGGTGCCCGTGAACGGTATATTTTTTAGTGGAGATAAAATTCACTATCACGGGGCGCCTGGGTGGCTCAGTGGGTTAAAGCCTCTGCCTTCGGCTCAGGTCATGATCCCAGGGTTCTGGGATCAAGCCCCGCATCGGGCTCTCTGCTTGGCAGAGAGCTGCTTCCTCCTCTCTCTCTCTGCCTGCCTCTCTGCCTACTTGTGATCTCTGTCTGTCAAGTAAATAAATAAAGTCTTAAAAAAAAAAATTCACTATCACAACCTCCACCGTTTTACACTGTACTATTCAGTGGAGTCTGATATATTCACAAGGTTGTGTAACCATCACCATGATCGAATTCCAGAACATTTTCAACCCCAAAAAGAAACCCCATCCCCGTGAACCATTCTCCCCACCCCCACCCGCCCTGCCTCCATTCTCCCAGGCCCTGGCAACTACTCATTTATTTCTGTCTCAGTCAATTTGCCTGTTCTGGACCCTTCCGTAGAAATGGAATCCTACAACATGGAAACTTCTGTGTCCGGCTTCTTCTGTTTTGCATCATGTTGTCAAGGTTCCTCACCTCATAACAACACTGAACTCTCCAGCACCTCCACCCGTGGAGAGAGATGCCAGCTTGGGCCACAGCAGAAACCACTTTTTGGAATTAAACCCCTGAGATCAGCTTTTGAAACATATATGTTTGCTTATTCTTTCTCAAAGTAAACCATGTGATTCATTTCCAGTTAACTAAGGGGATGGCTGGCTGGAGTTTATAAAAAAAAAAAAAAGTCACTGAACTTTAGAACTGACAGGAAACAGAAAATGTGTAGTCAAGAGGCTGCAAATCAGTTGCCCAGAAGCCAACTTGGCAGTCAGCTGTGTTTGTGTGGCCTGTGCAGGATGTCATTAATAGGAGCCAACACTTCAGAATTTGGGAGCTTTCACAAAAAAAAAAAAAAAAAAAAAAAAAAAATTCTTTAGAAACTCAGTCTGGTAGACCAGGACCGGCATTATGTCGGGCTGGGGGGAGGGGTGATTGGGGGAGGGGCGGACCCTCCTCTTGGGGTCTCCTAGGACCCCACCACCCCCATGGAGCGTCCATGACCTCACGCCGGCCCCCTCCCACTCAGCTTACCTGCCCTGCCTGTGGCCGGGCGGACTGACATCACCCCACAGAGGTCCAATCCCTCCCTTTTACAGATGAGCCCTGGGAGGTGACCTGACTTTCCCAGGGAGGACAAACCGTGAGTTCAGGACAAACCATAAGCCCTGACATTGAACTCTGTGCTTTCTCCTGCCCCGTGGACGTCCCCTCTCACCAGGGTGACCAGCCCATTCTGGTTTGCTTGGGAATTCTCTGGTTTTAGAACACCGAGTTCTGTAGCCCAAAAGCCCTCTTTTGTCCCAGGCAAACAGGGATCACTGGCCGCCCTCCCCAGCCCTCCCCGCCCTTTTCCCTTCACCAAAAAATGAAATAAAACAAGTTGAAAATTTCCTAAAGCACCGGGCCAGACACTCTCATCAGCAGCAGCACCATTCCTGCTCCTCCTCCAAGCAGTGCTGGGGTCCCTGCGCCGGTGCCTGGGTAGGACCTGCTATCTGGGGCGTCCTGGGGCCCCGGGGGCCCGGGGGTGGGGGGGACAGGCGTGCGGACACCTTGCTGCCAGATGGCAGAGCGAGCCTCTGTTTGCGATTAGGGGGCTGACTGCGCTCGGAACCGAGCAAGCCCAGGATAAAAGCTGGGAAAAGAACATTGTTACAGACTTTTCATAGTTTCCCAAGTAAATATTACACTCACTGCTGCTTGAATTACTAATGCCTTGGAAGCGGAGGCCGAAATCTGTTCCCAAAACAGTCTCCTCTTTTTTTTTCCCCTGTCACCTAGGCACTCGACATTGTTGTCGAATTGTTTTCCTGGGCTCACTCACGGCTCAGAACACTCGCTCAGAGTGACCTCTTGGCACCCCGTGAGCCCAGATCATTTCCCAGCGCCTCCACGCTCGCTCCGGATGCAGCAGGCAGCCCGCCCGGGGCCAGGTGACCCCCGAGTCCTGTGATGTGGCCACGGAAAGGGGAGCAGGGGAATGGCAGCCCCAGCTCCTCTGCAAGGAGACTGGGTTTCGAACAGGCAGCTGCAGGCAGAAGGCCAGGGTCCTGCCCCGCACGGCCCCTCCCAGTGCCCACCGTGGCATTCAACTTCTTCCTCGGCCGCCTAGAGACCAAAGGGCCCTTGGGTCTTCACTGCCTTTATTACTGCTTATAAAAAGCTAGTAAACAGATGGTTTGGTTTAGAGAAGTATGCAGCCAGGGTTATTAAACAGAAAGCACGCTGAGGAATGAGGGAGGAGAGGGAAGCAAGCCGGCTTGTACACGCAGGGACGGTGACAGCTGGTAAATCCCAACCCCGGCCGTTCTGACTCCGTCTCTGGTTGGGGTTACCCTGTCCTCACCAAGCCCGAAAGAAGCCCCAGTGAGACCAACCTCACGTAGAAAACGCCCTCCGCCCTCCGCCATCCTCAGCCTCCCCTTCCCATGCATTGTCCCACCACGTACTCAGGAGCTTGGGGTCAGACGAGTCCATACCGCTTGGGGCTGGATGCATATATGCGCCACCCTCTGGGGAAGCTGGTCCCACCATAGATGGCCGTGGGAGGGACGACCAGGCCGTAAGGAGGAGGGGCTGAGCACCCTCTGACCCTTCCCAGCAGTAAGAGGAGCCGAGATCGCAGGTCTCCTGCAGACACAGAGAGGGCACCGGGGACAGGCGCTTGGTTATGAACCGGGCGGTACCCCAGCTAGAACAAAGCTGCCCGCCCCCCTGAGTCCTGACAGCCTTCCCGAGAGGACAAGCCCAGGACCCACAGGCTCAGGAAATGGACTGCGGGACGGAGGCTTAGGCATCGAGGAGGGAAATGGTGCCTCCTCCGTGCTCTAGGGACACCCTGGGGACACCGCGGTGCCCGGTTTCAGCGCAGCACATGGGTGGGGGTAAAGGGAGAAGAGAGGTCGGGGATCAGGGTCGGGGCATGGCACGACCTTCTCCTGGACACGACTCCGACCCAGCTGCGGGGGCACCTTGTCCGCGTCTGAGAGGCAGTAGCCACGAACGGTGGCGAGAAGTGAAACGTCCCTGCTCAGGTTCTGTGAGCAACTGAGCAGAGCGTGGCCTGTGGGCTTGGAGCTGACAAGGATCCCCTAACCGACGGGCAGAGGTTGTATTACATATCTCTCCTTCCCCTAAAGCAACATACATGGAAATCAGGCGGAGATAGGGCCTCCAAGGAGAGGAGGAAGGGCCCCAGGCAGATACAGATCACAGAGACGGGACAGGGTCAGCTGAAGCCGCGCAGGGGGACCTCAAGGGGTCTGATCCCCAGGGGCCCACTGGGCTGTGGGGGTCAGCGAACGGCTTGTCATCGAGAATGCAACAAAAGAGGGAAACAGTCAAGAGGGAGAAACTTCTATGTGCCTTTGTGAAATGCAGTTTGGTTTGCCTCTAATAATAAAAAAAAATGAGGGTTTGCATCTCGCATGGCTCTTATTTCTCCTATTTCATTTTCTTTTTTTTTTTTTTTTTTTAAAGATTTTATTTATTTATTTGACAGAGAGAAATCACAAGTAGATGGGGAGGCGGGGAGAGAGAGAGAGAGAGAGAGAGAGAGAGGGAAGCAGGCTCCCTGCCGAGCAGAGAGCCCGATGCGGGACTCGATCCAGGACTCTGAGATCATGACCTGAGCCGAAGGCAGCGGCCCAACCCACTGAGCCACCCAGGCGCCCCTCTCCTATTTCATTTTCTTGAGAATGCTGCGGTTAGCACATTTCCCAAAGGCGGCCGTCCGCCATCAGCTGGAAACGTTGGAAGCTGCTGGTCCTTCTCTGCAGATAGTTCGGGACTCCCTGGCCCAGGGGGATATGAAGCAGCAAGAACCGTGCCCCTCCCTGGTCCGGGGACAAAACGCAGCAGCAGGGGCCCAGGGAATGGAGGCGGGTGCACGGGGCCGCAGACCAGGCAGCCGGGAGCCCAGCATGGAAGGGACCGGAGCCAGCCCTCCGGGGAGAGCTTCACTCCCCGCCAATGATGCAGGTGCCCCACCCAGCATCCCACCAGAAGAAGTGAGGACTTTGTGGGGGCCCAGGTTCCAGAGACCCCCTGGTGGGGCTCGATATGACCCCATATCAGGTGGAAACCCGAGCCCCAGGGGCACAAGGATTTTGTGTCTTTCTTTTTGAAATCAAGACTGCCCTCCACCCCCCATTCTACAGATGCATTCCACGTCTGTCTTGACACCCACAGCCTGTGGGTCAGGAAAGATGCCCTCTCTTCACTCTCTCCTCCCCAGAGCTGATGGCGAGAAGTGTCCCTGGGACTGAAAAGGCTGTTGGCTTCAATCCAGGAGAGAACAGAGTATATGATTAGTATATGTATATGATACAAAGTACAAAACCAGGCAAGACTACGCTACACGGTGAGCGGTTAGCATCACGGTCACCCTGGGGGCATAGTAATGAGGAGTGGGGACAGGGGACTTTAGGGGGTCGGTGGGGGGGGCTGCTCCCATGCCTTTGCTTAATCTTGGTGCCAGTGAAAGACTGCCTCAGTCTGTGACCCAAAAATTGTGCACTTACAGTTTGTACACTTTCTTCATGTATATTAAATGTCAATAAAAATGTTTGGAAAGCCTATTGGCTCCATGCAAAACAACAAAAGTAAAATAAAATACGGGGACAGAGGTCTTGCTTGACTTTGTTCTGCCTGCGTGAAAGGCACAGAGCTGTAGGACCATGGGAATGCACAACTACCCTGGAAGCGAAGCTGGGATCTGTTTTTTGGGTCACTGTTTTCCCAGGTGGTTGGGAGGTGGGGGGCACGGCTGACTCCGTGCGCCTCCTCCCACTCCGTCCCCACCATGTGGGGCTGGATGGGGACCAAGGGCTGAGGGTTGGGGCTGTTGCTTTGGTAATGCTTAAATATTGGCTTCAAGTTATGTTGGTAAAATAAATAAGCGGGAGCCTCGGGGAGCTCGAAGTGGCCCAGCCCATTGTTCCAGATCCCCGATCAGAGCCCATGCACCGGACTGGCCCGGCTCGCTCAAGCCTATAGCTCTCTGCAGCAGGGATGGAACATAGGTTAGGGCCTGCGTGCGCCCCGGATGCTAGGGACCCCTCCTCCATGCTGGATGGCCTGTCCCAAGAGACTCTCCTAAAATTCTTGCTCACGGTGGTCTGGCAACAAAGTGGCCAAGAACCGGAACCCCAGGCCTGGGGAAAACTTTCTCCCTCCTGGAAGGTGAGGTGCACCCCAAGGCAGCTCATAGAGCTAAGGTCACTGCTGTTAGTAGCAGCGCTTGCTTTCTGAAGGCGAGGAGGCAAAGAAAGCTAAGTGGTTTCTACCGGGTACACCCAGGCACCAGGAGCGGGGTGGTCGAGATTCACAGCGATGGCCAAGCAGACCAGGACGCCGGTCCAGGAAGGACAGAGCTTTGCCCAAGATAAATCCTTAATGCCAATCCTTGCTCTCACCAAGAAGGTATCCGATTAGGAAGCATATAGCAAGTCCTGGGCTCCTCTGGGTCTCAGTTTCCCCGTCCTTACAGACGGAGGTGGGAGAGAACGGGACGCCAGCCCCAGGAGCACAGCCCCTCGACGCCCGTCCCAGCCGGATCTCCCGAGGCAGCCGTCGCAGATGTGCGGCGCATAATCCAGGGTTTCCGATCCGGCTGCCCTCGGGGAAGTGGAAACTGCTCGCCTTGCCCATTCCAAACGCATCCAAATAATAAACCTCCACTGAAGTCTTGGCTCCGAAGGTCCGCTTGTCCTGCTGTGTGCGCAGGGGAGGAGAGCGCATGCACACTTGGGCAGGGGTGGGGTGGGGACAGCTCCCTCTGGGCAGCGTTGAGGGCTGGGCGGTGCTGGGAGGAGCCCTGAGTGTGGGACAACCAGCATGAGGTCACCGCTGTCCTCCCTCTGGGGCGTGATGTGTCAGCAGGCAGCAACCGGCCTGCAAGGCATGATTCACGGCAGTGAGCATTCCTCCTGCAGACCTCAGCCCTCAGCCGGCGACGGCCCTTCCCAGCGGCCTCCTTGCTTTCTCTGCCTCCGGCTCAGCCCTCCTGGGGCTCCAGCCTCGGGCAGCCAGCAGGGCATGGGATGAGACAGTGCACCCCGGGAGCCGGACGGCGCTCCTTCTGGCATGCCGGTCCTCTGCAGGGCCGCAGACAGCACAGTGACCATTGTGGGCGTTTGCTGAACACCTACTATGTCCCGTATGTGTCAAACGCTTTCGGCGATGATGCGCCTTTGAGGGGATGTTTTGTTTCACAGGATCGCGCCCATCACAGATTACTCTAAACCCGGTGCTTAAAACAATACAAATTTGTTCCCTCGGTTCAGGAGGCCACAAGTCGGAAAGCGAGGGGTCAACAGGCCCACGTTCCCACCAGAGGCTCCCAGGGAGAATCCTTCCCAGCTTCCTCCATCTCCCGGTAGCCCCAGGCATTCCATGGCCTTTGGCCACACCGTCTGCTCTCTGCTTTATCGACAGATGGCCTTCTCCCCTCTGTGCGTGGCTCTCTGTGTGTCCTCTCCCCTTCTTAGAAGGACACCAGTCATCAGACTTAGGACACCAGTCACTTCAATCTGGCGTGATGTCATAGGAGATCTTTAATTACAAAGACCCTTTTCCAAATAAGGTCACATGCTGAGGGTCTAGGTGGACATGAACTGGGGGATCCCCTTTGTACAGACGAGCACACGGTACCAGCAGAGTGAAGAGGTTATTCCTGAGTCCTTCTGCTGGTAAATGGTGGAGTCAGGATTCAAAACCCCTCCACGGGGTCCCACGCACAACCCACTGTCTTATCTGCGCCAGAGCCCAACATCTGCCAGAATGCCCCACGCTGCACATGGGAGCCGGAGGGGCAACCGGGTGGGAAATCTCAGCTTTTGCGAGCAAAGCGTGGTCCCAGACTCCAATCAATCTCCAGCTTCCATTGTGACGAATCCCCAAAAGGGGTCTGGAAAGTCACTTGCCAGTTCTGACCCAGTTGGCTGGTGGGGAGGAGTGAGCCACAATCTGTACTAGAAACGAAGCCCTCAAGCCCCCCGTGACTCTGTGCAGGCAAGGACAGACAGGTCCAAGACCATGTCTTGAATCCCTGAAGCATCCATTGAGACCAGACCCCGGGCTGGAGATCGGCGCAATTCTGGCTCAAGGTACGAGCAGAGCGTACAGCTCAGCTGAAGGGACCGGTCCCCTCGTCCGTGCCCGATGAGCCCCGTGCCAGGCCTGCAAGGACCAGAAGTCCTCTTCTCCTGAGCAACCCAAGGGGAGGTTTGGATTCAAACTCCCATTCCTGAAGGAGCCAAGGCAGGCTCATTCTGGGAGAGCCCCAAGGCAGCTCTGGGCTCTGCCCAAACCCCAACAGGGAGGATTTGGAAAGGCCCAGAGAGTAAGCCCAAACCCTCTTTCCCCTTTACAGTCCAGCTCGAATAGCTCTTCCCCGGGACTAGCCCTCTCTCCTGCTGGCGTCCCACGCACACCCTTGGTGCCAAGTGATGATGGAAACCAGCGCTCCATCTCCCCACCCATGGGGGCCCCAACCTTGCCCCCCTCCCCCGCCTCATGCAGCACTGCTTCCTCCCACCACCCAGAGCCACCAGGAAAACAGGTACAGCGGGTGAACAAGACGTCCTTGGCGACTCACTGGCGCTTGCTTGACCAGGTCTCATGAAAGTACATGAGCTCAGCCTTGGACCAACCACCCAGTTCCCACGGCCCCTGCGGTGGGCGGTGGCCCAGCGGGCAACCAGGCCTAGAACTGCCTCTGCCGTAAGATCCACTGCAGGCCCCAAACCCTCTGAGGCTGCAGAAGGGAGAAGGCAGGAAGGAATGGCATCTCCCCTGGGCCAGTGGGCCCTGTGGGATGTCAGAGCATCCCAGGATGCCTGCGGGTGGACACCTGCTGTGTTTTTCTTTCCTTTTTTTTTTTTTTTTTTTTACTAAGGAGAGATTCACTTAACATAAAATTAACCACCAGAACAGTTCAGTGGCCCTTAGCAAAGGCTTTATTCACACTGTTGAAACACCACCAATTCTAGCTACCTCCCAAACATTGCACGCCTCTAAAAGGAAACCCCCTGCTTCTTCCTGCCTTCTGCCCTGCCCCTGGCATCCACCCATCTTCATCCTGTCTCTATGGACATCCTTCTTCTGGACACTTCCTATAAATGGAACCGTACCGTATGTGACAGGACATCCACCATTTTCACCTGCCCTGCTCCTCAATTCCCTTCGCCTGGTCAGAGCACCTGCATTTTACTTTAGGGAAGTCATCCCACCCCACACCCCTCAATCCATGGGGCTGCCTGCCCCCGCCTCACTTCTTCCAGGTGGCAAGAGCCCCAAACTTTACAAATGGGGTGCCATGACTGGTTCAGCAATGGTCCCAGGGACTCCATCCCAGCTGCTGAGAGCCGCCACGGGACACGCACTGGGGCAGACTCAGCAGGACAGGAGACTGGAACAGCTGGCATCTGCCTTTGCCAGGGGGCAGGCAGTGCCTACCTGAGAACAGAGCCCACAAAGGAAAGCGGACACAAAGGTGGAGCCCCTGCCAACATGATCTGAGCCCATGGATCCAGCTCTTCCTGAAGGCAGACCTGTCCCGGGACATGGCACTTTTGAAAGCTGATCTCCACCGTTTGTGCTCAAGGTATCTGGAACTGGGTTTCCGTAACACACAACCGAATACATGGGGCAGAGCTGACTCTAGTGCCCTCTCCTGTCCTTATATCTCTCCATCCCTCGTGGAACAAAATACAGTTCCTTAGCAGGGAGGAAGCAGCCTTTCTGATTGGGCCTTTGCCCCCCTCCCTCTTCATCCTAGCATAGTCCAGCTCTCATTTAATATGCCAGCCACACACACACACACACACACACGCACACACACACACACACACACACACACACACACAATGCTTTTCCTGCCTTCGCATCCCTGCTCTTTCTGTCTCCTCTGCCCAGAATGCTCTCATCACCCCCGCCCGACCCCCGAATGCTTACTCATCCCCTATCACCCGGTTCAGGCATGATCTCCTCCAGAAAGCCTCCCCTGACTAAGCGCCCCACCTCTCCTCCAGCGGGAAGCCACGTGCCAGCCTCCCCGCAGCCCCGAGTGTGGCTCAGTCACAGCACCTGACTGTGAGTTGTTTTTAATGACCCGTTCCTGCGTCCTCCCGCCCCCCAACACAGCCAAAGGTGGGGGGATTTTCAAAGCCACATCTGGGTCTGGTTCGCTGGTGCCCAGCACAGTGCTCAGGCCATAGCAAGGCCTCTGCACGTGAATGAACCCCAGGCCGTCGTGGAAGACCACTTGGAAAGACAGTTTCTTTTCCAAGTTTCTCCCAGAGTTCGTTTCCATGTACCCCAGCAGCCCTCATCCGGGCGAGCGTCTGCTCCGTTCTGTCCTGGACTCGAGGGTGCAACTTTCAGTATTTCAGAAGTTGGTCTTTTTGCCTTGGCTGCGATTGGACCCTGGGGCCATGCCCACCCCAACCCCCCCTGTGCAGGGATGAGGAGAGATGGGCGTTGGCTCACAGGGAAGCCTTGGGCACCCACTGCTGATGGTGGGGCGTCCAGAGGTCTCCCCCAGCCCAAATGATCCCGATCTGGCCTTTAGGCACAACCCACAACCTATATCTAATGCTTCTAACCCACACGCATGGTTTTAAATATAAGACCCCAAAGGCTGGCAGGGGAAGTCCTCCATCGGCTGTCCCCCACCCCCTCCTCCCCGGGTGGCTCTGATAGGCAGACCCACCAAGCAGTGACGTCAGGCCTCTGCCCGCCTCCTGCCAGCTGGCCCCGCGAGCCTTGATTCAGTGTCTGAGCCTCCATGAGCAGAGAGGAGCTCGGAAGGCGGTGGGACTAGGAGGCTCCCAGCACATTCTTTATTTCTGAGGCTCCCAGAAGGGACCATCTCCTCTGGATGCCAGTGAAGGTGGGAACAGCTGGGATGCGGCTGAGCCCGATGACTCAGGGTGCTTCAGGAACCGGAGGGCGAAGATTATTCACAGATGCCTTGACCTGAGCTGTAGGCAAGATGAGTTACGGCTCCCCGGACACTCTCCTTCCTCTGCCAGTCCCTCCATTGACTCTTCAGGGAGCAGAAGTCATCTCTCTGGACACTTCCTGCCTCCAAAAGATGCTGGGTTTCTGAGCCACTTTGCAGGTTTAACCTCCCAGGATTGGCTGCAGACCCGGCCCCCAGTGACGCAAGGACTTCACCAAAAACGGATCCCAGGCTGTACAAAAACGGATCCCAGGCTGTACCGAGGGAACCCACCACTGACTGAACGTCTGCGGGGCCTGGCTTCTCTCGGGGGGTCAGCAGGACGGGCCGGGCTGGCCGGAAGCCACGTCCTCCAGGAAACTGCTCACCCTCCAGCTGCCTTGGTTCCTGCCCCCCCCACCTCCCATTCTGCCACGTGTTCCCCTTGGTGCCGCTCAGCACCCCGGCTTGTCCCCAGCCCGACCCAGCCACCCCTCTCCCACCACCCCTGGCAGGAGAGCACCCAGCCAGACCCAGCTCTGAAAGTTTTGGGGAGATTATCGTGGAAGATTGCTTCTCAGGGACTCCTTTTTTCAGGAATAGCCTGTTAATTTGGGGAGAAGGGTAGTGTTTCATTCATTTGTTTTTCCACCAACATTCACCCGTATGAGCCAGGCTCTGGGCTAGGTAGTGCCCACCCTGGAGCCAATCACAATAAATGAAGAACAGCTAAGGGTCAGGAGAGCTCATGGGTAAAGTGCTCTGGGATCTGAGAGAGAACAAGAGAGCCGGAATCCCTCTGAGAGTCCCCTCCTTCATTTAGTTTATGTAACAAGGACTTCCAGAACATTCGGAGCCAAGCACTGTTCTAAGAACAAACGCTAAATCATTTAATTATCTTAACAGCTTTACGTAGGACTAGGATTACCACACTTTACAGAAGCTGGGGAAGCAGGGCACAGAGAGGTTGAGCAAATGGCCAAAGCTCACACAGCTGCGAAGGGGTAGACACCAACAGCGGTCTGGCTCAGGTCCCTGTTCTTGGCGCCTGTGAAGGCTGCTTCTGTTGATGGGGGCGTCTCTCTGGACCAGTTCACACCAGCGGCTGGGTCCCCGGGGACCAAGCTGCCAGGCACAGACACATCTTTGCATCTCAGGAAACCCTGCTCTTCCAGCTCACTTCAGGGTCAGGGGAGCTCGTGTGGGGGGCTCCCAAGACAGAGAGTTCTGGTTCTGTCTCTGTCCTCAAGCCCTCAGGGGAGAACTCCAGGAGCCGCGTGGGTGGGTCCCTGCCACGGAGCTCCAGGAGGCAGGCCTCCTGCTGCCGAAAACAGCGGTTTCCATCTGCCCTTGAATGAACAGTTTGTTCCCGAAGGGAAAAACAAAACAATGAAACCTGATTCTAGGTGAAGGGAGACCTCATTCTACCAGTGAGGGAACGTGCTGCTGAGAAGGCCACACTGGTGACGCGGTCCCCTTCCTGCCTGGAGCACGGATGACGTCATAAACACCACGCCAGAGGGAATGTTCCCAGCGGCCCACATGGCCCACAGCGCCTCCCCCCCCCCCCAGGATTTGGGCGGGAGCCTCTCAGGGCAGGGCCAGTCTCTCAGAGGTCACTTGCTCCCTCCTGAGCGCTGACTCTGCTGGGGGGAGAGAGGGGAGGAGCTGGAGAAATTCCAGAAGCAGGAGGGAATCGCTTTCCAAATGGTCTCTGGCCTCAGAGGCAACTTCTGGGGCAGGACAGCCCCTGCTCCCCCCACCCCCAGCCTGGAGCCCCAATTTCTGTCTTGATGGCTGCTGTGTCTCTCTCAAACACGGGATGACAAAGCCTGACAGTTTTCCTGTAAAGTTTGAGTTTCCTCCGCGAGCCCTAGGAGCCTCATTCAGTGGAAGGAACAGGCATACCTCTTGCGAACGACACTGAGATCTGAACTTCCTATCGTTTTCAGGTGTCACGAACTATTAATCTGCCTTTCATTTTTTTTCTTCCCCCACCATTTAAAAAGGTGAAAACCGTTCCTATAATTGCAGATGATACGCAACAGATGGTGGGCGGGATTTCTTCCCACCCCCATCACCTCCCTCTCCCCCCAACCCCGCTGCCACTGGGCACCGTGGTGCCCACACCCTCAGGATCAAACACAGTACGAGGCTCTGGACACCACCGATCAGGGTCCCCTGACCCCCACATGGACCGCATCTAACATCTGCGCTTCTCAGTCCACACCACTCTTGGGGGTTCTTCTGGAACATTCTTCCTCCCTTTCCAACACTTGATTTTTTTTGGTAATATTTTATTTATTTATTTGAGAGAGAGACTGTGAGAGAGAGTATGAGCAAGGAGCAAGCAGACTCCCCGTGGAGCTGGGAGCCCGATTGGGGACTCGATCCCTCAACTCCAGGATCATGACCTGAGCCGAAAGCAGTTGCTCAACCAACTGAGCCACCCAGGCGCCCCTTTTTTTTTTTTTTTAAGATTTATTTAGGGATGCCTGGGTGGCTCAGTTGGCTAAGCATCTACCTTCCACTCAGGTCATGATTCCAGGGTCCAGGGACTGAATTCCACGTCGGGCTCCTTGCTCAGAATAGAGCCTGCGTCTCTCTCTGCCTGCCACTCCCCCTGCACAAATAAATAAATAAAATCTTAAAAAAAAGAAAAGATTTATTTATTGGGCACCTGGTTGGCTCAGTGGGTTAAAGCCTCTGCCTTCAGCTCAGGTCATGATTCCAGGGTCCTGGGATCGAGCCCCCACATCGGGCTCTCTGCTCAGCGGGAGGGGAGCCTGCTTCCCCCTCTCTCTCTGCCTACTTGTGATCTCTGTCTGTCGAACAAATAAATACAATCTTTTGATACAATCTTTTTTTCAAAAGATTGTATTTATTTTAGAGAGGAGAGAATCGAAAGTAGACTCTGCCCTGAGCGCTGAGCTCAGAGCCTGACGCATGGCTCAATCTCACGATCCTGAGATCACGATCTGACCTGAAACCAAGAGTCAGACCCTTAACTGACTGCTGTACCCAGGCCCAACACGTGACTGTTCTTTGAGATGGGTCCCGCTTCTGGGGAACCTCTCTTGACACCGAGTCAGCCTTGGCGCCTCATTACTGCTCGGGCCCCCAAACTAGGCCCTTGGTGTGTTTGTTCCTGGGTCTCTGTCATCGGCCTGGAAGCTCCCCAGCCCAGGGCCTGGGCCTTCCATCCCCCATCCCGGCAGTCTGAGGTGCACGGAACAGAGTATGTTCTCAATAAATGCTCATGGAACTCATTCATCCACCACCCCCCCGCCTCTAAGGCTGGTGGACCTGAGGGCTCAGGGCCCGAGGGGGATCCTCTCCACCTGCCGTCGCCTGTGTGAGCTCACCCCACAGAGGGCTTCCAGGCCCCCGACATGGTAACAACCCCCGAACGTCCACCTCCACTCCCGACTTTCCCCGCAGGCCCCAGACCCAGACACCCCAATTCCCACTCGTATCTCTCCGTGGACGTGGGGCAGGCGTCCTGACCTCCCATGCCGCACACCTGCTGCTCTCGCAGGCTTCCCCAGCTCGGACAATGGCAGCACCAATTGCCTGAAAACCCCAGAGTTCCTCTTTCCCTCACAGCCCTGGTCCGACCTGTCAGAGACCCCAGCTGGTCCTGCTTCGAATCCGATCGGCGCCTTCATGCCCCCGCCCAGGCACCGGCCTCTCACCTGGAGGCGTGCAGGGGCCTCTCACCCGCCCCCCCCCCACCTCCGGGTCCCTGCTTGTCCCTCACCCCCACTTCTCTTCACACAGCGGCCAGAGGGACCCTGTGGGCCAGAGGGACCCAGAGGGACCTGAGAAAGTCACTCCTCAGCTCAAACCCTCCGCAGGCTCCCAACTCATGCAGGGGAGGGCTCCTAGTCTGTGCCAGGCACTACTGACCTGGCCCGTTACCCTCACAGTCCTGAGGGGGGATCTGCGAAACAAAGACACAGAGAGGTTAAGTAGCTACCCCAAGGTCACACAGTAGTCATAAAACTCAATGCCTGAAGAAGGTCTCCCTGATCATGGCCCTCCCTCCCTGGTAGCCCCAGGTACTGAGTCCCCTCCAGGTTTCTTTCTTTCTTTTAAATCTTATTTATTTTTGAATAAGTGATGCAGATATTTGGTCCAGAATTTAAAATGCGCACGAGAGGCATACAGTAAGTCTCTCTCCCGCCCCTGCCGCCAGCCACTCACTTCTCCCAGAAGTCAACTTCTAGAGTTCATTTTTTTTTTTAAGATTTTATTTATTTATTTGAGAGAGAGAGAGAGAGCATGAACAGGGTGAGTGGCAGAGGAAGAGAGAGAAGCAGGCTCCCCGATGAGCAGAGAGCCCGACGTGGGGATCGATCCAGGACCCTGGGACCATGACCTGAGCTAACGGCAGACTCCCAACCAACTGAGCCACCCAGGCACCCCTAGAGTTCATTTTAAAATAGACAAAGAAATACACATCTATAGCAAGTTTAGAAGGCCCTGTTCTCCACTTTGCTTGGCTGAGTGTATCTACGTATCCTTCCCTCCTTGCTTCTCAAACACACCAAGCACACTCTACCTCAGGACCTTTGCAAACTGTTCCCCTGCCTAGAGCGTGCTTCTCTGGGATGTCCACATAGCTTCCCACCTCACTTCCGTGGGGTCAGCTCAAAGGTCACCTTGGCAGAGCTCTGCCGGGCGATCCCAGCAAAGAACTGCCCCCACTCCCAATTCCCCTTCCCGTCTTCCCCTCTGCAGTGCCCTCTGCCTTCCTGCTCGGGGCTCCTGTGGCTCATAGTGTGTCCGCAGGGCCTAGACCAGGGCTCAGCAGGTACTGGGGGCTCGATAACGACTGGGGAGGAGGCGGTCACTCCCAACAGAGCAGATCCTGGGACTTTGATCTTGTGAAATGGTAGCGAGCAGTGTAAATGAAGGAAGGAAGGAGACAGTGGATGTGTCACTGGTCAAGTATCAAACTTACTGCCAAGCGCAGAGGTTCTCGCCGCTGCCGCACGTGAGAATCCCCTGGGAGCTTCTGGAAACAAGGAGGTCCGGACCCCACCCCAGACCAACGGGATGCAGAATCTCTAGGGAGTGGAGCCCGAGCATCCTTGGTTTTGAAAATCTCCGCCTCCCACCCCACCTCGTTGGGATGCACAGGAGGGGTCCAGAATGGCTGGGGCTCCTGATCCCGGAGAGGAAAAGAGGGTCCTCTGTTTCACGATCCAGTCTCCCTTGGGAGCACCGGATGGCGACCATGAGAGGGGGCAGAGTGGGCTTGGCGGGATCTGGCTTTGAAACCGCGTCAACACTGTCTTCCCAGGAAGGGAAGGTACAGAGCCCACACCCTCGCCACTCTGTGCTGCCCACGGACCAGCTACGTTGGATCCCCTAGAAGCCTGTGGGAAACACAGGATCTCAGGCCCAGCTCCATAGAAGTCCACACCTTATCCATTCCCCACAGCAGTTCCTGGCCCAGTCGAGCTCCCGCAGCGCTGTGCTGGCCCGTGTCCCAGGGGGAGGGTCATCCCACCAGGTCCCCACGTCCCCCACACACCGTCCCAGGGGGCTAGGGCTGCCCTCAAGGGCCTCACTTTCCTCACCAGCAAATAAGGGGACCAGAGAAGATGATCCAAATGTTTCTGCTTCAACAGGGCACTGCCTTGTCGGCCAGAATCCGTGAAGCTTCGTGACCCAAAGGGCGGGGAACCAAGAAAGTCAAGGACATTGCCCGGAGAGAACCGGCAAATGTCTGCTCAGCTCCAGCCGGAGACGGGAAGCCCCCTGGTCATTACCAGGTTGTCGGGGAGCACCCGCTCCAGCAGCCCGTCGCTCACCCCCACCTCCGAGCCCGTCCGCAGCCCCAGGGGCCAGGCTGCGCACCTGCCACAGCGTTCCCAGACCAACCGGGGACAGAGAGGCCGGGAGCTGGAGCTCAGGCGAGGCGTGGGGAGGTGGCGGCTCCGTGCACAGACCTTCCTAAGACTTTGATCTTGTAAAATGCTAGCTGTCAAGCCGGGGAACACGTCCTCGGCCGCTGGGATGCTATTATTTTCCCACTTGGGCTTTTTGCCCAGACCTGGGCTTCATCCTCAGCCTGTCACTTCTTCCTCGTGGTATCACAGCAGCCCTCCTCCCGGACCTGCCTGAGCTTCTCCTCCCATCCGGGCCCTTAACACCTGCCAGCCGGGTCTCGGCTCCCCGAAACCAGCGCACCCACCACCACGCCGCCCTCTCCCCCGTGCCTCAAGATTCCCTCCAAAGCCGCCCCTGAACTTGGTGTGTGAAGACCCAGAAGAAAACTCCCCAGGTAAGAAACAACCTCTGATCTCCAAGGGTGCTATTTTCGGGCAAGTACCTCTCACGGGCCCAACAACAGACAAGATTTTGTCCAAGTGGAGCACACCTGGGGTACTCTGAGGGTTTCTCCCCTCTCCGGGCCCACCACCTGCCCTCCCCGGAGGTTCTTCATCAGGCTGAGAGAGGAAACCGCTTTGGGTCATGAGCAAAAAGAGGGCCTTGGGGGGGGTCGTCCTGGAGCCCTGGGCACATCCTGACCACCCTCACCGGTCATTCCGGCAGTCAGGGCCCCTGCACATGTCCGTGGGGCATCTCCCATGGACCAGGGACGACCTCATTTGAAATGGCCGTCCTGACAGGATCCACGACCATCATCACAGGGAGGAAAAGCTAGTTTGGGCAGGTGTGGGTAACCAAACACAGCCGTACAGTCAGGAAGTCAGGCTGGGATTTGAACCCAAGACCTTTCCCATGGAAGCGGCCATCCCTCCAAGCTTGCGTCTGATCAGCGCAGACCCGAAGGCGCCCGTCCTTCTGGTAACAAGGGAATTAGATCCCACCCGCTGCTCCCTCCCGCTGAAAGGACGGGGCTGCCCCAGGCGACCATGGATCTACTCTCCCTCCTCGGGGATTCACCTGACCGGGACGTTGCAGGTCACCAGGGTCCCAGCGGTCTCCGGGTCTGGTGTTTTCACACGACACGGTGTTTTCAGTGTTTGCTCGTGGATCCACACTTCTTTCCTTCCTAGAGTGGAATGGCATCCCCTATGCCACGGACGGCACAGGGGATTCGTGTATCTAGCCCCCCTGTTGATGGACATTCGGGTTTTCCCCACTCGTTGGCAACCACGGATAATGTTTCTACGGATATCTGGGGGGAAGTTTTCGCATAGTCACGTGGTTTCAATTCGCTTGAGTCTACACCTGGAAGTGGAATTGCTGGGCAATGGGGCGACTCGATGTTTGACTGTCTGAGGACACCATTTTACAACCCCCCCCCCCCCGCAAGCCATGTGTGAGGGTGGTCAGGCCTTTCTGAACCGTAACTGCTCATCGCCCTGATCGAATTCCTTGTGTGTGGACACATGTGAGGGTTGGGGGGCTGGGATTCACCAAAGGGGACCCTAACTCTTTAGATTCCAACTTTGGAGAAGGCCGTTTCTTCGAGCAGGCCTTAGGTTATCACGGCGGCCTGGGACTTCCACGTGTTGGACCAGGCTCCCTGAGGGAAGGGGCTGGAGGTCCCGGGAGCCCGCATAACGCTCTCACTTCCAGGGCAGGAGAAGAAGAAGACTTCCTGCTCATCGAAACCACGAGGGAATGTCCAGAATAAAGAAATCCAGAGACATAAAATAGATGGGTGATTACTTCGGGCTGGGGGCGGGGCATGGGGGGTGGGCGTAGTGATAGCCAAAGGGTATAGGGTTTCCTTTTGGGGTGATAAAAAAAAAATTCCCACATTGAAAGAACTGAGAGTTTCGTGTATCTACATAGACGAAAAACAATTGAATTGTACTCTTTAAGTGGGTGAATTGTATGACGTGAATTATATCCCGCAAATAATTGTTAAAATTATTTGCACACGCGTGTGCGCACACATGGGAGACTGGAGAAATTCTGGGACAGAAACCAAAGTAGCACTGGGATTAAAAAAAAAAAAAAAAACAGTCGGAAACCCCGCTTGCTTGTACAAGTCTGCAGCACAGTCCTGCAGTCTTGACGTTGGACTTGACCTCAGGCACATCTTTTAGGTTTGTGCCTCAACTTCCAGCCTGGAGGAGTCTGAAATCTTAGCAGGTCTCAAAGAGGGTGGAAAAGCGGTCTGGATGGGCGGCGCCGCGGCGGATTATCGTGGTCTTGGCCGCCCCCTGGTGGGCACTGGGGACTGAGCCGCAGAAAGGGGCATCAGGAGGGACGAGCCTGCCAGGCACCCTCTCCCAGCCGGCAAGGATACCTCTGCGTGACTGAGCCCCTTTGCCCACAAAGTAGCCCCTGTGTGACTCCTCTTTTTTATTTTTAAAACTTTTTTATTGTGGGTCATTTGTATTTTTAAAAATAGAGAAATAGGGGCGCCTGGGTGGGTCAGTGGGTGAAAGCCTCTGCCTTTGGCTCAGGTCATGATCTCAGGGTCCTGGGATCGAGCCCCGCATCGGGCTCCCTGCTCAGCGGTGAGCCTGCTTCCTCCTCTCTCTCTGTCTGCCTCTCTGCCTGCTTGTGATCTCTGTCTGTCAAATAAATAAATAAAATCTTTTTAAAAAGAGAGAGAGAGAAATAGTCTAACGACCCCCCATACACTCCTCCTTTCCCTACCAACATGTGACCGATCTCATTCTCAGTTCATCTCGACCCCCACCCATTCGTTCCAACTGTATTATTTCAAAGCAAATCCCAGATAGTAAATTATCTTTCTGTAAATACTTACACAAATATGGGCATAAAAGATAAGGACTCTAGGGGCCTGGGTGGCTCAGTGAGTTAAAGCCTCTGCCTTTGGCTCAAGTCATGAGCTCAGGGTCCTGGGATTGAGCCCCACATCGGGCTCTCTGCTTCCTCCTCTCTCTCTATCTGCCTCTCTGCCTGCTTGTGATTTCTCTCTCCCTCTGTCAAATAATTAAATAAAATTTTTTTAAAAAAATAAGGACTCTTTCTAACATTGCCACAATACTATTATCACACCTGAAAAACATTCTTCAACATTATTCAATTCTCAGTGTCATGTTATCAATACCAAGAACGTTTCTTTCTTTCTTTTATTTTATTTTATTTTATTTATTCATTTGACAGAGAAAGAGAAAGAGATCACAAGTAGGCAGGCAGGGGTAGGGGAGAAGCAGGGGGCGGGGGAGGAAGCAGGCTCCCCACTGAGTAGAGAGCCTGATTCGGGGCTTGATCCCAGGACCCTGAGATTATGACCTGAGCCAAAGGCAGATGCTTAACCCACTGAGCCACCCAGGTGCCCCTCTTTTTTTTTTTTTCCCCCTAAACAATCTGTCTGAATCAGAATCCACTGAGCTTGGTTGATCTGCCATTTAAATTTCTGGGTGCCTGGGTGGCTCAGTCAGTTAAACTTCTGACTCTTGATTTCAGCTCAGGTCAAGATCTCAGGGTCATAGGCTCCGCAGTGGGTGTGGAGCCTGCTTGGGATTCTCTCTTACTCTCTCTTCCTCTGCCCCTCCCCCTGCTTGAGCTCTCTCAAAAACAGTTAATAAATAAAAATGAAATTTCTCTTTATAGTCTCTCTGTTTATCTTGAACTAGTTGAAGAAACTTGCTTTCCTATGTTTTCCAGCTTTGTTGAAGTATAATTGGCAAAATTGTCTATATTTAAGGTGTTATGACATGAAGGTTTGATACACTATGAAATGATGACCACAATCAGGTAGTTAACACGCCCATCACGTCACATAGTTGCCCATGTGTGTTGAGAACAATGCAGAGCTAGTCTCTCAGAATTTTCCTATCATAACACATAATTTAAATTTGCAAGTGGCCTGGGATTGCAGCCATGTTAATGAATGGAGGGAACCAAGCCACATCCCTATCATGTTTTATGGTTGGAGATACAGAGATGGGTTGTTTGGTTGTTTGTTTTTAATATTTTATTTACTTATTTGAGGAGGAGGAGAGAGCACAAGGGGAAAGTGGAGGGCAGAGGGAGAAGGGGAAAAGCAGCAGAGGGAGGGGGGGAAGCGGACTCCCACTGAGCACAGAGCCCCACCCAGGGCGGGACAGGGCTCAATCCCCAGACACTGAGATCAGGACCGGAGCAGAAGCCAGTTGCTGAACTCACTGAGCCACCCAGGCACTCCCACTGCAGTGGTTTTCTCTCCCAGTTTCTCCAGCTCTCTGTGGTTCTAATTCTTTTATCATAGAAAAACAACCTTTTAAAAACAGAAATGCATCGGAGAGACACCGTCAGAGAAAAAACTTAAAATACTGTCCAACCAACCTCTTTCAAATGACCTGAACCTAAAATTTCTCAAAGTCCTGAGATTTCTGAGATTGTGAAAAATAGTTCTATCCCTGAAACAGAGGTGTGAAATGCAAAGAACCAGGCAAGCCTGAGTTTAGGTCTGAGCAGATGAGCCCCCTCCACCTGCCTGCTCAGCTCCCTAGTCTGGCCAGAGTCTACACTGGGAGCCCTCGATCCTTCTCTCTTAGCCGCCCCTCTTCAGATGCCTTGCTCTTGCAAGCTGCCTTGCAAGCTGCCATTGTCAACCCCGGAGGGCCCTATCACATGGCCTGTGTGCTGGCTGCACCAGGACTTCCAAAACAACACCAATGACGTTAACTGTTGTAAGTGACTGAGCTGTCACTTTGGGTCAACTGTGCCCTTGGAAGTTCAGATAAACAGGGCTCAAATGCCCTGATTTCACAACCCACTCAGGTCTAGACTGAAACCCAAACACGGACACACCGTATCTTCCAGTTTTCCGTGCCCAGTGGTCCCCCTTTGCTCGCTAGGACTAGGGCACATTTGCATGAAAAATGTCATCGGCCATCTGAAGACAGCACCAGAAAATCATCTTTAAAGATGTGTTTCGGGGCGCCTGGGTGGCTCAGTGGGTTAAGCCGCTGCCTTCGGCTCAGGTCATGATCTCAGGGTCCTGGGATCGAGTCCCGCATCGGGCTCTCTGCTCGGCAGGGAGCCTGCTTCCCTCTCTCTCTCTCTCTCTCTCTCTGCCTGCCTCTCCATCTACTTGTGATTTCTCTCTGTCAAAGAAATAAATAAAATATTTTAAAAAATAAAATAAAAAAAAATAAAGATGTGTTTCGTAAATATCCTCACAAATGGGTTGCCTAATAGGTTTTTTTTTTTTTTCTTAATGAAATCTAGAATTTCCCCCGATGGCCTATCAATTATTTCCCCAGTATTATCACTTTCTGGAGATAGGGGATGGGTAAAGCCTTGCCATCACCCACCCCAAGTCTTGGCACTTGGCCTCACTCAAAAACAGCATGGCCGCACCCTACCCCGGACTTTCTGCCCCGAGAGACCCTCTTGGTATACCCAGCCCTTGCAACTGGTTTTGTGGGGTGGGTTCCCCTGGGCTGGAGCGGGCTCTCCAGAGGGAAGAAAGGTTGATTCCCTCCACCTCTGGGGATGTGTCCTGGGAGATCGTGAGGAGCATGGGGTGGTGGGGGAGGGCCTGGGGGCGCGGAGGCAAAGAGGCGTGGTGTCCATCCCAGGAAAGGTTGGTTATGGGTAGATGAAGGAGTCTGGAGCACAGTCCTGCTGCTGACCCCCAAGCACTCACTAATCCTGTCCTGAGAATGGTGGCCCAAGACCCGAGAAGGAAACTCAGTGTGACCACCTTTGGGAACGCTTGATGAATGTATCCTAGGGCCCACCGCTGGCAAAACCGCAGGGACCCCTGTGGCTCCGCCCCTACCGGCCAGAGAGGCCGCTCCCCGATGCGGCCACCAGGGGGCGGAGTGGCGCCTACAGAATCCGCAGGGAATTGGCACGTCCACCCGGGACCCCTGATTCGCTGTCCTCCCCGAGCCATCCACCTGTGTCACCTCGGGGATCTTCACCAGCGCGGGCCAGAGGTGTAATAGCTACCCCCATTTTACAGATAGACACTGACGGGCCCAGCTTCCCAGGTTTACAATCGCCGTCAACCCCCTCCCCCACCATTGTCCCCTATGGGGCCTGTAGACAGGAGGGCGACCTGGGCAGGCCAGGAGGAGGCACAACACTGCCTCCCTGGGCGGCCTCTCCCTACTTGCATCTCAGTGGGCTGATGAGGGAGGTGAGGGGGGGCTCAGGGAAGGGTTTGGGGGGAGTAATTTATTTTAATAAGCTTTATTTTTAGAGCAGTTTTGGGTTCACAGCAAAACCGAGAAGGTACAGAGATTTCCCATATACTCCTGCCCCCACACAAGCACAGCCTACCCCACTGTCAGCATCGCCCACCCTCGGAGAGGTGACTTTGCTGCGACCCATGACCCCGCGCTGCCACACCATCGCCCAAAGTTCCCAGTTCGCTTAGGGCTTCACGCTCAGTGTCGTACATGCTAAGGGTTTCGGCCGACGCATACTGACATGCACCCACCCCTGAAGTATCTCAGACTAGCTTCACCGCCTGAAAATCCCCTCCTGGTGCTGCTCCCTCCTGCCGCCCCCCCACCACCACCACCACCAGGCAACCACTGATCTTTTTACTGCCTCTACGGTTTTGCTTTTTCCAGAATGTCACAGTTGGAATCATACAGCACGTCGGCTTGATTTCAGATTGGCTCCTTTCACTTGGTAATATGCATTCAAGTTTCCTCTATGTCTTTTCAGGGCTTGATGGCTCATTTCTTTTTAACCCTGAGGAATAGTCCATTATGTGAACATGCCACCGTTCATTTTTCCGTTGGTCTACCGACTGACATCTCAGTAGCTTCCAAGTTTTGCCAGATATGAATAGAGGTGCTCTGGACATGTGTGTAGGCTTCTGTGTGGACATCGTGTAGGCACGGAGAGCAACGGCTGGGTCACGTGGTAGGAGTAGGTTTCGTTTCGATAGAACCTGCCAACCTGTCTTCCAAAGTGGCCGCACCATTTTGCATTCCCACGGGAAATAAAGGAGAGTTTCTTACGCTCCACGTCATCCCAGTGACCCAAATGGGGTCAGTGATCTGGATTTTGACCTTTCCAATAGGTATATTGTAATATCTCATTATTGTTTTAATTTGCAATTCTCTAATGACACGATGTTAAATTTCTTTTCACATGCTTGTTTGCCATCTATCTGTCTTCTTCCGTGAGGTATCTGTTCAAATCTTTTGCCCATTCTTTTTAAAAGATTTTATTTATTCATTTGACAGAGAGAGCACAAGCAGCGGGGGAAGAGGCAGAGGGAGAAGTAGGCTCCCCGCCAAGCAGAGAGCCCAATGCGGGGCTCGATCCCAGGACCCTGAGATCATGACTTGAGCCAAAGGTAGACACTTAACCGACTGAGCCACCCAGGCACCTCTCTTTTGCTCATTTTTTAATGGAGTTGTTAATTTTCTTATTGTTGAGTTGCAAAAATTCTTTGTGTGTTTGGATAACAGTCCTTAATCAGAGATGTCCTCTGCAAATATTTTCCCCCAGTTTGTGGCTTGTCTTATTCCCTCAGCATTATTATCCATAGAGCTTTTTTTAGTTTCAGTGAGGTTCAGTGTTCCCATTCTTTCTTTTACAGATACTGTCATCACTGTTATATCTAAAAACTCATCACCATACCCAAGATCACCTAGATTTTCTCCTGTGTTCTGCTTTTGCATTTTACATTTAGGTCTATCAACCATTCTGAGTTAATTTTTGGAAAAGAATAAGATCTGTGCCTGAATTATTTTTTTGGTTTTTTTTTTTTGGCATGGGCTCTCCACTTGTTCAACACCGTCTTTTTTTTTTTTTTAATATTTTATTTATTTATTTGACAGAAAGAGATCACAAGCAGGCAGAGAGGCAGGCAGAGAGGCAGGCAGAGAGAGAGGAGGAAGCAGGCTCCCTGCGGAGCAGAGAGCCCGATGTGGGGCTCGATCCCAGGATTCCTGGGATCATGACCTGAACCGAAGGCAGAGGCTTAACCCACTGAGCCACCCAGGTGCCCCATTCAACACCATCTCTTGAAGAGAGATCTTTTCTCCATAGTCGTCTTTGCTTCTTTCTCAAAGACAAGTTGACCCTCTTTATGTAGATCTCTTCTGTTCCATGGATCTATTTGTCTGTTTTCTTGCCAATAGTACACTGTCATGATTACTATAGCTTTATAGTAAGTCTGAAGGGCAGGTAGTATCAGTCCTCGGACTTTGTTCTTTTCCTTCAATACTGAAGGCTATGGGGTCTTTTGTCTCTCTATACATAAACTTTAAAGATTTTTTTTTTAGAATTTATTTGACAGAGAGAGAGAAAGACCACAGGCAGGCAGAGAGGCAGAGAGAGAGGGGGAAGCAGGCTTTCTGCTGAGCAGAGAGCCCGATGTGGGGCTCGATCCCAGGACTCTGAGATCATGACCTGAGCTGAAGGCAGAGGCTTAACCCACTGAGCCACCCAGGCACCCCTCTCCGTATAAACTTTAGAATCAGCCTATCAACACCCACAAAATAACTTGCTGGGATTTTGGTCAGGATTGCACTGACTCTATAGGTCAAACTGAAAAGAATTAACATTTTGACATTACTGAGTTTTTCTATGCATCAATATAGAAATTTCTCCATTTATTTAGTTCTTGTTTGATTTCTTTTATCAGAGTTTTGTAGTTTTCCTCACATAGGTCTGGGTTTGAGTGATAGCGAAGTATTTCTTTTTGTGGTGGTAGTAATGTACATAGTAATGTGGTATTGTTTTTTTTTTTTTAAAGACGTTATTTATTTATTTGACAGAGGGAGGCAGGCAGAGAGAGAGAGAGGGAGGGAGAAGCAGGCTCCCCACAGAGCAGAGCCCGATGCGGGCTCCATCCCAGGACCCTGGGATCAGACCCAAGCCAAAGGCAGAGGCCTCAACACACAGAGCCACCCAGGTGCCCCCTCTGAAGACTCCTGGTGAGCAGAGAGCCCAATGCGGAGCTTGATCCCAGAACCCTGGGATCATGACCTGAGCTGAAAGCAGAGGCTTTAACCCACTGAGCCACCCAGGCGCCCCCATAGTAATGTGTTTTTAATTTCAAATACCACTTGTTTGTTGGAGGTATAGGGAAATACAATTGACTTTCCTATATTAACTTTGTATCCTACAACCTTGCTAAAATTGCTTATTGATTCCAGGAAGGGTTGTCTATCATTTCAGATTTTCTACACAAACAATCATATCACCTCTATACCCTTTATTTCCTTTTCTGGTCTTATTGCATTATCCAAGACTTCCAGTCAATGTTGAAAAGCAAGACTGTAAAGGACATCCTTGCCTTGTTCCTGATCTTAGCAGGAAAGCTTCAATTTTCTCACTATTCAATACGACATCCACTGCAGGTTTTCTTTTTTGTTGTTGTTAAGGTTTTTGGTTTTTTTTGTTAAAGATTTTATTTATTTGACACAGAGAGAGAGAATACAATCAGGGAGAGTGGCAGGGAGAGGGAGAAGCAGGCTCCCGCTGAGCAGAGAGCCTGACAGGGTGCTCCATCCCAGGACACTGGGATCATGACCTGAGCCGAAGGCAGACCCTTAACCGACTGGGCCCCCCAGGTACCCTCTCTGTAGGTTCAGTGGACACTTTTTATCAAGCTGAGGAAGTTCCCCTCTATTCCTAGTTTTCTGAGAGTTTCTAATCATGAATGAGTGTTGGATTTTGTCAAATGCTTTTTCTGCATCTAGAGATGTGACTTTTTTTTTTAGCCTGTCGATGTGATGGGTTACATCAATTGATTTTTGAATACTGAACCAGCCTTGTACTTGGGACAAATCCCACTTGATCACGGTGCTGAGTGAATGATTTCATGTACTAGCCCTGTGACAGTTTATGGGTACCTTATGTCCTATGCCACACGCACCCACTCCACTGAAATTGACACAGGAGCATATGATACTTTTCCTGACTCAGACTTCTTGTTTGGAGGACTCACTCCTTCCCTCAGTGGGACAGTTTCCATCACTTCAGAGCAGGTAGATGTGACCAAAAGCCCCCAGTCCCAACATTTTCCTCCTTTCTCTTCTGGTATCTCAGGGCTCTGCCCACTTGAATGGGGGCCACCCCAAACCTGGGGTGACAAGTCTGGGTCACCCCTCTGTTGACTCTACATCCCCTACATGGCGAGACCCAGGCTCGGCGGTAGAGTTCCCAGCCCCACGAAACGTCTCCAGCTGCCTTTTCAGCCTCACTTCCTCTTACCTCTTCACTCCGATTCCCAGCCCCTAAAAATTTGCCTACAACAAACGGGCAGGTGGCGCATTCACCTAGCAAATACGTATAGAAGGCCTCTTTGTGTCAGATCCTAAGCCCAGTTCTGAGATACTAGGCCGAGAGACCCAGGCGCTGCCCTCAGGAACAGACTGTGCAATGGGGCCAGAGAGGTGAGTAAACAAATAACTGTAACAGTGGTGGGGGGGGGGTCGGTGCCAGAACAGGGGAGGGGGAGCACAGCGGCCTTTGATAGCTCTAGGGTCTCCAGCTTCTCCACTCCTCTTCCACACTCCATTCTTTTTTTTTTTTTTTTTTTTAAGATTTTATGTATTTATTTGTCAGAATGAGAGAGAGAGCGTGTGCACAAGGAGGGGGAGCAGCAGGCAGAAGCAGCAGCAGCCTCCCTGCCCAGCAAGGAGCCTGATGCAGGACTCAATCCCAGGACTCTGTGATCATGATCCGAGCCAAAGGCAGACACTTCACCGTCTGCGCCAACAGGCATCCCTTCCACACGCCTTTCAAAACATTCTTCCTTATTCTTACCATGGCAAACTTGTATTCATCCTGCAAAACCCAGCTCAAATGTTCCCTCTTCCATGAAACCTTTCTTGGCTTTCCCTTCTGCCCCAGCAGCACTGACGGACCCTTCATCTTTGCATCTGTAGCGTTTGGTGCATGCACTGAGGCTCACCTCCAGCACAGACTGTGCTGGATGGTCCTGACCCCCAGTACAACTCCCCGGGATCGAGTGGCGTCGGTCCCCTTTGTGGCCATGTCACCTTCCCACTGTGCCCCTTCTTTCTGCAGCAAACACTTCAGTCGCCGGCCTTCTCCCAGGACCAGCCCATCATCATTGAGATTAGAGCCTCCTGGAAAGCAGGCCATGGTACTGGGACCCTTTGGAGGCCGGAACAGGGTGCCCTGCATGGATGGGCAGGGTGTGCACAGCACATATCAGAGAGTCTGCTATTCACGTCGTGAACATGCCGGACTTCCTAGATTGGTGTGTTTATTGAACTCATTTCGTGCCAGTCAGGGGTGCAGAGGAAGGAATGGCTCTTGCTGATTCTCGCAGGGCAACGGTGCTGAGCCTGGGGCACCTGAGGCTGGGGAGAGCCAGCTGCCGCAGAACCACAAGGCGGACACTGGGCCAGCGAGGACGGACCAGAGAAGGGGGTGGGAGGGCAGAGCCCGTGGCAGGGGCAGACACAGCTCCATGGCGCCCTTTGCTCTGCTCCTGCTGGTGCCCATGGGGCAGGTGCGAGTGGCTTCTGATTACCAGAAGCCTCCAGGCAGCGGGGTGTGGCTTCTGCAGTGAGTCGGGGGATGTCAACTTTTCAAAGTCAAAAGTGGGTAGAGGGCGCCTGGGTGGCTCAGAGGGTTAAGCCTCTGCCTTCAGCTCAGGTCATGATCTCAGGGTCCTGGGATCGAGCCCCGCATCGGGCTCTCTGCTCAGCGGGGAGCCTGCTTCCTCCTCCCTCTCTCTCTGCCTGCCTCTCTACCTGCTTGTGATCTCTGTCTGTCAAATAAATAAATAAAATCTTTCAAAAAAAAAAAAAAAAAAAAAAGTGGGTAGAGAGGCATTAAGCGTGGAAGTTAAGAAACAGGCTCAGGACCGTAGTCAGCCGTGCGTGCGGGTGGCCCCAGCTGTGTGGGACCTCGGACAAGTCAGCTAATTTCTCGGTTTCCTCATCTGTGAGATGGAAGGTAGAGAGGGCGCCCACCCCCGGGGTCTGTGGTGGCAACGAAATAGGAGTTTGCACAATCCAAATCGCGTAGCCCAGGGAGCCTCGATTCCCAGTGACCGAGAAAGACTCCAGCAGTGGTGGGAGGGGCCCGAGCAGTTCCAGGGCCCGACTCACCCCTCAGGCCCAGGACACACTAGGCCTTGATACTTTTAGGAGGAGCTCACAAAAAATCAAGAAAAAAATGAATATATTACTAATAAATATCTAATAGTAAACCCAGCCTGAATTATGTTTATCTTTATACTGACACGGTTATAAAAATGTAATTGTTAATCATTTCTTTATGGAAAAAAAGACCCACGAAAGCAAAAGTGCCCAGAGCCCGTGGAAGTCACAGCACA
Organism: Mustela nigripes; assembly: GCF_022355385.1. Lineage (NCBI taxonomy): Eukaryota > Metazoa > Chordata > Mammalia > Carnivora > Mustelidae > Mustela > Mustela nigripes. The sequence continues at coordinate 6,417,114 of NC_081570.1, forward strand.
TCCCTGAGCCCTGCAGGGGGCAATCGGGAAGCCCCCATTCTCTGGGAACCTCAGTCCACTTGGTAAATAACAATGAAGCTTTTATGTGTCCCTCTCTGAGGAGGACGCCACCCAGGGCAAAGTCTAAGCAGATGCGCCTGGGGGCCCGAGGCCCCTCCCCTGATGGCCCCATGGCTTCCCTCCCACTGTGAAGGGGTTTGCGCCCAGGGGACCGGGGAAGACAAAAGCACACAGCTGAACCTTTGAGGCCTTGACAATGAATGGGGAGCCAGTACTGATCCCATGGTTTGATTCTGCGTTCACCTGACTCTGTCCCGGCTCAGATTCTCTTTGGAAAAAGAAAAAGCTTGGCGTGGGAGACTGAAGCAAGCCAGCCTGATCCAGGACCACAGGCAGCAGCTCTGCACCTGGCCCCAGAGAAGCCAGGCGCCCAGGCCTTTGCTCGGGGGCCAGCTCTGCCCCGCTATGGCGTCATTGAGCGGCTGTGCCCGCCAAGGGAGGAGGGAGCCAGGGAGGGCTCTGATGCCTTTCGCAGGCGCACTCGTGCTGGCCTGACAGCCAGACAAGCTCCTGGAAAGGTCACAGAGCTCAAGTTACTTGCCTCGAATGGGTGTCCCTCAGAGCCCTGCCGCCCAGGACCTCTACTTGCTTACTTTATTTTTAAGTGTTTTTTACCAACTCAGACTGCTTTTTGCCAGGTGCCAGGATGAGACCTGAAGGGTGCATGCAGACCGCCCTCTAAGAGCCATCTGTGGGACTCTGTACAGGGACAAGGGGCCTCCATCCCCGGGGCCGGGAGGGCGTCTCAGGAGCCCACTCCCTCCCTGTGCGTGCTGTGTGTGACCACTGTCCCTTATGACTGGGCCCCGTCGATGCCCTGCCAAGCCTTCAGTCTCTTGCCATCACTCTTGCTTTACACGCAACAGAGCAAAGCCACGGGCCAAGGAGCGTCTCACCTTCCAGACCAAACTCAGTGTCGCATCTGTGCAAGGAGGGGATGGTGCCTGTGTCACTTCCAGCTCTGACCACTTGTCCCCCGCCGGACCAAGCATTTCTCCCACGACTAGGGTACTTCAGAGGTTGGCGGGAGAGGGAGGAGCTGCTGGAGAGAGATCCTTCTGGACAGGGCAGCAGGAGACTCCCAGGGTCATTTCCAGGCCTGACACTTAAGGTTTGGACCCCGAAGTGCTAGTTGGTACAAGGAACCTCGGATCTCAGGGGCAGGCCTGGCAGCGGCTGCATGGGTTCGAGTCGAGAACCCCGTAGCCCAGGGCAGGGGCCTTGGGGGAGCTGATTACCCTGCCCATTACCCCGTCCATCCTGATCCCGCCCGGGCCCAGGCCACTCAGCCCGTCTTCACCTCCCTGTCAAGATGGCCCAGCGGGAATACACCAGCGTCCACCTGCCGGTTAGTCCGAGGATTAGACGGTGTAAGTAGGTTAATGCTTAACCTACATAGCTCCTGGCATGCGGCAAATGCTGCTTTATTTTAAAATAAATACATTATAGATGAGGTACAGAGACTCAGGAGGACCATATTGATTTCCTGTGACCGCTGTGACAAATGACCACTCAGTGGACGGCTTAAAACAACAGAAATGGATTCTCTCGCGGTTACCGAGACTGGAAGTCAGAAACCAAGGGTTCACAGGACCTCACTCCACCAGCTGCGGGCAGCTCCAGGGTCATCCCAACCCCAGTCTCCTCTCCATGTGGCCTTCTGAGCTGGGTGTGTCTCCCCTTCTTTATAAAGGCACCAGTCACTGGACGTGGGGTCCGCCCCGAGGATCCAGGGTGATCTCATCTGGAGATCCTTAATTACATCCATAAAGATCCTTTTCCCAGATGAGATCCCGTTCGCAGGTTCTGAGAGTTCATATCTTCGGGGGGCCACCATTCAGTCTGGCACAAGACTTGATGCCCAGGTGAGTCAATGGTGAAAGGGAAGTTGAAACCAGCTCCTTCAGCAGCCGCTGGTAGTGGACAGGGCGAACCGGCACCAGGAAATTCACAGTGTCCAGATTCACCACGAGCCTGCCAAGAGGTCTCAGGTGAGCCCGGAAAGTCTGCAGGTAGAGCTGGAACTCGAGGGAGAGTGAACTTTTGTAATCGCTCTGCAAACCTGTCTGGCTTCCTCCTCGGCCCCCACTCCCCCCCCCCCCCCCCCCTGCCCCCGCCCCCATGATCTGTCACTCGCACTGAGAATGGATGCGTCCAACACTGGGAGTGAGATGCTTGCCCTCAGATCAGCTTCTGGAATCCAGCTCTTTGGCAGCTCCGTGGCTGTTTCCTAACCCGGCTGCTGTAATCCCGTCTGCATTTGATCTGGCATCAACGCAACAGTCCTGCAGATAGGGGGAAAATTCTGTCGCTTGCAAAACGGCCCCAGGTTGCAATCCCGAGTTCGTGTCCTAGAGCGGAGAGAGATGGTGATCAGGAGCTGAGTCATATGATTGTTTTGGGTTTGTGCACAACCTGTTCCGCTTTGATTTTTTTTTAAGATTTATTTATTTCTGGGGCTCCTGGATGGCTCACCCGGTGAAACACCTGCCTTTGACTCAGGTCATGATCCTGGGGTCCTGGGATCCAGCCTGGTGTCGGGCTCCCTGGTTGGCCAGGAGCCTGCTTCTCCCTTTTCCTCTGCCTGCTGTTCCCCCTGCTTGTGTTCTCTCGCTCTCTGTCAAATAAATAAATGAAATCTTTAAAAAAAATAAATTAAGGGACACCTGGGTGGCTCAGTCGGTTGGGTGTCTACGCTCGGCTCAGGTCATGATCCCAGTACCCTCCCCATCAGGCTCCCTGCACCAACCACTCCCCCCTGCTTGTGCACACGAGCTTGCTGTCTCTCTCTGACAAATAAATAAATAAAATATTTTTTTATAAAAATAAAATAAAAATTTTAAAAATAAATTAAAAATAAATAAATATGCCTGATCTAAATGAAGACTGCCTTAAAGCAATCAGAAGGGGTTTTACTTTGTTTCTGTTTTGAGCAACAGCTTCTTCCAGCTGTAATTCACATACACCATACAATTCCTCCTCTTCAAGGGTGTAATTTGCATTTAGTATATGCCGGGGAGGGCCATCCCCACAATTAATTCTAGAGCATTTTTACCCCCAGGAAGGAGCCTTGGGCACCACCCACTCATTCTGCCTCCCCTCAGTTCCCCATAAACACTCATCTACTTTCCGTCTCTATGGATTTACCTATTCTGGGCATATCATATAAATGAACTCATGTAATATCTGGCTTTTTTCATGTGTCTGGCTTCCTTCTCATGGCGTCATGTTTTCAAGGTTCATTCGCATTGTAGCAGGTGACAGAGCTTCCTTCCTTTCAAAGCTGAGTCATACCCCACCGTGTGGCTGGACCACATTTTATTTATCTGTTCGTCTGTCGATGGACATTTGGGTTTTTATGCTGTTCGGCTCTTAGGGATAATATTGCTAGGAGTGTTCATGTCGGCAGGTGTGTAAAGTCTTGCATTTCTTTTGGAACCACGAGTAGAAAATGTACAAATGTCCTTTAGAGAACAGCCAGCCTGCTCACCGGGAGAGCTTGGGTCATGAATTCTTTTTTTTTTTTTTTTTTTTTTTAAAGATTTTATTTATTTATTTGACAGAGGGAGATCACAAGTAGGCAGAGAGGCAGGCAGAGAGAGAGAGGAGGAAGCAGGCTCCCTGCTGAGCAGAGAGCCCGACGCGGGACTCGATCCCAGGACCCTGAGATCATGACCTGAGCCGAAGGCAGCGGCTTAACCCACTGAGCCACCCAGGCGCCCCGGGTCATGAATTCTTTCCAGAGAGAGAAGGGACCTCTGTACACAGAGGATGGGAGGTGCCTCTTAAGCATCCGGGACCTTAGTGATGGTCCTCCCATGGTCAAATGCAAAATTTGCCAAAGTGAGATGTTCAGCAGCCATCAGTTAAATATTGCTTTTTTGTAGTTAGACTCCCCCTCCAATTCACTCCCCTTCCTGTCTGGGGTCCTGAGTGACAATGGCTGCGGGCCGTGACTGGGGACTGGAGAGGGGAGGGGTCGCCGGGTTTCCTTGAGGACATTTATATGGACCACAGCCAAGTCTGTTAAGTGTCTGCAGACAAGGCTTCCAGAAATGCTTCTACCACTCACTGCAGCTCAGCCCACATGGCGAGGACAGGGAAACAGGGTCAGAGAGGGTGCAGCCAGATGTAGGATAAGGAGTGCCAGCAGCCTGCTGGCCAGCTGATTCACTCTTAAATGATTTTTTTTTTATAAAATTTTTTTTAAGATTATTTATTTATTTATTTCACAGAGAGAGATCACAAGTAGGCAGAGAGACAGGCAGAGAGAGAGAGAGAGAGAGGAGGAAGCAGGCTCCCCGCTGAGCAGAGAGCCCGATGCGGGACTCGATCCCAGGACCCTGAGATCATGACCCGAGCGGAAGGCAGCGGCTTAACCCACTGAGCCACCCAGGCACCCCCAAATGATTTTTTTTTTAATTTCTGATTTAAGCCAAATGTTTCTATGATCCCCCTGCCCCGCTTTGGGGGGACTTCTAGTATCGTGGTGAGCAGCAAGAGAATGAGGGCGGTGTGGGTCCCGTGGCGTTGGAGGCATCTGTGAAGACGTCTTGCAGGAGATCCAGGCGAGAGCAGGAGGAGCTCAGTGAACACAAGCCTGGGCAGAGGCGTCCGCGTGGGGGCCCCAGCACGTGGGTGCTTATTAACACCCAAGAGGAAATGAGTCACAAGGGGAGACAGTACTGAGCAACACGGGCAAGACAGGTTTCCTTACCAGGAGGTGGCCACAGGGCGGATGGAGGGCCCTGGGGGTTTAGCAACAAGAAGCCTCTGGTGACCACGGCAGGAGCAGTTTCAGTGGCCGGGCGAGAAGTCAGACTGAGGACAAATACAGAGTTTGGCTATAAAAGGGGGACATGGGCAGTGACATGGTGGGAGGAACCCAAGGTGCTTGGAGAGAAGGTTTTCCAAAGATGCTAAACACCAGAGGGCAGGAACCCACAGGGAATGTCAAGTTCAGTTAAAATGCAGAAGACAGGGGCACCTGGGTGGCTCCGTGTGTTGAGGCCTCTGCCTTTGGCTCGGGTCATGATCCCAGGGTCCTGGGATGGAGCCCCGCATCGGGCTCTGCTCTGTGGAGAGCCTGCTTCTCCCTCTCTCTCTCTCTCTGCCTGCCTCTCTGCCTACTTGTGATCTCTGTCTATCAAATAAATATATTTTTTAAAATCTTAAAAAAAAATGCAGAAGACGGAGATGGGTGGTTGCCGGGGTTGGAAGGAAGGCTGAGTAGGTGACACGTGGGGAATGGGGGGGCAGTAAACCTTCTCCATGTGACACTGGCCATTTTTGAAATCCCTGACACCAGGAGTGAGCTTTAATGGAGCAAACTTTTGTTTTTAAAGATTTTATTTATTTATTTGACAGAGAGAGCACACAAGAGGTGGAGGAGCAGGCAGAGGGAGAGGGAAAAGCAGGCTCCCCACTGAGCAGAGAGCTGGATTCCGGGCTGGATCCCAGGATCCCAGGATCCTGGGATCATGACCCCAGCTGAAGGCAGACGCCTAGCAACTGAGCCACCCAGGAGCCCCCATGGAGACAAACTTTCAAAAACTGAGTGAGGTGGTTGGGGGATCCCAGGGTGGGAGGCAGACTGTGACGAAGAACCCTAACCATGTTACAAACGCAGGACACGACCTCACTGAAGGAGGTGCCCACCCAACGTCCCCCCTAGTCCTCTAACAAACCCAGGCTGAGTGGAGACGGGGGTGGGGGTTGGGGGGATGGGGGTGGGGAAGTGGGGGTGGGGAGGGATGAAGACAGAGGAACATTCGCAGAAGCCCTTGCTCCCTGGCTGGTGACATCATGCCTTTCCGTGGGCCAGTGGTCGGTCCTACAGCAGCCTACAGGACGGTGGATGGTGAGGGCGGAGCCAGGCTATCGCAGTTGGAGCAGAAGTGACAGGCAACCATAGGGGAAGCCTAGAAGGAACCATGAGCTGTGGGTCTAGAGTTGGAGACATCTCCATGAACTCCTGTCCAGCCGAATATAAGTACAGATGATGAACACAGAAATCACCTACAGGCAGAGCACAGGTTACTGTATTTGTATGTACATTTCCAGTTTTGTCCCTCAAGAGGGCTAGAAACCACGGCACCCAGTGGCAAGGAGCACACAGCCGTCACCTGGATCTGGGTCTCTGACCCCATTCTCAACAGTAGGGACCCAGGCCAATGCCAGGATGGGGGAGGAAATACATAAGAGCCGCCTCCCCATGAATCTTGTCCATCCAGAGAGTCAGGAAGTGCCTGAAAAGCAAACAGTGGGGCTGTGTCAAAGAGACAGGTGCCAGCTGAAAGCCCCTGGTGGCTAACAATAGGATAATCTGAACAACAAAATGAATAGTGTAGTATTGATAACAACTCCAACTGTATAATAAATGTCCATGAGTCCATACAGATACAAATAAATGGTTGGATAAGTACAGAAACTGGAGAGACAAACCTCATGTACAGAGGAATTCTAAATAACCACGTAGATATGACCCCTGCCTCAAAAAGGTGAAGCATAATTCCCACCCATTAAGTGTGGGCTGTGCGTAGTGACTCCCTTCCAACAAGGACACCAAGAAAGGGGCGACAAAGAGGAACTCTCCAGTGGAGACACCTGGCAAACACCACCTCCGCCAGGAACCAGGGTCAACGCCAGCAGGGGTGAGTCATGTTGGCAGCGGGTACCCTTGATAGGGTGTGATGAGAAGGCACCGCCCCTGTGGTCTTCCTCCCAAAAAACAAACAAGCCCAGTCTACTCACGAGCAAAACATTGGGTAACTCCCAACAGAGGATCTTGGACGAAACACGTGCCCAGTAGTCCGAACCGTCAAGGTCATGGGGCAGCTGAGTGGCTCAGTCGGTTAAATGTCTGACTCTTGATTTCAGCTCAGGTCATGATCTCAGACTCTTGAGATGGAGCCCCAGGTCAGGCTCTGTGCTGGGCACGGACGTTGCTTGATTCTCTCTCTCCCTCTTCCTCTGCCCTTTCCCCAGCTTGCCCGTACTCTCTCTCTCTCTCTCTCTCTCTCTCTCTCTCTAATAGATAAATTGAAATCTTTAAAACAAACAAACAAACAAACCCTGGCGCCTGGGTGGCTCAGTGGGTTAAGCCGCTGCCTTCGGCTCAGGTCATGATCTCAGGGTCCTGGGATCGAGTCCCAAATCGGGCTCTCTGCTCAGCGGGGAGCCTGCTTCCCTTCCCCTCTCTCTGCCTGCCTCTCTGTCTACTTGTGATCTCTCTCCGTCAAATAAATAAATAAAATCTTTAAAAAAAAAAAAAAACCCACCTTCAAAGTCATCAAAAATAAGGAAAGTCTGAGGAACTGCCCCAGCCAAGAGGAGCCTAAGGAGACCACAACAATCAAGGGTAACATGGTCTCCTGGATGGATAGACTCCTGCGACAGAAAGACGATATTGCATAAAAACTAAGGAAATTTGAATAAATTATGGACCTAAGTTAATAATAATGTGTCAATATTTGTCCATTAGTCATAACAAACATACTGTATTGACTATAAGATATTAACGGGAGGGAAACTGTGTTGGGAGGGGAGTATTGTTAAGGGAACCCTCTGTACTATCTTTGCAACTTTTCTGTGAATCTAAAATGATTCTAAAATTAAAAGTTTTGTTAAAAAAAAAAAAAGAAAAGAAAAGAAAACAAAAACTAGGGGCACCTAGGTGGCTCGGTCAGTTAAGCATCAGCCTTTGGCTCAGGTCATGATCCCAGGGTCCTGGGATCGAGTTCCGCATCGTTTTACCTCTGCCTGTGGCTCCCTCTGCTTGTGCTCTTTTTCTGTCAAATAAATAAATGAAAAATTTTTTTATGTAGATACACACATTTTTTTTTAAAGATTTTTATTTATCTTTTTGATAGACAGAGAGAGATCACAAGGAGGCAGAGAGGCAGGGGGAAGCAGGCTCCCCGCTGAGCAGAGAGCCCGATGTGGGGCTCGATCCCAGGACCCTGAGATCATGACCTGAGCCGAAGGCAGAGGCTTTAACCCACTGAGCCACCCAGGTGCCCCAATAAATGAAATTTTTAAAAAATAAAATTAAAATTAAAAAACAAAACTAAAACGCAGAAGAGGAGATTGTCAGTGGAGCTGGAGGGAGTTGAGGAGCACTTGGCCAGTAGCACTGACGACCCTCTCCCACTGCCATGAAGGTGGTGCGCAGCCCCAACCTCTGTTTTCTCTTTGAAGCCAAGCTGGGATCCTTTGGGCAAAGAAAGGGCTGGTGGGGCCCAGCAAAAGGAGGTTTGTGGAGGCCACTGCTGGGCAGAGGAGAGCACCAACTGAGGACACAGCATCACCTACTGAGCCGTAGAATAATGAGCGCTTTGTTTTCCTGCTCTTGGAAAAGAGAATGCAGTTTTTTCCCTTCCTCTCTCTCCCCTCCTTGACACATACTATCTGGGCTTTGAGGCTAGAAACTCAGGGATTCTCTACTCTAGGACAAAGTTAAGTTTTTTCAGTTTCCCAAACAAAGTTGAACTGTCGGAGGCTAGGGGCTCCGGGAAGCAGGGAAGGGCAGACTGAGGGTCCTGGAGGCCCGGCTGCCCAGAGGAGGTGGGCGTGGAGCTCTGGCTTCAGGCACAAGAGGATGGCTGACAAGCAGGGCCTGCCGATCGGCCACAACCACAGAGGCCCAGCCAAGTTCCCTGGGTCCAGGCCCAGTGTCTGGGCCTCAGGACAGTCAGGACCTCCGCAGGAGGGAAGGTGGGAGCTGCCGTACCCGATAATGAATTTGCCTTCTCTGTCACATGACAGGGCCCAGAGCAGATACGCCTTGATTTCAAGAAAATTAGGTGTGGGCGCCCGGGGGCCTCAGTCGGGTGAGCATGGACTCTTGTGTCGGGCTCAGGTCATGATCCAGGGCGATGCGATCAAGCCCGAGTGTCAGTCTCGGCACTCGGCGTGGAGTCTGCTCGAGATTTTCTCCCTCTCTCTCTACCCGCACCCCTGCTCATGTACTCTTTCTCTCTCTTTCTCTCAAATAAATGAGTCTTTTTAAAAAATGTAAAAACCATTCTTAGAGCCCAGGCCATACAAAAATGGGTGTTTGGGCTGCAGTTTGATGACCTTTATTCTAATTTTTTTAAAAAAATCCATCAAGACAGATGAATAATAAAATGACCCTGAGTCTAACGGATTCATCAGTTTCAGTCCTTGCTGATGGATATGATTCCTGATACCAAGTCTGAGCTATAAAACATGAAGTTAGGGGCGCCTGGGTGGCTCAGTGAGTTAAGCCGCTGCCTTCGGCTCAGGTCATGATCCCAGGGTCCTGGGATCGAGCCCCGCATCGGGCTCTCTGCTCGGCAGGGAGCCTGCTTTCTCCCCTCTCTCTGCCTGCCTCTCTGCCTGCTTGTCATCTCTCTCTGTCAAATAAATAAATAAAAAATCTTTAAAAAAAAAAAAACATGAAGTTAAGCTGGGCTGTCTCCCCAGGAGAGGGCCTCCTCACCTCCACACTCCACCTGAGGAGTCAATCCTGGAATGAAAACATCCATTTATTTATTTTATTTTATTTTATTTTTTTAGATTTTATTTATTTATTTGACAGAGAGAGATCACAAGTAGGCAGAGAGGCAGGCAGAGAGAGAGGAGGAAGCAGGCTCCCTGCTGAGAAGAGAGCCCGATGCGGGGCTCGATCCCAGAACCCTGAGATCATGACCTGAGCCGAAGGCAGGGGTTTAACCCACTGAGCCACCCACGTGCCCCAAAAATATCCATTTAAAGTCACTTCCAGGGGTGCCTGGGTGGCTCAGTCGTTAAGCGTCTGCCTTCAGCTCAGATCATGATCCCAGGGTCCTGGGATCGAGCCCCGCATCGGGCTCCCTTCTCCATGGGGAGCCTGGTTCCCCCTCTCCCACTCCCCCTGCTTGTGTTCTCTCTGACTCTCTCTGTGTCAAATAAATAAATGAAATCTTTAAAAAAAAAAAAAAAAAAAGGCACTTTCCCATTGCACTCCTCACCAAAGACTTGTGACCAGAGCTGCCGTTCAGGAAGTTCTAAAGGCATCGGGATGGAAATGTGATCTGTGACTATGAGGGCACAGATGGGGCCAAGTCCCTGCGCGGTGTCCCTAACAACCAGAGTTGAAGTGCCAGCTCTGCTTCTCAGGAGAAAGACTGGCTTGTCCCTGAGGCTACCTAAGAAGGGCTGACCACCCAGGCCAGTCCCAGAGCGTCCGCTGAGCCCCTGTATTCCCCCAAGGGAAAGCTCTAGGAGGGGGGCAGAGCTGAGGAAGGAAGTGTCACCACACTGTCACGGAACAGCGAGTTCCCGCCAGCTGCCGGGACGAGCCAGTGTCCCAGGGATGGGTCCCCAGAGCCCTGCGCCCCCAGGTACGCTGGAAACCCCATGGAACGTGAGGCTGTAGAACTCAGCACCATTTAAGACAAAAACAGAATCAACGATATGCACACTTGGAAGGGAGATCTGGAATCAGGTAAAATTCACAGATCGTTTTAAAGAATTAAATGTTACGGTTTTGGAGGAGGCAGGGTTATTGAAACTAAATGGACCAGCTCGGGCCGTAGGAAGGCTCTCCTGGGGAAGGGACCAGACAACTCTGATGTCCCTTCATTCTCCGCATAATTCCTGGGGCACGAGGTGTGCAGTGAAAACTAAAGCAGAAACAACAAATGTGAAAACAAATGCTTCTCTTTTGACAGCCGGCTGAAGGCCAGAGAGGCACACGGGGCGAATTGCTTCCCTGGGCTCCGTGGGGGAGGTAGCATTTGCGGTGGATCTACCAGCCCCGAAAGGGGAGAGTCCAGGCGGAGGGCAGAGCCTGGACAAAGGCATGAGGCATGAAGGAGTGTCCTGGAACAGAAGAATCTGGAAATATTGCCAGGGGTAGATTGTGCTTTGAGATGGTGGCTCTGAGCTCACATTCACCTGGGCACCAGAGGATGGGAATCCTATAAAACTGTGGTGGAGGGTGTGGGACACCCATCAGATGCCCCCGCCACTGCCACCCGGGGCTATTAAGTTAATGGATTAAACATGGTTAGGAACCCACCTGCATCCCCTCACCCAACCCCAAAACTCATGGCAGATACTTCCTTGGCGGGCCCCTGCGGCTTCCAGAATCATCCATGAGGATGGTCCCCAGCTATGGGAACACTGGCAGCCCGAGGGATCCGGGAGTTAGTCCCGCGGCAGGAATAGGAGTTGGTGGACATATAAATAAATAAATAAATATTTTAAAAAATTTTTAATATTTTAAAACATTAAAAATTTAAAAACAGGGCGCCTGGGTGGCTCAGTGGGTTAAGCCGCTGTCTTCGGCTCAGGTCATGATCTCAGGGTCCTGGGATCGAGGCCCGCATCGGGCTCTCTGCTCAGCAGGGAGCCTGCTTCCTCCTCTCTCTCTGCCTGCTTGTGATCTCTCTCTGTCAAATAAATAAATAAAATCTAAAAAAAATAAATTTAAAAATAAAAATAAATTTAAAAATAAAAATAAATAATTTTTTTTAAAGGAGTTGGTGGACAGATACCCAGCTTCCATGCCCCTCAGGGGGGCGTTCTGAACTGTGTCCCACACAGTCTCGCCGGGATCCCATATCCCCCCAGTGGTATCAGCTCATCAGCACCCCAAACCTCTCTCCTCCGTTCCCTCAGCTCACTGCCATGCCTGGGACCACCTCCCGAACAAACCAGCCGCACCCAAGCCCTGTCACCATCCCTGCTTTGGGGAAAAGCAGAGGCAAACATAACTTTTCCCATTTTGTTCTTTCTGGATCACAAGGTGGTATCCGTTCAAACCGCAGAGTCTGAGAGGCAGGTCCGGCGCACACGTTTTCAGAGGAGCTTTCCCCCTCCTCTTTGCTGTGGCCCCCAGAGGGCCCCACCTGCACCCTTCTTGCCTCAACCCCGACCCCAAACACCTGGGTTATAAAGTTCAGCAAATAGCTAGGGGTAGCCACAGCTCTGTCTGTCGACCCCTGGAGATTTCTCATGTGTTTACTGAAAACCGCACGGCACTTCCCCAAAGAATGAAACATAGAATGACCGCATGGCCCAGCAATTTCTTTTCTGTGCACACCCAAAAGAATTGAAAGCAGTATTGTGAACAGATATTTGCACACTCGTGTTCATAACAGCCTTACTCACAATAGCCAAAGCGGGGGGCCACCCAAGTGACCATCGGGGCATGAATGGACACACAGAATGTGGTTTATATGTACAAGGAAATATTATTCAGCTTTAAAAAGAAAAGACATTCTGATACCTGCTGCAACATGGACGAACCCGGAGGACATGATGCTAGGGGAACCGAGTCAGTCACAACAGACAACTGCTCTGTTATTTCACTGTTTCATTCCGTGAGTTACTTAGCGTGGTCAAATCCATAGAGACAAAAAAGTGGAAGGGGGGAGTTACCAGGGACAGAATTTCTGTTAGGGTAGATGAGAAAGTTCTAGAGAGAGGTGGTGGGGAATGGTTGTATAAGTGTGCATGTATTAATGCCCCTAAACAGTATACTTTTTTTTTTTTTTTTTTTTGACAGAGATCAAGTAGGCAGAGAGGCAGGCAGAGAGAGAGGAGGAAGCAGGCTCCTCACTGAGCAGAGAGCCCGATGTGGGGCTCGATCCCAGGACCCTGGGATCATGACCTAAGCTGAAGGCAGAGGTTTTAACCCACTCAGCCACCCAGGCGCCCTCCTAAACACTATTCTTAAAAATGGTTAAAATGGTAAGTTTTGATATGTCTGTATTATTAGAATTAAAAATAAATGAATCAGAGAATCACTCAGTTTTGTGTTTCAAAAGTTATCTGTGGGGCCCCTGGGGCGCTCAGAGAGTTCAGCCTTGGACCTTTGGTATGAACTGAGTCCTTGATCTGAGGATCAAGTCCAGGCCCCCACACTGGGCTCCATGCATGGCATGGAGCTTATAATACGTGACACCTGGGGGGCTCAGTGGGTTAAGGCTCTGCCTTCGGCTCAGGTCATGGTCTCAGGGTCCTGAGATCGAGCCTCCCATCAGGCCCTCTGCTCAGCAGGGAGCCTGCTTCTCCCCCCATCTCTCTGCCTGCCTCCCTGCCTACTTGTGATCTCTCTCTCTCTCTGTCAAATAAATAAATAAATAAATAAATAAATAAATGTTTTTTAAAAATAGTGAACTGAACTCAAGACCATTATTAAAAAAAATTATAATACATAAAAAAATACATAAATAAATGTTACTTGTTGTGTCTGATCTTGGATTTGGAGGCGTTTTCTAACATGAGGGGGGTGGTCTTTGAGGATCCCAAACCTGCCACTTTCCAGAGGCTCTGGGATGAGAGTGGAGTCCCCTGCCGTCCCTCGGTACTTCTGCTGAGACGCTCCCCGGCCACCCTTTCCAAAGCGAATGTTTGAGGCGTCACACACTTGAACTTCACAGCACCCCAGCTATTCCCTTATGGCGTCAGACATGAGGTAAGGATGTAATGTTCCATTTCTTTGTTCCATGACAGTCTCCCCAACCGGAACTTGAGCTCCAAGAGGGTGGTAACCACTCCTTGTTCTTACCTGAGCCCCTACTGCCCAGACCGGGAGGAATTCAGGTAGAAGCTATGTGTTCCCCTCATCCCCCCCCAAATTTGTGTGTATATATCTCGGACTTACCATGATCAAGGACACCATTAAGCCCTGAGCACCTTCCAGGCCTAGAAAGCAACCTGTGTGGGTAGCAAGGTCTTTCTAATGGAAACGGTCCGGCAGGGGTGGGGACAACAGATGCCTGGGACGAGGAGACCAGGGCTCAGTGGAGGTGCTTGGACGTTTGGACGTTGTGCAATCCCACCCACATCTTCCGTACCTGTCTGGAAGTGTCAACTAGGTAGGCGGATGAATGTTCCAGAACGTAACTCAGGGAAGGTGTGGAGCTGCAGACAGAAATGGGGAGTCATATGGACGCCGTGTAGCTGGTTTGTAAAGTCTTGGAGCCGGGGGAGGTCATCTAGGGAGAGGGTATGGCCCCCAATCACAGGTGAGGAAGTCTGGCCATTTTTTGAGCTGTAGGAACCACACCACGTGGTCAGCCACCCAGAACATCCTTTTCCTTGGTGAGGAGTAGGATTCCATAGAAGGAGCTCGGAATCTGTTAAGACTCAGATTCCTCTTATCTCTGTCCCCACCAGCTATCCCGCTGGGGCTGGGCGGGAGGTGACCTCTCCCAGTGTACACCCCTCCCCCCTGTAAAATTGCCACGGGCAATAAGGGCAATAAAACCCACAGTCCCCTAGTGCCCTTGAGCCTGGGTTTGGGAGAACAATGCTTTAAAGGGAGAGGCCCAGAGGGAGGAGAGTTCTAAGGAAACAATGGGCCAGGTTCCAAGGAATCGGGAGAGGCGTTGGGAAGATTCCAGACCGTCTGATGAGGTAATTCGTTTTATTTATTTATTTATTCGTTCATTCACTCATTTTTTTTTTTTAAGATTTTATTTATTTATTTGACAGACAGAGATCACAAGCAGGCAGAGAGACAGGCAGAGAGAGAGAGGGGAGGAAGCAGGCTCCTCGCCAAGCAGAGAACCGGATGAGGGACTCGATCCCAGGACCCTGAGATCATGACCTGAGCTGAAGAAGATGGAGGCTCTAACCCACTGAGCCACCCAGGCGCCCCTAGTTATTTTTTTTAAGTAAGCTCCACACCCAACATGGGGCTCAAAACTCATGACCCCAACATTGAGAAGCGTGAGCTCGTCCAACTGAGCCAGCCAGGCGGCCTTGAAGGAGGCATCTTAAGCACCTTTTTATACAAAAAGAAAGGTTCAGAGAAGACAGGGCACTTGCTCAAAGTCCCTGAGCCTGAGAGATGCAGCCCACAGCTGTGATGTGCTCCCTTATCCTTAGCTTTGATGTTGACCGCCACAGGGCCTCCTCCTCCTCTCTTGCACCCGCCTCCCTCCTCCCTCACAGGTCACAGGGTGGTCCCTCCGTGGAGAAGGTGGCTCGCAGATCAGCTTCACTTGAACGTCTGAGGTAAGAAAGTCTGGGGATGCGTTCTGCCTAATCCAGTCCTGGGAGGAGGCTGGAGCGCAGACTCCAGAGCCACATCACGCTGGTTCAAATCCTCTGGGCCTCAGTGTCCTCCTCTGGGAGATCAGGACAATGATAGTCGTCTCCGCCTGACGGGGTTGCTGGAACGGCTGGGTGAGTTAATAGAAGCATAGGGGCTCTATAAATGTTAGCAAGGATGCTGGGTCCTTTTTGCCGACCTGCCCACCCCCTTACCACCCCCCCACCCAACCCCAGACCTGGGCCCAGGCAGCCGGATCCCAGCTCTGCCCTACTTAGACCTTGGCAAGGTCAGGTCTGCAACCCGAGCCAGCTCCCCAGGGATGACAGTGACCATGGGGTAGTTTCCAGGAGCTAATAAATTCTTCAAACCCCTGAGGCTTGTTGGCATACTACTCCTGCAACCCTCTGAAGGATGTCCTGGTTCTGCTTCCCCAGGCAAGCAGGTCCAGAAAAAGGCCCACTGAAAAGTGACCTATCCGAGCCTGGAGCTTCTCTGCTTCGGCGACAGTTCGGGACCCAGGTGGAGACCGTGTCCGTATGCATGTCTGCCCTGAGCGGCTGCGACTCCCAGCCCCGTTCTCCGTGCTTTGTCCACCAAGGACAGCCACCCGGAGAGAAAGAGCTCCAACCCCCCACTTGGCCTTTTCTTCTCTATAAGACGACCGCCCCAGGCAGGAGGGACCCCGTGAGGCCCTCCTACCCACCGTGGACGCCCCCCTGCCATACTCAGGTTTGCGACAGAGTGGGGTGAATCAGTAGTGGCCACATGAATCAGTAAATGAATGGGGGGCATCAACCCTGTTTCTCTCTCCTGCTCTGCCCTCCCTCCCCTCCGTGTCTGGAAGCCGCTGGGGGCCCAGTCCCCCCACTGCCTCTCCTTGTGGGTCGGCCACAACCAGGTAGGTGCTCCTGACCCAGCATCCCTCGGGGTTCAGGGCTGTCGGGCTGAGCAGAGTCAGGGGCATCTCCTCAGTTCAAGGCCACACTCTGTGCACAGGAACCCAGACCCCCACTTCCTCTTCTGAGGGTCCTCAAAGATTCTGGCCCTATAGCCTCTCCCAGCTGCCAGCCACCTCCCCAACAAAAACGCAGCTTTGCCCCTTAATGTGGGGCCTGGAGAACTGAAAGCAGGACAATAACAAAATTCTCGGACCCAGGCATAATTACCTCCCGTAACCCTCACCACAACCCTGTGAGGCGTGTACTGTTACTATCATGGCCTTCTGCAGCTGCGGAAACAGGTGCTCGGAGAGGCTGGCTTGTCCCAGGCTCTGGGGTTTGAACCCCCAGGGCCTGACTCTAGGGCGCTCACAGCGGGCCTCAGCTTGGCGCTGGAGCCCTTCCCTCCTGCAGGCTGGGGCAGCTGACCTGGCCTCTCCGAAGGGCTGTCTGCTCACCTGTGAAAGGGGCGGAAGAGCAGCCCTTGGCTTCTCCAGGGGATCTAGGCCTGGCCCTGGCCTAGCGAATGCTCTGCCTCCCACGGTCGCTGGAGGATGAACTCAAACGGCACCCCAGGGCCCCTCATCCACAACCCCAAAACCCAAAAAAGCCCTGAAGACTAGAGGTGTAACTCCCTGGGCAGCAGAACCGGACCGGGCACTGCCTTGTTTGGTGGCAAACCCTGACTTTGCCTGACCATGAGGCTGCTTACAGAGTGCTTTTATTTATTTATCTTTTTTTTTTTTTTTTTTTGACAGAGAGAGAGATCACAAGTAGGCAGAGAGGCAGGCAGAGAGAGAGAGAGAGGAGGAAGCAGGCTCCCTGCTGAGCAGAGAGCCCGATGTGGGACTCGATCCCAGGACCCTGAGATCATGACCTGAGCCGAAGGCAGCGGCTTAACCCACTGAGCCACCCAGGTGCCCTATTTATTTATCTTTAAAGATTTTATTTATTTATTTGAGGGAGAGGGGAGAGGTCAGAAGGAGAAGCAGACCCCCTGCAGAGCAGGGAGCCCCACATGGGACTCGGGACCCTATCCTGGGATTCCAGGATCATGACCTGAGCGGAAGGCAGTTCTGCTTAACCAACTGAGTCACCCAGACGCCCTAGAGAATGCTTTAGACGGAGTGCTGCCCTGGGGGGAGGCCTCTGACTTCTCCGAAATCATCAGAACAGCCCTGACTTGTGAAACACAGGCCCTTCCTCAGGAGGCTGGCATACAGCAGGTGCTCCATAAATGACAGTTCTCCCTTCTTTTAGGATGAGACAACTCCTTAACCTCTCTCTCACCAGCCTGCTGTGTTCTTCCACGTTGGAAACAAGGCTTCTGGAATCTTTCGATGGCTGCAAACAAGTATGAGCGCCAATCCAGGTCATAATGTCTGTGTGCTCAAGACTGACCGCGGACAGGGCTCTGAGACCTTCCTGCGTCCCGCCTCCGACTGCGTACCTGGGTGGTTAAACCCATACCCTCCCACCATGGCACTTCCTCTGTTCAAATCCCAACTCTGCCTACTTCCTAGCCAGGCCTGCTGTTTGACATCTCCGTGATGGAGTGAACGGGGGATACGGTCACAGCTCCAACTTAGAGAGTCCTCACCAGATACAGAGCAATGCCCAGCACACGCCCAGTGTTAGCAGAATTATTATTTTGCATCTCCGCTCCACGGTGGGAACCATAATGGCTTGGAGAGATGAAGTCACTCGGCAGTTTGGCACCGTGGTCTGCTGCCACTCAGAAGCTGGGACACGGGGAAGCGTGGGAGGAAAGGACAGGGCCTGCCCGACCGGTTAGGAGCGCCAGAGGTTAATATTCAGTTAATATCCACTCTCCGAGTTCCAGGCGTTATTCAGAAAATACTGGCGTTGACATTATACCGAAATGCTGATGGGGCTCAGGGCGGGTCACCCTAAAATATGCCACTTTGGCGTGTTGATTATTTAGAATTAAAGTTACTTAAGAAACAGCTGGTGCATGAAGGACACTCTGACCCTCCTCTGTCCCCCTGAAAGCAGGAAGTCATCTCTCATGTGAAAGTTATGCTCCCTGCACCAGGAGAAAGAGAGACGGCCTTATCACCAGAGATGGGAATTCTGGGCTGAGGCCACATAAACAAACCTTGGTACTTCCTCTCCAATTTCTACCCTAAGCCCGTACCCCTTTGTCTTGTCAGTTCTTCACAAATTTTATTGTTTCCTTGTCCAAAAGGTATAAAACCTACCTGTTCGGGTTACTTCCCTGGGCCCCGTACATATGAAATTCAATTAAATTGTTCTTCTGTTAATCTCTCTTTGAATAGGGGGTTGTCTCAGCCAAGAACCTAGAAGGGTAGAAGTAAATTTATTTTCCTCCCCCACAGTGCGTTCTTTCTAAGGAATGAACAGGGAAACCTGGCGGGGAGAGACAGCGAGCTCACAAAGAGCTTGGGCAAACAGGTTCCAGCCTGGCAGACCTAAAGAGGGCAACTTGCTGGTGGTGGCTTGTCCTTGTGGGAGCAGGGACAAGGCAGGCCTTTCATTAGCAGGTAGGCTGGGTTACACAGCCTCACTTGGACTGTGGCCGAAACTTGGCTCAGGCTGGATCGATCTCTCTCTTTTTTTTTAATTTGATTTTATTTATTTGAGAGGGAGAGAGAGTGCACCAGAGCAGGGTGAAGGGCAGAGGGAAAAGCAAACTCCCCGCTGAGCAGGGAGCCCAAGGTGGGACTCGATCTCTGGATTCCCGGATCATGACCTGAGTCAAAGGCACATGCTGAACCCACTGAGCCACCCAGGCACCCCCCAGGCAGGATCTTTTAAGGAGAAACAAAAAGAGGGAGAGCAGCATCGTGCTGGGCATTTGCTTGTGACCCCCCAACCATACCCCTGCCTCTGCTGCTCACCAGCCCCTGGACAGACAGAGGCTTTGAATGTCAACTCATTCTAGGTGAGGCCTCTCAGGTGAGAAACCAGTCCTGCTCACCAGCTCAGAAAAAACTGAAATGCTCCTTACAATTCTCTGCAAAGATCTGAAATCCCAGCCCTTGGGGGTGCGGTGGGAAGAGGTGTTTTCCTAGTAGCTGGCAGACAGCCGGCAGATTTGGAGAAAAACATGGATTAAAGAAGCAATTAGAGGTTTGACAGCCACTAATCAGGGGAAGAAAGCAAAATGAAACCAGCCGCAGGTCAGCGGGAAGCCTCAGGCCCTTCAAAATTCAAACAGTTGCAAACCCAAATAAGCCTTTCTTCCCTCACCTACCAGATCTGACGGTAGTGGGTAGTGGCTTAAATGGGGTAGCCTCTAAATGGGTCTGCTTGTCTAACCATCTGTCTGCACCCTTCCTTACCCCTAAACTTGATACGTTGTACATATATGTACACCTGCAGTCAGCTTTGCTTTTTTCCTTTCTCATCAACCTTCTTGAGATAAAATTTACATACAGTAAAATGCACCTATTTTGCTGAATTTTAACAAATATATATATATATATCCTGATCAGAATAGAGAACATTTTCATCACTCTTAAGAAGTTCTTCTGGCCTCTTTGCAGTCAGTCCCCTTCCCATTCCTAGCCTCAGCCCCAGGCAGATCAGTTGATGCCTGGGGCTGAGGCTAGTTATGGGAAGGGGACTGACTGATCTGCTTTCTGACTCACTAATGGACAGTTTTGCCTTTTCTAGATTTTTATGTAAATGGAATGATGTATTTCTTTATGTCTGACTTCTTTGTTATTGTTGCCATTGTTCTGATGCTGTTATAGAATTTTTTTTAAATTTCATATTGAAATTTTGCAGCTATCAAAAGTTATTTCTTGTATATTGACCTTGTCTCTTAGGATCTTACTAAATTCACTAATTAGTTCCAGTACTTGTTGTATAGATTCCTTAGAATTTCCTAGTAAATGATGACATTATCCGCAACTAAGAGGGTTTTCCTTCTTCCTTTCTGATCTTTATATCTTGTATTTATTTTTATTGCCTTATTGCACTGACTGGGACCTCTAGTACCACACTGAACAAGTGGTACGAGCAGACATCTTTTCTTGTGTCTGATCTTAGGGAGGAAGGAAACAATCTTTTACCACCAAATATGTTGTTCGTGATAGGTTTGCTGTAGACACCCTTTATCAGGT
Source organism: Mustela nigripes (assembly GCF_022355385.1). Lineage (NCBI taxonomy): Eukaryota > Metazoa > Chordata > Mammalia > Carnivora > Mustelidae > Mustela > Mustela nigripes. The sequence goes on from NC_081570.1 coordinate 6,437,240, forward strand.
AGAGGAATTCCCTCTTAATCCTGGTTTGCTGAGAAAAATGGGTATTCAGTTTGGTTAAATGTTTTCCTGCATCTATTGATACGATCATCTGGTTTTTTCTTTTTTTTATTGTGTATATGCTGAATTATGTTGATTGACTTTCAAATGTTAAACCAACCTCTCATTCTTGGGACATACCTTGTTTGGTCATGAAGTATAATTCTTTTTGTATATCACTGGATTTGAGTGCTACAGTTTCAATAAGGATTTTTATCCCTTTTAATCCCTGATATACCCCAGAGCCTAGAAAATAACCTTACACAGGACAATTGCTCAATAAATATGCATTGAATAAATGAATTAATCAAACTCTTCCTCCATGTGGGGGTCAAAGGATGTGCCCATTTCAACATTTTGGCAAAATATCCGGCCTTCCCTCTGAAAATGTCCCAGGGGTGCCTGGGTGGCTCGGTAGGTTAAAGCCTTTGCCTTTGGATCAGGTCATGATCCCGGGGTCCTGGGCTCTCAGCTCAGCGGGGAGCCTGCTTCCCCCTCTCTCTCTGCCTGCCTCTCTGCCTACCTGTGATCTCTGCCTGTCAAATAAATAAACAAAATCTTTTTTAAGAAGAAAAGAAAATGTCCCAGTCTTCAGTCCCACCAACACATTGCCAGGGGATGAATGCTGGTGCCACTCACTGGCTTTACAGAAAAGCTGGTTGTTGAGCTGGTCTCAGAGGAGGTCCAGCGGAGGAAGGGGGCATCCTAGGCAACAGCATGTTCCAAAGCACAGAGGCATGAAAGATCATTGCATCAGCTACTAACTAGCTGTGCGACCTTGGGCAAATCTGTCCTGCTTATCCATAAAACAAGAAAGAAAACAACAGGGCTGCCAAACATTGAGTATCCAACGAGATAATATATGTGAAAGACCTTGGAAAAACTCTAACATGAAGGCAGCATTACCATTAACAAGGAGGTGGGGAGGCTTGTACTTGTGTCTAGCACAGTCCAGACCAGCTTAGCAAAAGCAGGCAAGAGGCTGGGTGCTGCCATTGACGTTAGAAGTCTTGGTCCTGGCCTCAGACACCTCCATGAGAGCAGCCAAGGATGGCATCTCCCTGGGAAAGAACCCTGCCCAGAGGGGAGAGGTTCCCTCCTGGTTAATGGGGTCCTGTTAGTTACTCCTTCCTTCTGTTCACGCCTCATAAGTCATCTTCAGCTAAGACCAACTCTGACTTCACCAGCAACTAAAGCAAAGGATATGGGAGATCTAGGAAACACAAAGAAACTCACTCCCCCCCACCCCCTTCCTGTGCTTTCTTTCCTTCCTTTTCTCTTTTTTTTCCCATATCATGGAGCACTAGTGTGCCTTTCCCCCTTTCTGAGCTTGGGAATAATGGTTTTAATATGGAGTATTCACCTGTTTGTGTTTTGGATGACTGCACCTAAGAGCTGTTTTTAAAGAGTCCCAGCAATCAAATACCCAGCTCTTGGGTTTGCACACAATTTCCCTTCTGCTTAAGCTCTCTTTGTGTTTACACACCAGACATCTAGAAGCTTGGTCTGGTCAAAGTACTGCTTTTAACAGCTCTGGAGATTGAAAACACAGTGCTGGTATATTCTGAATTTTGTGCTCTTGGAGAAGGGATGGGAAGGGGGGCCGGATGACAGACGAAGGGGTAAAGGGGTGGTCTGTGAGAGAAGGCAGAATTTTTGCTACAAAATAGGTGAGAGGCATGAAAACCCCCAGCAGCAGTAAGGGCAGGAACGCAGAGAAGGAGATGGCTTTGGGAGAATTTCAGGAGCTGGAGGCGCCTGGTGAGTGATGGGCTACTGAGAAAAAGGCGGGTAGGGGGCGGAGTCCACGGTAACAGGCAAGTTTCTGGTGTTAGTGGCCGTGCAGATGGTGGTGTCGCTACCAGGACAGGAAATACAACAGCCTGGACAGGTGTGGGGAAGGGGAAGAATGGAAAGAGGAATTCAGTTCCGGACATTTATTAATTACTTTCTTGAGCATTCCTAGCGGCAGGTACCTTGCCTGCGAACAGCCAGAAATAGAAGAAACAAGATCCGACTCTCCTGAAGTTTACACTCTAGGAGGTAAAAGGTCAGCTTAAAAGAATAAGTCAGCCAATAACTGCAGAAGCCTGTGTGAGTAAATTAAATGGAGTCATGTGATCGCGGGCTGCAGGGCGGCCAGGGATGGCCTGGCAGACCTGGAGGTAAGATGCCAGGCTGGGTTTGACGGCGACCCAAGGCCATGCAAGGGGAGAAGCGGCTTGAGCTCAGAAGTCTGGGCTGCACATGATCAGAAGGGGTAGACCATAGAAAAATAAGAAAGACCCAACAGTGTACTAGGGGTACACTGGGTGGGGGTGGCGCCCTGGGCTGTCCTGGTCCCGTGTTTTCCCTCGGCTGGATGTCGAGTACAGAGCTGCAATACGTAATTGCTAAACCCTTTGCACATCATATCACAGAAACTAAACTGAACTTAAAATAGACTAGAAAACGGGAGGCAAGCGCAGGCCCCGGGTCTCCCCAGCTTTTGGCAAGCCGGGTCTCTCCCGCTCGGAGCGGGGATCTGGCAGCCCCGGCCGGTTCTCAGTCCCGGCGCATTGACCCAAGCCGGCCCCGCCCAGCCGTGCGCTGGGAGCAGACGTCCGCCCACACCGCTCAGTCGCCCCGCCCACGTCCGACGCCGGCCAATGGGCGCGCGGGATCGGGGCCCACACCCCCGCCGCGTGCGGCTCCGGGCTCGCGCAGCCGCGTGACGACACGGTCCGGCCCCCGCCACGTGACGGCCGCGCGCCGGACTCCGGCTGGTGTTGGGCTGGCGCCGCAGAGGCCGGTGAGGAGCCGGCGGCCACGCTGCGGAGGGCGCGGGGCGAGGGCGCGGGGCGTCGGGGCGCGCGCGCATGGAGGCGGCGCCGGTAGCCGCCTGAGGGCAGCGGGGCGAGCCGAGCGGGCCTTCTTGCGCATCCTTCGAGCCACCTCGCGTTCGCGGCACCCGGCGGCGGCGGGCCGCGGAGCCGGCGCGGCCATGGCGACGGGCACTCAGCAGAAGGAGAACACGCTGCTTCACCTCTTCGCCGGCGGGTGAGCGTCGCGGCCGGACCCCGCGCACCCCGCCCCCCGACCCCGCGCCCTTGGGCGCCCCGGCCGGTTACCCGCCCTCCCCCGGGCCGGAGCGCCGACTCCGGGAGGAGGAAGTCTCCGCGGTGTGGGGAGGCCCCGGGGGCGCGGGCCTTCCCCGCCCCGGGCCGCATCTCCCGAGGGTGGTTACCCGCGTTCCCACGCGCATTCCGCTCCCGCGGGGTCTCCTGCTTTTTCTCCTTCTGAACAGTTAGAGGCTGGTGTGCCGAGTGTCACTCGGGGGCAGCCCTGCCTGGCCACTGTGGCTCGGTCCGCCCCACATCCTCCCAGCTGGCGGCCCTGGTCGTGCTGCACTCGCTGTCCTTCTGCCTGGGTTGCGCTCCGGGGCCTCTCTCCGAAGGCCCTGGGCGGCACCGTGGATGCTGGGGCTTGGCGGGGGCGGGGGGGGGGGGCGCCCGGGGCGCCCGGGACGCCCGGGACGCCCCGGACTTCCTCAGGGTAGCGCAGCGGCGAGTTCAGACAGTCTAGAGGGCTGCAGGTGTTGGACATGGGCAGGGGCCTGGAAAGTGCTGGCGAACCGTGATGCTGGCCAGCAAGCAACCTGTGGGAGGGCAGCTGCGGGATCCAGGGGGGTGGAATGAGGTCAGGAAGATGTGTTCAAATGCTTCTTGGGGCGCCTCAGTCGGTTAAGCGTCTGCCTTCGGGTCAGGTCATGATCCCAGAGTCCTAGGATCCAGCCCCACACTGGGCTCCCTGCTCAGAACCTTTGCTTCTCCTTCTCTGCCTACCTGCTTCTGTTTGCTTGCTCCCTCCCTCTTTCTGTCTCTTCCTGTATCTGTCAGATAGATAAATAAAATCTTAAAAAAAAAAAAAAAAAAAAAAAAAGAGGGAAAAAATGCTTCCCACCTGCTAGTGGATGCATGCACCATAAGATGTGCCCTGTTTTTGAGAGCTGCATTTTGTTGGTCATCATGCGCCTGGTATTTTTCAGTGGTGGCAATGCATGGTGAGGGAGATTGAGTGGTAGGGGGTTTAGGAACAGAGCTGATTTTTTGTTTCTTCACAAAATAGTAGTGAAAATTAGTAATTTTCTTTTAATAGAGCTAGTGGGTTTGGTTCCTTTTGGAGTTCAGATAGTTTGTCTTGTGTGAGGACCTCACAAGCTTGGCATAGCAAGTGTAGACATTCTGCATAAAATATAATTTATTCTGGATCATCATCTTGGCTTGGTTATTAGATGCACCTTGGACTGAGGGATGTTCCTTACTACAAATGAGTAATGGTTGAGAACTTAACCTGCAGAATAACTATGATGAAAGTGTTGGTACTTCTTACTGTATGTGACCACCCACTCTGTTTCTCCAACCAAAAAATTTTGGTTCTTCGTACATAGGGAGAATTTCTCATTCATCTCTTCTCTGTGGTTCCTTCATCTTTTCACTTTAACAACCAGTGTTTCCTGAAAGTCACAGGGGAAGGGGGAGCATTCCTAAATTAATACAGTATACTAACTGGTCATTCTGGGGGAATTTTAAACAAGTTGCCCATGTTAAAGTCATTTCTCAAGCCAAGGAGGGTAACTTCAAAATGATTTTATACTGCATGATTTTGATCTCATGTTGTTAGTGAGGTGGGCTTTTAAAAAATCCTTTGCACTCCAGACAGGGAAGAGTTACCTGCTTCGGAGCAGCCTCTGTGAGGTTTGCTGCATAATCCATTGCCCTGTCTCCATGAATCTCCCTACCCGCCCTTCACAGTGCCCTCTGGCTGCTAATTCTCCTACCGAGCAGCAGCGTCTTAAATAAATTGTGATGGAGGAAGGCGGCAGTCACCGGCAGAAGTCGCGAGGACTGATTAGAATGTAGAGGGTTTATTAGCGTGGTGCCTGAAGCCATTGTATCTAACAGGTTCCTTCTTCAGCAGCTGCTCAGGATTCCTTGCAGATACTCTGGAAAGAAAATAAATCTTCGAATAGGATGCCTTCAGAGTAACTGATTGCATTTTGATTCATTCCCACTAGCTTAAAATATATTACTTCCATTTCTTTTAGGAAAGAGCATTAAAAGGAGCTAAGTATTGAGTGCTTATTATTTCATAGAGTTAAAATCAGTAAATCCAGTGGTCCCAGCTGGTCCGATGGGAGATGAACTGCTTTGCTCTAGGTAGCTGGTTTCTACTGTTCTTAAACTGGCATCTTTCCAGAAAACTGAAATCCCTGGTCTTTGAAAAGTTAGAGCCCTGTGTGTGTAAATTTGTCACATTTCTACTGTTTGTTGGATAGCCTTTGGAAATTAACATCAAACAGGTTTAATGCTATCACTAATTAGTGATACTAAATAATTATTTTTATCAGCTATAAGAGGCTTAGGAATCATTGAAAATTAATTTTAGAGCCTGGGAAATAAAAGCTACGTCCCAAACAACTCGAAGTCTTTTAAATTTATTTATTTATTTTTTTAAAAGACAGTTTTTTGGGCTCTTTGCAAAAGCAGAAATATTCCTTTGCTCTCTAATGGTTATCTTTTTAACACTGTTACCCTTGAAGAAGAGAAGTGGAGGAAGAACCACCCACAAACCGACACCTAAACAAGGCACTTTATTTATTTTTTTAAAGATTTTATTTATTTGACAGAGATCACAAGTAGGCAGAGAGGCAGGCAGAGAGAGCAGGGGAAGCAGGCTCCCCGATGAGCAGAGAGCCCAATGCAATGCCTAAACAAGGCACTTTAGAAAGGTTATGTGTATATGTACCAAATATGATTCCGTAACTACTTTAAAATGGGCTCCTATTCTTTAAATTGCTTTATTCTTAGTAATACATTAATGGCGACATGATAGTGAATTTTCTCAGTACACCTCTAATCAGTCCTTACTGTTCAGTGGTTGCAATGAAGAAGGCAAATATGGTTCCAAGCCCAGTGACTGGAATGTGGACTGAGGATGTTACAGTAAATTTATGACAGGGCTACCGGTTTTATTCAGACGACATAATTTCTACTTAATCTCATTTCCAATTTTCTGCCAGCATAAATTACTGGATATCCTTACGTCTACCTGTTTAGTTCCCGGATTACTTCTTTTTCTTTTTTTTCCCAAGACTTTATTTATTTATTTGACAGAGATCACAAGTAGGCAGAGAGGCAGGCAGAGAGAGAGGAGGAAGCAGGCTCCCTGCTGAGCAGAGAGCCCGATATGGGACTCCATCCCAGGACCCTGAGATCATGACCTGAACCGAAGGCAGCGGCTTAACCCACTGAGCCACCCAGGCGCCCCTCAAAACACATTTTTAAGGCTTCCCATACCTCCCAGCACTTCCATAATGAGCTCTGATGGTGTTACTTCTGCATGAGCAAAGCAGCATTTACTTCATGTTGATTTTTAGTATCTTTAGGGACTGTTGTTTTCTGCTTTGTTCCTTCCTGTCCCAAAAATCTGGGTAGTGTTGTTGTCAAAATAAAAAACGTAGTCAAACAGATTTTGTCACTACATAACCTACTATTCTCTTCTACTGTTTAGACTCTTCAGTGAGAGAGACACGGAAGTCCTCTTAAGTGGCCCGTCTGGTACTAGAACCTTAGGTCTGTTAAGAAAAATCCTTTAACCTTTCTTTCTCAAATGTCTTAGGGTTCGGGTAGTACATAAGCGTTAGTGATGCTGTTCACTAACGGAATAAGCAGTGACAGCGGGTGAGAACTTGTAGACACGCTCAGCACCTGAAATAGCTGGGCTGAGCTGGCGCTGGTTAGAGGTGAAAGGCCCAGACTATGCTTCACTGGTATTTCCCGGCACAATTTTTTCTTTTGTCATCAAATATACTCACATAGCTTTTAAAATGTATTTTAGTGGGAACGTATGTCTTTTAAGAGTTTAAAATACATAATCCAAGATATTGTCAAGATTCAGTGATTTGTGTCCCTGCCCCCATTATGGACAGCTGTCACCTGGTGTATATGCTTCCATACTGCGCTTGCCTCCGTGAGTATGGTCTGTATCAGCTATTGGTTACTTTGGTAGTGTCAGGCACATGTTCATGTATTCGCCAGGGGACCAATACAGAGAAGATGCAAGACTTAATTGAAATCCTTAAAGAAATTTTGGTAAGACAAGAACAGTGTGCACGTGTGATATTTTATATAGGGCATGTATAACAAGAATATAAATTGACATTTATTTCATCGGTGTATTTTTTTTTTAAAGATTTTATTTATTTGTCAGAGATCATGCAGAAGCAGGCAGAGTGGCAGGCAGAGGCAGAGAGAGAAGGAGGCTCCCCACGGAGCAAGAAGCCCCATGTGGGAATCGATCCTAGGACCCTGGGATCATGAACTGAGCTGAAGGCAGTGGCTTAACCTACTGAGCCACTCAGGCTTCCCTCTTTGGTGTATTTTTAATATGTTGAGAAACATTTTTAAATGCTATATGGTGTTTGTATGAGATTCCCACTAGCATTAAGCTTCATGAGAATAGCAGTCATGTCTGTCTTTATCACTCGTACATCTTGAGTACAGTACCACACTTGGTACAGATGCTTAAACAATACTTGTTTAATGATTAAATAAGTGAATAAAAGGTAGTGTGTATCTTATCTGGGGGTTTAGATTTATGTGGTCTGTTAAATTGTGCTAAATAAAGGGAAGCAGTACTTTGATCATTTATGAATTGTGAACATGGTTCTATAGGAAGATTTGCTGAGACCGTGTTGGCATAAGGTAACATTATTTTGGATTTGTGTATTTGTGAATAATAACAATTCTCTTTAGGTTCGTTAAGTACTAGAGGGCTTTTTTATTCGTTTATAGGGTGCTATTTAAGTGTTCTTTCCAGATGTGGTAGAATATAGGAAAAATCTAAAAGGTAATTAGCTGCATAGAAACTAGGCATTTGCTTTGACTGAGTAAATACAGATTTTGCATGATCAAAATCCTCTAAGCCCTATGCTAGGTATTCAAATTAGACATTCCAGAAAATTATAAAGAAGCACTAGTGTTTTTTCAAGTAGTGACTGTAGAGTTAGTGAATGAAAAGGAGTTCCTGAACACTCCCTAGATTTAGGATCAGGTGGTCTCGCGGTGTCATTTGTTGGTGGTAGTTATGTGTAAGCTATGAATCTGGAAAATAGTTTATCACCAGTTGGGTAGCAATTACAATAAAGAGTATTTCAGTCTTGGCTTTAGTGCCTGAGGTGAGTGAGTGTGTGTGTATATAGGAAACAGGTTCTTGTTGAAAATGTCTAAGTTTTTGAAAGGTGTCCTTATTACTTGACACTCAAGAGTTAAAAGGCAAAAATTCATGTGAGTAATTACAAGTTTTTGCGTCTCTGGTCGCATGAAGATGAAAGAAATCCAGTGTCTCTGTTGGAGTAGTGAGTGATAGTCCAGTTTTGTTCTGCTATAAACCGGAGGAGAGGAGCCTAACCTGGTGGGGTCGGGGGTCATATCAAGGAAGGCTTAGGTGGGGAAAGAGAAAAGGTTGAATCCAAGTTTATGTACTAACCAGCGTGACTTCAATTCTGGGCAGAAAAAAGAGAAAGTGTGGGGAGGGCATTCAGGAATAAGTAGTAAGAGTAGGAAAAGGCACAGAAAAATCCAGGTAATAGATTTTTTAGAAAATTGGGCCAATAGATTCAGAGAGCAACTCTTATGACTGCTCCCAAACATGTAATTTAATGGCTTGCTGTTTGTAGCCTTTCTTCTGCTCTGTTCAAACCCGTTCTATGGTTTCACTAAGAGGAATATCCCATAGAGAATTATCTCTGAACTTTGGCATCAGTGGTTAGAGCAGCATTACCTTAGGAGCAAAATTAATATCCAGGGAGTTTTCTTGTAGCTGTTGGAAACATAGCATACTAGCTACATGAGTCCTAACTACTTTTTGGAAAATTATTGATAATAGTAAAATTCTATAAGTGCCTTCTTGGAAAACAAGGGTGTGAATTTTTTTTTTTTTTTTTTAATTAACTAGGCTCAACTTAGGAGGCTTTTCATATGTAAGTAATAAAAACTCACTTCCATCTGGCTTGATTATTGGCACATACACCTAAATTCTAGTGAGAACAGGCTTTGGTGAGGGCTTATTTAGATGGCTTGACACCATCACTATGAGACCCCTCATTGATTCTTGTGTTCCAGAAATATCTGCATGATCCTAAGATTTGTCCCTGCATGGACACAGAATGGTTTCCAGCAGCTCTTAGTGTTTCTCCAGCATTGAAAAATTTTAAGCTTAATCTGATTGGACCAATTTGGACATGTGCCCATCTCTAAACTGGTCACTGTTCCCAGGAGATTATTATGCTGTTTATTTTGGGCTGAATCATGTGCCCATCTCTGAACAGATGACACGGCAACATAGATGGTATTATGTTGATTAAGTGAGTCAGGGCTAAACTAGAAATGGGTTCAAGTGTTATCCAGACTATATGACATAAGAAATTTGGGGTCTTATTAAGACGGGAGGAGAGGAGTGGATGCTGGGGAGGCAGCCCGCAGTGGCCTCCACAGTGGTGGTACTGCCTTCAAATAGATGGACTGTTTTATTGATCTAGAACAGAGGTTCTCAGCCTTGGCCAGATAATTGTTTGGGGAGGGGCAGGGTATTGCTGTGTGGTTTCCTGTGCAGCCTGCGTAGGATGTTTTAACAGCAACACTGGTCTCTGCCCACTAGATGCTAGTACCTCCTCCCCCGTAGCAATAACCAGAACTGTCTCACGCATGACCACATGTCACTGAGGTGGGGGGCATAACTGCCACAGCTGCGATTAGTCTGGATTAGTGCTCTGCAGACTTGGATCATAGGGTCCTGAGATTAAAGTGTTCATGCGTATCTGCATATATATACCCTTTTAATTTTATATGTATTGTAAAGCATATACACAAAATAGAAATTAAATGGTAAAGATTAGGGGGCACCGGGGTGGCTCAGTGGGTTGAAGCCTCTGCCTTCGGCTCCGATCATGATCCCAGGATGCTGGGATCGAGCCCCACATCGGGCTGTCTGCTCAGCAGGGAGCCTGCTTCCTCCTCTCTCTCTCTGCCTGCCTCTCAGCCTACTTGTGATCTCTATCTGTCAAATAAATAAAATCTTAAAAAAAAAATAAATAAATGGTAAAGATTAGAAATAAGTTGAAATTTTATTTTTTTTCTGTTATTTTTTCCCTCTATGCCAGTATTCCATTGTGCACATTAAGACTGTGTCCCCTGCTTTGGAGATTAGTGGTCTGAAATATTGGTATCCAGTCAGACTTGCTTTCCTGACAACGTGATGTCAGCAATGTCACCATGTAATTGGATGTTGGATGGGACTTTTCCTGTTGACGTGCATTGGCTGCTGTGGCCCTCAGCTGAACCAAGAGCCTACCCTAAGACTTAGAGATGCCAGAATCTGCCTGACTGCTTTTGACCTCACCCCAGACTGTATATACAGAGCAGGCGGGTTGTATTTGTCAGCACTGTGGCATGCATGTGGAGTGTGGAGAGAGGGTTTTGCTGTCACGGTCCCATACCCTGTTCCCAGTCCCTACTGGTTTGGGCTGTAGATTGAAGGAACTTGAAAGGATTGAAGACTGGTACCTTGCTCTCTGACCAGTGCTTCCTGCAGGTGGAGGCCACTGCCTTAGCTCATGCCAGCTGGATGAGAAGGAACTGGTGTGGTGTGCTTAGAGCAGACATGGGAGTGACTCCCACCAAGTGCCGATTTTGCTGCCTCCTGACGGACATGGAAGAACACTCCAGCGGACCCGTTGGCTTGGTGTCCAGGAGCAGGGGGACCAGAGGAAGGAAAGGCACCACCTAGTGCTATCCGCAGGGTTCCCGGCCAAGTGAGGCTGAAAGGAAATCGGGGGATGGACTGCTGGTGGGACCAGCATGGGGGTTCCCAGTGAGATTGAACACCACTCCAAGAAGGTTTGCACACCATCCACACTGAAATCATCACATTTTGCTGAGGTTGTTAACGTAACATACGGCCAGGTGGACCCACAGCAAGACAGAAACCAGTTACATAAGACCATGTCACTGCTCTGTGTCCTCATGCCCAGAGAACCCTTAAAAGAAAGGAAGGAAAAGAGCAGTCCCCTCAAAAAGAGCAAAAAGACCAAGTCCCCTCAAGCCATTCGGCTGCCGGGGCTGGAGGAAGGTTCCGGTTGAGATTTGAGATTGAAGTTTTAGATGGGCCTGAATTTGAAGACTTGGAAGTTCCCAGATAGCTGTCCATGGTGAGCTCTCCACACAGTGAGAGAGGGAACACAAGCAGGGGGAGTGGGAGAGGGAGAAGCAGGCTCCCCACTGAGCAGGGATCCTGATGTGGGGCTCAGTCCCAGGGCCTGAGATCACGACCTGAGTCAAAGGCAGATGCTTAACGACTGAGCCACCCAGGCGCCCTCAAGAAGAGGGGAATTCAGTAGAGGGCAGCCGAATAGCAGAGATGGGTGAGGACTGGCAGACAGAGCTAATGACTTCTTCTGAATTGAGACTCACAAAAAGCTCAGTTAATGACTACTGCCCAGAGTGGACAGGGGTTTATCTGAGCTGAGTGACCATGGTTAGGAGCCAAGCTAATACCGAAGGTCGTTTTTGTATCGAATTGAGAATTGACAGGAACCTTTGACTACAAATAATGTAATTTGTTGTAATTGCAAGTGCTTTGGACCTAATATGATTAAATATTAAAATATTAAATATTTTTAGAAAAACTTGGAAAGCCAATTCAGAGAAGTCCCTATTTCTATTCATACTCCCAGACTGATGACTGTCTTATACATGCTGGTTCATGAAGAAAGAAAAAGAAGTTGAGCTGAAAGATACTCTACAAATTCTTCTACGGGACACCTGGGTGACTCAGTCGGTTTAAGCGTCTGCCTTTAGCAGGGGTGGTGATCTGGGAGTCCTGGCATTGAGTTCTGCATCAGGCTCCTTGCTTGGCGAGGAGTCTGCTTCTCCCTCTGCCTGCCACTCCCCCTGCTTGTGCGTGTGCTCTCTCTCTCTTTCTGTGACAAATAAATAAAATCTTTAAAAATAAATAAAAATTCTGCTGTGAAATGTTTTAAATTTCAGGAAGAATTTTGTCTGGAAATTGCTGTTTGGTATCAGACCTTCTTCTAATCAGGAATATTTTAGTGACAATGTATCCAACATAGCTTAATAACTTTAAGTATTTTTTAATGAATTGAATTATTTTTAGTGAATTAAAAAATGATTGAAAATAACTGAAAATCAATGCCTGTTTCTCATCTAAGGCTTCTTTTTTTTTTTTTTTAAAGATTTTATTTATTTATTTGACAGACAAAGATCATAAGTAGGCAGAGAGAGGGGGAGAACAGGGTCCCTGCTGAGCAGAGAGCCCAATGTGGGGCTCAATCCCAGGACCCTGGGATCATGACCTGAGCTGAAGGCAGAAGCTTAACCCACTGAGCCACCCAGGTGCCTTTCTTCTAAGGCTTCTCGTAGGTAGGGAGGGGCTCGCCTGCTGAAGAGTTTACTTCTTACTGCTGGTTACAGTTGGCGGTGTTTTCCCCATTTTGTCATTTCTTTTTTTTTTTTTTTAATTTAAAAAAATTTTTTAAAAGATTTTATTTATTTATTTGACAGAGAGATCACAAGTAGGCAGTGAGGCAGGCAGAGATGTGGGGGGGGGGGGCAGACTCCCCGCCCAGCAGAGAGCCTGATGCAGGGCTTGATTCCAGGACCTGAGATCATGACCCGAGCCAAAGGCAGAGGCTCAACCCCCTGAGCCACCCAGGCGCCCCTCAGTTTATCATTTCTTACAACACTGAGGCAACATCACTCTGTCTTGTAGAAGAGGTGCCTTCGTTTGTCCTCTCGTGAGTCTAGAAGGCCAGGTGGGGCCTTTTCACCACCACCACACTGGCTCCTGCCATGGGCCCAGGGTGTAGCATAGAAGAGGGTGTGTGGTTGTGAGTGTGGTCGACCAACCTCAAAGAGCCCACCGACGTGCTGTCAGTAGGACGCTTGCTTTGTGGGGCGCGCGTACTGTCCTATGGGTCGTCCTTTGTTTGATCAGTGGCAGGCGTTTGGTTGATGGTTGGCCAGAGTGAGGAATGTAACTGACAGGGGACAAAGCGGAGGTGGATGACCTATGTCGTGTTTGAACTTGTTGACTTTCTTATGAAAGACTACCCAGAAATCCTGTTCTTTTTCAACAGTGTGAAATCATGTTATTGAACATAAATTTCAGATTTTTTTTTTTTAATCTTACTCTGTAGTGTATGAGTTTTCCACTGCTTATAAATAACCAAACCTTTTAAACACGTGGTTATTTTTCTAATAGGTAAGGGTAATTTTGTGTGAATGGACATGAGTGAGTTTTTTATCTTTTTTTTTTTTTTTAAAGATTTTATTTATTTATTTGGCAGAGAGAGAAACCTCAAGTAGGCAGAGAGGCAGGTGGCCAGACGGGTGGGGGGGAAGCAGGCTCCATGCTGAGCAGAGAGCCTGATGTGGGGCTTGATCCCAGGACCCTGAGATCATGACCTGAGCAGAAGGCAGAGGCTTAACCCACTGAGTCACCCAAGCGCCCCTGTATCCCATTTTCTTTAGACATATTCCAGCGTTTAGCTAATTATACAGACCAGTATTCAGTTTAGGCTCACGAATTTTCCTTGGTGCAGAAGAATACAGAGATTGATTGAGATTTTATTGATTTGAGAGAGAAAGCAAGAGTGTACATGACCCAGGGAGAGGCAAAGGGAGGGGGAGAAGCAGACTCCCCGTTGAGCAGGGAGCCCCACTCAGCTTGATCCCAGGACCTGAGCCAAAGGTAGACACTGAACTGACTGAGCCACCCAAACGCTCCAAACACAGAATTTTATTTTATTATTTTTTAAAATATTTTACTTTGTCTTAAGATTTTTATTTATTTGATGGTGAGAGACACAGTGAGAGAGGGGGAGTGGGAGAGGGAGAAGCAGACTCCCCACTGAGGAGGGAGCCTGATGTGGGATCACTCCGGATCACTCAGATCACGACCTGAGTCCAAGGCAGATGTTTAATGACCGAGCCACCCAGGCACCCCCAAACACAGAATTTTAAAGCCCTTGTTGTCAAATCAGCTATTTGCCAAGTAGAGGGTGAATGTAAATAGTCTAAATTAACTAATGAAACTATCTTTCCAGGGGCACCTGGGGGACTCAGTGGGTTAAGCCTCTTGCATCAGCTTAAGTCAAGATCTCAGGGTCCTGGGAGCCTGCGCATTGGGCTCTCTACTCAGCAGGAGCCTGCTTCCCCCTCTCTCTGCCTGCCTCTCTGCCTACTTGTGATCTCTCTCTCTGTCAAATAAATAAAATTAAAAAAAAAAAAAAAAAAAAGACATCTTTCCATTATCCGTCCCAAGAGTATAGTGGGAAGAGCCTTGAGTTTGGGTATCGGTTTAGCCCCTTAGTCACTTTGAGGGTCTGAGAAAGTGTATGGCTTGAGACCAGGATTCCCCATCTCAAAAGTAAGGACAATACCAGTGGCAAAATCCTTGAGGGTTAAATGGTAGTTATCTGATATACATCAAGTCCTTTCTGCCATTCTCCCTTCCCATTCTGTTTGTGATCCCCTAAATTGCTTTCGTGGTTGATGGGCTTTTTTTGGCCCACAGTTCGGAAAACACTGTGCTATGTAAACAGTTCAATGTACTGTGTCTTATCATCATGATCTTAAAGCACATTTGCCTAAATAGTCAAAAATTACTATTTCCCTCTCTACCCATCCCCAGTCTGTACATTTCATTCCCTTTTACTGACATTCATCCTCCTCATGGTAAATTGGGGGTGAATAATAATGGCTCCTCCCCCACAGGATTGTTGGAGGACTGAATGAGTGTCATAAAAAAGTCCCTGCCAGTGACGCTGTTTTTTAAACTGCTAGCTTCCAGCTCCTGGTTATCCTTATTTTACTTGCTCTGTGGAACTTCCCGATTCTAAAATGCTGTGTGGAGCTTGACTTCGCTCCTTGCTTTAGGGTCTGTGCTGGGTGCTAGATTCACTTCCGCTTTGCCAACATTTGCATCTGGTGGCTTCGGGCAGCTACCTTAAGAACTGTCTGTCTGCCAGCACCTGTCCTCTCCTGTTTGTACTGTTTCCCAGTCACAGGTACTGGTGCTCATCGTTTTTTACTGAGCCGCCTGTTGGCCGGGTTCTGTCCTCTCTGAGTAAGAGTATGTGACTACACAGCCCCTCCCTACATGGAGCTCCCACGTAATGGAGCCTCGACAGAAGGCCGAGCGTGTGTGCGAGCGTATGTGCTACTTTTCTTTTCTTTTTTTTTAAGATTGTATTTATTCATTTGACAGCACAAGGGGGCAGGGAGAAGCAGGTGGGGTTCCATTCCAGCACCCTGGGATCGAAGGCAGATGCTTAATGACTGAGCCACCCAGATACCCTGAGAGTATATGCTATTTTCAGACATTTAGATCCCTTGAAAGACATTGTCCTTGAAATCTCAGTTTAATAATTCCTTTGCTTAGCAAATACTGTTCGCACTTGGAAGTCCTGATGTTGGGGGATATAAAGACAAGTAAGCCACAGGTCCTGATCCTCAGTGTTTTCCAAAGAGTAGAACATTGATCGATGGTGATGGGATGGTTTTAGATGGTACCTGACATTGTTAATTATAACTAGCCCATCAAACATGTATTTCATGGAAATTATTGTTTAAGAAAAGATGTGGACGGGGGCGCCTGGGTGGCTCAGTGGGTTAAACCGCTGCCTTCGGCTCAGGTCATGATCTCAGAGTCCTGGGATCGAGTCCCGCATCGGGCTCTCTGCTCAGCAGGGAGCCTGCTTCCTCATCTCTCTCTGCCTGCCTCTCTGCCTACTTGTGATCTCTCTCTCTCTGTCAAATAAATAAATAAATAAATCTTTAAAAAAAAAAAAAAGAAAAAAAAGAAAAGATGTGGACGGCCTGGGTGGCTCAGCCAGTTGAGCATCTGATCTTGGTCTCAACTCGGGTTTTTTGTTGTTGGTTTTTTTTTAAGATTCATTTATTTGAGAGAAAGAGAATGCATGTGTGAGGGCTCCTGGCAGAGGGCAGTAGGGGCTAGGGAGCTGGATGTGGGGCTTGATCTTGCGACCCAAGCTGAAACCAAGAGTTAGATGCTTAGCCAACTGTGCCACCCAGGTGCCCCTCGACTCAGGTCTTGATCTCAGGGCATTGAGTTCAAAACACACATTGGGCTTCATGCTGGGCTTGGAGCCTACTTAAAAAAAAAAAAAAAACCTAATAAAAAGAGAAAAAGAAAAGATCAAAGTGGGTCTTCTAGGACAAATAAGTGAGTTATCTTGAGGAAAAATATTTAAATTCTTAATTCAGGTAAGGACAAATTGTAAAGGTTGGTTAGGGGAACCCTGATCCCGGGAGACTGAGGGACGCTTGAGGACTTCATCATTAAAAGGAACTTTAGCTTTATTTTCAGTGGAGTCCAAATTAATCATATTTTAATGGAAGTCTGTGCTGTAGTAAATGTTGATTTCTCAAAATAGTAGCATTATCTGAGTAACTTTTGGCGGTGCAAAGATGCGTTGTCTAGAATATTCACTGCAGGGGAACCTGGGTGGCTTAGTTGTTAACCAGCTGCCTTGGGCTCAGGTCATGATCCAGGGGGCCTGGGATGAGGCCCACATCAGGCTCTCTGCTCAGTGGGGAGCCTGCTTCTCCCTCTGCCCCCACCCCCAACAAATAAATAAAAATCTTTAAAAAAGAAAAAAAGTATTCGCTGCAGCATGGCAGCAAAGTTGGAAACAGCTGAGGGTACTAATGGGTTAAAATGCTAGACCTCAGCGCAGAGTACTAGTGTGTAGCCATCACAGATGGTATAGTAGGTGTAGATGCGGCCACAGAGAACCATCCAGGGCATCCAGGTGAGTGGGGGAGGCGAGGTGAAAAAGCCAGAGATTAAAAACCTAAACAGTGCGCCATCATGTTGACAGTGGTTCTCTCCTTAGCTGCTGAGACTTCAACAAATTCTTTTTACCTCCCAGTATGTTCTAACTATGAAATTATGAAATAAACAGGTGCATTTTTTCTTAATAGAGAAAAATGAAACTTCACACTTCACGGGGATGGGGAATAGTGTGGCTTTACTGATCCTGTTGTGATTTCTTCTCTTAACAGGTGTGGGGGCACGGTTGGTGCTATTTTCACTTGTCCACTAGAAGTCATTAAGACACGGTTGCAGTCTTCAAGATTAGCTCTTCGGACAGTCTATTATCCTCAGGTTCATCTGGGGACCATTAGTGGAGCTGGGGTGGTGAGACCAACATCCGTGACACCTGGACTCTTCCAAGTTCTGAAGTAAGTTCAGTGCCCGAGCGGAACCCCAACCCCCACAATGACTACAGAAGGTCTGTCAAGCCCATCATCAGATGGGTGTTCTGTTTGCAATCTCTGTCCAAACTTGAGAATTAGGTTTCCGCACTGATACCTTTGAGCTCTGACCTCCCTTGGCAGCGGGGGTGCGTGTGATCATCGTCCAGCGACAGTCAAAGTAAACCTAACAAAGCAAACCAAAAACCCATGCTTAAATTGTTGCATCAGAATGTTTCTCTTGCCCAAAATCTTTTGAGGGCTGGCAAGATCTGGGTTGGTAGAGTGACATTAAAAATTTAAAGACTGCGCATTATGTAGAGATAAAATATTCTGATGTTTTTAATTTGCTGTTTGGAAATAATTTTACATTATAGAAAAGTTGTAACATATATTTAATGAAATAGTTTTTTAAATGTTTGTTTCATACCGAGGCTACCTGCTTAGTGTGTTATTTTTACTGCATTAAAAATGTCTCATTTGCTTATGAAGTGGCTGAAGATTTTGAAGGCTGGAGTTTGGCTTATCAGTCTCCATGCTTAAGGTAGAATCAGAAACAAAGAAGAAGGCTTGGTAATGCCTGAGTTTTAGCTTGGGGCCGTGTACTTTCATAGAGGTGTTTAACAGGGGTTCAGTTTAACAGGGCTCAGTCGGAGCACACGACTCTTGATCTCAAGGTTGTGAGTTTAAGTTCACGTCAGGTGCAGAAATCACTTAAAAATAAAAAATCGTGGTGGCTCAGTTGGTTAAGCGTCTGCCTTCAACTCATGTCACGATCCCGGGGTCCTGGGATCGAGTCCCGCATCAGGCACCCTGCTCCGCGGGAACCTGCTTCTCCTTCCGCCTCTATACCTCCCCCGCATCCCGCTCATCCTCTCTCTCTCTCTTACAGATTAATAAAGTCTTTCTTAAAAAAATAATAACTATTAAAAAATCTTTAAAAAATGAGTGTAAAAGGGCTGTTTCAATGAATAGTAGTTGAATTTAGCTAAACAGGACGTTGAGGTTTCTGAAACTTAAGCAGAAAAGGGTGTGTTCAAGAAAGACATTGCTATTTTGTCACTGTAAGATGTTGAGTTGGGAAATGTTAGGAAAAGATGAAATAAAACGGAAATGTTCTGTCTTAGTAACCATTCACTTTAACACTTTGGACAGAATTCAGTCACATTTTAGATAAGGTGGAATGAATTGGAAAGTTCTAAATTTATTTTTAGTCACGTTTTGTTTGTAAAGACTACTAATGAGTCATCCAGGCCTCCATGCCAGATGTGTGTATGAGAGTGCGTCTGAGTTTATAGAGCGAAATTGGACAGCAGACCGGCTGCTGAGGGCAAGGTCCCAAGTGAGAGTATCCAAAACCCAGCTAGGGAAAAGGGGGCTGGTACCCAGGACTCCAGGACCGTCAGCCGAGTCGGTGAAATACCGAGAAGGGGCTTGGAGACACAAAAGACAGAAAGCCTACCTAGAGACAGGCCCAGAAAAGAGAAACTCGGAGATAGGGAGGCACACTTTGATCCAGGTAGGGAGAGAGACAAGTCCACATGGTTAAAAGCTACGACTGTGGAAACATCCCCATCCTGGTTTGTCTTTTTACATGTTTAGCCAGTGGCAGTGTCTCACATGACAACCTTCTTCTGAGGAACACACAGTGCTTTGGACATAATGAAATAGGTAATTTGCCAACTTTACTGACATCCAGAAAGAACTTCCTCTTAACGTGCTTGCCAAATAACTCATGACTAGTGGATTTATCTATTTACTGTAGCTGGAAACTGTTACCCAGAAATTGTGGGTGTCCGCAGGGCCAAGCTTGTACGGTAAACAAAGGTAAATGGGATGTTTCTCCGGCGGCAGTTTTTAGGCTGCATGTTCTACGTCCCCAGTATCTCTGTCTCTCTCCTATAAATCTGTCTTTCTTTCTGGTTCTCTATGTACATATTTTCCCTCAGTGAGGACGGTTGTTACATTAAAATGTCAGTCAAAGGAAAATAGCCTTCCTCTCTTATAAAATACCGGAACAGTGCCCACGCCACAACACACACAGGCCAACTCCTTTCCCCTGGGGACCCCCAGCAGTCATCAGTTCACACAGCCACAACTACACAACTAGGAGACGTTACTGACACATGAATACTTTTTAAAACCGCGTGTTCTGGGGGCCTCTGGGTGGCTCAGTGGGCTAAAGCCTCTGCCTTCGGTTCAGGTCATGATCTTAGGGTCCTGGGATCGAGCCCCACATGAGGCTCTCTGCTCAGCAGGGAGCCTGCTTCCCCCCTCTCTCTCTGCCTACCTCTCTGCCTGCTTGTGATCTCTCTGTCAAATAAATTAATAAAATCTTTAAAATTATAAAAATTAAAAAAATTTTTAAAATCACATATTCTGTATTTACATCAAAATATGCTCTCTATTTACATCAAAATATGCATAATGGAAGTATTAAGTAAAATTTTTGTCATAATATTTTGTTAGAATAGTGTTTGTAAGGTGATGTTTTTCACTCAAAAGCTGTTTCATTAAGCTTTATTTCCTCAACTTGATGTATATATACACTTTGAAGATTGTCAACTGATCTTCATTAGCTTTCGAGTTAAAAAATGATCACGTTTCTATAGTATTACTTCACTCAGTTTTCACAGGAACTCTGAGATCAGCATTCAGGTGTGAAATAATTTTATAGACCCTTACTTTATAGATGAGGAAGTGCAAATTAGAGGTTAAGTGACTTGCTCAATGTCATTTCAATGTATATTCACCTTAAAGTAGATTTCTTTTTTTTTTTTAAAGATTGATTGATTGATTTGACACACAGAGAGAGAGAGATCACAAGTAGGCAGAGATGCAGGCAGAGAGAGAGGAAGGGAAGCAGGCTCCCTGCTGAGCAGAGAGCCTGATGCGGGACTCGATCCCAGGACCCTGAGATCATGACCTGAGCCAAAGGCAGCGGCTTAACCCACTGAGCCACCCAGGCGCCCCTTAAAGTAGATTCCTAAGAAAGATTGAAGCAGCTAAGAGCAGACAGTGACAGCCCCCTCCCCATCCCTTCCTCAACCCCCGCCCCCAGCACGAAGCTCTGCTGCTTCTTTCATGTGGAAACAGCTGTGGCTCCAGCTCAGAGCCGGACAGGACCACCCTCGCCGCACTGGTCTCGGCTTCTGCGTGGTTGCTGAGTCTCCGTGACAGCCTGTTGATGTTGGAGGCCCCGGGGCTCCCATGGTGACCCTCTGCCCTGCTCCCGCCGCCCCGTTCAGGATAGCTTCTGGTCTTGGGGCTTTAAGTACCACCTGTAATGACAGCGTTTCTCCCAAGCGTCACTGTCGTCCGCTGCCTGTGGGATGGCTCGGCTTGGGTGGCTGCCAGGCGTCTGGAGCATTGTTGGCGCTGCTCCGAGCCTCCCCCGCTGTCCCCAAGTCTTCTCGGTGTCTGGGAAAGGCAGCTCCGTCCTTCCCACTGCGGATCTGAAGCCCCAGAGTCACCTGAGATCTTACCTCTCACTGCCCTGCAGGAGGCTCTCCCATCTCTGCCTCCGGCGTCTGTCGGAAGCTGACCCGCAGACCCCTGGGCCCTCCTTGCTCCGCCACCGCCAGGAGGGTGGCCGCCACATGTCCCCTGTGCTGCTCCACGGGCGTCCTGACGCCCGCTTCTCAGCGTGTTCTCCACGGAGCCCTCAGGGCCCTCCACGCACCAACCACGCACAGCCCAAGGACCAGAGTCACAGTCATGCTTGCCACTCAGTAGGCTCTCCCGGTGGCCGCCCCAGTGTCCCCCCCGCCCCGCCATCAGTTCCCCTCCCGCACCCGGCTACACTGGCCTCCTTTCTGCTCCTTCTCAGCCTTCTATCCTAGGAGCAGTGCAGCGTTTGCCGCGGAAGGGCCTTTGTGCTAGGACGCCTCTGCCTGGCTGACTCCCAGTTGTCGCCTCTGCGGGAAGGCCTTGCAGTGACCATGCTGTTTAAAACTGGGCCCCCCCTCTCGCCCCATGCCTCCTCCTGCTCTGTTTCTGTCTCCAGCACTTACCCTCCATCCAACATGCAGTGTAGTTTACGTGTTTATATCACTTACTTTCTCTCTGGCCCATCAGAGTCAAGGTTCCTTGAACACAGGGACTTTGATTTGTCTTGGTCTCTGAGGTGTCCCCGTGCATGTAGAATGCTGCCTGTCACATAGTAGTACGCATTCAGTACCAGTAGAATGGATGAATGAATTGGGGCATGTCATAAGATACGGGATATAAAGGGGTCAGCGCACACACCGCACCGTGTAAATCATGAATGCTAGCCACTGTCAAAATATGTACTTTCTGCACTTTTTTTTTTTAAAGATTTTGTTTGTTTATTTGACAGACAGATACCACAAGTAGGCAGAGAGGCAGCCAGGGAGAGAGAGAGGAGGAAGCAGGCTCCCTGCAGAGGAGAGAGTGGGATGTGGGGCTCCATCCCAGGACCCTGCGATCATGACCCGAGCCGAAGGCAGCGGCTTAACCCACTGAGCCACCCAGGCACCCCACTTTCTGCACCTTTTTAAACATAAGATTTATAACCGAGTTTCTTGGTGGCCAAGGCAAAAAAGGGCGACTATCCTATTACATAATTCTCATCTGAAGAAAGTGTACTTGCTCTGCAGGGGAAATCTAGTCTTTCCCTATTATGCATTCTAAAAGCAACGTGTTACTCAGCACTTAAATGTGGAGAGCGCCAGCATGGGAAGCATGGTTCCAGGGTCCTGGGACAGGGCAGCTGTTCTCTCTCTCTGCCACCACCCTGCTTGAAGCAGCCCTCCCCTCCAATGTAGGTTACCAGCTGGCTTTCTCCTTTTTCCCTGAACGTGGCTGAGCCAAGGGCAGCAATGGGCATCTACAGAGAGGGCTTTTTTTTTTTTTTTTTAAGATTTTATTTATTTTACAGAGATCACAAGTAGAGAGGCAGGCAGAGAGAGAGGGAAACAGGCTCCCTGCTGAGCAGAGAGCCCAATGCAGGGCTCAATCCCAGGGCCCTCGGATCATGACCTGAACGGAAGGCAGAGGCTTTAAGGCACTGAACCACCCAGGCACCTCCAGAGAGGGCTTTTTATCTGGTAAATGACAAAAGGAGGACAAGAATCAGGCCTTTTCTCTATAGCACAAAGCACATCAGGGTTGTCTGTTCACAGTTGCAGAGGACATTGAGTTACCAAACACCCAAGTGAATAAAATGATTATTCACTTAACACTAAGTAGCTTATTTCTAGTCTTATCCTTCAGGCAGTACTCCTTTAAAAGACTCAACCAGGCAACAGAATTTCTTTACAGGAAATACATTTTTCAAAATGCAAATCAGTGTTTGCACATGGCTCATGTCAGGGTAAGCTGTTACGAAAAAAAAAATTTATCCTCTACTGGAGCACCAGTAGTAACCTTTACATTTCGAATATAGTTACTTAAAAAGAAAAAAAAAAAAAAGGCAAGATGCTAGCATATTTAGGTTCTCGCTGTTAGATTTGCCATAGCGATTACTAATACATCAGTTTATCTCTGGTGTCTGCTTTACAAAGTCTTCAGAGGGGGCACCTGGGTGGCTCAGTGGGTTAAGCCTCTGCCTTTGGCTCAGGTCATGATCTCAGGGTCCTGGGATCGAGCCCCGCATCAGGCTCTGCTCAGCGGGGAGCCTGCTTCCTCCTCTCTCTCTGCCTGCCTCTCTGCCTACTTGTGATCTCTGTCAAATAAATAAACAAAATCTTTAAAAAAAAAAAAAGTCTTCAGAGTTCATCTTTTTCTGTCAGAGCTATTCTGTAAACTACTCAGATACCTTATTTTTGTTGTTTCAACTACTTTTTTAATCTGGAAAGTAATATATTAGGAAGGTAGTCTCTGTCTTATAAAAACTGTGTTCAGATGAGATCTTTGTCTTGGATTAGTCTGCAGTATGCATATTGTGTTTAAACCTAGCGAAGAGAATGAAATGCTCCAAACAAGAGCCTAGTTTTCTTTCGCATTTCTTTTCTAAATTAAACTCGATATGACTGTGGGAAAATCAGTCTGGATCCTGACATGCTTTATTATGAAGCTGAAGCATACCATTTATAGTGGGAACTTGATTGTTCCAGACGAGTTTTGTAAACATCCAGATAGGTTAGAAGTTGGGATTATGTAACAGATTTGACTTTTTGCCCACTGTTAGTATGCGTAGCTATGGAGACCGTCTTTCTGCAGTTCTTAAAAGGCCTGAGTCACTTGAGGACACCAGTTCCCTACTGCATTATAGATGAGAGGCTTGGGGCTTCCTGGAGCCAGAGTCCCTTAATCATGCTGAGCTGCCTCCTGCGCCTGGCTCTGCACCCTGGCCATTAATGGGACCACAGACAGAATCTAAACTTGAAAAATGTTCGGCTGCACTGACCATTTGAAATCTTTTATATCTCTTATAAGTTGTAGGTCACTTAAAGGTGTTACTTGAGAGAGGTTTTTGTTCAGAAAGCTTGGCTTTTTGAAAGCCCAGTCCTGTTCTGAGCAAGAGTGAAAGTAAAGTATTTGCAGTTGAAAACACTAAATTCTCCTGCCTAGGAAAAGCTGAGTGGCTTGTTTGAGCCAGTAGGAAAGTTCACTCTAAGTGCAGGAACTTCAGTTGGCATGTTAGGTTTTACAGAAACCCAAGAATTGTCTTTACCCCACCCCTTGCTTCTGTGACTTTGTGGGCTGTCGTCATGAGTTTACTATTTTTATAACCTATGACCTATAACTTTTTTTTTTAAAGAACTTTTTACTTTGAAATAATTTCAAACAGAAGAGTTACAGAAATGGTACAGATTACTTGGTTATATTCTTTACCTCAGATCACCCTTTTGTAACATTGCCACATTTGTATTTTTTCATTTTTTTCTGTGTATACATATATATTTTTCTCTGAACCATTGGAAAATAGATTACATGCATTATACCCCTTTACCTCAGTTCTTCAGCATTTATTTCCTAATAACAAGGGTATTCTTTTCAAGCCACGGTGGTTTTCAAATTCAAGAAATTCGGTATTAATATACTGCTTTCTAACTAACCCTACTAACTAACCCATTTTCATTCCTTTTATTTATTTGAGAGAGAGAGCGTGTGCATGGGGGAGAGGGGGCAGAAGGAGAAGCCGACTTCCCCTGAGCAGGGAGCTTGATGCAGGGCTCGATCCCAGGACTCTGCAGTCATGAACTGAGCCAAAGGCAACATACTGAGCTACCCAGGCACCCGTGCTCTGTTAATAGATTTTTTTCCAAGGACACTTTCTTTTCTCCTTGCCGGGTGGTTTTTTGGTTTGTTTAACATTAAGATGTAATTTGCATACCATACGGTTTACCCATTTAAAGAATACCATTCGGGACGCCTGGGTGGCTCAGTTGGTTAAGCAGCTGCCTTCAGCTCAGGTCATGATCCCAGCATCCTGGGATCGAGTCCCACGTCGGGCTCCTAGCTTAGCGGGGAGCCTGCTTCTCCCTCTGCCTCTGCCTGCCATTCTGTCTGCCTGTGCTCGCTCTCTCCCCCTCTCTCTCTCTCTCTGATAAATAAATAAAATTTAAAAAAATAAAAAATAAAAAAAAATAAAGAATACCATTCAACTTTTTTAGTATGTGCACAGTTTTGTGTGGCCAACGCTACTAATTTGATCTTAGAACATTTTTATCCCCAAAAGAAACCTCTCACCCATTTGCAGTCATTCTCCCACCGCCCAGTCCGGCCGAGGCAACCATCCACTATACACTTTCTGTCTCTAGACTTGTCTCCTCTGGACATTTCATAGAAATAACATGAAACAGGGGCGCCCGGGTGGCTTAGTGGGAGCCCACATCGGGCTATCTGCTCGGCAGGGAGCCTGCTTCCCTTCCTCTCTCTCTCTGCCTGCCTCTCTGCCTACCTGTGATCTCTGTCAAATAAATAAAATCTTTAAAAAGGGAAAAAAAAAGAAATAACATGAAACAACAATATAGGGCCTCTTGTGTCTGGCTTCTTTCGTGTAATGTTTCTTGAAGGTCATCCTTGTTTTTGTG
The DNA here is from genome assembly GCF_022355385.1 of Mustela nigripes. Lineage (NCBI taxonomy): Eukaryota > Metazoa > Chordata > Mammalia > Carnivora > Mustelidae > Mustela > Mustela nigripes. Next base: position 6,462,615 of record NC_081570.1, read on the forward strand.
TTTATCAGTGCTTCCTTCCTTTTCATTGCCAAGTAATGTTACATTGCGTAGCTAGGTCTCATTTTAAATGCCTTGCTTTTACATTCCCCAGATGCCATCACAAAAAAAAAAAAAAAAAAAAAAGAAAGAAAGAAAGAAAAAGGTACACTCTACTTAGAGTAGATGTGTTCTCTAATGATGATCTCAGACAAAGGCCCTTCATGTGATGCTCAGGGCTGGCCGGAGAGTTCAGGCGACCCAAACAATAGTGCATCATGGGATCCCTTGAAAGGGCCTGGATTGATAACTGCCAGTAGGGAAAACACTGTATGATTAGAAAATAAGACCGTTGTTTTAAAAAAAAGAGAGAGAGGGGGCGCCTGGGTGGCTCAGTGGGTTAAAGCCTCTGCCTTCGGCTCAGGTCATGATCCCAGGGTCCTGAGATCAAGCCCCACATCAGGCTTTCTGCTCAGCAGGGAGCCTGCTTCCCCCTCTCTCTCTCTGCCTGCCTCTCTGCCTACTTGTGATCTCTGTCAAAATAAAACAAAATAAAATCTTAAAAAAAAAGAGAGAGGGCGCCTGGGCTGTCATTAAGCGTCTGCCTTAGGCTCAGGTCATGATCCCAGGGTCCTGGGATTGAGGCCTGCGTCAGCCTCCTGCTCAGCACAAAGGCTGCTTCTTCCTCTCCCACTCCCCCTGTTTATGTTCCCTCTCTTGCTGTCTCTCTCTCTGCCAAATAAATAAATAAAATCTTTTTTTTTTTTTAAAGAGAAAGAGAAAAGAAGACAGTTAATATTTTGTAATAGCAATTCAGATGGAACTAGGGTGCAGTTCATTGCTTTTTATTTTTTATTTTACTTTCTTTTTTAAGATTTTATTTATTTATTTGACAGAGATCACAAGTAGGCAGAGAGGCAGGTAGAGAGAGGAAGAGAAGCGGTTCATTGCTGAGCAGAGAGCCCGATGCGGGGCTCGATCCCAGGACCCTGGGATCATGACCTGAATTGAAGGCAGAGGCTTTAACCCACTGAGCCACCCAGGCGCCCCAGTTCATTACTTTTTAAAAGAATAGCTTTATTGTGTTGTTATTCACATACCATAAAATTTACCCTTTTAAAATGCACAGTTTAAAATTTTGAAGTGCAGTGGGTTTTAGTATAGTCGCAGAATTATGTAACCACAGCCACTATCTAGTCCTAGAACATTTTCAGCACCCCAAGGAGACAAGTACCCATCCATAGTCATTCCCAGTTCCCCCTCCCCCACCCTGGCAACCGCTGAACTACTCCATCTCCCTGTGGTTAGGAATGTTCTTGACAGCTGTTGTAAATGGAATCCGTTTGTATTTTTGTATTCAGATTGTTCATTGCTGCTGTGTAGAAATACAGTTGGTGTTTGTGTATCCATCTTGTTCACTGCAACCTGCTGAACTTGTTTTTTCGTTACAGTAATTGTTCAGTGCGTTCCTTAGTATTCCTGTGTATGAGAGTGTGTTCTCTGAGTAAAGAGCTTTGCTGGGGCGCCTGGGTGGCTCAGTCAGTTCAGCCTCGCACTCTTGATTTTAGTTCCTGTCTTGATCTCAGGGTCATGAGTTCAAATACCTTTTATTTCTTTTCTCTTATCTAATTGCTAACCTGCCATTTTTTTTTTTTTTAAGATTTTATTTATTTATTTGACAGAGAGAAATCACAAGTAGGCAGAGAGGCAGGCAGAGAGAGAGAGCGGAGGAAGCAGGCCCTCCGCTGAGCAGAGAGCCCTATGCAGGACTCCATCCCGGGACCCTGAGATCATGACCTGAGCCGAAGGCAGCGGCTTAACCCACTGAGCCACCCAGGTGCCCTAACCTGCCATTTTTGAGCATAGCTCTTACAGGTACAAATATTCTTTCCTTTTCAGGCAATTCAGATATTTTATAAACATCCACAGATTTGAAGAAGAGAAGCTAAGATTCACATTTTTTAGTTTGTACAGTCAGGGACTCTAGACCATGAAAAATTACACTGACTTGAAAAAAGGAAAGAACAGGAAAGAAAACTATGAATGGATAAAAGTTGAACATTATCCAGCATGCCAGGGACCAAAACATCACCTTAACCTCTTCTTCACCAAAAATTTCAGCTTTGTTTCTAGAAACTTTCCTGTATGGGAAAAGTGGAAGGTGGTAGAAATAAAATTGGCAAGGATTCACTTTACCAGTAGCTTTTCCGCAAAGTGGAAAACGTTTTATTTTACCTTCAGTGTCATAATGAAGGTAAATATTGTATATATAAATTCTTCTGACAACAATACAATTATTAGTGAGCTAGATAAACTTAGAATGCTGTCAGATTGGACAGACTAATTACCAGGTGCAGAAAAATCTGCAGTAAGAGAAGGAAATGAAATTAGAGGGGACCTCAGTGTAATGTAAATTCCCTTGGATATCATGAAAATTGAGCCATTGAGGGGCACCTGGGTGGCTTAGTGGGTTAAAGCCTCTGCTTTCGGCTCAGGTCATGATCTCAGGGTCCTGGGATCCAGTCCCGCATCGGGCTCTGTGCTCAGCAGGGATTCTGCTTTCCTTCCTCTCTCTCTGCCTGCCTCTCTGCCTACTTGTGATCTCTGTCTGTCAAATAAATTTAAAAAATAATAATAATAAAAATTAAAAAAAAAAAAAAGAAAATTGAGCCATTGAAAAGAATAAATTTAACCAACTTGAAGAGTCATTACGTTGGAGCGGGAAAATACCTCTAAAGAATGTTCTACACAATCCTTCCTTAGTCACCTATTTATTTATTTATTTATTTAAAGATTTATTTGTTTATTTGACAGAGATTACAAGTAGAGAGGCAGGCAGAGAGAGAGGGAAGCAGGCTTCCTGCTGAGCTGAGAGCCCGATGCGGGACTCGATCCCAGGACCCTGAGATCACGACCTGAGCCGAAGGCAGTGGCTCAACCCACTGAGCCACCCAGGCATCCCCTTTTTATTTTTTTTTAAGATTTTATTTATTTAGGGTTACCTGGTTGGCTCAGTGGGTTAAAGCCTCTGCCTTTGGCTCAGGTCATGATCCCAGGGATTGAGCCCAAGCCCCACATTGCATCGGCTCTCTGCTCCGTGGGGAGCCTGCTTCCTCCTCTCTCTCTGCCTGCCTCTCTGTCTACTTGTCGTCTCTATCTGTCAAATAAATAAATAAAAATCTTTAAAAAAAATATATTTTTATTTATTTATTTGACAGAGAGAGAGAGATCATAAGAGAGCCCGATGCAGGGCTCCATCCCAGGACCCTGGGATCACGACCCAAGCCAAAGGCAGAGAGGCCCAATGCACTGAGCCACCCAGATGCCCCACCTTTTTTTTTTTTTTTTTTTTGGAAGATTTTATTTATTTATTTGACAGAGAGAGTAAGCACCGCGCGCACGCACACAGACACACTCACTCACTCACTCACTCACTCACTCCAGGAGAGGGAGCAGGAGGAGGGAGAGGGAGCAGCAGGTTCTCTGCTGAGGAGGGAGCCTGGTGCAGGGCTCAATCGCAGGACGCTGGGATCGTGACCTGAGCTAAAGGCAGATGTTTAACTGACTGAGCCACCCACACCTCTCCCTGCCCCCAGTCACTTTCAATGAAAAAACACATTAACACTTTTTTTTAAAGCATATTGGCAGGGGTGTGGAAAAATGGAGCCCTTGTCCATTGTCAGTGGGAATGTAAAAGGGTACAGCTGCTGGGATAGCATAGCAGATTCTCAGAAAATTATACATAAAAATTGCTGCATGATCCAGCAGTTCCCCTTCTGGGCATGTACCCCTAAGAATTTAAACTGAGGACCTGAACAGATACTTGGACACTCATGTTCACAGCAGCATTAATCACAGTAGCCAAGAGTGGAAGCAACTCGAGTATCTACCAACAGATAAATGGACAAACATGTGGCCCATGTACAATGGGGTATTATTCAGCCTTAAAGAAAGAAGGAAATTCTGGCATATTCTGCAATATATATGAACGTTAGTGACACTACACTGAATAAAATAAACCAGCCACAAAAGGACAAATACTGAATAATTCCACTCCTCTGAGGTCCCTAAAGCAATCTAATTCATAGAGACAGAAAGCAGAATGGTGGTTGCCAAGGGTTGGGGGAGTGGGGAGGGTAATAGAGAGTCAATATTTAATGGGTATGATTGCAATTCAAGGAGATGAAGAAGTTTAGGAGATGAAGTTTAGATGATGGTGGCACAATATTGTGGAACTACTACACTGAACTGTGCACTTTAAAATGGTAAATTTGTATGTATATGTTATTATGATCATTTTTTAAACAAACAAAATCTTTTAAAAAACAATCATGGTAACAATAAAAAAATAAAAAAACAAACAATCAAAAAACAATCATGGTAACATACATGGTACATACATACATAGTAACTTGCACTTTAAAATGGTAAATTTGTATGTGTATGTTACTTGGGACTTGATCCCAGGACCCTGGGATCACGATCTGAGCTGAAGGGAGACAGGTAACGGACTGAGCCACGCAGGCATCTCTGTTACCATGATTTTTAGAAATTAAAAAGACACAGTCTTCCTTTGAACTTGAGATACTATGCTGTGCTTTGGCTTTAAAAAACATTCATCCAGCCCTTGAGAATCATTTGGTCTTTCTATTCTGTGTATCCCTGATTGGGGCCCTTCTACAATAAGTAAAGATCTGGAAGATAGGACTATTAGAAATAAGGAGTAAATCCAAAAGAAATATGACCCAAATAAATCTCAGAACCTTTTTCTCAGTGAATTTTGTTACCATGAAGATGTGATTCCCTGGATCAGCTGCTTTTGCCACTTGCTCTTCCTGCCTCGCTGAGATTTTAGCATGTATTGCAGACCCTGAACATCTCAGTCCTTCGTGAACCAGGGAAAAGGCTTCTTGCAAACAGGTCAAACTGGTGCTTTTTTCTTTTTTAAAAGATTTTATTTATTTATTTGACAGACAGAGATCACAAGTAGGCAGAGAGTCAGGCAGGGTGGTGGGAGGAAGCAGACTCCCTGCAGAGCAGAGAGCCTCATGCGGGGCTCGATCCCAGGACCCTGAGATCATGACCTGAGCCGAAGGCAGAGGCCCAACCCACTGAGCCACCCAAGCACCCCAAACTGGTGCTTTTGAAACATGCTTTTTCACTGTAATGAAAGCAGTATGCTTCAGCCTTCTGATGCTGTACTGTAATATGATATAGTCAGATAAGAGTCTGGGGTCTTATAAACATTCTGTTCTGTATTTACAGAGCTGATGTGAAGGCTGATGCCTCGCTGTTTTGCATAGGCCCTGCCTAAGGATTTTAAAGATCTTCTTTCATTATTCAGGTCAATCTTGGAGAAGGAGGGACCAAAGTCACTTTTTAGAGGCTTGGGTCCAAATTTGGTTGGAGTTGCGCCATCAAGGTAAGCATTAAACATTCAGCTGGCTTGCTGCATGGAATATATAATACTCCTTTTGTACTGAAGTGCAGTACTGCTAGATGGCCAGTTTCTTTTCTCTGTGGGATTTGCCTAGATGCATTTGACATACGGAATAGTGACAACTGCTGGTGCGTCTTTTGGTGTGTGTGTGTGAGAGAGAAAGAGTCTAGTTATTTTATTCTTCAGTGAAAATTCGTCTACTCGCATCTCCTGGAATCTTTTTCTAAAACAGTCACCTGCTACTTCAGATAGCAGCAGTGGCCAGCAGTGTTGGCATCACCTGGGGCTCATTAGAATTGCGCCTCTTAGACCGTACCCCAGGCCTACATCAGCAAGATCCACAGGTGATTCATAGGCACTCGGTAGCACTGAGCTGAAGCAGTTTTAAAGGCTTCTGGGCTTTACTTTATTTAAAACATCCTTATTTCTGTATCTCTTTAAAGCTGTTGGATAAACGTGAACAGTGAGAGTGTGTGTGTGCAGCCTATCGCTGAAAAGTGGGGAAGCTGCTTCTCAAAGTTTGTGTCCTGGGTGGGGAGCTAGGTGGCAGGGGTAGGGCACTGACATTACTTTATGTAATACTCCGATAGACTTCAAAGAGAATTCATCTTGGTAACAAAAGGAAAGTGTTGTTTTCTGTAAGGTGAAGGCTGAAAGCTTCCTGGATTCTTGCAGATTTGTGTTCTAGTCCATACACAGATCACCTGAGGATGCTGTAAAGATTAAGATTCTTAGTAAATCCTTTTGTTCCTTTAAAATTTTGTAGCATATGTGTTTCCTCTATTTAAAAATAAAAGCACTAGGCTGTGAGATTATATGGGGTTCGCATTATAATAGATGGCGGACGTACTGCATATGTATAGTAAATAAAACCGAGATGTATGTCCTTGTGGACAGTACTCATTTGGTGACACCTGTGAATCTGATGTAGCTTCCTGGCCACCACACCCATTTAGAACAGTCGGGACCCGGAGAAAACAGAATACTGTTACGTAAGGCAGTAATGACAAGTAGTCCAGAGCCTAAGTTGAAAAATACATTCCATGATCGATGCTTTGACCAGCCAAAATAAAGAGGCATTTCCCCTGGCATTGCTGGTGAAGGAGCAGGGAAAGTATGAACCAGCACCTACTCTCCAGCCCCAGTAAGAAAGAAGTCAAAAGAAGGGAAGCAGACAAAGACTAGATCAGAGCCAGGGCTTGGGGGGAGGGAGGGTACCTAGACTCCACCTACAGGAGCTGCAGGGTTGGGGGAGGCCAAGGCGTGTTCACTGGTGGAAGCTTGATATGAAAATGTGCGTTTGATGGTTGTTCCCTTCTTGATCCTGAGTCATAAAAAAAAATTACATATGATATAGTCACTGTGGTAGAAGGCGGGTGTGGTGTGTTTTAGAAGTATTACAGATTTTAAAAGTTTCAGTATAGATTTTGGTGCTTAAAGAATTGACACCCAGCACGAAGAAGAATATACGTGGATTTTGTAGATTACCCAAGTCTCCTCCTCCTTAGTTACCGTGGCCGCTTCTACCGTCACTGAACACGTTCTGAGGGACAGGCAGGAGCTTTCTGCAGGGCCTGCGGCAGCTTTTGGTCTTACAGACAAGGTCAAGCTTTTGGTTACATGTGAACCTCCTTTCCCATAGTTTCCTCAATTTTTCAGAGGTTGCGGAGGGACGTGTGTAGTGCCATGCCAATGTCCGTAGCGTTCTCTCTTTCTTCAAACAGGGCTGTGTACTTTGCGTGTTACTCCAAAGCCAAAGAGCAGTTCAATGGCATTTTTGTGCCTAACAGCAACCTTGTGCACATTCTCTCAGCTGGCTCCGCAGGTATGTGACCCCCGTGAGTGGAGAGGAGTTTCTCACTCTCCCAAAGCACGTGTTGTGCCACACAGCTTTTTCCAGGAATTAGAAATTAGCTCTCTGCTTCTTCTGCATCTGAAAGCATTTTTCTGACGCTTTATGTCGGAACTAATAAAAACATGAATGTTTGCGAATAGTTTGTAACTCGGTTCCATTTTCTTTGACAATTAAAACTTTTATTCTCCCTCAAAATTTGCCTGTGCTCATGCATGCTGCTGGTGAGTGTTATGTTTCCTTTAAAGGAATATTAATGTGTTTTCATGTTTTTCTGTTTCATTAAGTTATTTTAAAGATGGAGCTTTTTGTGTGTGACTCTCCGTGGTGTCCAGCGTCCCCTGCGGACAGCTGGCATTTGTATCCCCAGCTGGGTTCTGTGACGAGGGCTCGGGGCTGTGGAGGAGATCTTAGGTGGGCTAGTGCCAGATCAGGTAGTACAGGAGTCTCCCCACTTACTATAGAAAATTCGTAACAGGATTTGTTCCCCCAGAAATACTTGGGAAATAACCATGGACTTGTAGGTTGCTGAGAGAAGGCTCTGTCTGTGTAGGTACCATTTTATGTCTCTTGTAAATAGAAGAGTATTCTGGAAAACTTAAACAGGCACTCTGTGGAACTTTGCTGCGTCCTGCCAGCCTGTAAGGTTTTGTCTGCCTCTGTGACTCCAGATAAAAGTTCTCTTATCCTATCTGAGTAGTTACAGGTCACAATTACTAGACCCCAGGTAGAAGATGGCATATATATACAAAGCCGCTTCACACAAGAAAGGAGTTTCTACCAAACACAGAGCTCTGAGGAGGAAATGCAGAGTGGCGGAACAAACAGGTCGGCCCTCATTTGTGAGGGGGTAGCGAGTGAGCCGTAAGCTCTAAGCCATTCATTGGTTTTGTGACTTTTGCAAAATTAACCTAGAGAAAACATTGACAAATACAGCAGGCCTGGAGGGAGTTCCCTAAGCCACTATCTGGGGTCCCAGTTAATCTGTTTAGGACTGTGGAGGGGATGAGGCGTTCAGAGCTCACTGGGTGTCAGGCTGATACCACGGTACCACTCTTTCTGGTTGGTCTAGAACAATGAGCAATATTAAGATGAGGAAAACTTGAAGAATGGTTCCTGTGAGCAGCTCAGTCTTTAAAACTTCCCATTTCCTGACATGATTAGTGAGCTACTAAAATGCGTATGTTCAAGTTCCAGTAAATTGGGAGATTTGGTGGCTTCTGTTTTAAGTGTGATATAAGGCAACCTTTTGGATTAGATAACCAACTTTTTAAAACAAATTATTTCTGGATCTGAAGCTTATAAATTGAGTTTTAGAATAGTTTTCAGATTTATCATAGGAATTGCATTTACAGAAATACCAACAGCACCATCTACAGGTTAGAAAGACTAGACTGGGCTCTAAAAAACGGAGATAAATCTTTTAGGTCCAGCATATCAAAAGATGTTACATTTTAGGGGACTGCACCTTCCGTCTGCAGTCTGGAGCTGTAACTGCTTCCTACTCTTCCATTTTTATTGTGAAGCCGTTTAAATCCTGATCTCAAAGTTTATCATATGAAATAGACAGCTTTAATAAGCCTGTGTTCAGTAATGACATTTTCTGTTTCTTTTTTTTCTTCTTCTTCTAGCTTTTGTCACAAATACCTTAATGAATCCTATATGGATGGTTAAAACCCGGATGCAGCTAGAACGGAAGTAAGTTGTTAATTGTTCCTTCCTTAATATTCATGGAGATTTGCTGCTTCTTCCCAGCTCCAGTTGTGGAAAGAGGTGTACAGAGCCCTTAGGCATCCCCATCCTTCTTTTCTCCTGAGCATAAGCTATGTAGAAACACTTTCTGGTTTGAGCTGCATGCTGCCAGCCACTGTGGGGAGATGAGGGCCGACGAAGTCAACACCCAGGGGGAGGCTGGAAGTTTGCCCACTCCTGACCGCTCCTGACTTCTCTCAGATAGTTGGTGGGTCTCTGGTCTTGGCCGACCCCACCGGCAACTGGAGCTCTGTGGGCTCCTCCAGATGGCCTGTCTTTTAAGTGGGAAGATGCCAGGGAAGGTCAAATGGCAAAAGGTCATTTTAATCTCCAAGGCCGTCAGATATACTGGATTTCTGCCCTGAAATTCTGGCCCTTGGTTTTGAACGTTTTCATGCTGTGGATCCCTTTGGCAGCCTGGGGAAGCCTCTGCCGCAGCTTTTCACAATGATCTTTTCGAAAGCAGTGGAAACTGGTTGTTGAAGTACGGTTGTCAGTGTTGTTTTAAAATGCAATATAGTCATAAGCTTGTTTAACACAGTAAATAACAAGATCAAGCAGTGGCCCAATAACCCCCATAATATCAAAGACATGATGGTGATAAGGGACACTGTAATCGAGTCCTAAGAACCCTTGTGTAATGATTTGGCCTGGAAATGCGGGGGGGCACTGGAGGCTTTCAGCTAGTCCAGCCGAAATCTAAGCAACCTGTAAAGAAGAGAGAGAAGCAGCAAGAATACCCACCCCCCCACCCCCCCGCCAGGACGTGTAGCCACAGGTCTGCTTTGTTTTTTCTATTGGTGTCAGATTCCATGTTCCCCCTCCAATCCGTTCTGTGTGAAAGAAGCTTCTAGAATCCATCAGATCTCATAATTTTGGACAGATTGCTAGCACATAATGCTTCGATGAATCTTGCTTACTCTGACAGTCAAATCCTAACTCCTGGGCTTAACATTCAAGGTCTTTTGCAGTTTTCTAAAACTGTCCTGTGCTCTTAGGCTTCCATTTCCTTGAGTGTGCTGTCCCTCACCAGGAATCCCTCTCCCCCTCTTGTTGCTCAAGAACACCTGCTTGTCCTTCAGGCTTCTGACCAGCATTCTCTCCTGGAAACCTTTGGTAATCACTCCCCATTCCAGTCCTGGTAATCATTCCTCCTTAGCAGCAGGTACCTGCGCAAGTCAGCGAAGAGCCCGGACAGGCACTCTTTTAAGTCTACCTCATAAGAGTCCATGCTCAGGACATAGTATTTTTTACCTTTTTTTTTTTTTAATTTTTAAATTTTTTTTAATTTTAGAGAAAAAGTGTGTGAGTGGGGGGAGGGGCAGAGGGAGAGAGAGAATCCTCGAGCGACTGCCTGCTAAGAGATCGTGACCTGAGCCCAAATCAAGAGTCAGACGCTTAACCAACCGAGCCACCCAGGCACCCGAATGCTCAGGACATTTTAAAGTTTTGTTTGGGGGGCTCTGTTAACCAGTCTTGAAACAACACGTATTTGTTGCATGCTTGCTATGTACTAGTCACTGGGGAAACAGCAGGAAATATGCACGGGCCCTGCCTTCCAGAAGCTCACAGCTTCACCGAAGATAAAGAACTGTAGGCTGATGAAATAGGGGCCAGAACTGCTAGCCCTCGAGGGTCCCTGATGCCGTCCAGGCAGGGCGGGCACAAGAGGGCCTCCTGTGGCAGAGATGTCCACCCTACTGTCTGAAAAATACTGGGAGCGGGGGGCTGTGCACTGCACGGGCTTCAGGCCGAGAACGGAGTATGTGGAAAATCTAGACACAAGCAGCCTCCGTTTCTGGGGTCCTGAAGGCAGGGAAGCGTGGTTGGAGTGCGCTGTGTGTGTGTGCCTGTGCTGGAGGAGGGGGGATCACAGGAAGCCAAGGCTGCAGAAATGCGTGGGTGGGGGGATACAGCCTTCAGAACCCTGGCAGGGTCTTGGTGTTTGGCTTCGGGCTCTAATTTGAGGGTTGAGGGCTATGGAGAGCCATGAGAGCCCTGGTTTGGGTGAGAGTGGGGAACGCTCTTCCCCCCCAGGGGACATTTGACAATGTCTGGAGACTTTTCCAGTTGTCACAACTTAGGTCGGATGCTTCTGGCGTCTGGTGGGTGAAGGCCGGGGTAATCCCAAACACGTTTCCGTGCAAGGACAGCTTCCACAGCAGAGAACCATCTGCTGGAAAGTGTCAGTAGTGCCCAAATGGAGAAGCTCTCCATCAGAGGCTTTCAAGCCGGGCCGTGGTGTGGTTGGATCTGGAGTAGAAAGGCTGCTCCGGCTCGGGTGTGGAGAAGGAGCCTCGGAAAGACGCCGGGAAGAAGGGAGAGCCTGTTGGGATGGGCTGGAGCTGGGGTCGCGCTGGGCTTCAGCCCCGACGGAGGGCTGTGTGGGCGTGCTGTCGGCCCGGGGTTCCCTCTGCGTCGGCCCGTTCAGGATCCTTCCCGTCACGAGCCAGGGGCAGCGAGCCTGAAGCCTTGATTAGTTACTGTGTAGTTTATTATTCCATAAATCTAGAAATAATGGAACCAAAACACACCGTCTGGAGACTAGAGTTAGGAAAGCTTGCTAGGGTAAGCGGCCTTGCGCTCGCGGCCCGGTCGGAACGTTGGAGAGGCTTCTCCTGCGGCATTTTGGGACCGCGTGTTTGCGCCGGAGCGTCGTGCCAGCTCGCTCCGCTGCGTCCCGCTTTCCGCGCCGCCCCGGCAGCTCTCTGCCCCACAGCCGCGCTGCTCAGGGCGTCGCCCGCTCTGCCCGTCTGCTCTGTTCCTAGAGACGCGGGTTGGTGCCTGGTGTGGCTGTGGCGGCTTCCTCCTTGATGAAAGTCTTCGTGCGTTCGGCGCCTTCCGAAATTCAGTCGGAGGCTGCAGGGCGGTGTCCGCGACGCCTGCTGCGGACGCACGTACTGTTCTGTGGCCCGTCCCGTGTCCCGGCCGGCGGCCGCGGCTCAGCAGAACACAGGACACGGAAGACACGTGTCACCTGCCGTCTCATGCCTCCTTATGCTCAGCGCTCATTTCTTCAGCTTGATACGGGAGCCAGGCTCCTCCTGAGTGCGCCTCCTAACGGCTTCTCGTTGATCTCCACAGAGTGAGAGGCTGCAAGCAGACGAACACGCTGCAGTGCGCGCGCCACGTTTACCAGACCGAAGGCATCCGTGGCTTCTACAGGGGATTAACGGCCTCGTACGCTGGTATTTCCGAAACGATCATCTGTTTTGCTATTTATGAAAGTTTGAAGAAGTATCTGAAAGAAGCTCCACTCGCCGCCTCCACAAATGGGACTGAGAAAAATTCCACAAGTTTCTTTGGACTTATGGCAGCTGCTGCGATTTCTAAGGGATGTGCTTCCTGCATCGCTTATCCACATGGTATGTTTTGCTTTTTCTTCCAGAACAGGAAAACAGCTGTGAGGGCCGTGTCATTGTCCTTACGTCTCGACCTCTGCCGCTCACGCAGACACACGCAGGCCCTGAGGTGACGGAGCGCGCGTCCGCAGGTGACGCGAGCGGCGGCCACTCGCCTCTGCTCAGCTCCAGCTACTTGGGGCCAAAAGTACTGTGCAGAGTGTGGGCCCCTTGTTGTAGAACTTTGGGTGTTTTCAGAGAAGCCAAAAGTCTGGATTTATTCAAAATTCCTCAATTTAAAAAAATAATATGGGAGCCAGCCCTCCCCCCCAAAAACTCTTGGCTTCCACTTCGAACGGAGAGCTGAGTGAGGCTACTCTTGCTAAGTCTATTTTAAGGAATCAGAGACCTAAAGTTCCACTGACCTACTTAAAAAAAGAATAGCTTGGTTTATTGTACCAAGAAAAACAGGTTTTGTTTTCAGAAGCCTGCTGCACTGTCAGCTGTGACGGATGTACGCGGTCCACTCCCGAGCAGGTGATTGAGCCCCTGTCACGTGCTGGGGCAGTAAACGGCCTCCCAGGGCTGAGGGCCGAGTTTGAGGGGCCCCCCGCGGGCTGGAGGCGGCCGCGTGTTGAGCCGTGACAGGTGTCAGGCCGCAGGGCGCCTGCGTCACGGAGGGCCCGGTGTGCAAAGGTTTGAAAATGCAGGAGGCAGCTTTTGAGCTGGAGAGAGCTGCGGAGGAGGGTTTTAGTAGGAGAAGTTGGCAAGTACATAAAAAAAGAATCTTTCTGATGATTTGCCATGCTTAATACAAATTACACCTTCAGTGAAATTACAGCATTCCCTTAATTGGGAATGGAAAACCACAAACAATCTTAAAATGAAGTCCCATTCAAAGTAAGTTTTTACAATCCCTTAAAATTTATTTTGTACTATTGTCTGTATATGTAATATCCCTAATTGACCATTTCCCAGAATTAAAAAATGTTCTGAAAGGATCGCAGCTTTTTATTGGGTCTAAGGGACTTCGGCTCTCCAAGTCGAGCTGCGGTGGCAAATACCCAGAGATGTACATTGACAGTTACAGAGCCGTGTGCTTTGAATGCTCTCATTGTATTGCTTGGTGATGCGGTTGGTTTGTAGCATAAAGTGTGTGTTTCTCTCTGCAGAAGTCATAAGGACACGGCTCCGGGAGGAAGGCACCAAGTACAAGTCTTTTGTCCAGACCGCTCGGCTGGTCTTCCGGGAAGAAGGTTACCTTGCCTTTTACAGAGGACTCTTTGCTCAGCTCATCCGGCAGATACCAAATACTGCCATTGTGTTGTCGACCTACGAGTTAATTGTGTACCTGTTAGAAGACCGTACCCAGTAACAGGCCAGAAAATTGTGCTCTAGAATAAAATTGAAAAACTCTAGAGAAATTTTTTTTCCATTGATGTTTAGAGTGTATGAGACTAAAATAAAACAGGAAAGGCCATAAAATATGTGGCCTGTATCACCCATTGGACATTTCCTTTTGGATTCATGTTTTCTGGAAGGTTTAAATTCATTAACTTTAATAGTTAATTATAACTTTTGTTTTTTTTAACTTGAGAGGATTCAGCATTAAGCAGCAGCTAAATTAAATCACACTACTTAATTTAAGTATAAATTTGGTTTGTGTCCTCTTTTATTCTCACTGTGCTATAAACTTCCTGTAAATACATCAGTGAAACATGACCCTAGAAATGCAGAGAAAACCCACAAAATCAAAATACAACTTGTTGTTTCATCTGACACTGCACTGCTGAACAGGTAAGATGTGTCACATTTTGGTGGCACTGGGTGGACCAGGAAAGACTTCTAGCCATTTTTCTTATCTGTACATTTCCAAGTCTCATGCAAGTTAAAAATTTAAGCCTTCAGGCTGCTGAGTTTAAAAAGTACAACTTTCTGATGCTAAATATTTTGAACTGTAAACATTTTTCTAAAGTTATCTTTTGTTCCAAGTTTGAACCAAAGACAGGAGTTTTAATGAAATGTTCACCAGTTGTCTTACTCCTGGACCTATTTCCAGAAATTAAGCCTGGTCAAGCCCAGGTACCTTGTAAGTGTCAGCTGTGAATGTGGAGTAGGGTGAATAATAGACCTTTCCTGTCAAGGTCTTTAACCCTGCTCTTGGGTCCCTGGCACTGGCAGAGAGGGTTGTGACGGGTTGACCGCCCACCTCCCAGTTCACTTTTGTTCTCACAGGAGGTGTGTTTAAATACCCTAGTTCAAAAACAAACAAACAAACCTAGGAATGACAAATGACCAGAATTTTAGCCACACCCCAGCACTACCCACTTTTAAAGGAAATTTAGTAAGCGACGGAAGGCAGGTAAGTGAGATGGCTTTCCCTTAGCTCTTCCACTGGAATTTGCTTAGTGTCCGTTGAGGTTAGTTTTCAGTCTGAACATCTAGAAAGATACTGGATTCTAGTAACTGATGCATTGTAGTGTCAGATTCAGAGGCACTGGTGGGGATGAGAGTAGGATATTTTCAAATTGTATTTAAAATGGAGTTTAATTTTGCTCACCTTTAGGCATGAAGGTTAGTTGGTGTGCTTGAGCTCACTGGCAGAATTTGCTTCAACTGTCCACAGCTGTGTAGAAGTCCAAATAAATCATTTTAGTCAAGCATCAGTGCTTGTAAACCACATGGCAGCCAAGAGATTGCTATTCCAGGAGCTCAGTTTAACTGTTTGATAGGATAACTGTTAGCAACATCTTCCTATTTTAGTATTTATATTAAAACCTGAATTTTCCCTCAAGATCTGAAGGTTTAAAAATTAGGTTGCTTAATATTCTCGAATTTGGAGTGAGAATTATTGGAAAATAATTTTCATTTCTGCATTCTTGAATTAATAAATTTGATGCTGACCTAGGATCGTTTCGCTCTCCGATTGCTTTTCTTGTACCAGGACATTGAAATGAGAAGGGGGAGCGCCAAAAGTAGGAAGAAAAGCAGGAAATTCTAAAGGGGCATCTCATATTTCAAATGGGAATTGTCACTGTTTGAGCTGTCCATGGCGAGGACCCATGATTTTCTTTTTATTATTATTATTATTAACATACAATGTATTACTTGTTTCAGGGGTACAGGTCTGTGTCAGTCTTACACAGTTCACAGCACTCACCATAGCACATACCCTCCCCAGTGTCCATCACCCAGCCACCCTGTTTCTCTTGTGCATAAGCTCAGTCATTGGGATTTCATTATTTTTAAGTCCCCGTATATATAAGACTTGGAAAAGCCCTCATTGCTTACCACTGGGTGCCAAGCTCTGTGTAAGATGTTCTGTATTTTCTCATGTCGGTTATTTCTGCCACAACCTCATGAGGCAGGTGTTACCATGATCCACATTTTACAAATAAGAGAGGCCAGAGGTTTAATGACTTGCTTGAGGTCTGAGAGGGATGGTAAGTTGTAAAGTGGCTGGTCATGGGTTTGCAGCGCTTGGGTAGATGAACATAAGTTAGAGGGGGCATCTGAGCCTGTGGAATGGTCTGACCGAAGCCAAGGTCCAGCAAACTGTTGCATTCACTCAAGGGTGATGAGCCCACAGGCACTACCACCAGTGAAGGTGCGATTGTACTGGTAACACCCAGGACACGGTGGTTGGGCCGCTCTTTGTCCGCCCTGTGAGTGGGACGTATCACAGTCTCTGAATCTTCCTTGGAAAGAAAATGGTACGTAAAGAACCATGCCCCACATTCTAAGGGAGGTTTCACTGCTATTTCATTTGTTGGAGAGCCCCTGCTTGGCCAAAGAAAGGCCTTGGCTCTGACCCATGTGGAAGAAATAGCAGCCCCTCTCGCCAGCGCCTGGGTGCAGTGCCCTGCTCGTTACCCTCTCTGCAGCTCCTAGGAAGGCCGGGGACTATGAATTGTTAACAGGAAACAACGGTAACATTTGCTGCCGAAGAACCCCACGCTGGCACCGTCCACCACAGGCAGAACTCCAATCCTGACCTCAGAAACACTGGAAAAGCGGGGACACCGAAACACGTGTCATGTACGGATACGAATATTTACAACCAGCTGGGTTTTTTGTTTTCTTCTTTTTAGTTATGAAAGTAATTTAGCTCAAGCCATGAATGAAACTGGCACAAAGTGAATCTTCCCTGAATCCACGCCCCTGCGGAACCGCGGCTCAGCGTTGACAGCCCTCGACTTGGGCAAGCACACACGTGCTAGCAGTGTCTTCATTCAAACTTCGTTATTCCCAAAATCAGTGTGCACGTTCCCTTTATTTGAGCCGTGTCCTCCCGCCAGGCCAGCACCTGTAGCCCCCGTCTTGCTTTCCAAAGTTCGGAGGTAGAGCTGTCCTGAGATGCATTCGACCTCGCCCCTCTGGACGGACGTTCATGTTTCCAGTAACTAATTTTTTGTTGAATGGAGTAGCTTAAAAGCGCTGCAACTTGCAGAAAAACAGCTGTTCGAGCACGAGCCGGGCTTGGCCAGCGCTGGGCAGAGCGGACTAGCACGAGACTACTCACCCCCAGCGTCCCGAGGCGCTAAGGCAGCCGGACTTCGCAGCCGGCGGCGGGCGCGGTGGAGCGCGGGGGACCCGGCGCCGCGCCGCCTCCCACCTCCCGCCGCGCGAGGGCGCGCGCGGCCCGGTGCCGCCGCTTCCGCCGGCGCCCCGCCCCCCGGGCTCTCCCCGAGCCCCGATTGGCTGCGCGGCGGGAGCGCGCCGAGTCAGGGGGCGGGCCCGCGCCGGCTACAAAGCGGCGAAGGTCACGGCGCGAGGAGGCGCGCGCCGCCGTCCCGCGTCCCGCGTCCCGCCTGCGGCCCTGGGCCCCCAGCCCCGTGGCTCGCCGCCCGCCGTCCGCCGTCCACCGCCCGCCGCCCGCGCGGGGAACCATGGAGGGAGTGAGCGCGCTGCTGGCCCGCTGCCCCACGGCGGGCCTGGCCGGCGGCCTGGGGGTCACGGCGTGCGCCGCGGCCGGCGTGCTGCTCTACCGGATCGCGCGGAGGTGAGTGCGCGCGGCCCACGCGGCCTCGGCCCGCCGCTCTCCGCCCGCCCCGGCCGCTCCGGGACCGCGCGGCGCCTCCCTGCCCGCGAGGCCGCGGCGTGGCGGTGGGGGCCCGGCCTATGCGCCCACGCGCCGGGACCCGCTCCGCACGCCCGCGTCCCGCTGGGGGCTGGGCTGGGAATATTCGTGCCGGGGACGCGGCCGGGGGGGTGGGTTCGGGGATCCCAGGAATGCGGGGCGGGCGAGGACGGCCAGCGCGTGGGGTACAAACTTCCTCCCCCGCGGAGACGCGCGCCAGCCGAGCCGCGGGATCTGCGGGGCCGCCCCACGCCCACCCCGGCCTCCACACCCTGCGGGAGAGTACCGCGGAGATGGGGACTGCGCTCTTGCCCGCCTTCAGCCCGGCTGGGCGGGCACACGCAGCGACGGACTGACACTAGCCGGCACTTTCTGGGCGGCGTCCGCCGGCTGGGGCGTTGTTCTGATTTCACAGGGGCCCAATCAGAGTCACGACCCCGGCAGCCCCTGGAGAAGGAAGCCCAGGGACAAAAGAGCTGAGTAAATTGTCATTAATTAGAAGAACCACCGCGTGGACTGAAGCCGCCTAGTCCTGGAGCCCGCATTGCTAACCCCTGGGCTACACTACGTCCAAGAGCAGGGAAGCCTAATATTCTTTTTTTTTTTTTTAAAGATTTTATTTCTTTATTTGACAGAGACCACAAGTAGGCAGAGAGGCAGACAGAGAGGGGCTGGGGGCGGGAAGCAGGCTCCTTGCGGACCAGAGGGCCTGATGCGGGGACTCGGACCCAGGACCCTGGGATCATGACCTGAGCTGAAGGCAGACGCTTAACTCACTGAGCCACCCAGGCTCGGAGGAACCCTAATATTCTTAAACCAGCCGGTCCTGCTGCCGCCGCCGCTGCTGCTGAGCTGGGTCAGTGGCTGTCCCAGGCCTGGCAGGGCTCAGAGATCATGCTGACCCCGGTGTTCTGAGGGCCCTCCGTGGTGAGGGAGAAAGGTGGAGTGGCCTCTAGTTCCGCAGGGCCTCAGGGGCAGCCCAGCTGTTTCCACATCTGATCCGGCCTCTCAGAGAACAGGGGGAAAAGACAGGGTCGTGAACACAGCCTGGGGACAGAGTGGGTGGGTTTGTCATTGCAGCAAAGGACCTGCAAAGCTCAGGTACCAGGTAGAAGAAGAAAAGGAACTGGGCTTGCGGTCACGTGGCCGCAAGTGGCAGAGCTGGGATTTGAACCTGGGCGGTCTGGTGGTTCTTCCTTAACCGCAACCATGTGCTGCTTCTCACCCAAGGGAGAAAGACAGGAGGGTGACTGAGTCACAGGTTTCCTGGAGGAGGAAGGGTAGGAGGGACATCAGCTGTGTCTGCAGGGTGAGCCAGATGGGCAGGCTGAGGAGGGGGTGGCTTCCCAGGGGAGGATAGCAGGGGATTGATGGGGCTCCGGTTCCAGGGGTCCCTGACACTGCAGACCTCCCACTGTTCTGATTCCTGCCCAATTTCTGGAAGCTGGAGGGGCTTCCAGGACCAGCTGGTTTAAGGTGGTCATTTTGTACATGAAGGAACCGAAGTGCAGGGCCATGTGGCAGTCTGCTCTGATTCCCAGGGCATGTGGACATCAGAGGGGAGCTCAGGGCCCGGCTTGTCTCCTGGACACCGCTGCCTCCCAGATGCCCTGGCGTGGGGGGTGGCACGCCAAGGATCAGAGCCTCAGTCAGGCTTCAGTTGTGTTGAGTGTGGCTGAAGAATTTGGGCTTGCTTCGCTCACTACTGCCTCACACTCCTGTGTCTTTAGCTGTGGCTTTTCTCGGGGGTCCTGTTCTCTCCTCCTGGGCTGCTGACTGCAACTTCCCCTCTGCCGGAGATAGGAATCTGGAGACTCAGGGCGGTGTGGGGTTCGCTGGTTCAAGGGTAGCCCGGAGGGTACCTGGAAGGCCTTTTCACTCCAGCAGCAAGACACCACAGAGTCATGGTGTGGCTGGGGACCTCTTTCCTGGTTGGCCTAAGAAGGACCAGACCTCTTCCAGGATGCTCTGAGATTGTCAGAAAGCACGGGCTTTTGTCTGGGCATCGTAAAGTGGCCACTGTCCCTCTCCAGAAGCAAGACAGCCCTGCAGAGACTGAGTCCTTCTCCCTCTCGCAGGAAGATCGCTGTGACAGCAAGGATCGTGGGCTTTCGCTCTGTGGGTTTTGAATGAGGAGAGTTGTTTCTGGAAAGCGACTTGGGAGGGTCGGGTGGTGGAAACTGGCTCAGGAGCCTGGGGAAGAGGCCGCTTCTCGGAAGTGCTGCAGCCCTCCCAGAGCCTCCGTAGTCCTGCCGGGATCGTTGGTAACTCGGTGCTAACAGCATGCGGTGGCTTGAGCACACCGCCTCTGGAAGCCCATTCTCCAGGTGAGGGAACTGGGGCCTGGAGAGCTTGGGCTCGTGCCCTCCTCTGGCCGCTGTTGAACAGCAGATCCACTCCAGCCCTTCGGGTCCTAACCAAGCCCCACACTGGGTCCTCGCTGAGCGCGTGCAGGAAGCCATCACTGTCTGCCCGGGCTGGGAGCATGAATTGCACTTTGCGGGGCCAGCTTGCCCGGCCTCAGGGCTCCTGATGGCTGCCTGCTCCTGCCCCTCGACTCCGGTCTCCAGACTCTGCTGCTCAGTATTGTGTCCAGGATCTTACCTTCTGCTAGCAGGGCCTCCCATGTCACCGCCCGTGGCACCCTGGGTGTTTACTGGCTTGTGTACTTTCTGGGGTTTAGAGACGGAGAACACCAGCCTCCCAGGTTGGCAGCAGAGCCTCATCCTGGCGTCCAGAGTCCCGGTCTTCCGCCCGCCTCCGGCCGCACTCTCCTGCCACCGCACACCAGCCCAGGGGCCAGCCCTCCCCCCTTGGCCCCGCCGCCCCGCCTGTCTGAATGCCATCTGCTCATTGTGCCCTGCTGACCAGCAGACCCATTCTTTAGGGTAACGGCAAATGCTCTGCTGGTTGGCTTCTCCTGTGACATCTGTCACCAGCTGCCCTGTGGACTTCTCTGTTCTCCTCCTAGTGTCCGGGTCAGAAGTGGAGAGCCTTGCTCGGCTCTGCCGACGAGCCTGGCATGTGCTCCGTGAACGCAGGAGGTGCTGGGGCAAAGGTGGGCGGTCCGCCATCCCCAGGCCACGTCTGTCCCCAGAGAGGTGGGTCTGGGGGCTTCCAGGCTTGGTGCCGGCAGGATGGCCTCGAGGCCGGGCGGAGGCCTGGAGGCACCGAGCTGCTTCTTGGTGTCTCTGGTGCAGCGGCCCCAGGGGCACCTGCTCGGACTCTCCTGGCTAGGGCAGCATGTGTTGCCCCCTCGGGGCAAAGAAGAGCAAGTGAGGAACTGCCTGGGGCTCGAGCGAGGCCCGCTCACCTGGGAGGCTGTCCCACGCTGTCTCTCGGGGCCCTGCCAGGGACTGCCCTCCTGGCTTCTAAGGGAACCGGCCTCCCTGTCCTGGAGACCGTCTTCCAGGGTTCACGCAGCCCGCCCGCAGTTGGGGTCAGAAGCAGTCTGCCTCTCAGGGGAGGCTGGGCACTTCTTGGGGCCCGGTGGAAACATGGACACAGGTCTTCCACAGACGCTAAGCCCGCTTGGATAGGGATGGAGCTCATCCTTGTGTCTCCTTGGTGTGACACGGTGCTGGGCTCCCGGCAGGTGTCGAGGATCTGGAGCTGCGTCCCTCAGAGCGGTGGGCCCCTCCCGGAACAGATGCCCCCGTCCCGTGTGTAGGAAATGTCAGGACAGGAGCTGTGTTTTCACTAGATGCCCATCAGAGCTGATGAGGTGGTACCATTGTTGAGGGCATGTGTTTTTTGTGTGTCTTTTGTGTGTATTTTTTGCCCCCGGTCTGTGGGTTCGGGGCTTGTGGAGGGCTCCGTCCGGAGAACGTAGCTGCTCCTTGTTTCTCCCAAGGGGCTACCCTGCTCCTGGCTGCTTCGGGCCTCCTCTGGCTCCAGCAGAGCCCAGGAGCTCCGCACGCTGCAGCAGAGGCTGGGTGAACCCCTCCAGGCCCCCCTGTCCGCGCACCTGCTGGGGCCCAGGCTTCCTCCCTCCAGCCGCCTTGCCAGGGCCCGTCTCATCCTTGCCTGTGGTACGGAGCCGTGCTGCCTTACTATCTCGGATGTCGCCCACTTCTCAGAGTGGTTTGTCCTAGAGCCTCCCTGGGGCGGAGGTTGTTGGCTTGGGGAGGAGAGGTTTGGAGGTTTCATGAGGGGACCTGGGGGGCATTTTCCTGAGCAGGAGCAGGAGGGGCGCTAAGATCTCAGAATAGACAGACCCTCACACTCCTTTGTCAGGCCTGGTCCAGGCGGAGGGGACTGCAGCCCTCCGGGGCCCAGCGGCACTGGCCGGGAGCTGATGCTCTTCCCCTGGCACCCTGCTGCTTGCTGGGCCAGCCATCGCTCCCAGGCCCCGGACCCTTTCAGGACTGGCTGCAGGGGAGCCGTTGGGGAGGATTAGGTGGCCTGTGGACCCCCACTGTCACCCCCACCCTGGGCAGGGATTACCAGGGGGTGACAGCCACAGGAGGCAGAGCCTGCCCCAGGGACCAGAGCTAATCCCCCGCCACTCCTTCCTGCCACCCGCCTCCAGGCCGGGCTCATTTCCTGCGCTGCGGAGCCTCGAGCCTCTCGGAGTGGAAATGATGGATTCCTGGGGCAGGAGGGGCTCCAGCGGCTCCCAGGGACGGAAGCTGCAGGTCCTGCTCACCCGCTTGGGGTCCCCGGGGCCGGCGCCTTTGCTTGGCTCCTGTCCCGATCACCCTTGATTCCGAGGCTGCCGGCTCCTCTGCTTGGTCTCCCCAGAGGCCAGGTGGGGCCTGGTGGGGGGTTGAGGAGGCCCCTGGTGAGAATTGGGGGCCCCGGGGGCAGGTGAGAGAGGTCTCTCGGCCTGCGTCATCACTCAAGGGGATGGGGCCCTTCACCGAGACGCCTGTGAACAGGCATGAATGAGCAGAGGGCAAGCCAGGTGGCAGCATCTTGGCGCGGCGGGTTTCCGCACCTCTCGCCCTGCCTGGCGCCGCCGTCCCCCACTCCGTGCGTGGAGCCCAGGGCAGCTGTCCGAGTGCCTTGCGCCAGCCTCCTGCCAAGCTCAGCACTTTCCTAAACGCCCTGGTTTGATTCCCTCAGCAGCCTCTGTTTGGGCAAGGATTATCATTATCCCTGTTGTCCCCTGATCAGTGGGGGTTCCAGGAGGTAGGTGACTTTTCCCAGAGGCCACACCACACAGCCAGGAGCACGGGGCCGCACCGCCTGGCCATTTCTAGGCCTTACTCTGGCCTCTTGCTGTTGACAGGACATGGTGGGCCCTTGTCCACTGAGAGAGCTTTGGCCTGAACAGGGGCAGAGAGTGTGCTGCTGTGGTTGCCGGGGGCAACGCAGGGTGCCCTCTGTACCTTGGGGCCCTTCCTTGCATACCGCTGCCTCCCCCAACACCTTCCCAGCCTGACCACCATCGATTAGGCACTTAGGCCGGCATTGTTCTGTACTTCCCACCCTTGATATGCTCATGTCCCCAGGTGACAGGTCATAAGGCTGCCTGCACCACTCTCAAAACCTGCCGGTGGTCGGGGGCGGGGGGGGGTGGTGGTGAGGGAGGGGCCAGGCCAGGAGGTGGCTGTGGTTCGAGTCCCCGGAGCTGGCCCTTCGCGCTGCAGAGCATGTTTGTGTGTCTTGTGCCATTGGGTCGTGGTAACACGTGGAGGCGCCGGCTCTGTGATGGCTCGCACTTGGCAGCTGCAGGCCAGGCTGGGTGAGGACAAGCTTCCTGGGGCTCACATCTAGAATGGCAAAGCCAGGGCCTCTGGCTCGAGGAAGCATGAGGTCGTGGCTGCCCTGTGGAGAGCACTTGGGTGTGGTGTGAGTGTCCACACAGCGGGGCCCAGGCAGCATCCCAGGGCTCAAGCAGCTGCCATCCATTGCCCACATGGTTTCTGGATTCCCTGGGACCGGAGGGGTTTGCTTCCCCCCCCCCCCGCCCCCAGCCAGTGAACTGGGTGAAGGCGCCCAGAGCACAGATCCCCCAGTGTCTGGGTTGGGATTATCCTGCAGACCCCACCTGTCACCACATGTGTGGCCAGCCAGGCCCCCTGTGGATGGCCTGCCCTGTCCCCTCCATCAGGGATGCTTGGCTCCAGTCTGAGCAGCTGTCTCTAATCCCCGCCCCTGTGTCTCCTTGGCCTCAGTCTCTTGGGGTTTTCATCTGTGGAGCACAGGACGCTCCTGCCATCTGGAAACTCCCAGAAGAGCACGGTTTCTACGGCCCAGGGGGAGGCCCAGGGTCTGCAGGCCTCAAGAGGGTGGTCCTAGAGCCTGGCCCCTGTTTCCCCCCTGCCTGAGCCCCAGGACGCAGAAGGGGGGGTGGCCCTGGGTTCCCACATAGACTAGCGGGAGCCAATGGGTCTCATGCATCTTCAGGTGTTCCCTAGGGAGGTGGGGGGGGAGGTCGCGGGAGCACAAGCAGGTGGACTTCGCCTGTTGGCCTTAGGGGAAGCTCCACCTGGCCTCCGCCTCCTTGCTGGTCCTCCTGGTGAACACTCAGCACGCAGCCAGCCCCTTGTCCAGACATTTCCTCCAGCCTGCTGCGTCCGCTCTGGGTCCGCCATCTTGCTTCCCATAGTGCAGGTGGCGGAGCTCTTCTGGCTGACATGACCCTGTCCTCGTCCACAGGATGAAGCCGACACACACCGTCGTCAACTGCTGGTTCTGCAACCAGGACACAGTCGTGCCCTATGGGAACCGCAACTGCTGGGACTGTCCGCACTGTGAGCAGTACAACGGCTTCCAGGAGGTGCGGGTGCCCCTCCACCCAGGAGGACGACGTGGGCCTGGGGAGCAGGGGTGGCAGCGTCATACCCCTACAGTGGGGGGTTGGGGTGCACACCCAGGTCTTTCTGGCTCCGGGCCCGTTCTGTGCCTTGCATCAGATCTGGAGTCGGCAGGCTTCCTGCAGAGGCCAGGTCGCACAGCTGTGTGGGCCATGCTCTGCAGCTACCGCCCGGCTCTGCCAGGCCACCAGACACCTGGGTCAGCGAGTGCAGGGTTGGGGGGGGGGGGGGCGCTGCTGCAGTGCAGGGAAACTCTGTGCACAAACCCAGGCAGCCAGCCCACAGGTTGCTGTCCAGCTCCCTGGAGCCGCAGGGTGCCACAGGGTTCCCAGGGCTGCAGGCTGTGGGGAGGGGGCAGGCTGCACTCTCGGGGCTCCACGTGTCAAAGCTTCTGCCATTGCCTGCAAAGAAAGGGGAGGCTTGAGGTCGCCCCCCCTTCCCTGGAGTGGCACCAGCTGGGGCTCCCCCACTGACTCCACCCATGCACCCCCGTCCCCCAGAACGGCGACTACAACAAGCCCATCCCCGCCCAGTACATGGAGCACCTGAACCACGTGGTGAGCGGCGCGCCCCGCCCCCGCGCGCCTGCACAGCCGCAGCAGTGGGTGAGCAGCCAGGTGCTGCTGTGCCGCAGGTGCAGCCACCACCAGACCACCAAGATCAAGCAGCTGGCTGCCTTCGCGCCACGGGACGAGGTAAGGGGGGCGGTGGTGCATGGTGGGGGGCCCTCCTCCTCCTCCTGCCCCACGCCAGCCCCACATCCCAGCTGTTCAGCCTCTTCCACCTCAGTTGGGGCACACTTCATGCCAGCAGGGCTCCAGGCCAGGACAGTCGTGGAAATCCCAGCGCCTGCCTGAGGGCTTTGTCCTGGGCAAGGGAGAGGTGGGGTCCTGGGGCTCCAGCGCAGGCCTTGTCAGACTGTTGGATCTGTGTCTCTGCGTCCGTCTGTCCACTGGCCGGCCCGGCAGGTTGCTGTGGGGTCGGTGGAAGGCGCTCCCAGCTTCTGGGAGAGGAAACTAGGCAGAGCCCAGCAGCCCATGTTAGGGATTTGCCTCGTCTGGGCCCACTGTGGGGCCCAGCAGGCCGGTTAGCTAGCACAGCCCAGTCTAGGGGTTCCCTGGCCGCTGGAGAGGAGCCCACCTGGGGCCCAGAGACCCTGGCTTACCCACGGTTCTGCCGGCAGGAAGGAGTGTAGCACAGAGCCGTGGCTGAGCAGGGGGACCTGCTTAAAGAAGGGAAGGCGGGTGCAGTTTGGCAGCCGGAGCCGCTGCTCTGGCATATTCGGTGCCAGTAAGAGACCAAACCAGTAACTCTCCGGGCCGCTGCAGGCCGGAGTGTTGGGCTCCCCCGGGGAAGGAGAGATGTGCTGCTGCCTCTTGAGCCTTGAGTCTTCTGGGCTGTGTCTGAAGCCCAAAGGACCCTTCAGCTCCCACGAAAGCCCTCGGTCCTCTAGTGTTTTCTGGATCCTTTGTCTTAAGGGCAAGGGCAGACCCTGCCTCTGGGCAGGTTCTGTCTACATCTAAGTAGCATCAGCCTAGAGCTGTTTCTCCTGGGACTCCCCTTCCTTCCCGGAGCCCAGGAAGGGGGGCTGAGGTAGGGACCACGTCCCAAGTTCCTGGCCTCCTGGTGCCCCCTGTGCGGTCACAGAACCTGGCTGGAGAGGCCCCTGTCACCCGTGGGCCCCAGCCACATGCCAGGTTCTGGGCTGGACCTGCCTCTCAGGGGCCGGCATCACCACTGCAGGCCTTCCGTCGGGTCGGGCAGGTTCCAGTGGGGATGGCTTGCTCGGGGTCGCCCCCGGGGGACGCTGAGCCTCTGTCTTGCATCCGTGCCACAGGGCAGGTACGACGAAGAGATCGAGGTGTACCGCCACCACCTGGAGCAGATGTACAAGCTGTGTCGGCCGTGCCAGGCGGCTGTCGAGTACTACATCAAGCACCAGAACCGCCAGCTGCGCGCCCTGCTGCTCAGCCACCAGTTCCGGCGCCGGGAGGCAGACCAGAGCCACACGCAGGTTGGCGTTAGATGCCCCCCACCACCACCACTACCCCCGCTGCAGCATTTGGGGAGTCACAACCTTGAGATGGGGCGGAAACCCCCGGTAGAGGGCTGAGCCCCCGTGAGCGGAGGGCAGCTCTTCAGAGCTAAGGTTCTTTTCCTGGAGGCAGGAGCCTTTCCAGGGGTCCCATCCCCACCCCTGTCCCTGTCTCTTCCTGTCTTCAGACCAAGCAGGGGTCCCAGGAAGAGTGGCTCCAATTGTGTTGGTTTGTGTTTGTGTGCTTGAGCAGGGTGTGGGGGGTGGGTGTCTGGGCTTCCCCGACACGGGCACAGTCCCCCACGGCGCCCTTCATGGTGGGTCTGCTGTCCCGCCCCGGGACCCCCAGTTACAACTGAAGGCCAAACTTCGGGAGTTTAAATAACTTGCAGGTGGGCACACACCAGGATTTGAACCCGGCCTTGTCTAGCTGAAGCTATTTTTAATTATTATCACTACTAGGTTGATGGAATGTTCTGGTTTGGAAACTCGGAGGTAATAGCAGGTGGCTTTAGAAGTAAAAGTCATCCACCCCAGGGACACGTGTGGGGGCTCAGTCATTAAGCATCTGTCTTCAGCTGAGGTCATGGTCCCAGGATCCTGGGATTAAGCCGTGCGTTGGGCTTCCTGCTCACTGGGGAGGCTGCTTCTCCCTCTGCCTGCCCCTCTTCCTGCTTGTGTTCTCTCTGACAAATAAATAAAATTTAAAAAAAAAAAAAAAAAAAAAGCAAAACAAAACCATCCCCCCCAGAGGCATTCCTGCCCACCCTCTCCATGCCCAGCTGGTGTGGTTTCAGGCTGCACCCAGGCCTCTGACCACAAGGCCACGGCCCGCATGCCCACTTCTACATGGCAGGAAGCCAGACGCACTGACCTTTGGCTTTGCTCCTCACCACCGTGTTCCTAGACCAAACAACATGGCTGCTGTGGTTTTTTAACTTCATTTTGGCCTGAGTTACCGCGGTGTTATAATTCCATTTAAGATCACATTAGGAACTTTCGATGAGAACTTGACAAAAGGAAAAACTTATTAGAAAAAACGGGTCACTGTAATATCAAAAGCGTTTCTCTAGAGGACATGGGAGAGCATAGCCGACCCAGCACGGTGACGTCCAGGGTGGGTGAAGGCCGGGAAAGGCCGGAGCCGCGGCAGTGGAGCCCGGCAGGAAACCGAGAAACAAAGCTGGGAGTGCGGCAGGACTGAAGACCCACTGAACACGCTGTCTCTGACCGTCAGGAAGCAGGTGGCAGTTTGGTTTGGTTTTGTTTTGTTCAAGTGGAGCTTGAGCTTAGGACCCCTAAGAGCTGAGATCAGGAGTCGGATGCTTAACTGGCTGAGCCACCCAGGCGCCCCTGGAACCAGGTGGATTCTTAAGCAAGTGCTCTGGGGCCCTGGCCAGACCCCCCATGCAGAGTGGGCCCCGGGGATGACCGTTGGTGGCACCGGCCGTCTCGCTAACCAGTCTCTCTCCCCCTCAGAGCTGCTCGTCTGCGGTGAAGGCCCCAGTCCAGGTCATCGTGCTCCGCGCCCTCGCCTTCCTGGCCTGTACCTTCCTGCTGACCCTCGCACTCTATGGCACCAGCAACCCCTTTGCCCCACAGGCCACCCTGCCCCCAGCCCTGCCACCTGGTGGCAACGGCTCAGCCGCACCCGACAATAGCAGCGCCCCCGGGCCAGAGGGTTGGCAGCAGCTGCTGGGCCTGCTGCCCGAGCACGCAGCGGAGAAGCTACGTGAGGCCTGGGCCTTCGGGCAGAGCCACCAGATGGGCGTCGTGGCCCTGGGCCTGCTCACCTGCCTGCTGGCCATGCTGCTGGCTGGCCGCCTCAGGTGTGTGCGGAGCCCGGCGGGGCAGGACTCGGGGGGAGGAGGACACCCGGAGTCGAGGCCAGGAGGCCCTGCTGGGCACGCAGCCGTGGGCAAAGCTCCGTGGCGTGGCTGGAACGAGACACAGTCCCTCTTCTCCGGCCGCTGGGAGTCGGTGGGGGCAGGGTGGGGGGCAGGTGTCGAGAGGAAACGCGTGTGGCCTGCTTGAGGGCGTTGGCGGCACTTGGAGCCGGCCTGCCCCTCCCTGCCGTGTGCTCCGGCCACCTGGTGCTGAAGCGGGGTGATGGGCCCAACTCCATCCCTGGTTGTCTGGGGACCGAGTGGGGCCCTGGCTCCCCGCACCCCGTGCACTTGGAGACTGTGGTGAACTGTGTCCGTGTCATCTTGGGGGCTCCGAGGGAGGGTCCGTAGCCTGGAATCCTCCCATTCAGAGTCGTGCAGCACGTGGGTGTTGGAAGTGGGAGTCCGAAGCCCCCGTTCTCCTCGTGGCCCCAGACTGTGCTGTGGGCAGGACCAGGGATGGACACGGGAGACTGGAAGTGGCCGGAGGGAGCGGGCTCTTCCCCTTCCCGTCCTGGGCCCTCACCGCCGCCCTCCTCTGTCGCAGGCTCCGGAGGATCGACGCCTTCTCTACCTGCCTGTGGGCCCTGCTGCTGGGGCTGCACCTGACCGAGCAGTACCTGCAGGCTGCCTCGCCCGGCTGGCTGGACACACTCAAGTTCAGCACCACGTCCCTGTGCTGCCTGGTGGGCTTCACGGCAGCCGTGGCCACAAGGAAGGCGACAGGCCCGCGGAGGTTCCGGCCCCGAAGGTCAGAGAAGCAGCAGTGACTGCGGGGGGAGGACGGACAGACGGACAGGCCCGGAGCAGGGCCCCTCTGACTTGCGTCTTACCTGCCTCACTCCTGCCCTTGCCCAACCTAGAGCCCCTGTCCTTTCCGGCACCATCAAGCTACCCTCCCAAGTGCCCTCTAGCTGCCCACCACTGCCGCTGTCTTTCTGGCCAAAGACACCCCCCCCACCGCCCCGAGACTGGATCCTGGGGGGCACCCACACACCCTGCCTCTGACCCAGGGCCTCTGGCTGGCAGCTCCAGGAGCCCCCGCCCTGGCCACACTCTTTCCTGCTTTTCACACCAGGGGTGAGGGGCAGGTCCCTGCTGTCTGCTGCTCCCTTCACTTTGCTCTATCCCTGAGCCCCTGGCTCGGGCTGGTGACGGTGGCTGGGGGCAGGGCCTTTGCCGCATGGCCTCCTTGGGCTGCTTGGCATGGATAGGTGCTGCTGAGCACGGGCCAGAGCAGAGCCCCCCACCTGGTCTCCACGTCACTTCCCTGGTCTATCCATTTGGTCGTGACTGTGGTCCAGCCAGCCCTCTCGGAGCCGGGGAACCAAGAGGACACAGGGCTGCGCCCCCAGGTATACGGTTCAGTTCCGGCTCCAAGACCTTCCTGAGACACATGGTCCCTTGGCCTCCTTCCCCAGGAACGGAGAACACTGTTCTTGGGTCCCGACTGGGCCTGACCTTGAGTGTGTGGGGCGAGGCTCTTGAGGGGGACGTAGAGAATCCTGCGGCTCCTGTGGTCAGTGACTGTCTTCTCAGAAGCCAGGCTGCTGGGGGCGTTTGCCCGGTTGGGGGGGCTCCGAGCAGTTTCTTTGCAGTCTTCTGCTTTTCGGGCACTGCTCCTTCTGAGATGCAGCTGGCTTTGCCCTTAAAGGCCAGGGCCCAATCCCAGTGGTGGAGCCCTGTGCACCGCCCTGCCCCCCCCGCCACTTGCTGCAGGGGCTGGGGTACAGGCCTCCCGAGCAGAGGCTGCCCCACCTGGCTGGCAGCAGAGGCCTGAGTCCTCTTGGCCTGCTCCCCTGCCCCCTGCCTGCGGTGTCCCACTTCCTCCACTGGCCCCTGTAGGATGCCTGGGGAAGGTTGTCATTCCCTGCGGATAGCACAGGGCAGGGGCCCAAGACTGGCACACAGGACACCGGGTCGTTTGTCACCTTGTCCCTCTCTGTCCTGTCACTAATCCTCCTGGCACCACACCTGGAGGCTGCTGAGGCTCCTGCTTCCCGATTCCCTGTGGGGCAGTTAGGAACACAGGGACAAACCACTGCTCCTGGGGAAGCACGCCTGCTAGTCACTGGCTGCTTCCAGCCAGGCCCTGGGCTCTTCCAAGCTTCAGTTTACCATCTGAGACGAGAGGTGGGCCTTTCTCCAGGGCCCCTGAGTGCTGATCTTGGTGTGGACACACTGTGGGCACGGAAATGCCACCCACATACAGAGGAGGTCGTTAGCCTAGGGTGCCATCTCTGAGCGCCATCCCAGCAGACGGGCGGGCCCAGGGCCGCCCCCATCCAGCACTCTGCACTCTGATGACTCCCTCCAGGGCCGGTGTGGTCCACCTCCCGTCACTGAGTATCAGTCCCCGTCCAGATAGGCGCCAGAGGGTGCCAGCCACTCCCCGTTACGTATTGGAGCTGGGGGAAGGCAAAGCAGAGGACATGCCCGTGAGGGTCACGCTCAGCAAGGGGCCACCTACTAACTGAGCCTGAGGGACAAGTGCCAGGCCCTTCATGGAGTCTGGGCCCTGCCATCATGGTCCTTATATGCTCACGGGGTCCTAAGAAGCCACCCCACCCCACACACATGCATGTGCAGCAGCCAGGGCACCGCCCAGCACCCGGAGTGGGAGGGGGTGGTCTGGAGCTGCCTCCTAGCTGTGGGGCCCGTTGAAGCCCCCGCCTGGCTGGGCTTGGCTTGTTCTCTGCAGAGAGGGAGGTGTAAGGTGACCGTCCAGGAAGGAGGAACTGGAAGTGAGCCCTTCAGGCCTGGCTTGGCTGTTGTCGGGGGAGCGGGGAATGGCCCACTGCCCATCCCTTCATTCCCAGTCAGCCTGCTGAGGAGGGAGAGGCAGCGGCAGGTGCCAGGCCAAGAGCCGTGGTCTGTTGGCTGTGTGTGCCCTCGTGTACGGAAGCGCCCGTCCTCAAGGAAGCTGACGGCGTGATGCTAATGACGGCTTTTCTTGGCGTTGAGTAGAAGCAGGACATCTGTGTGTATGTGTGTATTTAAGTTAAATTATTTATAATAGCCACAACCAGCTCCCGTGCTGGCCAGGAGCCCCCGCTGAGCAGATGTCTTTCCTGCCCTCTAGCGGGGAGGGAAAGTCAACCTCATGAGATGGGCGTCCTCGGAGTGCGGCGTCCTGGGATTTTTGGAGTTCTGCGTGACTTTTTTTAAAATTACCTGTCTGTCCTTTGAAGTTTGTTGCTTGGAGTGTATTCTACGCCTTCTGATGTTTGCTGGCAACAGCTGAGGGAGTGCAGGCAGCCCTGGGATCGGGGCTTATTAACTGGAAATGCGTCGCCCTACCTGGGACCTCTGTCCCCTCTGCTGGGGACCTGCGGTTGGGGTTACAGTCTCCAAGATGTACGGGTGGGGGCACTTGGCTGTCTTCTCGCTCCAAGTCTGGGGTCCCCACCACGGGTGGAGCAGCTGCCTCGACAACACCAGCCTGGGGAAGAGCCCATGTCCCTTCTGTCCGTGAGTGTTGCCACGTGTCTCGCCCTCTCTGGTTGTGTGGTGACCTGCGGAGGACTGGCCGGTGACTCTGTCTTTGCTGTAACCGTAACTCTGGCCGTAGATGTCGTGTGTTTCATGCTGTATTCTCAATAAATGCCTCCGGGGCTCCGCTCCCACCGGCAGGCGTCAGGCACCATGTCTTGTTTGTTCTTTCACGTTCCTTCAGAGGCTTCTGGGCCGGGGCAGGGGACTTCAGGGCACAGGCGTGCCCACGGGAGTCAGGTTTGGGTGCTGGCAATGCAGGCCCCAGCGGCTCAGGGCTCAGCTGTCATCGTGTCCTGCTGGGTCCTCTTTTCCCCTGTCTCAATAAACTGCTGCTTAAAATGTAGTCCTTTTTCTCCTTCCGTTCCCGTCTCGGACTGGGATTGGGTCGAAAGAGACCGGGTGGCCCCCTTAGTGTCAGATGGGACATGCTGCCCGCCCCGTCCCAGAACCCACTGTTGATGCAGTGGACGTGCAGACTTGGATTCGGGGCTCAGTGCCTCTCTGAGATGGGGTTTGAGGGTGCGGGCTGGTTTGTGGGGGCTGCTTGCCAAAGGAGGCGTCGATACCTTTGAGCTCGCTGGAGCCTGGCAGAGGTTTCCAGGGACCGTCTGCTGCGGAGCCATGAGAGGAGCACCCTTGGCACTTTATGAGGCTCTGCTAGGTGACTGATGTCACTACGTGTCACAGCAGGAGGGGTCAGAGCAGAGAACTGGCTCCTCAGTGCCAATGTTCTCAGAATCAGAGATTGGGAAGAGCTCCCGTGCCGGACGGCTGAGAGACTCAAATTCTAAGCCCCAGGTGTGAGCAGGATCTGGGGAAGCGGGTAAGAGCTGGAAGGACCCTGGAAGCTTCTCCTGGGCACAGCTGACCACCTCTGAACCCTGCAGCCTGATGTGGAGCCACTCCCCTCACTTGCCGGGAGGGGGAAAGTGGGGGTAGTGGGCTCTGTGGTGGGGGCGGGCACAGGAGGCCCGGCACCGAGTGCTGCTGCCCCCGCCCTGCCAGCCTGCCGGGTCCCGGAGGAGGCGCAGGCCCCCCGCAGGGGACAGAACTTCACACGCGATCAGAGCAAGCTGGCCAAAGGCCCCAGTGTTCCTTCCCTGCCCCTGCAGTGAGGCGGCCCCCTGCCTCTGGCTCTTCCCCCACAGTGGTGGCACTGTCCTGCCACGTGGTATTACTGTTCTGCGGGGACAACAAAATTTATCCGTGTAGAGCCAGAACTTTCCACAGGTGTCTGGGGGTGGGGGCGATGGGGGTCTAATGGGCTTGGGCGGAACAAGTCAGTGTGTGGCGTGCGGGCGCATCCTGCGGGGAACTGGCCAGACACTTCTGGCGACGGGCTTGATGATTTCCTGCCACAATTTCCGCATGTCCCCCAGACCCAGGGGCCCTGCCTTTGCTTCTGACGTCCAGGTAGCCTCCTGGTGTTTTGGAATGCACCAAAAGATCCCGTGATTCTCTTAGGGGGCAAGGGCGGACCCCACGCTTGCCGCATGGAACTTGTTGAAAGCAAGGGCTGGGAGTGAAAAACAGGGACATCAGCAGAGGGTGGCTCTGCTAGCGGTGCCCCGAGCGTTTGGTCACAAGGGGCGCAGGGTGGGTCCCTTAGCCAGCCCCCCGGCTCTGCTGCAGGGCCTGAGCCGGCCTGCCTATCCATCGGCACCTTGTCCATGGCCCCAATTGTCCCTTGGGACTGAGGTAAGGCTGGACCTCCCCCAGCTCCGTCCGAACGGCGGACTAATGTATTAACTGCCTCTGTCCCTCCCCTCCTTCTGTAATCGGTTGCCTTAATCAGAAGCATGGTTGACAATCTGGCTTGGGGCCACCGAGTCCTCTTGTGTGATTTGTCCCATTCTCGAGTTAAAGAGACACTGTCACCTTACGTCTTTTGGGCAGCCTTGCGATCGTTTACTGGTCTTTTCTAAGCTGGAGTTAGGCTTGCTTCCCCAAGAGCCACTTCCTGGGGGTCCCCAAGCCTGATTGCCTCCCTCTCCACTCTGCAAGCGGCTTTAGACGAGTGAACGAGACCAGAGAGCAGCAGTGGGATGCCCGGAGCCGGATCCTGGGGAGCAGGGGGCTCCCCGAGCTCAGCCGCCCCGTCAGGAGGCTCTGGGCATGGAGTGCCAAGTGGCCGGGGGGAGCCCAAGGCCTTTGGCCTTCACCGGGTGCCTGGCGCGGGCACGGGCATTTTCGCTTCAAGGCGAAGGGTTGGCGTGAGGTTGGCAAGGGCGACAGTGTCACTTTAATCCCGAGACCAGTAGTGGAACTAGTGTGCTGTGAAGCTGAGGGGGCTCAGAGGGGGCATGCCGGGAGGGCTGGGTCACGCTGGCGCCTCCAGCCACCCGCTCCTAATGGCGTGAATGCGGTCGGACTGCTTTTCCGCTTCAACTAACGCACGCCTCCCTGGGACCCCGACTCCGGCCCCACCTGGCACCAGGGGAGAGGGGCCGGGACCTGGGCGGAGGCCGCCTCCAGAGCCCCCCCGGGGCTGACCCTCCTCTTCTCTCCCGCGCCCGACGGGCTTTTGCAGGTGTGCCCCACGCGTCGCGGCCGGCCTCTGCCCCACGAGCCCCAGCCTGGCGGTGCCCTGCCCGGGCGCGGGCCCCTCGCCGTCTCTGTTCATCCCCACCCCGCCCGGCTTCCTGCCGCTCGCCAGCCCGCAGCTGTTCCGGTCTCCACGCCGGGCCTCGCCCTCCTCGCTGCCGGGCCGCCTCAGCCGGGCCCTCTCGCTGGGAACCATACCCTCCCTGACGCGGGCAGGTAAGGGGCGCGGCGCGGGGCGGGGGGGGGGGCTGCCGGAGCTCCTGCCGGCGGGGCGGGCGGAACGGGGCTCGGATCCTGGTGCCGCGTCTGCTCAGCAGCTGCCTTTCTACTCTGAGCCTCAGTTTCCCTCCAAGAAAACGAGGCTCGTTGCAGAACCTGCCTGTGGGTGTTAGGGTCAAACAAGGTGACACTTTCTAAGCACCTTCTCGAAGGGCAGCGGGCGCTTGGTAATGTCCACACGTTGGCCGTGGCCTTTCACCGCTGTTCTTACTGTCCTCAGGACTGCCACGTTTTGCCATTCTAGCTTGGGGGCTGGAACATTTGCCCGGGTTTATTGAGTGCTTGCAGCCTGCAGGCCCCGGCACGACCAGCACCTGGTCCCTGTCCCAGGACACGTTGTCTCATCCTTCACCTTTTGCAGCAGAATCTTCCTGGGAAGTCAGTGATAAACTAAATCTGGTGTTTTCTCCTCGGACCCTCGCGGGAGCACCTCTGTGAGGGTCCTCGGCGCTCTGGGAAGCCCCCTGGGCGGCCTGGGCTTGCCGCCTCCTCGGGCTGCATCCTGGGGGCTGGCTTCCTGGGTGGCAGGTTTGGAAGTGGGAAGCCACGAGCCAGGATCCCAGCCTCCAAGAATGTGGGCACTCTCTTGGTTAATCTGGGTTTGGTAATCTGCAACTGGTGTCTCGTTTAAGCCCCACAGCAGCTTTGCTGGGCTGGGGGCTCTGGCTCCAGTCGGGGTCCCCTCTGAGATTTGGTTCCCCGCCCCCCGCTGACCGTGACTTGCCCAGGGTCCCACTGCAGCTCAGAGCCTGGCTTTGTGCCCTGTTGTCTGGCTCCTGAGCTCAGGCATCCTCCTGGATAGAGGGTGCGTCACACCACAGGAGGGACAGGGCACACCGTGGGTAGGGTTCACGGCCTTTCGGGTAGGGCCGAAGGTGTGATTGTCCGAGTACAGATGCCTGGACTCCAGATGGTTCTGTGTAACCAGAAGTCAGCGGGCTTATTGGACGAGCCACCCTCCTCCGCTCATTCAGCAGAGCTCCTGATCCCCTGCTTGTGTCCCTGGGGGTGGTCCCCGGTCCCTGGAATTCCCTGAACGTGGGAACCTGGGAAGCCCAGCAGCTGGGCCCTTCCCCTAGAATGTTCTGTGGAGCTGTTCATCAGGCCTTCTGGGTACGGGTGAGGGTAGGGCTGGTGGAGGCCAAGGTGGGGACAGGGACACAAGCTCCCAGGCCTCTGTAGGACCAGTTCAGTTCGGGTCCTGCCAGGCCCTTCTGATGGCCGTCTTGGGGACAGAGGTGCAGACTGTGGGGGAAGGCTGCCTCTTGTTTTGCTCTTTAAAATATGAAATGAGCGGGGCACTTGGCTGGCGCAGTTAGTAGAGCATGGAACTCTTGATCTCAAACGCCTGAAGAGAAATGACCAGTTAATGTCCCGCAGGGTGAAAGGCAGGGACTTAATCTCCGAGGGGCCCCTTTCTGCTCCTCTTGTTCCCCATAGGGCAGACGCAAGGTTGAAAAACAGCCCCAAGCCCCCCTCCCTACCCCTGGAGAAAAGCCCACCAGCTGCCGGTCTGTTGGAGGCAACTTGGGGGTGCTCAGGCTTCCCCATCTCTAGCCAGGCTAGTGCTGGAACCTGTTCTATGGATGCTCTATGAGCTCACAAGACCCCCATGCGCCATGGGGGTCTTGCGAGCCCCTGATGTGGGCAGCTGAAGTGCCAGGAGTCGTCAGTTGGGAGCAGCCAAGTGGGTCGCCAGCTCCTGACCCTGGGAGGGCCTCGAACCAGAGGCCGTACCTCAGGCCTGAGGTGGGCGTGACGTCAGGGAAGCTCCTAGAGCAGGGTCCTCAGCAGACGGGGCTGCTGCTGTTATTATGGGATGGGAGTACGCGGAACGGCGATGACCAGCGGCTTCGCTCCTCCAAGGTAGTTAAAGGCCATTTTGCTTATATCCCAAGTTCATACTCGGATGCTTTTCCTTTTCCCCTGAGCAGAGACGTCCATCTGTTCTCTGTGACCCCTGAAGAGAACTTGGGGCGGGAGCGGGCAGACTGCTGAGGGCACCAGGAGCCTGGCACCTCCCAGCCCGGAGCAGCCCGTACTACTGGGACAAGACTCCGAGACTGTGCAGGACTCTCCGTGCTCACCGGCCCCAGGGGCGAGCCGGGGGGCTTCCATTTCAAGCGCCTGGGGAGCTGTGGGTGGCATCCCAGAGCCAGGGCAGGCCGTGGGGGCGGGATTTCCCACCCATCACGGAGGACCCACAGGCTCCCTGTTGCCCCGCGGGGCTGGAGGCAAGGACCGCAGGGCACCTCTGCAGGATGCAGGCCTGCCTCAGGCCGTCCGGTGATGGGCGGGATCCCACGGCCTCCCTGCGTGGGGCGGTGAGGTTGGGTTTTTGCAGCTCCTTGCCTCCGAGAACCAGGGTCCCGTTTCCTGTGTCTGTCTGGCTCTCGCTCTCGCTCGCCTCTACTCCTCCCTGCTTCCGGCCTTATGCCTGCGTCCCTACAGCTCGTGCCCAGCAAAGACACT
Organism: Mustela nigripes; assembly: GCF_022355385.1. Lineage (NCBI taxonomy): Eukaryota > Metazoa > Chordata > Mammalia > Carnivora > Mustelidae > Mustela > Mustela nigripes. The sequence continues at coordinate 6,499,531 of NC_081570.1, forward strand.
GCTCTCCTAGCATCCATAGAACAGGTTCCAGAAAGGCCATGTGGCCACGCTTACCCAGACACGGCTTGGTCTGGGCCTGTGTCCGTGGGCCTTGTAGGGGAAGGGGCAGGGGACCCTCGGGGCCCCGAGGGCGGTGGAGCAGCAGCCGCTGCGGACAGCACGTGGTGGCCGCTGGATCTTCCCACACTCAGCTCTCAGCCGAGCGCTGGGGACAGGATATGTGAGGTGGGGTCTCCGCCCTTGGGGGGTGCTTAACTGAGGAAAAGCAGCGTGTTCGGTGCTCCCTGCACTGTGCCTGCCGGCCCGGTGCAGCCCAGGCCGGCGGGCACAGGTTAGCAGGGGGCGGGGACCCCAGAAGGCTGAAGGAGTGGCTCTGGGGGAAGGGGGCCAGGGTGACTTTCCCCACGAACGGAGAGTGGGCGAAGCGGATCTCGGACAGTAGTTCATGGAGTCGCTTGAGAGCCCGTGTTTTTGTGAAAGCCTGACGTGAGTGACAAAGGTTAAATGTCAGCAGATCGGGGACTGGTGAGTGGAGGGGTGGGCAGCTGTCGTTTCCACGGGCCCGACACGTGTCACCCTTCCCTTTCCCTCCAGACTCGGGGTATCTGTTCAGCGGGAGCCGCCCCCCATCTCAGGTGTCTCGGTCTGGAGAGGTTCCTGTTCCAGGTAAGGACGGGGAAGCTGCTTTCGATGGGGGGGGGGCAGTGTGGGCGGGAGTTTCCGGACCTCCCGTGGATAGAACAGCAGCGTGGCAAGCGTGAGCTGTAGGGTCCGAAGGGGGCCCGTGTTCAAGTCTCAGCTCTGTGCCTCCAGCAAGTGCAGCCCTGGGCAAGTGACTCATATCCTGTGCCTCACTTTTCTCTTCTGTCAAATGGGCGCAACGGTTTCCAGGATTCGATAGAATGCTGTCGCCCTTATCGGTGATGACTCCTGGAGGCGCGCACTCAGGACCCCGCCAGGAGCAGGGCTGGGGCTCCCCGACCTTAGTTAAGTCAGGAGTGCCCTCGGGGCAGCAGGGATGTGGCGAAGGGTCTGTGATCCTCCGGTCGCCCTCAGCCCCCGGCAGGCTTCCCTCTGTCCCCTGTCCTGGTGCAGCCTTGCCTTTCTTCCCGGGTTACTAGAGGAGAAGCCCCAGGACCAAGGAACAGCAGCCACAGCAAGGGTACCTGTGACAGTGGGTAACGCTCACGCCTTGTCACCAGTCTTACCAGAGGTCGTCGTCTCTGTCCTCCTCCTGCCCTCCAGATTACTTCTCTCTGCTGTCGGGATGCTATCCCTCCTCCCCGCTCCCTTCCCCAGCGCCTTCCGTGGCTGGCTCCGTGGCCTCCAGCTCTGGCTCTCTGCGCCACCGCAGGCCCCTCATCAGCCCGGCCAGGCTCAACCTGCAGGGGCAGAAGCTGCTGCTGTTCCCATCACCCCCCGGGGAGGCCCCCAGCACGCCCAGCAGCTCCGATGAGCACTCACCCCGCAACGGCAGCCTCTTCCCCCTCGAGCCGCCCCAGGTCCCGCAGAGATCGCCGGCGCAGGACACGAAGCTCAACATGGGTACGACCCTCTGACTGCCCTCCTGGCCAGGCTGTGACAGGGCCGCTGGTCACATGCAGGTGTGGGACGACCCAGCAGGAGGTCACACACAGCCTGTCCTCAGGCAACTCTCCTGAGCTCCAGACACTCCCGGCTGGGCTTCTGGTGCCCTTGAACCGTATAGATATTGCCCTCTGTGGGCTGATTTTATTTTCTTCTTTTGCAATTGACCTTGAGGGGCCTTTGTTTTTTGGGATAGATCAAAAAGGCATCGTGCCTTGCTAGCCTGTGCCTGTCTGGTCGTAGATATTTTTGTTTTGCTCAGATGGTAGTGTTCTGAAAAGCATTTTGAAATTTTTTATATCAGGCCTTAACCTTTACAATGTAGAACTTTCCCCTGAATGTGTGGATTTGCTGTGCTTCTTACAGCGTCAGAAGATTTGGCCACAGTGGGCCTGGATACTGGCCAGACAGGTGGAAGGACAGGCTGACATCCCACGTCCCAGCCTTGGCCACCCCCCTGCCCCACCTCCTGAAGCCTCGCTGTGGCCATCATCTGCCAGAGCCTGCTGGGCACAGAGTTTGCTGCTCCTGGTCCAAAACCAGCTCCCCTCGTGGCAGCTATGCAGCCGGGTTATGAACGAGGACCTGGCCTCCCATTGCCCAGGGTTAGGGCAAGTGGGCAGGGCCACGTCCAAGGACGGTCCTGGGATTGGAGGTGGAGCCACCCCACGTCTGTCCCTGGGGGTGAGCTGTGAGCACCCGCTGAGACACCCCCTTTCTCTGCAGACATGAGGTCGGGGCCAGAAAGAGGCAGTGCCTGCAGCAGCCGGTCCATCAAGAAAGAGGACGACTCATCCCAGTCGTCCGCCTGTGTAGTGGACACCACCACCCAAGGGTGCACAGAGGGGGCCGCCACCTGGAGAGGTCTGTGCTCCGACCTGGGCAAGGAGGGCAGGGTGGCTCGGGGGGGCCGCGGGTCTGCAGCCCCCGCCTCTCCTGGTCTGTCAGGGACCCTGAGAGAGAAAACTTTCGAGGGCCCTCAAGGGCCAGAAGTCCGTGAGATAAGCCCCCCAGCACCTCCGAGTCAAGCCCCACGGGGCAGGCAGACAACACGCCCCAGCTCCGATCAAGGTCTGGATCCGCCCCTGGCCACAGGGAGCTCTCAGATCTGACGGAAGGAACACAGCACCAGTGAGAACATAGTGCCTCGGCTGTGCCAGCTGCGTCTCGAGCACCCCGGTGCCTCAGGGGGGCTCCTGTCGCCAGTGCAGACACAGAGTGCTCCGGCCCTCGCACAGGGTCCCCGGGAGGACACCGACCCGGAGTGCCTGGCCCGGCGCAGAGCTGCGGGGTTCCCGTCCAGCTGTCCTGCATGCGGGCTGCAGGGCGGGAAGTGAGATGAGCTCCTGGCTCTGTGAAGCCCTGGGCGCTCGGTGGGCATGCAGGAGTCAGCCCAGGGGCATCGGGGGGCCACGTGTGTGGGGAAGACGGACAGGTGTGCACAGGTGGTTCTGAGCTGACCAGAAATAGGTGCTGCCTCCCACATCTGGCTGGTCTGGGATGTGACTCAGCAGCCTCAAGATTCCAAGCACAGACTTGGGGAGGGAACCCCAGCCCGGAGTCTGGGTGGGGGACTTCTCACTCTGCTAGAGCCCCTGTTCCTGCCTGTGCAGTGGCGGTCGCCCCCCCAACCCCCTCCCCGGGGTGCAAGTGCAGGACCCTCTAGTGCCCGTCGGGTAGTGTGGGCTCAGGAAAGAAGGCGCCTCATTGACCAAGTGACCCCAGGGGCAGGGGTCTTCCTGGGCGGGGAGGCCCCTGGGGGGCTGGGTCGGTGGTGCCCTGCACCGCAACCCCACCACCTACCGGTCCCTCTTCTGACCGTGTCTCTTCCCTCTCTCTCCAAGGTCGCTTCGGGCCCTCCCTGGTCCGGGGCCTCCTGGCTGTGAGCTTGGCCGCCAACGTGCTCTTCACCTCGGCCTACCTGTACCAGGGCCTGCGCTGAGCTGCGGCCCGCAGCCTCCAGGTCCCTGAGGGGCTCAGGGGTGCCCCGGAGCGTGCTGCTCCCACCGCTGCCGGCCTCGGAGCCCTCCCTGGGGCGCTGCCTCTGTCGTCCTCTCCGGGGCCTGTGACCCCCCCCCCCCCCCCCGGGCCCGTCCTGTCCTCGGGATCCCCTCCTCACCTAACAGACCGCGGGGCTGAGCGGGGGCGGGGCTGAGCGGGGGCTGTGAGATCACTCTCCTTCCTGCCCGCCTCCTCAGCCGACGTCACTTGTGTTTGGTGCTGACCCTGATCCCGAAGCCAGGGATCCCCAAGGGGCTGCGGGACCCTGGGGTCCCCTCCCGCACTGCCCAGCCCGCCTGGCAGGAGGGCCACTACTACTGTAACTGCCCAGGAGCCGGCTGCCCCCCGACCCTGCGCTGCGGGCCAGGACCACCTCTCTGTACTGTACTCTGGTCCCACGCAGCCACCTCAGGTTCCCTGGGGGAGGAGCAAGGGACGGTCCCTGTGTCGCCCTCAGTCCTGCCTGGGGAAGAACAGAGCCCTTGGGCAGGCCCCCTTGAGGACGGGCCTCCCCTGCCCCCGTCTCGCCCTGTCGTATCAGTTCAAAGTCTGGCCTGGCCTCTGGCTCTCCTGGCTGGGGAGGTGGGGGCCTGGGGTCCCCAGCCCAGGGCCCCTCAAGTTCTAGTGTAAGCACTTCTCCCCGCCCCCCTGCCAGCCTCCCTGCTGCCCTCCTGTGCCCCCATTTTGTTACCTCCAGTGACCTGCCCAGGCCTGCACTTCTGGGGCCCTCCTCCGTGCATGGGGCCCCCACAGGGGCCTCGCTGGAGCCCTCCGCCTGCATTGCCGTGCAGGACAGGCCCGGGGCAGCCTGCAGGTCTCCCAGGAGACGGAACCCCACACCCTGCCCTGCCACCAGCCTGGCCCTTTTTGGCTCCCCAGGACCCTCCTTCCTTCCTCTCTTTCGTTGTGCGGCCACCGTGGGCTCCGTGTGACCTCGGTCTCCGGGCCACCTCGGCTGGCTTTCTCTCCCACCCCACTCCCCAGGCCCCACCACTGCCCTGCCTACTGCTCCCACGGATTTGCCCCCCACGACCCTCCGCCTCTGTGCCAGGGGTCCCTTCCTGCCCCTGAGCGGAGGAGGGAAGGCCCTTGGTCTGGCACAGGGACCCCCCCGCAGTGCTGTGAGGACTGAGTGTGCGTGTGCATGTGGCCCTCAGATTTCCCCCACCCCGTCCCCACTGCCCTGGGCCTCAGACACGGGCAGGCAAGCAAGCGTGGACCGCGTGTGTGTCTTGCACGTGCCTGTGCCCCTCGGAAAGGGCCTGGCGGCCTCGGTGAATTCTGAGACTTGCCCGTGGGGGAGATGGAGGGGAACATTCTCGAGGACAGGAGGAAGGGTCTTTATCATTCAGGGATAAAGTTTAATTTTATTTTTCTACACATTTTTGCCAGGTAAGGCATTCTGCTGCTCAGCGGGATGCCCCCAGTTCTCCCTGCCAGGGAGGTTTCGTTTTTTTAAGCCTTGGGTGCTTTTTTAGTAATTTTTTTTACCATGTGGGGAAGGAGTTGCTCTGACCTCCCCCTCTCTCCTCTTCCCCCCGCTCCTGTCCTGAGAGCTGTTTCCTGCCCTGCCTCCCCGCCAGCACACGGGGCGTGGGGGGCCGGGGGCCGCACCGGGACCCCGACTCCGACTGCCAGGGCTGATCCCAACACACAGGTGGTGCTGTTTGGCCCCTGTTTGTGGAGCGGGCGCGTGTGTCAAGTTTTTTAATTTTATTTTTGCCTAACAAAGCCAAACTCCACTCCCGAGTACCCTTCCTCTGGCTCTGAGGAAGCCCCCAACACAGAGCGCCCGCCCCCTCCTCTGGGCCCCTCCTGCCCGAGACCCGAGGTCCCAGCACCCCGCGGGGCAGGGAAGAGTCAGGGTGGGGAAGGGGGCTTGCTTACGTTTCTTTCAGGCAAAAAACACAACCTTATTTTTCTTTATAAAAGCAAAAAAGGAAACCAAAAAAGATACCAACCTTTGAACTATATACCTCAGTCCTGGTCTTCTGCTCACTCGGGAGGCTTGGGCCTGGCGGGGAGGGGTCCCGGCTGCCGGCCGAAGGGATTTCACCCATTTCTTCAACACAGCGTTGAGAATGGGGTCTTGGGGCTTATGGTGGCGGTGGCAAGTACAGCGTGACCCGTCCCCTGGAGGTGAAGGGATTGGAACCAGGAGATCGGCAGCCTGAGGAGGGCCTGGGCGGGCGGGGCAGACAGGAGCTGGCTGAGCCCAGAACCAAGGAGGGTGTCCCTCGTGACAGCGTGAGCCAGGGCTCAGGCAGAAAGCCTGTCCCAACCAGCAGTCCCCAACCTGACCCCAGAGCTGCAGGGGTGACAAACCTTGTTTTCTCCTGAGCCGCCTCCCAGTGGCCCGCTGACCCTTCTGGCAGCGAGGCTCGGCGCTGATACCCCCCACCCCTGGGTGCACAGTCGGACACTGCCCAGCCTAGGCAAGGAGTCCCGGCTTCAGGGTGTATCTGGAAAAAGCACTCAAAGGTGCCCCTCTGGCCCCTCGCTGAGCCAGAACCCCAGGGGCAGGGAGCCAGGCGTGCCCCTGATCAGTGTCCCCCAGACAAGCTTTGTGCTTGGGCTGCCTGGTGACTGCGGGGTCTGCATTTCTGTGGGTTCAGTTGAACTCTGAAGGTGCAGGCCCAGTGGGGGCATTAAAGCCCATCACAGTGCAGAGGGGCGGCCCGGCAAATGGGAGCAGCCAAAGGGAGGGCGGAGGGGGGATGTGCATGGCTCCCGGGGGTGCTCGGCAGGGGGCTGGGCTGGGCCAGGGACCTAGCAGATCTGGCCCTTCTGAGAGGTGATCAGAAGCAAGACCCTCCTGTTAGGACACAAAGTGATTTGTACGGTAGCATCTCTGAGGACAGTCCACTACCGGGAGTGGAGGAACCTGGGGAAGGCTCCGGGACCGCCAGCTTGGCTGCAGGGACTGACGTGGGATTGGACGCACTTGCTGGCTTCAAGTTCTGCGCGGCTCCCATTCACCAGGTGGCAGAGCTCCAGGATTTCCGCAGCACGTTCTTGACTTTATCCATCACAGATCTGCACAGCAGTTGTAACAGTGCCCCTAGCACGTGCAGGGCCCGTGTGCGTGGCTGTGTCGGGCACTGCGGCTCCAGTGGTGAGCGGAGTCCCACCTAGAGCAGGAGGCCGGCCGAGGTCCGCGTCCAGTCCACGCACGGGCAGCAGAGGGCTGCGAGGTCACAGGACACCGCGTCTCCAGTGCCAACAGTCAGGAGGCTGGAGAGGGAAGTTCAAGGATCACTGCGTGATGGGGGTGTCCAGTGCTTCTGGAAAGGCCCCCCGGGGCCAGCTTTCAAAGAATTGAGAGCACGGCAAGAGACGGCGGAGGGAGGAGAGCAGGAGGTCCCCCGCGACGGGCGCATTGGGATTTCCAGTTTCATCCCAAGAACAAAGGAACCATGCCGAATTCAAGCGAGGGAGAGATGGGAGCAAATGTGCATTTTTAACAGGTCGCTCGGGCACAAGAATGAAGGGAGGGGCCGGCAGGGGCAGCCGCCTGGTCGGGGAGAGCCGGTGCAGTGAGAACAGGGGGCGGGAGGACCCTGGCCATTCCCGGGACGACCCACAGGACTCGGCCATGGGAGGTGGGGGCGGGGCGGTGTCCAGGCGGGCCTCGGGGCTTGCAGCACACGCAGGTGGCTGGGTGGAAGGGCCCCTCCTAACTAGGGAAACGAGGAGGGGGCCGGCAGAGCACGGGTCCTGTGAAACTCAGCTGTGCGCGTTTGTGTAGGATGCTTTGGAGCCCGCGGGTGGCCCCGCGCCCCTGGGCGCCCTGCCCGGAGCCCTCCTCCCCTCACTGCAGCCGCGGGCACCACTCAAAGGCCTCCTGCTTTGAGAGGTTTTCTCTGTCTGGACCCCCCGTGACTCTGTCCCTCAGCGTCCTGGTGCTTCCCTTGTCCCCGTGGTGACTGCCTCCCCTTTGGAAGGTGACCTACCTGGGCAGATGGCTCATAGCGGAGGCTCACGAAATACTGTGGAATGAGTGAACAAGATGTCCACGAGGCGACCAGCGTGCAGGTGTTTCCGGGTCTCAGCTCCAAGGAGAGGTGACGGGAGAGACACATGGGGACCCCCCGAAGCCAGGCGAGAGAGCCAGGTGCTAGCTCAGGGGACTGGAGCAGATGGGGGTGAGCTGGGGATGGAGACCAGGTACCCCAGAGAGGCTTGAGGTCATGCATATTCCATCTCCAAGGGGGCTTCTTCCTGTGCCCCTAGGCTTTACCACGCCAGGGGACAAGGGGACACAGGATTAAAAGAACAGTCACAAATCATGAGCTACTGTCAGAACATCAGGTAGGACAGCAAAGGCCAGGAGGCAGCCAAAGCCCCTCCCCACCCCAGGAATCCATGACCCTAGAAGTGGGGGGAGGGGTGTTTGAGGTGGGGGCAGGGGTGGGGGCCATGAGGGTCAGTGGGGGTGTCTCAGGATGGAAACCCAGCTCCAGTATCCTACTGGAGGTCACCGGGGAACCAGCCTGCCTTCCTGGATCTGTTCAGGAGAAGGTGCCTGTCACCTACATTCGGAGCTGAGGCACTTGTGCTGGCTGGGGGTTGGAGAACAGGGAGTCTCGGGAGGAGAAAGGGGGGACAGCCATATGCGAATGTCCTGACCAGTCTGGCCACCGACCTGCTGTGACCCGAACAAAGAGAAGGACGTCAGGCTGGATCTGCTGGCCAGCCGGGAGGCCCTCACAGAGAGGAGTTCAGCGGCAAAGGGATGGTCTCCCAGGGGACCAAGGTCACCACCTTGGCTGCCACCACCAGAATGGACCTCTGACCTCAGCGGAAGCACACAGACTGCGGCGGCTGTGGGTGGAGCCGCTCGGCTGGGCCGCGCACAGAACCAGGGGCGAACCCGCCGCTGACCCTTGAGGTATCTGTCCTGCTCCCTAAAGGTGAGTAAGGAGCCAATGTTAACGATGCTGAGGAGCTGCTCAAGGCCAGGTTTCCCACTTGGTGCAGGCTGTGGGGTTTGGGGAGAGCCTCCAGAGACTGAGTTGTCGCTGCCCAGAAAAAGCACATATGATATCAAAGAAAGAGTTCCCAAGGGCTAGAAGAGGCGACACCTCTATTAGATGCCTTTGGGTTGACAGAGAGCAATGCTGGGTGTGACTCCCAGGGGTTTCTCTGCTTTGCTCAGGGTTAGGGGTGCAGGGGGAAATTCACTGGGGTCTTTTTGAAAGAATTTTCAGATGGTGAATTTTTTTTTAACTTAAAAGTTGTTCAGGTTTTAGAGAACCAAAAAAGATCTGAGTCCAAGATCTATATGCAGAGACGTACTTTCCGTGTTTGTTGTTTTCTCTACTTAACTAATCAAATAGTTGCTTAACTTGAGTCCTGTGTGGGAATCAATAAATTAATGCCTATGACATCTCAGCCAGAATCAGGCCGCACAGGTGACAGGGGTCGCACACAGGTTTCTGGGGCCCCTCAGGGCCTTTTGCAGTAGTAATTTCTGTAAATGAATTTAACTCTTCTTTTCAATATTAGTGGAAATTTCCAGATTAATGCATCCAAATGCTACACATTAGCACAAATCCACGTGGCAGGGCTCCATGTTGCAGACCCCCACGCCCAGGACCCGCTGGGTGTTCTTTCCCAGCGAGGAGCTGCAGGGTCTCGCTGAGCCCAGGGAGAACAAGAAGGCCACAGCTGAAACCCCCCGCGCGCGGTTTTCAGTTTTCCGACGAAGATTGCTACAGAGCAGCTGTCACTGGTCAGGGCATTTTACGACCCTGAGTCCTCCCTACAGCTGCTGAGACGTTTGCTGAGCTAGGATTTTTGTCTAAAAATTTCATTTTTTTTTTGCCTAGACGCTGATAATTTATCATGAACTTGCAGCTTCTAAACTCACTGTGGCCAGGCTTCCAGGCTTCTCTGACTTCATAAGTAGGAAGGGGGGGGTTGGATTTAATACTTCATTTTTATTTGACCTCTTAACTCAAACCTGCCAAACTACCAACTGCACTCCCTGATGACTTGTCAGAAGGGCGGATACAAATGTCCCCAAGGGACCCCTGGCACAATGGAACGATCTAGAAAAAGACCAAATTAGTAGGTCGCATCTTCTGCCTTTATACTGAGTAAACAGCAGGCTTACGTTGGTTTTATATATTTACTTATTGACAGAAAATGCAAGTGGGTTTGGGGCAGAGGGAAAGAGAATCTCAAGCAGGCTCCAAGTTCAGTGTGGAGCCCAGTGAGGGGCTTGATCTTACAACCCTGAGATCATGGCCTGAGCTGAAATCAAGAGTCAGATGCCCAACCTACTGAGCCACCCAGGCACCCCAAGTTGCTTTTTAAAATTTATTTATTTTTTATTTATTTATTTGACAGAGAGAGATCACAAGTAGGCAGAGAGAGAGAGAGGAGGAAGCAGGCTCCCCGCCAAGCAGAGAGCCCGATGCAGGACTCAATCCCAGGACCCTGAGATCATGACCTGAGCTGAAGGCAGCGCTCCAACCCACTGAGCCACCCAGGCGCCCAGCTTTTAAACATATTTTGTTAAACTGGTGTTTCCCCCCACCCCAAATCACTAGGATACATGCAAATGGTATGCGGTTCCTAAATATTATCCACGTAAACACGGAACCTTGTTATGGAATTTCTCTAATAGTGTTACAGGTTGATTCATTTCGACAGCACGACGGCAACAATATGAGATTCGAGCAATCGGCGAAAGCAGATGTGGGGTGCACGGAAACTCTGTTCTAGCTTCTCCGTAAATCTCAAGCTATTCTAAACCAAAAAGGTTATTTTTTTTAAATGACAGAATGTGGGGAACTGGTCATTTTGTAATATCATTGCCGAATGGGACAGTCACTTGAATATTTTTCTCAGGCACTTCCCCCGACAGATGTCTTCCCTCTTCCACTTGGTTCCTAACTGATCGCCACTGGGTACGCATCACCACTGCCTAATTCCCGAACATTTTCATCACCCCAAAAGGAAACCCCGTGCCCACTAGCAGTCACCATGTAGTCGTTAGAGAAATGGAAATCAAAAGTACGTGAGACCTCACCTTCCACCCCCTGGGGACAGCCAGAAACAACTGACGCAGACAGCGGAAGTGTGGGCGAGGGTTTGGAGGGACCTCGTGATATGCTATGCACCGAGTCACCAAGTGACCCAGCACCCCCATTCCTGGCACAGACCCCACCCATGAAATTCATAGCAGCTTTATCACAATGTCAAAAACTGAGAGCAGCTTAAATGTCCATCACTGGGTGGATGGAGATACCCGCGGAACAGAACACTGCCTAGAAACGAGGGCCAGGCGGCTCCCGCAGCCACAGCATGGGCAAGTCTCCAAGCCACTATGTTAAGCCAAAGAAGCTAGACACAAAGGAGCACGATGGCACCATTTTTGTAAAATTCTGGAAAACGTAAACGAATTTATAGTAATTAACAAACAACAACAACAACATAAACCCCCACCCAGAGCTGTGGCCTGAACTCAGCTCCCCACCCCCAGCCAATCCCTGAGAGGGGACGACCCTCTCCCTGTCACTTGCCGCTCCTGGCCCACATCTGAGGGCGCTGCTGTCTTCACTTGCAGCCTCCTGCAACTCAGACCTGGGCCATGCCCCCCTCACCCGCCACCACCACCCCACATCCCCCCAACTCCCAGTGGGCCCTGAGGCGGGACAGCCCCTCTCTCCCAGAGCTGGCTCCTCCTGGGAGGGTGACGTCGGGGCTGACCGCCCACCCCCTCCCACTTCCCATCCTCAGCTGAAGTTTGATGAACTGAAATTGGGCCTCTGTGCCAACTGTGTTTGCTTTGTTCTCAATGAATGAATATTGGGTTTTGTAACTAGAAATAGATCTATAACAGACCGGTAGTTACCTGGGATTGGGGCAGAGGAAGGATAGATTCAGAGGGACTCAAGGAATCCGGAGGAGTGATGGGAACAGTCCCCATCCTGACAGACAGTGTTTTAAGGGTGAATACGTTTGTTAAAACTCAGCCAAGGGGCCCCTGGGAGGCTCAGTGGGTTAAGCCGCTGCCTTCGGCTCAGGTCATGATCTCAGGCTCTTGGGATCGAGCCCCACGTGGGGCTCTCTGCTCAGCGGGGAGCCTGCTTCCTCCTCTCTCTGCCTGCCTCTCTACCTACCTGTGATCTCTGTCTGTCAAATAAATAAATAAAATCTTCAAAAAAAAACAAAAACAAAACTCAGCCAACAGGACACTCCAGATGGATGCAATTTGCACTACATGAATTATAGCCCTAAAGGTTTATTATTTTTTTTTAAAAGAAGAGGTTTTTTAAAACTATCATTGTCGGGGCGCCTGGGTGGCTCAGTGGGTTAAAGCCTCTGCCTTCGGCTCAGGTCATGATCCCAGGGTCCTGGGATCGAGCCCCAAATCGGGCTCTCTGCTCAGCAGGGAGCCTGCTTCCCTTCCTCTCTCTGCCTGCCTCTCTGCCTACCTGTGATCTCTGTCTGTCAAATAAATAAGTAAAATATTAAAAAAAAAAAAACCTATCATTGTCTCAGATGCGTGGCCCCCAACTTAATTAAAGGGACGTGGTGGCAGGCAGAATAATGCACGGCCCCCGAAGATGTCTGCACCCTAATTCCTGGAGCCGCTGGACTCGTAGAGGTCGGAGGTGCTGCGCTGCTGGCCATGAAGATGCAGAAGGGTCACAAGCCAAGGCGCGTGGGCCTGTCTGAGCAGCTGGCAAGGGCCAGGAATGGATTCTCCCGTGTCCTCCAGAAGGAATGCAGCCCCAACTCCTGGACTGAGCTGAGCCCTGTGAGAGCCCTGTGACACATCTGACCTGAGGGACTGTCACATGGGGCACGTGTGTGGTTTCAAGCCATGCACTTGTGGCTCCTTGTTACTGCGGCTGCTGGGGTCTAACCCGGACCTTCCCCGTGTCCGTATGGACGCAGCTGTCCCTGCACTTGAGCTGGTTTTCTCTCTCACCGGCTGTGGAGGTGAGGCCCAGAGCTCCTGTGACCTTGTCAGGCCACCGGCACTGGCCCCCCAGCCCAGAGCCAGCCCCCTGCTGAGGGCTCCTCCCTCCCCCACCCCCCACTCCCGGCACCTGCCTGACTGCGCACACCTGCTCCGTCCACGCTCTTATCCTCCGCCTGCACGTTCCTGGTGCAACGTTCCCCTGGCGCTGCCCTCTCCTTCTCCTGAGGACTGGACATTGCCACTGGCTGGGACTCAGCTCGGACCGCAAACCCTCCCCCCCCCCCCCCACGTGGAAACACCCTCTCCCCAGAAAGGCAGCTTGGTCATGAGAAACCGATGAAATAAAGACGGCATCTCTCCAGCAGGTGAAGCATCCGACGGCTGCTGGCCGCAAGGAGAGAGAGCTCTGCACGTGCCGACCTGGACGGACGTCGCCCCACCACCCACGGTCTGCCTCTGGAGAAATCAGGTAGAGGTAGGTCAGCGAGACAAACCCCAGAGCAAACCTCCGCTGTCCGCCCTTCACACCGCGGCCCTGGACGACCTGCTCTTCCTCTTGTGCCTCCGTTCCTTCAGCTGTGTAAGGGGGACAAGGACGTTTGGTCCCTAACCTGGGATCCCTACCTCAGAGCACTGAAAAGGAGACAGGCCGGCCACGTGCCTGGTTCACAGCAATGTGTGTCATTCTTCATCAATAAAAAAGCAGATGCCGCTTGCAGAATGGCATGTGAGGAGGCGGGCTTTTTTTTTTTTTTTTTTAAACATTTTATTTATCTATTGGACAGACAGAGATCACAAGTAGGCAGAGAGGCAGGCAGAGAGGGAGAGAGGAGGAAGCAGGCTCCCCGCTGAGCAGAGAGCCCGATGTGGGGCTCGATCCCAGGACCCTGAGACCATGACCCAAGCCGAAGGCAGAGGCTTTAGCCCACTGAGCCACCCAGGCGCCCTGAGGCTGGCTTTTTGTACACAGTTAAAGACCTGAACATATTTGGGGAATGCACTGAAGAAGCAAACCAGGAAGCAGAGCTAGCCTTAGCGGCGTGAGATCCGTGCCGCGACACAGCCCCCCACACTCAGAAGGGCCCCACTACTGGTCTGCTGTGCCATCTTGAAAATCTTCATTATTTTTGAACCTGGGGCCCACCTTTCGTTTTGCACGATTACCTAGCCGGTGCCGGCAGGGACTCCCACCGGCCAGCTGCGGTGGCCATCCTCGGGAATCAGGACGGAGGCACGTGAGAGCCACAAGGATCTCCGGTACCGTTCCGGGCAGTCTCCGTGTGTACAAGCACTCCAGCTTCGGTGATTGCTGTGTGCACAGCCAGAACGTGGGAGGAGGAGTTCGGGGACAATCCAGCCGCCCCGTGGAAAGAAGGCGGGCTCGGAAAGGACAGAGCTGGGTAGGATCCCACCTCTACGACTGAGCTACGGGTCCGCTCGCCTGGGAAAAATTAATCGTTCTGCCAAGACTCCGTTTCCTCCTGGAAAAAGGCAGAAACAAAAACAAAAAATTTAGGAATCGCTTCCTGCCTCTCAGAAGCTGTTGTGAGCTGGGAAGAGTCCCTAGTGTACAGGAGCCTTGTCCGTTTCACGGGCAACAAACCAGCGCTTGTTACTTCGGGAGCGTGACTGGGGAGGGGAGGGGAAGAGCACAGGAGGACGGGCAGGTGAGAGCCAAGACCCTGGGGTCGGAAGCCTCGCTGAAATGTGCCAGGTGAGAAAGTGGGAGAATCCAGCTCAGACCAGCATCAGCCAGAGAGGCCCTGGGCAGGGGGAGGTGAGGAACCAGCCTGGTTGTGCCAGGATCTTGGAAGCCCTCCAGGCAGCACTTGGCTAGACCGTTTGTCCCTGTGCCTCTCCTCCAGCTTACCCAGCTCACTCCGCTCGGCCCCAACGCCAAAGATGGGGAGCCTGGGACGCGGGCCCCTGTCGCTAGGGGACAGGTAACTGGGCTAGGTGTTCGGAACGAGCAGCTGTTCCATGGGTGAGGACAGGTGGGCAGGGGCAGCAGCCGAAGATGGAGGGGCAGGTGCAGACCCACTGGGACCAAAGCCCAACATCGGGAGACAAGCAGGCACGAGTTTGGGTCTCACTTTGGGTCCCACTGTCTGGATGGTCATCAGATCCCGAGGGGCCTTCTGCAGCCCCACAGCCCTGCAACTCCACTCCTGGGGGTGTGCCTGGGGCTCCTGGGGAGACTTTCCAACACCCTCACTTCCCCCCCCCCCCTTTTCTCAGCATCTCCTCCCCCTCTCCTCTGTCAGCCAATAAGCTTGCTTCCCACTGCACAGAACAAAACCCACAAAACCCAGGCCAGAGGTGGATGGACTCGCAGGTTATAGCACCCGCCTGTGGACAAACTTCCCTGCCCCTGCCCTCTGGCCTGTGGCTGGACTGTCCACACAGCCCTCCAGGGCTGGCCCCTCCACCGGCACCCGATCGCCCCGCTCCTACCCCTACCCCACCATTTCCCACCAGACCGTTCCTCCGTTATTGGAAGACACCTTTCTTTAGGGTGTATGGCATTCACTGAGCTACTCTTTCTGCTTTTAGGAGGGTTTGAAATTTTCAAAATATCCATTTGAGGGACTACTACGCTCTCTGCCTCCTCCCCTTCCTTCCCTTTCCTCCTTTACAATCCAGTCCAAAGGGCACAGGGCAGGGGGCAGGGGGTAGGGGGAAGAAAAGGACCCGCCAGCAGCTCGCCTGGGTGGCCAGGTGAGGGTGTCGGACCCCAGGCCGGGTGAGGAGGTATCAGAGCCCGAGGGAATGAGAAAAGAGAGGGAATCCTTGCCTGGGGTCAGTAACCCAGAGAGTCAGAAAGGGAACATGTGGGGTGAGGACAGCAGCTGCCTGACGGGGGGTGGGGGGGGGTGGGATGTGGAGCCCAAGCAGGGTGAGGGGGACACCTGGTCTGCTGACCCCCTACCCTGCTTTGCTCTCCGAAGTACCACCCACCTCGCAAGGTATTA
Organism: Mustela nigripes; assembly: GCF_022355385.1. Lineage (NCBI taxonomy): Eukaryota > Metazoa > Chordata > Mammalia > Carnivora > Mustelidae > Mustela > Mustela nigripes. The sequence continues at coordinate 6,515,032 of NC_081570.1, forward strand.
TCAATGTATTTGTTTCTTATCTCTAAACCATCTGCCCCGGCCCCCACCTGAATGTCCTGGACGCAGGGACGTTTGTCACAGTATCCTCGGGTCACAGGACCGTGTCTGGTGGCCTTTGACACGTGCTGAATGGGTGAGTGAAACTCAGAGCCCCGCCCCTTGATGGTGGCGCAGAGCACGAGGTTTGGCGACACCTGCAGCGTGGCAGGGAGGAGGGAGAAGTGAACCGTGAGGCGGGTTTCTGCTCTGGCCACGGGGCCCAAAGGGACCACGTTCACTGAGGCAGGAAGGAAGTCAAGGACATGAGCGGGCAGCTGGGTTGGGGTCCCATTCGGTTGGAGGGGACTGCCAGACGCCCCGGGTGGGAGCGCACAGGGCTGCAGGGGAGGCGCTGGAGAGCTGGGAGGGAAGCCCTGTGGCGAGCGGAGACTCAGCTGCCCGAAGCCCCGGAACCGCGAGGAGTGGGGGGCTGGCGAGAGGGGTGGGCGCCGGGCCTGCGCTGCCCGGCCCCAAGCCCGGCCGAAAAGCCGCTCTGGAATCATCTGCCTCTCGCGTGCAGGAACGGAGAAGGAAGAGGAAGCATCAGAAACACACATTTACAGCAAAATGAGCTTGCCGCCGCCGTCCAGCAAACCAGCAGCAGCCCAAGCGCAGGCACGCGAGGGTTTCCGCGCTCGCCCCCAGCCCCGGAGGAAGCTGGGCAAGAAGGAAAGGGGACTCCGTGGGCACAGATCGTCAGCTCGGCAGAGTCCCGCCCGGCACAGCTTAGCCGAACGCGCGGCGGGAGCGCGTGCTGAGCGCGGCTGAGCGCGGCTGGGACAGTGGTGGCGTGGACGCCCCGCGGCCACCAGGTGGCGCCCGTGCTTCCCTGGAGCCCAACCAGGACGCCGCGAGGTCGGCGCCCCAGGCGAGGACAGGGGCGGGCCGGCCGGGAGGCCCCGCCCCGGACTCCACCTCTGCCTCTCCGTCGGGTGCCGCCTTGCACCCGGTCCTGTCCTCCTACGGGGGTGGGGGCAGCCCTGGGCCGGTGTGTGGGTGGTGCGGGGTAGGGGGGTCGGCGTGCATCCAAAGCCGGCCTCCAGACCCAGCCTCCTACAGACTTTGCTTTAAATCCCTGTTCAGCCACTTAATACTGCCCGAACGTGAGCACGTGTCTTCACTTGCACCACCTGCAAAATGGGCGCATTATCCTGACCTCACAGGAGTGTCGTAAAGATTAAATTCGATGGTGATGGGGCGCCCCGGTGGCTCAGTGGGTTAAAACTTTGCCTTCAGCTCAGGGCATGATCTCAGGGTCCTAGAATCAAGGCGCACATCGGGCTCTCTGCTCCGTGGGGAGCCTGCTTCCCTCTCTCTCTCTGCCTGCCTCTGCCTATTTGTGATCTAGCAAATAAATAAATAAAATCTTTTTTAAAAAGATTAAATTAGATGGTGATGATAATACACATGTACTGAGCCCTAAGGGTCAGCATTGTTCTAACCATGGAACAGACCATTTACATATTTACATGTAACAGATTTTTGTTTTGTTTTGTTTTGAACTAATTTATTTTAGGTAGGCTCCACACCCAGTGTGGGGCTTGAACTCACGACTCTGACTGAGATCCGGAGTCCCAGGCACCACGGACTGAGCCCACCAGGTGTGCCAAAACTCCTCATTTTAATACTCCCTTTAATGTGGAGTGGCTGGGGACAGAGGCTGGGTGTTCTCTACAAAGGAAAGCTGCATCCCCATGGCCCTGGGGTGCAGCTCAGGCCTGAGGGGGAGCTGCTACCCAAAGTCGGCAGAAGGAGGCAGAGACGCCTCCGATGCCCAAGGCCCAGAGCCTCTCTTGTTTCCCAGCCTTCAGGCCTCAGAGGCAGCCGGTGGGGCAGAGCCCGCCCCCTACTCAGAGAGGAGCAGAGGGACCGGTGAGGCAGACCTTGCCTCCTGGCCTGTCCACACCTGACTTCTGCTGTGGTCTGACAGCCCCAGGCTTCTGGGAAAGGCACCTCTGTCGTGGCCGGTGAGTGAAGGCCACAGCATGACACACTGTGGTTTCAGCCTCAGAGACTTGGGGGGGGGGGGGGGGGGGCGGTGCCTCCTCTGGGGGGTGACCAGGCTTGGTGGGCCTGGGAAAGTCCACTCGAGCGTTCTGTGGAACGTGGGAGGATGTCCAGAGGGAGCTGGAGGTAGAGGCAATGGTCAGGAAGGAGGTGGGTAAAGCTCGGGGCGAGGCCTCCGGTCAAGGCCTGGGAGAAGCGAGGGCTAGAAGGGCCATCTCCCGCCTCGAGGACTCAGAGCTGTGGAAGCCAGGGCCAGGAGAGGCTTGGGCTGGAACTCGGTGGGGGGGGGGGGGGTCCCCAGAAGTCCCGGTCGGCCCGCTGTGGTTTGTCCAGGCATGGGTGAGCTGGGTGAGCTGGGTGAACTGGGCGCCACGTCCCGGAGCTGGGAGAGCCGGGTCCACGTGCAGGACTGGGTGGGGTGACCTTCGGAGGGTTCTCGCCCACCGCACCACCCCTCCCCTGTCTGCAGACCTGGAGCCACCTCCCCTCCTCATGGATTCTCATTCTCATGCTGCCGCTCAGGCCCGAAACTACAGGATTGGGGCTACCAAGAGTTCCAGGCCCAAAACGGAAAGAGGGCTCTGGACTCACCTGAAGATCTGAGTAGCGGAGGTTACCGGTCCCTGATTTTACCGGGGTCGATGCCCACCCCCCCATGCTGGTCAGTTGGCTGACTGACTTCCCCTCCAGGGCACACCCACCCCCTCCCTGACAAAGGGACCAGGGCGTTTGGGCCTTCCCGCTCACATGCCGCAGGAAACCGAGTCTCAGGGGATGAGCCCTCAGAAGCCTTTTCTTACCACCAGCTTAGATGTGCTGAGACGAAGGAGCCAGAAACAGTGCTCCCCCCTGCCGTCCCCCCACCCCCTGCCCACTCACAGGCCCAGAACAAAAACACGCCACAAATAGAAATCAAAGTCTGAGAAAGACTCAAGGAGCCATGACCCGGCCGTGGGAAAGGCTGTGTGGTCTTGGCCAAGTCACTTAACTTCTCTGAGTCTATTTGCTCATCTGGAAACTGGGGGGGATGGACTCACCTTGAGGAGCTGCTGTGAGCTGGTGAGCGCAGATGTAAAATGCAGATCACAGAGGCAATGCTGGGCCTGAAAACAGCCCCTGAAAATACAGCCCAAGGGACTCAACTGGACTGTCCACCTGCACTCCACTCCCCCACCGTGCCCCGACCGCTCGGGCTGGGGCTGTCCCCTCGCCACTTTCCTGTAAGGCTGCGGGTGGAAGGGGCTGCCGCATTCGCTGGGGAGAGGCTGGGGAGAGCCACTGCAGGCTTTGCTCTCGGGCTCCACTTCCTGTTTTTCTCCCCAACTGAATTTTGCACCACTGCTCTTTCCTCCGAGCAGGCTGGGGGGGATGGTGAGGTGAAGGCGCAGGCCTGCCTGGGAAGGAACCCTGGGGGTCAGAGGATCCCAGGGGGGCATCTGCCAAGCTCTGGCCCCTGTGGTCTCCAGCTCAGAACAGATGCAGCTGGGTTGGGAGGCTTGGAGGCAAGCCAGGGGGGCTGCCTGGTGGGAGGAGCAGAGGGGCCTCGTTCCCAGCCTCCTTCAGAAGCGGTGGTTTTTCCTAGACATGGGGGCGGGGCCTAGCGATGGACAGATCCAGGATGAGGCCACATCTCCAGTGAAATGGGGGGGGGGGGCTCCGAGAAGGGAGGCTGGGCTCCCTGAGGCTCCCAGGTCACTGGGTTCTGGGCTTCTGCTGGGATGAAATGAAGGTGCTGCTCCCACACTGGCAGGACCAGGACCTTTGTCCTGGCTCTCCCCTGACTGCAGACCCCGGCCCCTTCCACCGGACAAAGCGTGCCCAGCCACAACTAGGATCACTCATTCATTCATTGGTCCCACATTCCTGCACACTCACTTGTAGCACTCCGCGTGCCCCACACCGACAGAGCTCAGGGCCCGGACGCCAGCCTGGATCCACGCGGGGGTCCTGCTCCCGGGAGCCCTGAGTACTCAGGCTGTCACACGTGAGCAGATCTAGCCTGGAAGAAAGACCCTGCTAGACAACGGGGGGGGGGGGGGGGCCAGGGGGCACTATGTGTGCAGGCTGGCCAGGCAAGTAAGGAGGGGGAGGATAAAAGCAAGAGTTTGGGAAGGGCGCTCCAGGCCAAGGGAACAGCATGAGCAAAGGCCCAGAGTCAGAGAGCCTGCGGTGGTCTGGAGCTGCAGTGCACGGCCCACGGTGTAGCACAAGGGTGAGGTGGGGGAAGGGGTGGGAGGAACCCCAGGCGGCTGCCCTGTTGGCTCCCTTGATTATTAGATGTCTTGAGCACGTTCTCCAGCCACAGCTGACCCCAGACCACAGCGCGGGTCGTTGTTCTGCCCACTTAAGTAGCTCCAAGGGTCAGAAATCAGTCCCTGGTAATGGTGCCCGGCCAGATCAGTCAGTAGAGCGTGCAACTCTTAAATCTCGGGCTGTGAGTTCAAGCCCCACATTGGGTGTGGAGATTCCTTAAAAGTTAAAAATCTTTAAAAAAAAAAAAAAAAAAAAAAAGGAAGGACGGGGAAAAATCAGTCAATCAGGCCTGGTAGCAGAAGCGGGAAAGGGGACTCTTAGCAAAGGTACGGGGTGTTCTCACGGAACCCAGGGATGCAGCCAGGCTTTGGAGCCCTGGACCCAGAGCTCTTGGACGATTTCTCAGCACTGCTGGCCCGTGCCCCCTTTCCCCACCGGTATCATACCTGCCAAGGTCATGTGGCCTGAGCCCTTCACCCAGTGGGAACTAGGTCCAGGTCCCAAGCCCTGGGAAGCGGGAATCTGTTATGGCCAGGGGTCAAACGGATGTGCGGCATTTCTGTTGTTTCTGTGTGAGGCAGGGGGCCAGAGGGACAGCCTAGCAGCCTAAAAGCCAGCAGCGTCCACTCTGGGCCATTCTGTTTTATCTTAGGCCTCCCCCACCCCTCAGCACACGTGCCTAATTCCTTTGACTTTCCCCAGATAGCTCTGTCCCAGCTGCTGTTGCTTAATCTTCATACCACACAGTCCACGCAAGCATCTCTCCTCCTGCTGAATGTGAGGCTCTCCATGTATCCACGTGTCCTCCACTGTGGCCTCCAGGACTCCATACTCAGAGCCGCCATCTCCAGCGGACACCCACTCCCGTCTGTTCCTCTGGAATCTTCTTTTAGCGGGCTCCCCGGGTCCCCCCATCTACAGACCACGCCATCCGTCTCTCCGCACCTTCCAAGCTTGGTCTATAGAGCAGGAAAGGGAAGCACCGTTCAGAGCACAGGGTCTTCTCACCAGGCAAGGTGAATCAAGCATCAAGGAGGGGCACTTGGGTGGCTCAGTGAGTCAAAGCCTCTGCTCTCGGCTCAGGTCATGATCCCAGGGTCCTGGGATCTAGCCCCGCATCCAGCTCTCCACTCAGCAGGGAGCCTGTTTCTTCCTCTCTCTCTCTCTCTCTCTCTGCCTGCCTCTCTGCCTACTTGTGATCTCTGTCTGTCAAATAAATCTTAAAAACAAACAAACAAACAAACAAACATCAAGGAACAAGATCCCACATGGGGTTTTCTCTACTGGTTCCCTTCTCTGTGGCAAACAGGGCCATCCCGGGTTCTGACCCCTGGGAAGAGATCCTTTCTCTCGGGATCTTTCAGACCTGCCCTTGCGAGGTTCTTGGGGGACCTTTCTCTAGGGGGGGACACAGCTGCCCTGGTAGCCTTCTTCATATGGGGACTGGGAATTGGGCTTAGGAATCACGTCAGGGTAAGACATCACAAGCCCAAACGTGCCAGGTTTTAGGATTTCCTATAGATCCAGTCTCCATAGAAGTGGACTTAACTGGTTGCCAGTTTCATTTTGGGTCCGAGGATTTACTAATAACCATGGCCACGAAACCCTGTCTGGTTGAGCATTTGGCCTGAGGCAAGGCCATCCCCCAGCTAGGGGGTCTCAGCCGCAAAGCATGGCAGCTGGTTTCTTCTTGTAGCCTAAAGGGGAAGAGGTAAACGTCATCTAGCTCAGGTGGAAAGAAGGCTTTTTCTCTAGTTTCTCTTGGAATACCACCCCTGCTTGCCTTCACGCCTTGTGAGGCATGAGAGGCTAAAGGACCAGAGACTAAGGGTTACTCACCCCTGTGGCTCTTCCCAGATATCCCTAGTCTGATGCTGAGCTCACGGAGTTTTCGGTTTTGTGTGCTAACCTCAGTGTTAGACACGGGGTGTGGCGGAGAATGGGACTGAGGACATGTAGGAACAGATTCTCTGACACTTGCTTGTCACTGGCTCCAGGAAAGAAGGAATCTCTGTTCACATTGCTAAATACCTGCCCCGCTTGCCCCTAGTCTTGTGCAGAACTGAACAAAAGCTCCTCTCCTAGCACCTTCTGAAGGCTGCTAGAAGTAAATCATGTATTAATATACTGGGCCCTTTGTTACCATGTTCTGAGTCCCATGAGACCCCTGAAAGTTGTTCCAGAGCTGCTGGTGTCCATCCGTGGACAGGGAACCCTCATCACCCCTCACTCTGCCCCAGGTCACCCAGTTTCAATACTTTCCTTGAAAAGCTGTTTCTTTCAGTGCTACACATCTGATACCGATCGCTGTATTAATTCTGAGTGTTGTTTTCGTTGTTTCAAAAAACAGAGACTGACCTGTGAGAGTTTGTACTGGATTCAATATTATGCCCCCAAAATTCATTCTCACGTGGAACTTCAAAATGGGACCTTCATTGGAAATAGGGTCTTTGCAAATCTATCTGAGTTAAGATGAGGTCGTCTTAATTCCTGCATTAGGATATCTTTATAAGAAGAGGGACATTTGGACAGACACAGGCACACAGGGAGAACGCCAGTAAAGCTGGAGGCAGAGATCAGAAGGGTGCTTTTGTGAGCCATTGAATGCCAAGAATCACAGGCAGGGCGGAAGGTAAGAGAGAGGCCCACAGATTCTTCCAAGAGCCTCCAGAAGGAACCAACCTGGCCAACAGCTCCATTTCAGATTTCTGGCCTCTAGAACTGCGAGAGAATAAATTTCCAGTGTTTTAAGCCATCAGGATTGGGCTCATTTGTTACTGCAGTCCTAGGAAACTGATACAGATTTTAAGCAGAATACAGGCGTAAGGCATAAGGGTGTCGGGGACTTTCAGAGGAACCCAAGGGCAAGAATGCTGAGACCCTCAAAAAGAGGCAAGGCCAGGGAACTGAAAAGTTTCCCCAAATCGTCACTCTCACCTGCGATCCTATCTCCCCCCTGTGCACCTGCTGGTTTTCTCGCAATCTCCGTCTCTGCACGACAGCTTCTCTGATTTCCTGAGTCCTGTGAGAGGTGCACGTGGCCAGCGGCTCCCCAGCTTATGTGTGTGGCACCCAAGCTCCAGGGACCTCCAGAATCACGACACTCTTGGTTCTAATTCTGCCTTCCTGAGAAAACCACTGGATGGCCAACCCGGGGGGCCACTGCTGGGGCTGTCAACCTGGGCATGCTTCAAGCCAAGCACATCTGACTGGAGTCCGGAGGTATCCGCACGTGGATGCATGGGGAAGTGTTCTAGAGAAAGGAGCTGGGTACGTCCCCCAGGAGCACCGTGTTCTCGCCATCTAACCCCTCCGGACGTTGGAACGCCCATTGGCTGAGGTCCTGCTATCCACCATTGGACCTCCTGGACGCCACCTGTGTTCCCAAAGGAGTCCTTCTCCAGCCTTGTCATCCCTGCTCCTGAGAGACAAGGCAGATGTGTGGTCACACAGTCTGACTGGAGCCGGGGCGCAATGGAACAACGGGCTCATCCCCGGTACTGGTGTCCATAGGCAGTAGGAGGGACTATTAGCTCCGACTTGCGGAAGGGAAATGCATTTTACATTTTTTCGGCAGTTTTATTACATTTGGCAAAATGTGAACAGAAAGGAAAGATGGCAAGGAAAACACGCTTCTCTCCAGAGGCTCTCACTGCTCAGTCACCGCCGACAACCTACGTGTGCGTATGTAACGCTTACAAGGTGATGATCGGGGGGAGGCAATTCTGCATTGAACGTGATCCCCAATGATGTCATCATTTCCCATGATGCTGTGGGTCTTCAAGACCGCCACTTTCTTTTCTTTTCTTTTCTCTATTTTAAATTAATTTGTTTATTTTAAAATTTTTTTTAAGATTTTTATTTATTTATTTGATAGACAGAGAGAGATCACAAGTAGGCAGAGAGGCAGGCAGAGAGAGAGGGGGAAACAGGCTCCCCGCTGAGCAGAGAGCCCGATGTGGGGCTCGATCCCAGGACCCTGAGATCATGACCTGAGCCAAAGGCAGAGGCTTAAACCACTGAGCCACCCAGGCGCCCCATAAATTAATTTGTTTATTTGAGAGCGAGAGCGTGCGTAGGAATCTGGGGAGGAGCAGGGGGAGAGAATCTTCAAGCCGACTCCCTGCTGAGCGTGGAGCCTGACGTGGGGCTCGATCCCACAACCCATGAAATCATGACAGGAGCCAAAACCAAGAGTTGGACGCATAATCGATTGAGCCTCACAGGTGCCCCAGGATCACCACTTTCAACGGCTGCGCGCTATTCCGTTAAGTGGATGCCCCATGCTTTCCTCTGGAGAGTTCCGGACACAGGGAGAAGGCAACCCCGCTACAGTGTTTAGATGCCACATTTTCTTCCCATTTTGGGTTCACGGCCCAGCTTCCCGTAATTGCTGGTTCAATGGACCCCCACCCTTCCCGTCACCTGACTTCAGAGTCCTAGGAAGCCTGCCACCTAAGGAGCTGCCGCCTGCCCTCTGGGTGACCTTGGCGAGTTAGCTGCAGCATTGCCTTAGTTTCTTTGTTTGCAAGATGAGGATAAGAACAGCAGGTGCCATACAGGGTTCCAAGGGGAGGAAACAGAGTCATGCATGAAAACGGCCCATGCGGACAGCTCACTAGAGTTCGACTTTTTTCACTCACTGTGTAGCCTGGACGCTTTCCATGAACCCCCATTGACTGGTTGCTTTTATGCTATGACGAAGCACCACAAACCCTTGGTTTAAAATAAAAACAGAAATTTGGGGCACCTGGCTGGCTCAGCTGGAAGAGTGCGTGCCCTTGTTCCCAGGGTCGTGAGTTCAAGCCCTACGTCGGGTAGAAAGATCACTAAACATAAATAAATAAAAATAGACTTATAAAAAGAAACTCCAAACACCAGAACTGTCTTCTCTCACAGTGCAGGAGGCCAGAGGTACAGAATCAAGGTGTCAGCAGGGCCACTCCCTCCAGGGGCTCTCGGGAGAACCCTTCCTTGCCTCTTCCAGCTTCTGGGGGCTCCAGAAGTTCCCCGGTTCGTGGCTACAGGCTCCAGACTCTGCCTCCAACTGCACATGGCCTTCACCTCTCTCTGCCTCGACTTTCCCCTTTGTCTTTCTCTCATAGGGACGCTTGCCCTTGGCTGTAGGGCCTGCCCAGATAATCTAGGATGACCTCCTCTCAAAATCCTTAACTTAATTATATCTACAGAGACCCTATTTCCAAAGGTTCCTGGGCTTAGGACTGGGACATACCTTTTTGCAGGTCACCAGCCAGCCCCGTCCAGGTAGAAAATGGCTTTTCCTTCTCCTTCTAACTCTTCTGTCTCTTCAGCTTTCATGCTCTTTTGTTCTCTTTTTCCTGTCTGGGGGGAAAAAGTCACCAGACATATGCCTTCTCATTGAGGTTTTTGGGGTTTTGCATGGGGGTGCTCCTCAGAATCGATGCCTTTAAAGATACAGATCCATCTAGAGAGGTACTTATCTAGATAGAGGAGGTTTTTGGCGCAGGTGGCAGTGTGGTGGGACACAGGACTGGAGCGAACCCCTGCTCCTGCCAGCCCTCCCTCTGTGCTCTCTGTTTGCAAGGCGGTGACTGTCCCCAAACCACTTTCACCGAAAGATCTGTTAGCCTTACAGGTTCTCTGAAGCTGCGGTAATAAGCCCCATCTTACAGAGGAGGGGACAGGCAGGAGGATGTGGGGCCAGGGCTAGGTCTCAGGGCCCCCAGAAAAGGCTCAAAAGGACACTCCCCCTCCGTCAGACTCCAAGGGCCCGGAATAAGACCACGCCTTCTTACTTTCTGCAGCCCCCCTTTCTGCCCCTCCCGGCCCCTATACCCCCCACTCCAAACCATAGTATTCCAGGCTTGTAAGGGAAGACCCTGCTTCTCGCCCAAGAATTACTTGGCCCTCTCCTCCTCCCACACCTCCCCACTCGATTGTTATTTGCTTAATTTTTTAAAAGAGTATTTATTTATTTATTTGAGAGAGAGAGAGAGTGCATGCTGGAATGGGGGGGGGAGGTAAAGGGGAGGGGGGTGGGGAGGCGGGGGAGGGACCCAGGCAGAGGGAGAAGCAGACTGCCCGCGGAGCAGGGAGCCCTGACACCAATCCCAGGACCCTGGATCATGACCTGAGCTCGAAAGCAGACGCTTCACCGACTGAGCCACCCAGGTGCCCTCTTATTTTTTCTTTAAATAAAGGTTTAATTTTAGAACAGTTTCAGATTTATAGGGAAGTTGCAAAGAGATGGAGAGTTCGCACACACCCCACACTCTACTACTGCGAACTTCTTAACTGCTAACAGTACAGTTGTCACAAGTGACGAACCAGCATCGATACGTTCTTACTAACTGAATCCGGATTACCTTAGCTTTCACCCACTGTCCTCTCCCTGGTCCGGGAGCGCAGCCAGGGCACTGCGTAGCATTCACTTGCAACGTTCTCCTTGGGCTCCTCTTGGCTGTGATGGTTGCTCTAATTTTTCTTGTCTCTGATGACCTTGACCTATTTGAGGACTGGCCAGGCATTTTTGTAGACCCGCACTGCCCCTCATCCATCTCTCCTCTCCTCCCCACCCCCTGTGTCTTTGCAGCACTTACTACTCCACGACACTGTATCTTATTTTTATTCTTCATAGTTTCTCTTCGAGGAGTATAAGCCCCAGGAGGGCCTGTCTTTGGCTTGGACTGTGCTGTATCCCAGGGCCCCGACTGTAGCAGGCACCTGGGCTAAAGGAGTCAGTGTTGCAAAGCCTGGGTCACCCCCAGTGTATGGAGGCACGAGTTTGGATCTAGCCTCGTGACCCCAGACCCTGCTGCTCCCCACCACCTCCCTTCCCCCCAGCCCCCCACACCCTGCACTAGGAAGAGCATTAGAAGGTATGTTTAAAAGCCAACTGCTGTTTCTGGAAAGCTGACTTGGCGCCAGGGGCAAGGCCTCCTCTAGCCCCGGGCGAGGAGGGCCGGAGGGATCCCCCCAGGGTTGCACAGCGGTAGGGGTTTGGGCTGGGATTGGAACCCAGGGGTTCTGGGTTAGGAGTGCTTGTGTTTTTACACAACAGGCAATTCAGCTTCTGTTTGGAACCCCCCATTTACGTGAACCCAGAAATTCCATCTCCAGCAATTCAACCCTGGCCCCATAAGGGTTGCCCATAAGGTGAACCCTGGTTCACCTAGGCCACCTCTGAGCTCTCTGGGTCTTTCCGGACCGTTCAGTTCAGATGTGACCAGAGATGGAGCACAGGGGCATGACCTGTCCACCTCTGAATCTTTCTCTGGAGGGCACAGCCTGAGGACCGGGGCTGTGAGGACCTCTGTCTTCTCTTCCTTAGGCACCTGTATGTGGGCAGCTCTCTGGGCTCCTCTGAGCCTGTGTCCTCAGAAGTCAGAGTTTCCAGGAATCAGTTCTGACCTTGGCCTGGTTCTCGCATGGTCTGTACACCCTCGCCCACCACCGCCACGACGTTGCCCCAGGAGGCAACTGTCTTGTTGCGCAGACCGGGGCCCTGCAGGAAGAAATGCTTTTTACGTCTTGACTTAATGCACACTCATGTGTACCTATAAATGGGGCAAAAGCCACAGAAAGTGGTATTCCCCCTCCTGAAGTGTGGTACAATCTGACCATTTCTATTCTATTCCACTCTCATAAACTTGACACACTGAACGGGTTTCCAGTCCACAAATGTGTTCAGATGCCCCCCGCAGCAGCTGTTGCCGCTGGGGGGAAATGCTGTTTGGAGCAGAAACGTCCAGTCCCGTGGAGCACAGAGCCCCTATTCCAGGCTAGCTCAAGAACTAACCTTTTTTGGGACGCCTGGGTGGCTCAGTTGGTTAAGCAGCTGCCTTCGGCTCAGGTCAGGATCCCAGTGTCCTGGGATTGAGTCCCGCATGGGATCGAGTCCTGCATCGGGCTCCTTGCTCGGCAGGGAGCCTGCTTCTCCCTTTGCCTCTGCCTGACATTCTGTCTGCCTGTGCTCGCTCTCTCCCCCTCTCTCTCTCTGATAAATAAATAAAATCTTTAAAAAAGAAAAAAAAAGAACCAACCTTTTCTAGGGGTTCGCTCTGTCCGTCTGTACCGTTAGACACGGTGTCCATGTATTACCTCAGGAAATTCTAAGGACAATCTTATTTATTTATTTATTTATTTATTTATAAAAGATTTTTATTTATTTATTTGACAGAGAGATCACAAGTAGTCAGAGAGGCAGGCAGAGAGAGAGAGGAGGAAGCAGGCTCTCTGTGGAGAGCGGAACCCGATGTGGGACTTGATCCTAGGACTCTGAGATCATGACCTGAGTCGAAGGCAGAGGCTTAACCCACTGAGCCACCCAGGTGTCCCTAAGGACAATTTTAAAAATATTTTATTTATCTGAGAATGAGAGAGACAGAAAACAGGGAGAGGGAGAAGCAAACTCCCCGCTCACCAGGGAGCCCGACCCGGTCTGGGCTCATCCAGATCCCAGGACCCCAAGATCATGACCTGAGCCAAAGGCAGCCACTTAACCCAACTGAACCACCCAGGAGCCCCTCTGAGAACAATTCTAAATGCTGGAAGCCATCATGAGCATCCCTGTTTTCTCAGATGAGAAATGGAGGCTCAGAAAAATGAAGCGACTCGCCAGAAGTCACACAGCTCTACCTTGGGCAGTGCTGAGGAGTCTGGCTCCTGGGGAGCTTCTCTTAATCCTGAAGCTTCACCACATTTTTGGCCAAGGCAAAAACACAAGGGTTTGAGCTGGATAATGGTTGCTTGGGAGGAAAGGACCCCTGGCAAAGTGGGCTTCCTGCTGGAACGGGGCACACGGGCAGGTGCCCAGAGTCCTTCATGGAGGGGCTGAGGAAGTGGGCTCTCATGCTAGCCCCCCTGCACTGGCCTTCTGAGCTTGGCTCTGGTTGCCCTGAGATAACCCCGGCTTGTGGGCATGTGTGGGTGTCATTTGTGAAGCTGCTCGAGGTCGAACAAAGATGCTTACTGCATCCGCGAGAAGCTGCAGATGCTGGATGGCTTTTAGAGGGGGAAGTTCTGCAGGAGACGGGGGCGGAAGGAAACAGGTCCGGGGGGCTGTGTGTTCTCCTTGGGGCTGCAGGGTGCCAACCCGAGCCTGCTCTCCACTGACCGGCAGCCCCTTTAGTAACCGAGACCTCTTTTTCCCTTTCATAAAATGGGGCAGAAGAATTATCCCTTCAGATCATGGGGGTCATAAGACATTGACTTCCGTGCAGCTAGGACACTCCTTCTCTTTAAAACTGCTCTCATGCTCGGCCATGGCTAGTCTGTTTTGTTTATGATTCAAAGGGAACTTGAAGTAGCTTCCTCCAAACACACATGACGACAGTTAAAAATAAAGTGAGAAAGAGAGATCAGAAACCATAGAGAGAAAGGCAGAAGGCAAGTCTATCGGGAACTTGAGAGACCAGGGACAGTGATGGCTGTGTCCTGCGTTTCCATCAGTCTCAGCTCTTCTGGCACCAGGCGGCAGATGGGGAGAGGTCCTACGGTGCGTCTCAAAAAGGAAATGTGCTGGGTTTTCAGGGGAGTGAAACTCCTAGGACTGGGGCCTAGACATGGTCAGGGACAGGGTGACATGGTCAGAGGAGCATTTAGACCCTGACTGTGTTGGCCCCCAAATGATTACATCTTCCTGAGCCTAGTTTTTCTAATCTGTAAAATGGGGCTAACATCTCCCTTGGGAGACTGTTGCAGGGATCAGAGATACAAATGCATGGAGCATATCTGAGCGTTTGGCACGCCTTGGGTCTCTGTTTTGCATGTTACAAAGCACGACGTGAATGGCTGTCAGCAAATATTCAATGAAGAGTTCTTTTGAATGAGGCAAAAAGCATTCCTCATCCTCTGACTTCTTACACCAAACTCTGAAAGCCAAGGGAGGAAATTGTTTAAATTGCAAACTAGCAAAAGCAGGGCCGGGACAGGTGTTCGGAAACCTCGGGGCTGCGCTTACCCTGCCATCCGATTTTCTCTCTGATGTGCCCATTTCTCTTCTGGCTCTTGGCGGGACCTCCCTGGAGCAGGCTAGAGGCCTCTGCCAAGGGCCAGTGAGCTGGGCCTGGGGTATGAGTGAGGCTGTGAGCCTGGGGTGTTCTGTTGGGAAGGATGTTAGGGTATACTCCTGGGGACAGACCCAGCATTCTTGTCTAAAGGGACAACATGGTCCCTCCTGACTCCTCCACTGGTTCTGTCTGAGAATTCAGAGTCTGCAGCCTAGATCTTAGAACAGCGGAAGCATTTAGTAACTATCGGGTCTTGCCTCAAAGCTCTCCCCTTTCCTGGCTGGACACGGAAGTCTCTGCTGGTCCCTTTGCTGCAGCCAGGGCTGGGCCCGCGCTGGTCCTCGGAGGCCAGGGCATTCTTTGGGTAGAAAGAGCCTCTTCCAAGTTTCCGGTTCCTCCTATCTCCAAGGGGACCGCACAAGTGCTTTACCTCCCAGATCTATTGGGGAGGGTCCATTAAGTCATTGTCTAAGCAAGTGGCTGACTCTCCCACCATCACACCCCAGAAGGATTTGAAGCCACTGCTGTAACCCGGTTACTCCCAGGCCCCCTTCCCTGCTCCTGACTCCCCAAGCCTGGAGGCCACGGCTTCCCTCCAGGGCTGAGCCCATGGGACTTTGCGCTCCGCTCGGTCTCCGTGGGCCTTGCGTGCCCTGGGTCGCGCCCAGCTACCTGGACGCTGGGGGCTGTTGGCGCTGGGGGCGCCCCCCGGGGCCCAGGGCTGCAGCCACCGCCTCCCTCTGCCGCCCTCCCCCCTTTCTCTGACCGCTGTGGAAATTCCTGGTGTGTGAATGTGGAAGGCGTGGGGGGTTTATGGGCTTTAGGACCTTTATTTGGTTGTTTTCCTTTGTATAAAAAGAAAACTTGTTTTGAAGAAGGGCAAGCAGCAGGTTCTAGAGACACCTGGGACGGTGCCCCTCCAGCCGCCGACGCGGCGAGGATCCGGGATCCGGGGGTGCGGTGGAGCAGACGGCGGCCGGAGGACCTGTTGTTTTCCTTTTGCAAGTGAAAAGGAAACAAAGTGGGAAGTGGAGTGTGCGGGCTGTCAGCAGGCGGGGCGCCCCCAGCGCGCCCCGCCTCCCGCCCTCGAGGCTCACTCGCGCCCAGAGCCGGTGCTCCTAGCGGCCGCGGGGCCGAGCCGCGCAGCCCCTGCCAGCCGCGCCGGACCGGTAAGCGCTCGCCTCTGGCTGCGTCTGGGGAGGTGGGGGAGAGCACGGGGATCCGGAGCTTCGGGGACCTCGGGGACCGGCCTCTCCCGGTGCCCACAAGCGGTGCGCCCTGGCGGGGTGCACCTCCCGCGTCTGGAGAGAGCCCGGCAAGGGGCGTCCCCCCGGGGTGGCCGCCGGGACCTGGACGCGCACGGCTCCCCTGCGCCGCTACAGTGCGCCCTGCGGGGCCCGACGGGGAGGTTTCGGGCGCGGCGGCGGCGGCGGCCCGGCTGCGCTGCCAGCCGCGGGGCATGGAGCCCGGCAGCGCTCGGCCGCGTGCGCCCTGCCCCGAGCGCTGGCAGCCGGCGGCGGAGGCGCTCTGGCCGCGCTCCCACCAGCGGTGCCGCCCGGTGCTCCTGCCCCGGCGCGGGGAGAGGGGCGCGCGCCCTCCCCGGCGTCGGCGAGCTACGACCGGGCTCGGGAGCAGCCGGAGTCCAGCCGGCCCGGCGCCCCGCTCCTGCCCCGCCCGGCGCGCCTGGGGGCCCCCGGCCTCTGGCAAGGGCGCCGCTTGCCGCGTGTTTACTGCAGCCGCCGACGGAGACCAGCCCCCGGATCTGCGGCTGAGCCCGGGTTACGGCGGCAAAACCGCCTCCAGCTTTGCATTTCCGGACTTTTCCCCCTCTCTTTTTTAATACTCTTACCCGTAATTCAGCCAGGATGAGGCTTCTTTTTTTAAATCGGGTTTCCTGTTTTTATTTAGGCTTCCTTCTCTGCACCTTCCTTGAAATCCAAGAGACGAGGACCGGGGAGACCTTTGGCAGGGACCAGGATGCGGGAGCACCTAGCGGGCGGTGTCTGCCGGGGTGGGGAGATGGGGGTCCAGAGACCCAGCAAAGAGATGGGAGGCCCCGCAAAACGCGCTCCCGGAGGGGACGAGGGTAGAGGGGAATTTCCGGGCCTCGGGTCGCGCGCCCGGGGCGGCCCAGGCCCGCGGTCCACAGACCAGGTGGTCTCGCGGCACCCTTCGGATCTGCCCAGTTTGCAGATGGAGCGCTGGGGAGCCCTCGAATGTACGAGTAAGCTGTTACTTGGTTAAGACCCCCTGGAAGGAGAGAGCGAAGGTCTCGAATCCCTACAGACTATCCAGTGGGACGGCCGTACCCCGGCTCCTGCACGAAGCCGGGTTGCGCGCCACGGCAGGGATGTGCCGCACAGTCGCGCGGGTTGCGGAGCAGGTGTGCCGTCGGTGTGTGGGGGGGGGGGGGGGGGAAAGGTCCTCTTTCAGGGTCTTCGAGGGGAAAGTTTGCCGCTCCAAAGGGGCCTTGAAACGGAGGTTCCATGCCACTGCTCATTTCCAGGGGAGAGGACGGTACCGGGGCGCCTGGCAGTGCCTTGGTGTTCTGGTGCAGTGAATGGTACCTTTGGGACCCTTTCTACCCCGCTCCCAAAGAGTCGATCCTTTTTACATACACGTTTGCAGTGAAGCAGTCATAGGACTGAATGATGTCCTCTCCATTTTCCAGGGGAGGGAAACGAAGGCCCAGAAAAGTTAACTTGCCAACCGGCGCAGTTTGCCAGTAGCTGATGTAGGACCCCAGGACCATTCCAACCTCTGTCTGTGCTGCGGCTTGCAGATTAAGAACATTTCCTGACAGTTGTCTTGGTGTAGGGACAGGGACCCTTTCAGAGATGCAGCCTTTAAGGGACCCACCTTGTTAATCCCTGTCAAAGCGGGCCCCTGCTGTTAACCACCAGGTTTGCCTGCTGCGATTAAGTGGACATGAAGAATCCTCTGATGGAGGAGGCCGTCACCAAGTACACAGAGATGGGAATAGAACTTTCTCTTCCGCTCTCTAGAGGAGGTATTTGCTACCCCTTTAGCGTCTCCACGCCCTGCTGTGGTTTGATTTCTTGACTTGGGGATTCTATCCACCCGTGGTTCTTGCTGCTTTTACAAACTCCTCCAGGTAGCGGAGGACCCTGGGGTGGGGGTGGGGCGGGGGCAGGGGCAGGGCTGTTGAAACCCAGCCGGCCAGTTCTAAGACATTGGAGTTCATCTAAGACATCAGTGTTCTAAGACATCGGAGCTTACCTCTTTCTGAGCCCCACTGCCCCCCACCTCCTCTGCCCGCGTTTAGAAACAGTGCTGGCCACTCTGCAAATGGGGATGTTTCTGGAATTAGGACAGGTGTCCCAGACGTGCTCCTGGCCGGGGGGGGGGGGGGGGGGGAGGGATGGTTGCCTTACACCAGGACTTTTCTCAGGCTTTCTTACATCTAACTAGTGTTTATCGAGATCCCCTCACAGGGGCTCTCCTGGAAATGAGGCAGGCAGGCGGGGAGGGTCCCAGCCCCCTGGGAGGGTGTTAGGGGGCTTACAAGACACAGGCAATCCACACATCACTAGAGACCAGCCTTGGGCCTGCTTAGCTTGTGTCCCAGCACTGCTGTGTCCAGGGAATTCATGGAGATGTGACTGGGGGTGTGAGGGGTCACTTCCGGCTTCACCTTGTTTTTCTTCAATCGCACAGTTAAAGGGAGAAGTGAATGTGCAACTCATGAAGCAATTCCCCTTTGGCCGGCTTATTTTTCAAAACCGATTTTTGTTTAGAGAGCAGTCTCCTCCTTCCCAGAAGCCAGCTGCTTCTGCGGGTCTGGTGATGGGGTGTGGGGCCCCACCAAATGTTGCTTTACCGTGGGACCTTAGGAAAGCTCTTTCAGCCGCTCCCTAGGGGACAAACATGTTTCCCAGCAAAGCTGTTGGAGGGGCAGGTCCAGAGGGGAAGTGCTCCAGGAGGACTGGGCCGGGCGGTGTCTGATGGGGGAGGTACGGAAGCTGGGGCAGGGGTGCTGCCCCGTCTGATGGCCGAGGTATGTAGTCCGTGACCACCAGCTGCGGGATGACAGGAGCCTGACTTGTCAGGAAGGGAGGGGGACCTTCTTCTCTGCGCCGCGGCCGGTGTTTCACGCGTGACGAGGGTTGCAAATCTCCTCTCTCCTTGCAGCTAAGGCTCAAACTGAATTGTCTTTCATTTGGTTGGTGGAAATTCCCCGCAATCATATCAGAAATGCTGCCAGTTTCGAGATGGAAAAAAAAATTAAAAAATAAAAAAATAAAAACCCAGGAACCTCCCTCCCCTCTTCTTCCTTACAGACACTGTGGGTCCTCCCAAAATAGGGCCCCACTCTGCCCTCCCTATGGGCCAGCACAGTCCTGGGCGCCCGAGGTTGGCGCAGTGAAGTTTTCAGCTGCCCTGGGCTGTGAGACACCCCCCGCCCCCGTTCCTTCCCCAGAGGTGATAGATCAACTGGCCCCCTTGATAAGGGGCGGTTAGGACTTCTCCTAGAAATGGGTGCTTCTCAATGGCGCCTACTTTCCGGGCCAAGAGTGATCGGAGGAATGGGAGTAGTATTTTTTTTTTTTTAAGATTTTATTTATTTATTTGACAGAGAGAGATCACAAGTAGGCAGAGAGGCAGGCAGAGAGAGAGAGAGAGAGGGGGAAGCAGGCTCCCCGCTGAGCAGAGAGCCCGATGCGGGACTCGATCCCAGATCCCAGGACCCTGAGATCACGACCTGAGCCGAAGGCAACGGCTTAACCCACTGAGCCACCCAGGCGCCCGGGAGTAGCATTTCTAAAGTGGCGTTTTGGTTAGCTTCTGTCTCACTCACCTTGGGGAAAATGCTTTCCACTTAGAGAAAATGCCAGGAGCGTGAGTGGTGGTTGCTGGGTGCGGTGGCGGGCAGGGCAAGAGTTGATCAGGGCGGCCACAGAGAGGTAGCAAGGGGCCTGGGTCCCACTTCTGTCCTGAAATGAGGCTGTTTCCTGGGGCCAGGGTAACAGATTACCACAGATTTTGTGGCTTCAAGCAGCAAAAATGACTTCTCTCACAGCTCGGGAGCTTGGAAGTTCTGAGTCAAGGTGTCAACAAGGTCTTACTCCCTCCAGGGTCCTAGGGAAGAATGCTTCCTCTCCCAGCTGGAGGTGGCTCTGGCCGTGGGTCTGTGGCTTGTGGCCACGCTCCCCACTTTCCGCTCCCGCTTCATTTGGCCTTTTTCTCGGTGTCTGGGTCTTTCTGCTTTCTCTGAAAGGACACTGGTTATTGGGTTGAGGGCCCATCCTTAACTGCATTATACACGTGCGGCCGTCTTTTCTCTGGGTAATAATTTTCCCAAATAAGCCCAGGTTCCGAGGGTTGAGACACAGACACATCCTTTTGGGGCCACCATTCAGCCCTCAGCAAGTGGACAGGAGCACGTGTGTCTCTCCTGGGAAGGTGCTGAACACAGTTATCTTTGCAGGGAACCAGCTGTCCCCTGCGACGGGGCCCTGAGCTACAGCTTCCCAGTCTCTACCCTTCCTCGCCGATCTCCAGCTTTCTTTTCCCAGCTTTGTGAGCCTTAGTAGTGGGCTCTCCCAAAGGCAAGGGTCCCAAGAGCAGAAAAGACAATTCCCAAGTTCGAAGGAGCTGCCAGAAAGGTGAGTTCTGCACCTGCAGAGACTTGCCCCCCCGCCTCCAGGCAGTCCTCAGGTCTTCCGCCTGACCTTCCCCCTTTCCTTCAGAAACAGCTCCTTTGCGGTTCAGGGCCTCTTCCAGCCAGGGCTCCTCCCACCCTCTGTTTGGGGCCACGCGGCACTTCTCATTTTGGAGTTTCTTCTGTTGAGCAGCCTCCCGCTCCCCTAACCGGGCGAGGTGGGGGCAGGGCTGGGTTTTGGGGCTCTGTCTGCTGCGGGATGAGGCTGGTGGTACTGAGAGGGACCCGGAGCTCCCTGGACCTGGGGGTGTAATTAAGGAGTGCTCCAGGGCTCTCTGGACGGCAGGGCCACTCTCCTGCCTCCTTTGCCCCTCCCCTAGGGCCCCCACCCTCCAGGGCAGGAGGGGAGGGGTGTGTGCATAGCCACTCTTTGCTTTGGTTGTGAAATCTGGGAGAAGTCTTTTCTTATCAACAGGGAAGCAAGGTCATAGCCCTATTATTGAAACTTTGAAAAGTCACTTAAGTCTGGTGGGGTGGGGTGGGGTGCAGAGGTGACCAAGGGATCCCTGCAAGCAGAAGCATTATTTTTGGAGCCCACCAGACTCAGTTTTAATCTCAACCTCTTTTTATCTGCTGAGTGACCTGTGGCAAATCACTTAGCCCTGCTGGGCCTCCCAATCCCCGGGCGGTAACAGGGCTCAGTAATGTCAGCCCGTAAGAGTCCGTGTGTTGTCACGTTTTTAGTGCCACGGCGAAACCCACAATCCCTGTAAGGAAGTGGGGTATAGCGGGTGGGCGGGGGGGGGTGTCGTGATCCCGCTGTCCCAACGCAGCCATGGCCAACTGGACGATCGCTCCCATTTGGGGAGGGGTGCACTTTCAGTGCAGTTGGACCCCTGTAAGCATGCGGGTTTTTATATTCGTTTTTGTGTCTCAGTTGTCAAATATACACGAAAACCTTCGCCCTCCTGACCGTGTACAGTTTGGTGACGTTTGGCACGTTCACACTGTCGCGCAACCTGCACGGCCACCTCTAGAACTTCATCTTGCAAAATCGAAACTCCATCCCCGACGCACAGTGCGGCGCCGGTTCTCCCTTCCTCTCCCACCACCTCTCTCCCCCGTTCGACTTTGTCTCTCGGAATGCGACTGCTTTCGGACCTTCCTCGTGGAATGGTCCCACGTCTGTCTTTTTGTGACTGTTTAATTTCACTTCGCTTAGTAACATCCTGAGGTCCATCCGTGTCGTGGCCTCTGTCGAAATGTGCTTCCTCTTTAAGACAGCGTAAGTTTCCACTGGGCCTCGAGGCCACGATTTGTCTGTCCACTCATCTGTCCACGGACACTTGGGTTGCTTGTGTCTTCTGGCTACTAGGAATGATCCTGCTGTGGACACGGGCATACAAGTATCTGTTCAGGTCCTTGCTTTGAATTCTTTTGGGTACATGCCCAGAGGGGAATTGCGGGATCCAATAAATGGTTGGTAATTTTATGCTTGATTGTTTGACGAGCAAGGCCTGCGCTCCTGTAGTCGGCTTTCTTCTCTTAATGTTGGCTCATGGGCATTTTTCCACTTTGCTTTGCAACCAAGCCATCCTTCCCAGTGGCATTGTAAGTGTCCTAAGGGACGCCATTGTCTTATCAAGCATCCTCTATTGTGGGGCATTTATGTCGCTTGCAGACACACAGACACACACACATGCACACGCACACACGCACATGTGCACAGAAGATTCTCAAAATATTGTCATGGACATTTTCCCGTATATGAGAATTACTCTATCAGGAGCACTTGGGTGACTCGGTTACGTGTCTGACTCTTGGTTTCACCCCAGATCACGATCTCGGGCCCATGGACTAGAGCCCCACGTAGGGTGGCCCAGTGAGCGGGAGAGTCCGCTGGAGGGTCTGTGTCCGTCTCCCTCTGGCCCTTCCAGTTGTGCGCACACTCGCTTGCGGCTCTCAAATAGACAACGTTTGGAAAAAAAGATGCATCAAAGGCATTGAAAATTTTGATGGCTCTTCCTGCAAAGTGGTTTTGCAAGAAAGACTAGACCAGGAAAAAAAAAATAATCCTGGTGATATGTAAGTTTCACGACATGCTCACTAATATTGAATAATATTGGGAAAAAATGTTTTACTCAGAGGCCCCAAAGATAATCATCTTCACTGTGTTTTTTTTTTTTTAATTGCTAATGAGGTTAAATAGCTTTCTTTTTGGCTCTGGCTGTGTGTATAACATGAGGCTTGCTGTGGTGAAATGCTGTGGTTAAAGCCTTGCGCTCTGGAATCGGATGGACTCAGACTCAAAACCGTGGCTTCGCCGCTTGCCAGCTGTGTGACCTTAAGTAGGTTCCTTACCTTCTCTGATCCTCCGAGTCCTCTTCTGTAAAATGAAGTTAGTGCGACCTATCCGTAGGGTTGTCTCGAGGACTAAAGGAGGTAGAGGGGGTGATGAACATTAGCTAGCACGTAGTTGACAGGAGATACTGGCTGTTATTGTCCTTACCATTATTCTAACTTAAGTTAACAAGTCTCTGTTCACCCTCAAGATTCATCTTGTTTCAACTAGCGGAGACGGGACGGTACCCACTTACGCGGGAGGGGTTTAGGTTAAGCCCAGGGATCAGTTTCCTGCTCTAAACGCAGGTGTTCCCAGAAGGAAGCTGACAGCCATCCTCTGGTGAAAGGGACAGTGTCCTTGAGTGTCTGGCTGGATTTGGGTGGGAGGAGCAAACAGACGAGCTTGTGCCGGGTGACGCCTGCCTCCTGGGAGATGAGAAGAGGTGTGATGAGACAGCCCAGAATCCCGAGTCCCCGCAGGGCTGTTTCTCCGGGACCCTGTCCCCCTGTGGTCCTGCAGCCTCTGTGGTTCGTAAATGGTGATAAAGACTTGCTAAATGGTCGGGGCCAGAGCTCATCTTGGTGGCTGTTCCACTGCTGACATCCAGAGGCTTCTTAAAACAGTTTGGGAAACTGAGGCAGGCACTTCAAAGGCAGGACCCCTGGGCTTGGGCACCAGCCTGCTTTTACAGCCCCTTAGAGGAAGGTGGGGGCCACTCTCCTCTCCAGTAGACAGACCTCGGGGAGCCCCAGGTGAAGGGGATGCCAGCCCAGCAGGCGGAGGTGGGGCGCACCCAGTGCGGGTGTTCTCTGCTGCCCACCTGCGTCTGAGAACGAAGTTTACAAAACCGGGATTTGGGTCTCAAATAACCTTTTCTTTCTTTCTTTCTTTCTTTCTTTTTTTTAAAGTTTTATTTATTGATTGATTGATTGATTTGACAGACAGAGATCACAAGTAGGCAGAGAGGCAGGCAGAGAGAGAGAGGAGGAAGCCGGCTCCCCACTGAGCAGAGAGCCCGATGTGGGGCTCAATCCCAGGACCCTGAGATCATGACCTGAGCCGAAGGCAGAGGCTTTAACCCACTGAGCCACCCAGGTGCCCCTCAAATAACCTTTTCTCAAGAAGTTTTCTTGTAGGGGGAAAGACAACAAAAACCCTCAGCTTTCCCCATCACCTGTCTCTGTTCAGAGCCACCGGGAGGACAAGCAAGACCATACCTCCTGTTTCGGGTGCTTCTGGGTGTGGGGCCGGCATCACTTGGTCCTGGATCTTCCTTCCCTGTTGTGTGGTGTGGTGAATAGTTGAGTACTATGGCCCATCTGCTGTCTTTTGGAAAGCCCTGCTGAGTTGTGGTCTTTTTTGAAATTAAATGCAGCAGCACATTGACGATGTGGTCGTTCCTTGAGACGTGTGTGGCTCCATATATCCGCTGGGAAGCACAGCACAAGGCACAGTGTTTCAAGAATGAGTGGAAGGGAAGCTTAATGTTTGTGTCAAAAGCCAGAACTTTAGAATTCCATGTCCAGGTCTTGACTTTGACCTTGACATGTGGATGACCTTGCAAGTTACTTGCCCTCTCTGAGCCTCCAGGTGTTTTTTTTTTTTTTTTTCCCCACAATTTTTTTTTTTTGGGGCAGGTTTTTTTTTTTTTTTTTTTTTTTTTTTTTTTTCTGAAAATTGGGCACAAGTACTACTTTTACTGGATTATCGCGAAGATTACAAATAAGGAAAAACCTGTCCCAAGTCATGGGCTCTCCAGAAATCGCTCTTTTTGGCATTGGATGAATGAAACCCTGCAGCCCCTGTTACGGGAGAGAGTGGGTTTTAAATGACGGGGGTCTCTGTCGGAGATTGTTGGAATTGGCTGTGTTGGAAAGTGTATCCACCCCTCATTTTATTTGA
Source organism: Mustela nigripes (assembly GCF_022355385.1). Classification (NCBI taxonomy): domain Eukaryota; kingdom Metazoa; phylum Chordata; class Mammalia; order Carnivora; family Mustelidae; genus Mustela; species Mustela nigripes. Next base: position 6,539,192 of record NC_081570.1, read on the forward strand.
CCCTCCCGGGGCTGACCCATAGGGAAAGGCACACAGCGTGTGACGCCAAATACCAACCAGCATCTTATAGGTTAAGGGTTGGAATGGCTTTGTCCCTTTGTTACCAGCCCGCTCCTCTCAGATGTATCAAAGCCCAAAGTTTACTTTCTCCGGCTCGCTCTTTCTTTCTTTTTTCCTTCCTCCCCCGCTTCCTTCCTTCCTTCCTTTCATTTTATTTATGTGACAGAGCGAGAGAGCGAATACAGCCGGGGGAGTGGGAGAGGGAGAAGCAGGCTTCCCTTGGAGCAGGGAGCCCGATGCGGATCTCGATCCCAGGACCCTGGGATCATGACCTGAGCTGAAGGCAGATGCTTAGCGTCTGAGCCACCCAGGCGCCCATTTTTCCAGCTTTTTCTAACCCTTCAGGGTCTAAAGGAGCTTGGGGAACAAGAGCAGAGAGCTGATGGGATGAGAGCTTTTCAGGTCCTTCCTTCCTTCCCACAGGGCGGGGGTGGCAGGAGCAGCCCCTGGACTAGCCCACCTGGCCTGGACGGGCAGGCGAGAGCAGCTGGCCTGTGCAGTCTGCCATCCAGTGACCTTGGCAGTTGGACCTTGGGTCCACTGGGTCATTAAGCGGCAGCAGCGACATGGGGGCAACCAAACGGGCGAGGTGCCCCGGAGGCAGCCATCCCAGGACCTTCTGTGTTGCAGGTGTGTGGGAAAGTGGTTGGGGGAAGGTCTGGCGGCTGGCGGTGACCTTGGCCGGCATGGACAACGCTGCTCCTAGAGAGGATGGGGATGTGCGCACTTGGCCTCCAGCAGCCCACTCTAGCCATGACCTTGCTTTGAAGCTTCCAGTTTTAACACAAACGTGAATTTTACATTTGATTCCACGATAAGCCCGTGTTTATTTTACTAGGAGGTCGCGCTCCCCCTAAACATTGAGTCACATGGATGCTCTGGGAAAATGTGTTTTTTTCTGTGGCTTCCACTACTCCCAGGACAGCGTCTCCCACCATAGTTTGAAAGCATGGATCGGGGGGTGCCTGGGTGGCTCAGTGGGTTAAAGCCTCTGCCTTCGGCTCAGGTCATGATCCCAGGGTCCTGGGATCGAGCCCTCATCAGGCTCTCTGCTCAGCGGGGAGCCTGCTTCCTTCTCTCTCTCTCTGCCTGCCTGTGATCTCTGTCTGTCAAATAAATAAATAAATAATAAGTAAATAAAATCCTACCCCCCCAAAAAAAAATCCATTAAAAAAAAAAAAAGAAAGAAAGAAAGCATGGATCGGGGCAAAGCAGCGTGAGGGCTGCTGTCGTGACCAGACACGCACGGTTTCATAGGAGCCCCGTTTCCCTATGCGATTCACTGGTTGAGTCGTCGAAACTCTGATTGGTGCAGAGAATATTAAAACGCTTCCCTTCAAATTGAGGGGCGCCTGGGAGGCTCCATCGGTTAAACCTCTGACTCAGTCTTGGCTCAGGTCTTGATCTCGGGGTTATGAGTTCAAGCCCCACCTTGGGCATAGAATGTACCTAAAAAAGAAATAAAATAAAATGTTATCCCTTAAATCCAGACATTTTGGCCAAAAATGCATACATGTCCGTTGGTTCACTGATGCATAGATCTAAGGCCAAGGGCTTCAGCCTGAGCTGGCTGTCGCTGCTGCAGAAGGCCCCCTGCAGGGGACAGTCCCTGTGAACTCTGCTCCTTCCCCACAGTCTTTCATGCCTTGGCCATTCCGCTGCAGTGGAAAGTTTGTTTTTGTGACTTCTCTTCATTGGGTTTCTAAAGCATTCTGCTTCGTTGTCATGGAAACGGCTCTTTCTTTACACACCCATATCTCATCTGCTTTTCCTCTTCCGTGTCATGTAATTACTAAGGTGAACAAGGGTCGTGAGCTTCCGTGGGCCCAACCGAGCCCAGACAATCCTTGTTAGTGTGCAGGGACCGGGGCCCCCAGGAGGAGCCTGCTGGCCCCAGTGGTCCGCAGGCTCAGGCCCTCGGCAGGGGGAGGAGTGGGGAGCACATTCCCCCCTAAGTCTGCTGGGGAGAGGTCGGGTGAGACGGAGGGGTGGGAAGAATTGCAGAGCAGGGACCAGGGCACCACCAGCTCCAGAGGGGAAGCAGCCAGAGCCAGTTTCTTTTTCTTTTTTTTTTAAAAGATTTTATTTATTTATTTGACAGACAGAGACCACAAGTAGCCAGAGAGGCAGGCAGGGAGAGAGGAGGAAGCAGGCTCCCCACTGAGCAGAGAGCCGGATGCGGGGCTTGATCCCAGGACCCTGAGACCATGACCTGAGCCGAGGGCAGAGGCTTGAACCCACTGAGCCACCCAGGCGCCCCCCCAGTTTCTTTTTCTGTGGAGCCCATCAGTGAGCATTCACACTTCGGAGTTTCCCCAACACCCAGCTCAGAATCGCCACCTTTTGTTAACTGGCCTCTTTCTTTGTCCGATAACGATAATGGCAAGAAACACCTTCTTAGCACCAGCTCTGTGCTAGGCGGTGTTGTGGGCACTTTGAAAATGCCGATTTATTCTTGTAAGTACTGTTGTGATCACTGCTTTATAGAAGGGGAAACTGAGGCACAGAAACACTTAGCAACAGAAGAGGAAACTGAGGCACAGAAACACTTAGCAACTTACTTTGGTCTTGCCCAGCTAGGAAGTGGCTGGACCCGTTTCTCCCCGCTGGGCCCGACGTCTCCAAAGGTGGCTGCGTTTGGGACCCAGCACTTGGTTGGGGCGGGGGCATCTGGACGCCAGGCAGGAGGAGGGGCGGGGCCTCCGGGGAGTCCGTGGCTATGCAGGGGGACTTCCCTGCGCATTCTCACCCGTCCCCTCCACCCCGAGGACTTTTCTTGGGCTCCAAGCCGCTTTCCCTGTTCTTTCTGGTCCTGTGTCTCTGGGAGAGCTGGCCTCCTCCTGTGCTCTGGTCCGCTATAGTGAGGGAGGTCAGGAGGGTGTGGCTTCTGAACCCCGCCCCGCCCCCTCTGCCCAGGGTGGTGCCCATTCTCCGCCTCTGTCCCGAGGAAGCAGGGCCTGGCATCTGAAATCTCAACCCCCTCCTTGCCCAGCTCTTGAACCTTCTGCAGGAAGTCGGTCCAAGAGTCCTCAAGCTGCTGGACAAACAGAGCAGCAGGCTCAGGTGTCTCTGCAGCCAGTGGCCCCAGTCCAGTTCCTCTGCACTGACCCAGGAGAGGCGTGTGGCCCAGCAGTGACAGCAGCCTCCGGGGTCAGCCTGGATCCGAATCTGCCTCTCATTCAGGAGTTGTGCAGCCCTAACCTCCTTGAGCCTCGCTTTCCTCCTTTACAAAACGGAGCCTGCCTTCGGGTCTTGGCGTGACAAATCAATGAGAAAAGAGACAGAAGGCACCTATGCTTTGCTGACTGATGGCAGGAGCCTGGTGATGGGCTCTGCCCAGATAAACCGCGCTAGGCTGGACGGAGTCTGAATGTATCCCAGAAGCCCCCGGGGCAGAAGGGGTCTGGACACCTGCTGTGGGAGGGGAAGGAGGTGACACAGGGCACTTGCCAAGGAGAGACCGACCCAGTGATGGATGATGGGGGTGTTCGGAGCCCTCTGTGTCATCCCCAAAATGAGGAGTCTGCAGATCGGGGTCTCGCAAGGAGGGGAGAAGGACATGAAAGCCCATGGCCGGATGGGGAACCGGAGTGTTGAGTGCCTGGGTGGACGGCCAGCTGCAGAGTCAGACCCCAGGAGAAGGGGGTAAACTGCCACTTAGCTGAGACCCTCGAGAAGGGGACCCATCTCTGCCGCCACCGTGTGTGTGTGTGTGTGTGTGTGTGTGTGTGTGAGAGAGAGAGAGAGAGTGTGTGTGTGTGTGTGTGTGTGTGTGAGTGTGATTAGCTTAGGGGGTCGGGACAGGAAAGGGAAGTGGAATTTGCAGTTTTAAAAGATACTGATTAATTGGGGGTCTTGATTTTGGGGCAGTGTAGATCTTCTGGGAATTACAGGCTGGGATCTTGCCCGTGGATTTTTTTAATATATGTGTTATGTTTTATAAATGCTGTGTATTTTTAATTGTATAGGGTCAGTGCAAGCTACTTAAGAAAAGTCTGTAAAATACAGATTTGCCAAAGGGAAAGAAACCCATCATCTGCCTATCCTAGAAAACTCCCACCACCCAGTGGTTCTTCATCTTTTTCAGGTCTTAAATCCTTTTGAAAATCTGCTAAAGACACGGGACCTCTCCCACAGAGAATGTCTTCTACAGAATAATGTCAGGGGGTCCCTGGGTGTCCCCCCAAGTTCATCCCAGCCTCATTAGGGTGCACTGAAGGACTGTTTGAGTCCAACCACTGGCTTCTCTGCATTATGGGATGCTGTCTCCAAAAGCAATGTCACAGGTCTGCTTTGAGGGGCACCTGGATGGCTCAGTCAGTTAAAGCATCCGACTCTGGATTTCAGCTCAGGTCATAATCTCTGGGTCCTGAGATCGAGCCCCACATACAACTCCACGCAGGGCATGGAACCTGCTTCAGATTCTCTCGCTCCCTTTTCCTACCCGCCCTTACTGCTCTCTAAGAAAAAAAAAGTTTGCTTTGAAGCTGCTTCTGCTTTCAGCCTTGACCACCTTTTATGTGCCATGTACAAGTTTACTCTACGCTGTTTAAATCCTTTCTGTTGTCTTAAATTCGCTGCTCCTTTGGGAGGACATTCAGCAAGGACCGAGTGACCCGAATCATTTAGTGACTCTCTGCTGTAAGGTCAGCTCACTTACGGGGCCAGCTGACCTTTGGGACAGTTGCCGCCTGTGGTTTTGTGGTCCTCCCTAGGCTTGGCAGGTGGAAGGGCCCGGGAGAGGTGGGTGCACTTCAGGGGTTGGGGGGCGTCCTCTGCGGAGGATGCGAAGTCAGGGCCATGTCCAGGCTCAGCATGTTAGGCTCCAGGCGGGGTCTCCCTGGAAGGTCAGCCCGCAAACTTCCTTTTGCCAAGTTTCGGGGTGCTGGCGCCGAGCATCCCACACCACGGCACCCGAGGTTCGCTGTGCTTCGCACCATGGCCTCCGCCCCGGGCAGAGGGAGAGCTCTCTACTTCTTTCCGCAGCCTCGCTGGTGGCCGGCCTCCCTAGGTGCCGCCCCGTACTTGGGACAGGAGCCTGAGCTCCTCCACCTTTTTTAATAAAACAGGCTTTATATGTCGCTTCATGCACACAGTTCCGTGGCTTTCCTCTGTTGACAGAGTTGCGCAACCATCACCAGAATCGGTTTTAGAACAGCCTCCTCACTCCCCAGAGAAACCCCATGCCCGTTCGCAGTCACTCCCCGCTTCTCCTCAGTCTTCCCAGCCCTCGGCAACCAGGAAGCTACTTTCTGGCTCTATGGATTTGTCTATTCTGGACATTTTGAGTAAATGAAATCACACAGGATGTGGTCTTTTGTGGCCAGTTTCTCTCACTCAGCCTGTGGCCTCTTCTTCAGAAACCCGTCTGACTCATACAGTTACAGTAGAGGGCTTGTTTGTACCGATCGTTTGCTCGTTCCAAGTCCTGATGGGGCATCTGCTGTACCAGAGCAGGTGCTGGGCCACACGGCAAGGAACACAGCAGCCGTGGATGGTGTATTCGTCATCTCCTGCTGGGTAACAAATGGTGCCAACACTGGGCAGCTTAAACAACAAACACTGATTACCATCGGGCTGTTGCTACGGGTCCAGAATCTGGCAGGGGCTGGGACTGCAGGTGTCTGGAGCTGGTTGTTGGCAGGTCTCAGGGATGTCCTGCTGTCAGGGCTTCTTCCCAAGGCAGCTTGAGTGTCCTTCCAGCATGGTGGCCGGCTTAACTCATAGTGAGAGTTGAGAGAGGCCAAAGCCCTCAGTTTCTGTGAACCTAATTTTTTTTTTTTAAGATTCTTATTTATTTATTTGACAGAGAAAAAGAGAGAGAGAGGGACCGCGAGTAGGCAGAGAGGCAGGCAGTGAGAGAGAGGAGGAAGTAGGCTCCCCACTGAGCAGAGAGCCTGATGCGGGGGTGATCCCAGGACCCTGAGATCATGACCTGAGCCGAAGGCAGAGGCTTATAACCCACTGAGCCACCCAGGCGCCCCCTGTGAACCAAATCTTTTTTTTTTTTTTTAATATTTTATTTATTTATTTGTCAGAGAGAGAGAGAGAAAGAGTGAGCACAGGCAGAGTGGCAGGCAGAGGCAGAGGGAGAAGCAGGCTCTCTGCCGAGCAAGGAGCCTGATGTGGGACTCGATCCCAGGACACTGGGATCATGACCTGAGCCGAAGGCAGCCGCTTAACCAACTGAGCCACCCAGGTGTCCCCTGTCAACCTAATCTTGAAGGTGATGCGCCATCACTCTGCCCTCTGCCCTTTGCAGTTCTGCTCTCCTGCAAAGAGGTGTGAATACCCAGGGGAGGAAGTGACCGGATGTGGTTTCATATGGAAAATGGCCCTCGTCATAACTAGCGCCCAGCACCTGCTCGTGAAGGGCCCGCCAGGCCACCTCTGAATGACCCTGGACGGCTGTGAGTTCCCTAGTTCCGCGCTAGTCTCAGTCCTCCTGCACCTTTCCCGCTCTGTGTGTGTAACCAGGGAGCGGAGCCTGGCATTACGACACACACTGCACTTGGGGCCTCCTGATCATCCGCTTCACACAGAATAATTTTACAGATGATTTTCCAGGAATTTGTGAATTCTGTGTGCATTTTCTATCACATGGATGAGCCAGCTTTGGGATTGCCTTTCGTTGGTGTTGGTGATGGTGATGTGGACTAGAACCGTCCCCAGGACCCGTCCCAGTGGGTCTGATACTTCCCACCGTGGCCTGGGGTCACGCCATCTCAGAAGTCACTGGAGACACCTTCTTTCCCAGATGGCCCATGAGACTGTCTCGAGGGGCAGGATCAGGTCTTGTTAAGAGGGGCAGATATCATGCATTAAAAAAACTGAGCCTCGTACCCCGAGGTAGTGGGAATCTCTGTTGTGAGAAGCAGTTTTAGGCTCAAACACATTTAAAAGCTTTAGAAACCTCGCATGGAGCAGCCTGGAGCAGCCCAGAGCAGCCTGGAGCAGCCCGGAGCAGCCAGATCATTTCCTGAGTCCCCGGGGTATCTTCCAGGAGCCTCGATGTGTGACTCACACAGTGAACGCCCTATTGGGCCCATTTATCCCCTTCCCCTAATTTCTCCCAGGACAGAGTCACAGTTGATCTTCTCCACAAACAAGGAATAGCTTTCCTTCTATAAAAAATACAAAGAAGTTGGGCGCCTGGGTGGCTCAGTGGGTTAAGCCGATGCCTTCGGCTCCCGTCATGATCTCAGGCCCACATCGGGCTCTCTGCTCAGCGGGGAGCCTGCTTCCTCCTTCTCTCTCTGCCTGCTTCTCTGCCTACTTGTGATCTCTGTCTGTCAAATAAATAAATAAAATCTTAAAAAAAAAAAAATACAAAGAAGTCTAAAACGTGGCATCCTCCCACGAAGATCCCGTTCTGGAACTGGAGAGACCTCAGAGTCCAGGAAACGGTGGCAGAACGCATCGTGTCGTGGGACGCTTGGCTTCGAGGTCCGGCTAGGAGCCCCCCCCCCCCCCACCAGAGGCTGTCCCGTCGATATTTGCCCTCGCTGGCTGAGCTGGGCACTGTGTGCAGTCACCTGCGTTTACAGATGAGGAAACAGCTCTGGAGTGGTTAGAAAACTCTTCCAAACCCAGATCTAATGCCAGGGCTCATGCTCCTACCTTTGGCCAGAGAGTCCCTGCAAGCATTGAGTGCTTTTGGTATACACTGGAAAGATCGAGCACTGTGGACACCAGCATTTTTTCCCTCTGCTGCTCCCCTCCCCACCCAGGTCACAAACTCAGAAAGCCTCAAGTAAGGCAGACTTTTGGTCTAAGCTTGGGGAATTGGCCAAAGGAAAAAAAGAAAGAAGCTCCAGATTCTAATTAACTTTGCTTTTTAACTACAGATGAGCCACTTTTTGAATTAATGGGGGGTGAGAGTCTCAAAGATTAATGGAAATATGTGAAGATGGTAGAAAAGCAGGGGCCAGACGTTCCTGTAAGTAGACGCCCTCGTCTGAGCGCCTGGAGAGGAAAAGATCAAGGGGACAAAGCCATGAGGGGATTATATGAAGAACCAGGGAAACTATCTCTCCCCTTTGAGGAGGATTATTTTCCAGAGTCCTCCTGTTTTTCCTAAAAGAATTAAAAACATTTAGCTGTTTTTTTTTCTTGTTAGTTGCCTCTTATACTGACTGTGGCATTCGTGTTCTCCACTCTGCTCCACATCTCATCTGCTCGCCCCTAAAAATCCTGTAGGGCAGGAGGAATAATTCTAGATTCCTGGCTGAGAACCCTCCTCCCCCCATCCACCCAAAGATAAAAGACCGGTTAACAGGATAAAAACAAATTAAATTACTAAAAGACGGGAGCCCCACAAAAAGAGGAGATTCAAAGATGTCACCCAAAGCAGGAAGCTTTATACTTTTTAGACAAAGAAACAATAAATGTATGAAGGATTGACAAAACAGGGGTTCGGGCTTGGGGTAGTAAACTGGTGAAGTAAGAAGGTTTGTTTTCGTGGCCTTCTTGGCCCTAAATTCCCCATCTGGCGATAAGGATGCCTTCTGTCCTGCTCACCCTCCCACCCCACCCCCCGCCCTGTAGGGGGAGGCGTACCTTTCACAGAGGCGATTTATCTCCTCCTGTCCTACTGGGGACAGAGGAAGTTCAGAGTGTCCTTCCTGCGAGGCTATTTATCCAATACCTTTAATTCAAAACGATCAGTATGCCAAAGTGGCCTGTTTCGGGATGACCTGGTCTAAGCCCCTACAATGTGGGGCGCCCCACGTGAACAGGAAGAGGCCACCGGAATTCTAGGAAGGTTGGTGGTTGGGATATTGGTGGGCAGCGGGGAGCAGCTGACATTTCCTCGCTGTGAGCTTACCTGGAGGTGTCGGGAGAGAGGAGGAGTGACTCATGGAGCCGAGAAGCTTTTCTCTTCTGGAACTTGTTGATCTTAGCAAGGGGTTTCATGAGTAGGGGCAGAGGTTCATCTGGTTTCCTGCTTTGTGCCTGGAAACTTCACAAAGAGGGTCCAGTCTTTCTGGCTGTAGCAAGTAGGAAGGCGGGAATCTAATTTCTCTGTTTACGCTGATTTCTGAAGAGTGGGGAGACCTATTTAGGCACCAAACTCTTTTAATTTAGACCCTCATCTGTATCTCAGAAAGGATTTAACATACCTGAGCCCTGAATGAGGCAGGAATCGGGACACTTGGGTGTTTCTGCCCCGTTGAGCATACCAGTCCGTCTCTGTGCGTGTTTCCCATCTGTGAGAGCAAGCGCATTTGGAGCAATTACTGTATACACCTGTTCCAGATGTTCCACTCACCTTTTTTTTTTTTTAAAGATTTTATTTATTTATTTATTTGACAGAGATCATAAGTAGGCAGAGAGGCAGGCAGAGAGAGGGGGGAAGCAGGCTCCCCACTGAGCAGAGAGCCTGATGTGGAGCTCGATCCCAGGACCCTGAGCTCATGACCTGAGCCCAAGAGAGGCTTTAACCCACTGAGCCACCCAGCCACCCCCCCCACTCACCTGTCTTAATTCACCTCATTCTCCCAAATTACTGTGTGATGTGTCTTTCTGGATTTGTTAGTGCAATTTCAGTCTGTTGTTCTCATACGGGCAGGATGACTTTGGTGGCTTCTGCCATTTCAAAGAATGCTGGCTTTTCCTCTGGGTTCCAGAGGAACCAGTACCTGACGCTCCCAGCTTGAAATCATGTCTTTGGGTTCCACAGCTGATGAGGACCTTGCCTTTGTACTCTGCTTTCCATGCCGGAAAGAAAGGGACGTCTGCAGGACTGGGTCCCGACAGAGAAGGGCACACAGTGAGGATGGGGGAGTGGAACCTGGAAGACTGTCTGCCCACGTTGAATCTCTTCCCCCGCTTGGTGGCATGGGGTCATTATCCTTTCCTGGCTGGGGGTTTTGGGGGATGCTACCGACCCCCAGTCAGGATGGCTGTCAGAGAGAACTCCCGGCTCAGCCAGACTGTCTAAGTAAGATCTGGCTGTGACTTCTGATGGCTTCTGTCTCATCCTCATACTCCACCCTGGCCGCAGCACCCCTAGGCTCCCTGCCGGTGAGTCAAGGGCAGCTCAGCAGGAGGCTGGCCCTTTACCACCTGGACCTCCTTCGATGTTGCCTGGCTCCCCTTCCCAGCTGGGGGTGGGGAGGAGTGAAAGGCAAAGTAGCAGCAGCCCCGAGTGTGGCCCTGGCGTGGACGGGTGGCACTCTGGGTGGTTGCCACCAGGGCCCAGGCTCCGCCTTTTCCAGATGTCATCTGCCAAGTGCACAGCCACACTGGGTCGTGTGGGTGGCTGGGGGAGGTTCGGTGTGTGAATGTGTGCCATGGGTGTGTGTGTGTGTGTGTGTGTGTGTGGTCTCTGTGTCAGTGTCATCGTGTGTCAGTTTACGTAATTGTGTATGGGGTGTGTGTGTGTCCTCGTGAACGTGCATCCATGTGTGTCTGGGCGCGTGTGAGGGAGTGACTTGGCGCATGCCTGAGTGTGGAGTGTGTGTGTGTGAACGAGTATGGGAGTGTTTGTCTTTCTGAGTGTATGTGACATCGGGTTGGGATGCGGAGGGGGGTTTCCTCCTCCTGCCCTGAGATGTCAGGGATGCTGGACCCGTCCTGACAGGATTGATGGGTGCTGGTGGGGGACACAAAGGTCACCGAGGGTTTTGGGACCCCCCCAGGGCCCAGTCCTCTCATCTCAGGCTTCTTCACAATTCCTGGGGCTTAGGGCTGTTTTTCTCCTTTTCTCCCCTGGGGGCACAGGGCGATGGGGTGGGGGCGGGAGGCGGGGTACAGAGGGAGGCTGGGGGGGGTGCTCGAACGGATGGCCCCGCCCTGGGCGCCTGGCCTGGAACACTTGGTGCAGGCGGAGAGCGACTACCAGAGTGGTCGTCAGACCATTTCCGTCCACCCCGGGTCCGCCGCACCTGCTGGGACGCCAGGGGTGATTCTGCACTCGTACTCTTTCTCCTCTTGTGCTCCACCGTGGCAGAGTTTGAAGTCTAGAGCTGTGGAGCCTAAAGAACATTCTGAGGGACACGGGACACCGCAGGGCAAGAAGCACCGCAGTCCCGTATCAAACCAAGGTGGTTCCGAAGCTGGCCCTGACGCTGCGTGCGACCTGCGTGCGACCTGCGGGTCAACCGCTTGCCCTTGGAGCTTCGGGTTTGTCATTTACAGCCCGGGGGGGGGGGGGGGGGGGGACAGCACCCACCTCGCCGGGGGATGCGCGGATTCCCTGGAGCGCTGCGCGAGGCGCAGGGCGGGGGCTTACTGTACCAACGCCCCGCCAGCGCGAACGGGGTTCATTGTCATGGATAGATATAGGAGCGAAGGCCCCCGGCAGACCTTTTACCTGCTGAATCCGACCTGTAAGGGGAACCCCGATGGAAAGGCAGGCCCAGCGGCTGGGGAACAGCTCGCACACCGGATGGGAGCCCAGACCCCGGGATGGCCAGTGACGCGGGTGACCTGGGCTCCAGATCAGTGACGGAGGTCCGGTGCCCCGTCGGTTCTGGTGACTCCCTGGGGACCCGGGCGGGGAGAGCGGTTTGGGCACCACCAGCCCCCGCTCCCTTTGCAAATGGCACTTTCAGTTCTCCGGTTACCAGCCGGAGGGGGGCCAGGGCCAGCGTGCGCACGCCGCCCGGGGTCCCGCGGTGGCCGGGGCGCTCGCGGCTGCAGGCGCACGCCCCACCGGACGGGCGGACGGGAGCAGCGGGGGTCGGGGAGGAGTTGCAGCGGCATCTGCCGCGCTCCCCGCGGTCGCGGGTTCTCAGACACTCCGCCTGGCTGGGGCCGCGAGAATTTGCCGACGGTGCCCGCGGCGCGGCGGGCCCTGGCCCCGCCCCTGTCCCCGCCCCCACGACCGGCGCCCCGCCCCTGACCCCGCCCGCGCCGGCCCGCTGTCCGGGCCCCGCCCCGGGCCGCGCCCCTCCGCTGCTGTCCCGCTCGCCGGCTCCGCGCCGCGGGCCTGCCCTCAGGCCCCCGCGGGCTCGGCGCCGCCGCCGGGAGGCTCGCGGAGCTCCGGGACCCGCCCGCCGCGTCCCCTGGGCAACCGTCTCCCGGGAGATCGGGCCCCGCCCCCGGCACCGACACCCGGTACGGAGCCCACCTGTGCGGGCGTCTGCGGGGTCCCAGTGCACCCCCTGCGCAGACCCGCCCCGCCCAGCGCCCGGCTTTGTCCGCCTGGGGCTGTCGGGGTCCAGGGGCGTGGGGGCTGGGGGAGGCGCGCGCGTCCCGGGGCGGACCGGACGCTGCCGGGGAGGCCGAGGCAGGGGGCCGCGCTCGCGTTGTGACTCCCGGGTGTGGGCTGGTTCATGCTCTCCCGATCCCCGTGCATCCCTTTTGTGCCTCCGGGGGGCGGGGATCCGGGGTGTCCCGCTGCCGCCCTTGATGGGATGAGCAGGGCCCTCAGCCGGGCTCCGGACGTGGACGCGCCTGTTCAGGGCAGGCTGTTTACTTGTCAGGGACCCAGCAGTTGCCGCGCGCATCCTCCCCTCCCCCTGTCCCCGATTCGGGACGGAGCATCCTGCGCCGTGTCGGTTCCTGGCGCTGCCTCCCAAGCTTTGCCCTTGAACCCAGAGGGCTAGAGGGCGGCCGACCCAGATCCCGAGGTCCTGGGCGGCAGGAGGGCCAGAGCCGAAGACGCACCTTCCTCCGGGAAGAGCCTTCTCCTCGGCCGCCCTCTTGTGAATTCTGCCCCAGCTCCCTGTTTCCTGACCTGAATTCCTGAGGACTAATTCCTTCTTGCTTTCCCTAACTCTTCCTTCTCTCGGCTCCATCATGTTTTCTGCTTTGTCTTTGCTCGTTTTGAAAGTGTTTTCTCTATAATCGTGTCTCATTTCCCCGTAACCGAACGGCTGGGTTTGTCCTCTTGTTAATAACTCCATTGGTCAGCAGTGGAAGTTCTTCTTCCGCGACCCCTCATTTCCCTTGCTCTCCTCCCCTGAATGCTGGGTGAAGAGACCATCCAAGCCCCCGTTCCTGGGCTCCGGCAGCAGGGTCCATCGGGTATCCTGCCTGGGATTCGGCTCTCAGCAGCGAGAATTTCAGCCCGGTCCCTGGGAACTGTATTCTTGGAAGGGACACCTTTTCCAACGGCTTCCCAGCAGTGGGCTTTTTACTTATGGCGAAGCAAATAATTTAGGCTTCTCTGCTCCTCAAGAGCCCTCCCCAGCCTTGCCCAGTGGGCTCCCGCTGTGGAGGTAGCCGTGCCCGGGGGCCTGTGGTTTGGAGAAAGGGGCGGGTCTTACTCGTAGCATCCAGCCTGCTGGGCTTCTGGAGCTCAGGTGTCTTCCTGTCTCTGGGGTCAGATTATTTACAGGAGTAGCGGGCAGTGGGGGGAAAGAAACTCCAGGGATGCAGTAGTGGGAGGCCCTTCTCTCCACACACCCGCCCTCTTCCCTCTCCTGCAAGCAGGGATGAATCTGCCTGTATGATGCAATTTAGTACTTAAATGGGGAACTCAAGTCCAGGAATCTGCTTTTCCTATCCCTTGAATGGAACTTGAACCCAGGCTTGACACAGACCATACACTTCGCCTTCAAAAAACCAAACAAAACCAACGAATAACTAAGAATGATCTGAGGTGTATACCTATATATTCCTGTGTCACGAAATGCTCCGCTTTGCTTCCGTACCACCAAAGGAGCTGGGGTGGCGGTGACCCGGGTGGTGAGAAGGGCCCATCAAGCAGAATGTGACTGGTTTGCAAAATGAGAGCCTAAATGAAACAGTTATTTTTGAGCTAAAGTCCTGTGAAGGAATGCATAGAAGTTTGGGGGAGACTTTCTCCTTTAAAAATTTCATTCATTCATTCATTCATTCTTTTTTTCCCCCCCCAGACAGATCAGGAGCTCAGAGTGAGGCAGGGACGGAATGCTGCTCACTGATTCCAAAGCCTGTTTGATCTGCCAGCCAGAGGGGCCTTTGCTGCTGGTCTTTCTTGGACCATTCCAGAGAGGTAGGTTGGGTGAAGGAGACAGGTGTGTGGGAAAGAAGAAAAGACAGCTTAAGAATTTGAACAGACTCCATCCTCCCTGACCAGCCAGCCAAAGGAGAAGCTCTCTGACTCTGATCTAGGACTAGATCACACAGAGGAAGGGAATGACCCAGATGCGTGCTATGAGCCAAAACAAAGGGAAATGAACTAGACCTGGGCTGGCTCCCCAGGGGAGGGATACTGCTGTCTGTGAAGGGATGGGGGGAGGCTCTGCTCCCAGGAACCCTGGGGCCTCATTACCAAGCTATTTGACTTGCTTCAGTCATGGTAGAGTTAGGCTGGCCTTTTTGGGGAGAGAAAAATGAAAACTTCCATCCAAAGGGAATGGAGTGAATTCTTACAATTTGGCATTGCTTCTCAAAGACTTCTTAGGCAGGGACATTCTGTCTCTCCAGAGAGTTGGCAGTCACTGTATCAGTAAGGCAGTGCTTGTTAGAACACCCTGGATGTTCGCTGGGAGATGGATGCAGTCCGTTCTTGGTGCAAATGAAGAAACTGAGGCCAGAGACAGATACTGGCCAAGCATTAGCTTTGCTGTCCGCATACTTGAGCAGCTCCTGTCATTTCTGATGGAAAGGAGCCCAGGCTTACAGCCTGGGGGCATTCTTGGAAGCTTCCCTCGCCCCTGCCCCCACCCCAACTTCATTTTCTCTAGATCTTCATCAGTACTTTCTGAACTTCTTTGTTAGTGTGGCTCTCTTTAAAAAGCTCAAGATATTAAAACAGAATTTTGACCTATAGAGTCGAAAAAAACGGAGTACCCTGTGGTCCAGGCAGAGACTGGCTTAGGATGTCCACTCAGCATCCTGTCCCATTTCCACCACCCTCTGAAGATCTTGGGGTTGCTTCTGTGGAACCCCAGAACTCTGGAACATAGTAAAAAAACATGGATTGTGTAGACCTCTGATGGGGGATTGGAGTTTCTTCTGTACATCTGTTTACCTATTTGCAGTATCTTGATTCTCTCTCTCTTTTTAAAAGATGTATTTGTTCGTTTGAGAGAGGGAGAGAGAGAATGCAGGCACAGGGGAAGGGACAGAGGGAGAGGGAGAATCCCAAGCAGACTCCGCGCAGAGCTTGGAGCCTGATGCAGGGCTCGATCGCATGACCCAGAGATCATGACCCGAGTCAAAACCAAGAGTCATATACTTAACTGACTGAGCCACCCAGAGGCCCCAACAGTATCTTGATTCTTGTTTCAGCAGATGTCTTTTAATAATTTTTAACCCTCATACTTTTGTATTTATTAAGAAATGCCCACTTACTGTTGAAAGTTTGCCCCCCAACTTGGCATAACCCACCATCCCCTAACCACCCCTGAGGGAACCACTGTTTCCTTGAAGGGGTATCCTCCCCCAAGTCCCCCAGAAAGCCTTCTATATGCCTATCTTTGGAAACTTGCTTTTTATGTATTGTTAAATGTTACTATGAACTTCCATGAAAATATGACTAATTGAATGCTTGTGTTTCGCCTGGCTCTGTTTCAAAAGCCCACTAAAATGAGAGTAAGGGATTAAAAAAAGGACAAAATCCTTAAGAAAACAGAAAAGGAAATGATGGAGGAGGAGGAGGCGTGAGCAAATACTTAGAGAAACAGAAAGCAGGTCGGTAAAAGAGATGTAAAACTTAAAGTCTTGAATGTCCTGTGTCATGGTAGAGGAAGGCAGGTGTGTTCAAGGACCCACCAAAGGCCCAAGAGTGGGAGCTACAGTGCTCCTGATGACCGACTGTGGGGTGGGCTGGAAGCAGGAAAATGGAAGGTGTGTGTCGGAGCAACAGACTCCTCTCTCAGCCCACATAGTCAGGTGGCTCCCTCCTCCATCCCAGCAGAAGATGCCTGTTTTCCCAGAGGCCTCGTTGAACCAGAGCAGCTCAGGCCTAAACTGGGGTGGTAGTAGGCATGGGATCAGCTGAATATAAGAGGCACTGTACTGAGAACAGAAAGATTCAGTCAAAGTTGGTATACTAAACAGTGAGACCTTTCCCTGCTTGGCTCCCAGAACATGGCAGCCTAATCTGTACCCCTCTCTGGTTGGGGCCTTGAAGAACTTCTCTCTGAGGAAATGGAGCTCACAAGAAAAAATGACCCTCAAAGACTAACACTGAAGGGACCCTCTTGGAAAGCTTTTTTGCTGCTTTGTTATTTCACAGTGATGCCTGCAAAGCAACTAGCCTTCAGCTGTGCACAGACAGCTCTGAGTGCCTCTCTTAAGTTTGAATGGACACCTGTGGATCATCCCACATAGAAGGATGTTCCTAGCATGAAAGACAGAGACCCAAATGAACAAAAAATGGGCCAGAAGTCATAAACATGGTTGAGAAACAGGAATACTCATGAAACAGTAGTAGGCTCTGGGATATAAAAACTGTGATGGTAGAGGTGCGTGGCTGGCTCAGTCCAGAGCATGTGACTCTTGATCTCAGAGTTGTGAGTTTGAGCCCCATGTTGGATATAGAGATTGCTTAAAAATAATTTTTTTAAAAAATATTTTGTTTATTTGACAGAGATGGAGAGAGAGCACAAGCAGAGCTGCAGGGAGAGGGAGAATGAGCCTCTCTGCCGAGCAGGGAACCTGATGCGGGCCCTATGCCAGGACCCTGGGATCATTACCCGAGCGGAAGGCAGCCACTTAACTGACTGGGCCACCCAGGTGCCCCTAAAAACAAAATCTTAAAACAAAACAAAACAAAACAAAAAACCCCAGCAACTAATAGTAGAAGCAAAAATTTCAATAGAATAGAGCTAGAGGGCACCTGGGTGGCTCAGTTGGTTGAACGACTGCCTTCAGCTCAGGTCATGATACTCAAGTCCCAGGATCGAGTCCCACATCCGGCTCCCAGCTCCATGGGGAGTCTGCTTCTTCCTCTGACCTTCTCCCCTCTCATGCTCTCTCTCACTCTCTGTCTCTCTATCTCTCAAATAAGTAAATAAAATCTAAAAAATAAAATAAAAAAGAATAAAGCTAGAGATTGAAAAGTGAATTTCTACGAAATAAAACGAAAAGACTGAAGAGATGGAGAATAAGTAAGAAAATAGAAGAAAACTGGAGGATCAGTTCAGGACTCCTGCTCTCCACCTCAGAGGAACTCAAGACAGAGAGAAAAATGAAGAAAAGGAAGTTATCAAGCTATAGGAAAAAAATTCTAGAACTGAAGGAACTTCTGTATGAAGAGTATCTGAGTAGAACTCAACAATGAGTAATAGAAGTAATAGTAATAGTAATAGTAATACTACACAAAAGTAAAGTGTGTGCTACAGGACGTCATCATGAACTTTCAAAACTCCAGGGATAGAACTTGCCAAAAGCCAACAAAGAGAAAAGGGGCCACATCTAGAAGATCAGATAAAAAATGGCACTCGACTTCACAGCACCAGAAGCCACAAGACAATGGAGCAACTCTTTCAAATTTCCAAGGGAAATTAATTCCCCGGGCGAGAATTCTGTAATTGTCATTCAGGCAAAATGATAGCATAAAGACACCTCTGTAGGTGTGAATGGTGTGAATTTTCCAAAGCTCTATGTGTGCACACGCACGCATGTACACACGCCTTTGTATCGCTATTCAAGGAAACTCGTGGAGACTGTGCCCTACGAAAATGAGAGTAAACTAAGAAAGCGGAACAAGTGATACAGTATGTGATTGTCTTTTGTTCTTATTTGCCTCCGTTCCCAAATAGCTTTCAGTATTTCAGCTCTTACCTTACTTTGAGTTTTGCAAATGCAGAGGAAAAAACCAAACACCTACTCAACCACGGGAACTGAAAAGTACTGACTTCCAAGCTTTCCCTGTAGCCGGGGCCCGTGACCTAGACTCCATGGATGAGTACACCATGCTGTGTTTTGGCAGAGGAGAGGGATGAAGCATGTGCTGTACCGTGGTTATGGCCCTGGCAGCCATGATGGGGGCTCCAAGGTCAACTTGTTGGCACGGACATGACCGAGGTACCAATTGGCATTTAGTGTCAGTGGCAGTAGGGGCAGTCCACCATCAGACCTGCATTGTGGAGTCCAGTGTACCTGTTTCTTTTTTGGTTCAACTTTCTGTTTTTCCTGGAGTTGATAAGCACCTCCTTGTCTCTTTATTTGCTATGTTCGCAATGTACTAATCACCAATTCTTCCTCAAACTCTCCAACAGAGCTGTGAAACTCCTCACAGTGCAGCAAATAAGCCAAATGATCTGTCAGCAACTTTTCTGCTTAATCAGTGAGAGCTGGCTTCTTTACTTGCAACCCAGAACCTTGACGGGTGGAGAGAATGGGCAGGATTCCCACCATCACGGAGAAGCAAAGTCCCAGTGGTGCAACTGCTCAGCCCATGTGGAGATCAGCCGGGCGAGTTTGGAGCAGTACGGCTGAGGGCACCAGGAGGGATATCTTCAAGAAAAAAAAAATGAAGCTGGTGGATTATTGGACCTGTTTACCGTACTAGGAAGAGTTTCATAGTTCCGTTACAGAGTTGGGGGAAGAATTACATATTTGCATATAGAAAACAAAGGAATTATATTTGTACATAGAAAATGAAGCAAATTATAAGTGAGGCAACTATCAACTATAGAAATAACAAAAAGTTGAATAAGAAGGAAATAAAACCAGAATATACTATGTGGTTTAGCATTAAACACTGTTTATGTAGTCATAATAAAATAAGCACTTAAGTTTTTTTTTTTTTTTTAAGATTTTATTTATTGAGGGAGGGAGAGGGAGAGGCAGGCTCCCCGCTGAGCAGGGAGCCTGATGCGGGGCTTGATCCCACGACCCTGGGATCATGACCTGAGCCGAAGACAGAGACTTAACCAACTGAGCCACCCAGGCACCCACAAGTTTGATTAACAAAAAAATGATCACGTAGCTATGTTCGGAAGATGGAGGGGAGGATATATGTGTGTGTGCAGAAGGCACAGTCTCATCTTCTAAGGTCAGAAGTTAAAAGTCAGAAATCGAGAAGTACCCGTGTGAATCAGTTATTTAGAAAATTGGAGACAAATACCCAAAAAAACATCTGTAGTTGGGGGCGGGCGTTTTGGACGTGCAGGGCAGGGGGGCTGCTCTTTTTTTTTTTTGCTGCAAACGGTTTAGCTTTCATTAATTTTTAAAACCACGTGCTTGCCTAACGTTCCTAGATAACAAAACTTTGAAATCCTCGTCATAGGCTCCATATCCACCCGTTAACAGCTGTTTCCATTTTTTCTATGCTTCCTGATATGTTTTGTCCACAAACAGATGTTGCCATGGCGAACGGGGGGCACCTCCTGGTTCCCTCTCTCGGGGGCTGTATCTGCAGGGCTCTGGTACGCAGGTGCCATTGTGATGACTGTCTTCACTCCTGTTAATTATCATAATTTCCCTGTGATTTTTGATTTTCCACTTTCATGAAAACCACAAGCGAGTATCTTCGTACATGTAGCTTCCCCGCCACCCCCTTTGTATTGCTTCCTTAGGACAATTCCCCAATTTCCCCAAATTACCGGACCTAAGAGCGTGGATCTGTCTCTTGATTTTGATGGGTAGTGTCAGATTCTTCCCTGGGCCTCTCTGGGTGGGCCATGAACTGAACATCCTAGGAGATAGTTGGGATCGAATTTTCATGGTAGATAGTTGGCTCATTTTTCTAATGACATCAGAAGAAGTCAGGAGTCTCTCTCTCTCTTTCCCTTCCTCTCCTTCTCTCTCTTTTTATAGAAGAGAATTTCCAGAGATCTTTGCTTCTCATTCTTCGATGTCTGTGTATTTGGTTCTCCTGCACTGAGGATTTTTTTTTCATATTTAAATATTCAAAATAAAAGTTACCATTCTATTAAATAATAGAAGTTCAAGGGAGACCCATTTAAAATGGGAGAGAGGGGGCGCCTGGGTGGTTGAGTCGGTGAAGCGTCTGCTTTTGCCTCAGGTCACGATCCCAGGGTCCTGGGATCAAGTCCCGAGTCAGGCTCCCTGCTCAGTGGGGAGCCTGCTTCTCCCTCTCCCTCTGCCTCTACCCCCTGCACTCATGCCTTCTTTCTCTCTCAAATAAATAAAATAAAATCTTTTTTTAAAAAAAAGGTTTTATTTATTTATTTGACAGAGAGAGGGAGGGAGCACAAGTGGGGGGAAGGGCAGAGGGAGAGGAAGCAGCAGGCTCCCCTCCCCCCACTGCAACCCGAGCAGGGAGCCCGACGCGGGGCTCCATCCCAGGACCCTGAGATCACGACCCGAGCCGAAGGCACACACTTCACCGACTAAGCCACCAGGCGCCCCAATAAAGAAAATGTTTTTTAAAAAATGGGAGAGTGCAAAGAAGAAGAAACAAAGCAAGAGGGAGGCAGCGGCGGATAGACCAGGACTCGGGCAGCTCCCGCCCAGCTTACCCGCCCAGCGGACCTCGGAGCCTCCGCTAGTTCATCCGTCCTCAGCCTCCATCCGTCCCATCCCTTTCCCTCCTGTGGCGGGAGCCTGGGGTGTCAGACCGCCCTCCAGACCAGCCCCATCTTCCTAGTCCTGGGCATGGTTTTGGGGGTGTCCAACTTGGCTGGCCTCTGGCTTCTGGACATTTCCCTCCGATCCCCCTTTGGAGACCATTTCCTCCTTCACCTGACCACCACCAGGCCCTGCGCGCGTAGCCAAGTTCTCCCTCTTGCGGGGCTGCTCTTCCTTTGCTGTGCCACAGACACTTTCTAGAACCCCACAAACTGGGGTGGCCAGAGGGGGCAGAGGATGCTGCTACTCCCGGGTCTGTAGGGGACCCACCCTGAAGCGGGTCTCGTGGAAGGTTCTGTGTTTCGGGAGAACAGCTCGCCTGTCCTAAAACTACACCTGTTGGGGGAACCCGGGGCCGGTCCATTTTCCATCTGGTCTCTACCTGCAGTTCTTTGTCAGAAAGTTGTTGCGGGCGGGAAGTTCTAAGGCTGCGGCGCTGGAAAGCCTGATTCCCAGCCGTGAGGAGCAGCCGTGAGGAGCAGACACCCCTTCCTGGGCGTTTTATGGCAAGTGGGGCCCGAGTTTTCCCGCATTAATCTTGCCCTGCTGCTCTTGCCCGCGACCCTGGGCTCGTGGCTTTGCCACCTCATTCTTGCCTCACTCACTTCCATTTTCCTCACGGCAGCCAAAGCAATTTTTGTCCAGCATAAAGTCAGGGCTTATCAATCCCCTGCTTAAAACCCTCCAGTGGCCTCCCATTGTCGTGATAACAAAATCTGGCTCCACACTGTGCCTGTGAGGCCCTGCAAGGTCGGGGCTCACCGCCTCTCCCTGTCATCCGGCCTCTGGGTCATTGACTCCAGCTGCCTAGTCTCCTGCCTCAGGGCCTTTGCACTTCTAGCTCCAGCTGCCTGAACCCTATTTCATGGATCTTTGCCTGATCTTGCTCATCCTTTGGGCCTCGACTCCAAAATGATCTCTCTTGAGCGCCCTCCCCTGAACTACCATCCAACGGAGGCCCCCCGCAAGTCCCTTTTCAACTCTTTTCTTACCTGAAGTCATCTTTTCTTTCTTTCTTTTTTTTTTTTGCTTTTCTCCTGTTAGACTAAAAACTCCATAGGATTGGGGATGGTTGTAAAGTGGGGCCTCTGGATAAAGCACCTTGGTAATTCAGCTCTGAAGTGCCTGTGTGCCCCCACTTTGCACATACATTAGGCAACAGGAAAAGCATCCACTTCATTCTCCGAGGAAGAGAGTCTGGAAACAGAACACTTACTAGGAGGACTTTCTGGAGGCTGAGAAGTACCTGAAAATCAGCCCAGGTCAGGAGACCTGGCTTCACGCAGCCTGGTACAGAAGGCCAGCCCCGATGGCTCCCTGTCCCTTATCCCAGTGACTGCTGCTCTCCTACCCTTCCAGCCCAGGTTGATGGTAGATACTAGATAACGTGCGTAGCCGCTTCGAGATGTTTCTGAGATGCCTCTTAAGCTTTCGGGGTGGTGACTTTCAGCTCTGAAACCTGGGTTTTTGACAGATGTTTTGTCCTGAAGTTCTAAGAGTAAAGCATCTCTCTCTGTAGACGGGTTCACGCTTGCTCTGGAGTAACAGGTGAGGGTACAGGCCTGTCTCATTCAGGGAACCCTCAGGGAGGACGAGGATGTTCACGGCTCGGATAAGCAGGATACAGCTTCCCTTCTCCCCGCTGCTTGTCCCCTGCACCCAGCCGGCTGGGAGTGACTCATGCATTCCGTTGGAAAGCTGTTCCCCAGGGCATGGGACTCCAGCACCAGAAAGCCCATCTTCACATTGAAAAACACTGGGCAGTGGCTCCTACTCGGAGTATCAGCCACACCTGCGATGGCCACGAGAACGACGTGGAACCCCAGCAGACCCAGGAGACAGACTCACAGCCCTAACACAGTGGAACTGCCAGAGAAGCGAGAGGGAGGCCTCGTGGGTCCTGAATTAGGCACAAGCCACCAGCCAGCGGGTGTGCCAGTGCCGGGGAGACTAGGGGATGGGCTGCCACCTCATTCCCGGGCTGCTGGAAGCACTGTGGCTCTGGGATGGCACACCCGTTGCTCGCCCTCCTCTCTTAGAAATAGATGAGGGCCCTAGGGGCACCTGGGTGGCCCTCTCGGTGAAGTGTCTGACTCTGGATTTCAGCTCAGGTCATGGTCGTTTGGTAATCGTGCTGATGATTCGATGTGGGCAGACAGGGCGGTGGTGGTTGACTCAGCAAGGAAGGGTGGCTCATGGTTCATCTTTGGTGGCTGTCTCTAGTGCCTTGAGGTGGGTCTGGCCCTCGCTTAGCCTCTCTCTCCAGGCTATCTCACGCGGCTCTGGGGGGAGCCTGCTGACCCCCCAGTAATGCACTGGGAGCGGCAAAGACCTCTCCCCTAGGCTCCACGCTCGGGGCTGCTCCTTTGCTGTCTTCACGAGGGTGTTTGCAGGCGGCTCGGATCATTGTGTCTGAAATGGACCTCTTGCCATCTTGTTGCCCCCAGTTCTGTTTCTCCCTCACACTTCCCCCATGTCAGTGTATTTCCACGCCCCCCCCCCAGTCTCCCAAGCCCACCCCGGCTGTCATCCTTACTTGTTTCCCGCGAGCCCCCATCCCATCCCCCATCCCATCCGCCAAGCTCCTGAATATACCTGATTCCCGGCCTTTCTCATCCCTGGAGGCCTGAGCTCCCCACGCCCCACGGCCTGGCTGGCTTCTCTCCGGTCCTTCCACGCTGAGCCGCAGCATTCTGGATGCAAATCGGGTCCCGTGCTCCTTTGCTAAGGCCGCCCATCACTCTCTGAGTGACACCCAGGCGTCTCCCCTGCAAAGACGCCCCAGGACGTGGTCGGGCTGATCTCTACACCCCAGCTCCTCCCTGGCCTCCCTCCCTGCCCCACCCGCTGGCTCTAGTGGGCGTGGCCTGCCTTCCGACGGCCCCAGACGCGGCTGCCCGCTCTGGTTCTCTGCTCCCCGGTCCTCTTCTCACGGGGGGCTCTTCCCGGCCTCCCCCCAGGGAGTAGGCTCTCTCCATTACATCACCGTTGGGCGTGCCGTCTTCCCCGTGTTGATAGAATGTGGGATCATTCTCCCTACTTACTCCGTGTGTGGGTATTACTGTCTCCCCCGTGCACCGCTCTTGGGACTTAATAAATAGTTTAAACTAATACATCTCAGACTGAGTCATATGTACAAAATATCAAATGCGGTGATACATGAGTGCCAGTTACGTCCATGAGATG
This sequence comes from Mustela nigripes, assembly GCF_022355385.1. Lineage (NCBI taxonomy): Eukaryota > Metazoa > Chordata > Mammalia > Carnivora > Mustelidae > Mustela > Mustela nigripes. The sequence continues at coordinate 6,562,859 of NC_081570.1, forward strand.
AAGTCACCAACAGTAATTGTGAATTCCTGCATTCAGATCCAAGAGATTCATTGAGGGAACCTGACTTCCTGGGAGAAATAGCTAGAAGGTTGGCAGCCAGAGAGCTCAGTATAACTGTTGAAGAACTTTCTTGGGGGAAGGAGCTGATAAGATTTTATTAAGCTAAGCAGTGGGAGTCTGGTACCCAGAACATTCCTCGACAGTTGGCCTGTCAGGCCCCATCCATAGCATCTTTTTTTGCAGAGTACCAGACTTTGGCAAGAGTCTAAAAACTGTGTCGTAGGGAGAAGAGAGGTCCTGAGGTCATCATCCAGGAGAAGGAGCCATCAGACAGCTCCTCGGTACCTCTAGATAACAACACAAAGATCAGGGTTGCCTCCAAGAGGCGGGCCAATTTCCAAGGGAAAGAACTTTCTAAACACTAGAAGCTTCCTAAAATGGAACGTGCAGCTGCAAATGACCGAAAACAACAACGAAATCCAACCCCTTCCCCCCAAAAAACCAAAAAAGACAAACCGTTCCAAGTTTTAAAAAAGTGGGGGGGGGGCATGGAGAGGCTGGGGAGGCAGGGAGATTTTTTTGGCGAATAGAACTGAAGATCCAGGGAGAGCTTCAGGCTTGGCTGGATCCAGGGACTCAAAGGCTGTCTTCAGGACTCCACCACTCTACTGTGAGCTCTCCTCTCCTTCATGGTGGTCTTTTCTCAAGTTTCACCCCTAAGAGCAGCAGGAGGTGGTCACCAGCAGCTCTAGGTGGATATTCTCTTTTCTGCTACTCCAGGAGGCAGTACCTGAAGACAGACACTGGCGTGTCAAAGGCACTGGACTGACTTGACATTTCTCACTCCCATCCTGGAATCACTGTGGCCAGGAGAGGACGCACAGTGATTGGTGGGCCCAGCCTCCTCCTGGTTCCAATCCAGTTCCTGGAGGCGGGGTGGGATGGAGGGTGGAGTTCGGGGCTCTGGGTGGCTAGGCCTGAAGTGGCCAGGAAGTCCGCTTGGCTGAACCACTCCTACTGAGGGTGGGTTGAGTTTGTGAAAAGTCCCCAGCTTCCAGATCAAGAAACTAAAAAGTACCAGCACCCAGAAGCCCCTCGTACCCTTTGACGCTGGGGTGACTGCCCTCATTCTGGGGTCACCCCGTCTCCCCCTCCGCCGCCAACATAGATGAGCTCTGGCTGTGTTCTCTGTGTAATTAGAATCGTGAGCACATACTCTTGTGCCTCACTTCGTTAGTTCGGTTGCACGTTTATGAGATTCGTTTATACCGTTGTGTGCATTTGTAGATCACTCCTTGTCATTGCTATGTAACATCCCACCGGGAAAAGAGACCATCATTTATTTCTCCATTACACTGCTGATGTGCATTTGGGAAGTTTCCAGTTTGGGACTGTTCGGAATAGCAGGGCCGTACACATTCCTGTTTGTGTTTCTTCTTGCACAGGGACTCATGTTTCTGATGAGTGTAGACCAAGGTGTGCAGTTAATTGCTGGGTCAGAGGACATCACCTGCTCACTTTAATAGATACTGCCAAGACTGGATACTTTGTCCAAGCGGTTGTAGCCATTTGTGTTCTTGGAGTAGTTCTAAAGTCCCCAGATTAGTTGGCACCTTTGTCCCATACATTGCGGGGTGATGAGTCTGAGCTTCGTGGAGGGTTGGGGCTTGTGAGCAGCTGAACTTGGGTCCTGGGCGCGCAAAGAGAGAGAGGGTTCCTGCTTCCTCCTGTCGCATCTCTGACATTTGGTTACGTCCTGCCCACACCATCCTGGGTCTTCCTTAGGCATGAGCTTTATGCACGGAAGGAAGTATGACCGTGCATCCCAGACGGGTGAGGTTAGTTGAAGGCTTCCTTCCACAGCACTATGGGGCAGAAAAGCGAGGGGGTGCATTCGTCTCAGGCACCGCCCCTTTGGCTGGAGTCCCAAGGAGCTCATGCTACTTGTGCCCATCTTGGCCTCAGGGTTGAGTGGCCGCAGGTGCCCTGACTTCCTGAGCGTGGGCAGAACACTTGCAGTGTTGGAAGTGGATTCTCGAGGATTCCTGCCCGTCCCTCCCCCCTATTTTGATTCAAAAAGAAAGCCTTTGGCCTGGCCATTCTCAGAAAGAGGAACCCAAAGTAGGATGTGGTTTTACAATCAGGAACTGGATCCCAGTGGTGGTGACATGGTCGGGCCAGCGCGTCACGCGTGTCATGCTGCTCCCAGCAGATTCTACACTTAGCCCGTTGGCGAGGCTGAGGTCTGGGCCCTGTTGGCAGAGCCCCTAAAAGAACATATCCCACAAGCTACACAATCCCTTTCAGTCATTTTTCTGAGTCATTTACATCTAGGAGGATGGGACCCCAGGGTAGGGAAACCTTTCTGGAAAGAATAAAAACCAGAACGTAAAGGACAATATTTGACTACATCAGCATCACACACTTTTCCTTCACCAAAAAAGGCACCATAAACAAAATGAAAAGATGACTCAGACCAAAAGAAGATATTTCCAACTCACTTAAGCAACAGATAAATTGAATCTGGAGTATATTTTTTAAAAACCCTATAAACCAATAAGAAAAAGACAACTCCACAGGAAAAAAAAGGGGCAACATTTATAAGCAGGCTATTTGCAGAAGATAAACATTTTTATGGCTCATAAGGGAAATGCAAATTAAAACGACAAAGGAGCATTCCGTGCGCATCAGATTGGCAGGAACAGTGAATTGGACGAGATACCAAGCGCCGATGGAGATTCGGAGAGTAAGCTGGGGACAGTGCTGGTCCCGTTGCTAATGGGCACCTACCTCTGCTTTCCTTTAGTAAAGCTGAGGCTCTTGTTCTAGCTGTCATAGGTCATGCTAGTGATCCGACAGTTCCCCCAGACCGGTGTGGTCCGGTGTGGTGGCCCCCTGCCAGGTGTTGCTCTTGAGTACTTGGAAATGGGAAAAGTGACCGAAGAACAACATTTTTAAGCGTTTTCTTTCATTTTGATTCATTCAAATGTCAGCATGGATACTAGACTCATTTCTTGGAAAACTTTTCAGTCTGTTTGGAGGAACTTGAGTCCGTGGCCCTCCTTTTTTATCTGTGAAGTGTATGAACATAGAGGTCACGTATTTCCGGTGGAATTGTAGGATCCAAGCTGCAGTGTGCTCAAGTGAAAATACACACCAGATTGCAAAGACTTCATGCCCCAAAAAGAATGTAAACTATCTCATTAGTAATTTTGCCACGTAGAGGGCCATTTTGAAATGACTGTATTTTGGATATATTGGGTTAAGCAAAATAGATGAGTAAACTTAATTTTTATTTTCTTACTTCTTTTGAATGAGACTGCTGGCGACTTTGACATCACCTGTGTGGTTCCCATTGTATTTCTTTGGACAGTGCTCATCCCAACTCTACCTGCACACAAAGGGAGGTGTGTAAGGAGATACATTGTAGCATTGTTTGTAATAACCCGAAAGAGCAGAAACAAACCCTGAGGTTCATCAGCAAGAGAAGGGGTAAACTGTGGTTTATTGACACAGGGAAATAGCACAGGAGTTACAATGAATAAGCCAGAGCTACATGTATCGATGTGGATTAGCCTAAAGAAAATAACGTGGGGGGTGCCTGGGTGACTCAGGGGGTTAAGCCTCTGCCTTTCACTCAAGGTCATGATCTCAGGCTCCTGGGATGGAGCCCCGCATTGCATCGGGCTCTCTGTTCAGCGGGGAGCCTGCTTTCCCCTCTGCCTCTGCCTGCCTCTGTCTACTTGTGATCTCTGTCTGTCAAATAAATAAATAAAATCTTAAAAAAAAAAAATAACTTGGGTTGCAGGGTCCAGAAGACTCACTCTTCAGAGCTACTCCTACCAAGTTTAAAAACATGCAAAAGTGTTGAGAATTGTTTGTGAATACATATTAGTACAATCAAAGTATAAAAACATGCATGGAAATTACACATAACCAGAATCCAGATGGTGGTAGCTTGGGCGGGGCGGGGGTGGTGGTGGAGATACTCAAAAGACCTTTAATTGTGTCTGTAGCATTTTATTACTGAAGAGTGGGTATGACTGAGGGGGGATACTTCAACAAGTTGTTTGATGGCCAAAGCCATTTTTAAGCCACTGGGTTTCTGGTTAGGAAGTTTCCAAGAGGGGCACCTGAGTGGCTCAGATGGTCAAGCATCTGCCTTCTGTTCTGGTCATGATCTCAGGGCCCTAGGATAGAGCCCCGCATCAGGTCCCTCTGCCTGTTATTCTCCTTGCTTGTGCTCTCTCTGTCAAATAAAAAAAATGTTTTTAAAAAGAAAGAAAGAAAGTTTCCAAGAACTGCAGCCTTTGGTCCTTCTCGAGTCCTGGGCTGTCTGACCAAGGATGCGGCCATCCCCCGCCTCTGTCTGCCAGCTGGGGGCCGTGGCGGAGTGTCCCGCGGGTGTGCATTCCTGAGAAAAAATGATTTGGAATGGGTCTGTGGGTGTCTTGAATTTGGGCCACTGTGCTGAGGGATGGAGGGTGTCGTGAGGCGGGGGGCAGAGTCTGGGGGGCTGTAGGAGCCCCGAGCCACCCCAGGCAGGATGAGGCCCCAGAGGGAGGCAAATTTGGGGCGCCCACAGGAGAGACTCCTTCCTGAATTTCCTGCCGCCAAAGGTCCCGACATTCGTATTTTCCAGAGAATCCTTTCAAAGGATTCATCAGCATGCTGAGGATGGCTCATTCTGCCTTTTCTTCCTTTTCAGGACAAGCAGGGTCTGAGAGGTGAGAGAGCAGAATGCCCCCTGGGGTTGACTGCCCCATGGAATTCTGGGCCAAGGAGGAGAACCAGAGTGTGGCTGTTGACTTCCTGCTGCCCACGGGGGTCTATCTGAACTTCCCCGTGTCCCGGAATGCCAACCTCAGCACCATCAAGAAGGTACGATCCCCACCTTCGAGCTTGGAACTCGGAGGGCAAGACAGACAGACGCCCAGGCTCGGATCTGAGATCCGATAAAACAGATTTCAGAAGATAAATAATACCTAACATTTGTTTACAAGCTTACAGTTAGAGCGCAGCCCGCATTCTGAATTCAGCTTCTCCCTTTATCAGGACAGGATTACAGTTGCTGGATTCCAGTGGGAGCCTCGGGGTGTGGTTCCCATGGTGGCTTTCCCTTTTCTCCATGACTGTGCTATCATTTCTGGAACCGATCCCCAGCCCTGGCCACTTGAAAGAGTCTTATCAGTCTTTTCTCTGTAGAGCTGTCATCGTAGTAAACATCATCTTTGGAAATAGTTTTGGGTTTTGTTGAATAATTTTCAGGGGTGGATTACTGAGTCAAAGGGTTAGACATCTGGAAAGGATTTGGCAGAGACTGTCTTGTGATCTCCCAGAGGGCTTGTCTCACTTGCGAAGTGTGGGATTTAGTGGGTCATGCCAGAGGGCAAGACCTCAGCTCAGAATTTTAAAAACTTACACTTGGGAGTGGAACAAAAAAAGAATAAAAAGGAAAGAAAAAACAAAAAAGGAAGAAAGCAGTGGATCATCTTTGAGGTTTTCTTTTTCTTTTTAAATTTCCCCTTCCTGGGAGATTTCTTTAAAAATTAAATTTTGGGGGGCGCCTGGGTGGCTTAGTGGGTTGAGCCTCTGACTTCGGGTCAGGTCATGATCTCAGGTCCTGGGATCGAGCCCCGTATTGGGCTCTCTGCTCAGCGGGGGGTCTGCTGCCCCTTCCTCTTCTGCCTGCCTCTCTGCCTACTTGTGATCTCTCTCTCTCTCAAATAAATAAATAAAATCTCTTCCCGCCCATTTCAAAAGTATGGATGCATTGATTGGGGCAAAGAGGGAAAAGTAGAAGGAGGGAAAAAATCACCTGTGATTCTGCTCTTATGAGACAGCTACAGTGAACACTTGGGCTGTTCTGTTTTCTATGGAGTGTTGTTTTTTGTGATAATTCCGGTTATGAGCTTTTTTTTTTTTTTTTTTTTTATCTGAGTGAACATAACCTCTTTCTCATGTGATTAACTCTATTGTAAGGGTAATCTGTTTTTCCTGAGCCATACGTGCATCGCTACTACAGTTCCGACAGTGCAGAAATACAAGACACCTGGGTCCCTGTGCACACCCCAGTTTGCTTTTGGCGTCTCCATACTTTTATTTCTCCGAGAGGCCAGCTGGTGAATATTCTCGGCTTTTCTGGCCATCTGGTATTTATTGCAAACACTCAACTCTGCCAGTGCGGGGCCCAGGGCGGCCTTAGACACAGCGGGTATGAGTGGGTGTGGCTGTCTTAGGTAACTGGGGAGTCGACCAGGTTTTGCCTGCAGACCCTACTTCCTCTTGTCAAATCCTGCTCTCTATTCATTACTATGTTTATTCGAGTTGTTTTTATGGAAATGGGCTTGAATTATATCTGCTGTTATATGCCTTGGGGTTTTTGTGGTTTTTTTTTTTAAGATTTTATTGATTTGGGACACCTGGGTGGCTCAGTTGGTTGGATGACTGCCTTCGGCTCAGGTCATGATCCTGGAGTCCCGGGATCGAGTCCCGCATCGGACTCCCAGCTCCATGGGGAGTCTGCTTCTCCCTCTGACCTTCTCGTTCATTCTCTCACTGTCTCTCTCTCAAGTAAATTTAAAAAAAAAAAAAAGATTTTATTGATTTATTGGACAAAGAGAGACAGAGAGGGAACACAAGCAGAGGGAGTGGGAGAGGGAGAAGCAGGCTTTCCGCTAGGTGGAAACCCTGATGGTGGGGCTCGATCCCAGGACCCCGGGATCATGACCTGAGCCAAAGGCAGACGCTTAACAACTGAGCGCCCAGGCGCCCCTATACCTTCAGGGTTTCTTCCTACTTAGCATGTCTCTTAGAGCCTTCTGTGCCTGTTCATACAGGTGTTCTAGATTCTGGGTCATGCCCCGCCCCCCAATCCCTTTGTGCTGATGGGCCATAATTATCCATCCCCTGTGGAAGATGAATAGGGCTGGTCTCCTCTCTCCCGCCCTCTCTGTGACTCAGTGCTGAACACCTTTGCACTAAAACTTGACCATTAGATGGCTCTCCCAGGGGTCCCCTGGGGACACCTCATCCTGAGGGCACCTGCTGACCGCCCTAACTGAACACAGCCCATAGAGGGCTTGACAGCTCTCTTGGTGTGTTCAGCTTTTCTGAATCCATTGCCAACATTTGGAAATCAGAACCCCAGAATGATTAGCTGTGGGGCGGGGGAGGGGGTTGCCTGGAGGTCATGTCTGGCCGGCTATCTCTCAAGAGTAACATACAGGGGAGACTGGGTAGGCTTTCAGCATGGACCAGGCGCCCTCCACAGAAGGGCAGCGATGGAGGCTTAGGGGACCCATGGGGTCAGCGTTCATGGGGTCTGGAGAGGACAGGGTTTGGGGATCTCGGCTTTGCCCTCTGGTCGGGGTCATGCAGGGCCGAACCACCAGGCTGAGGCCTGCCCCCAGCCACCTCGAGGCTCCCCATGGCCCTGCATGCCTTGGCCGGAGGGGCTGACCGGCCGCTGTCCCATCAGGTGTTGTGGCACCGAGCCCAGTATGAGCCGCTCTTCCACATGCTCAGCGACCCCGAGGCCTACGTGTTCACCTGCGTCAACCAGACCGCGGAGCAGCAGGAGCTGGAGGACGAGCAGCGGCGGCTCTGCGACATCCAGCCCTTCCTGCCCGTGCTGCGCCTGGTGGCCCGAGAGGGGGACAGAGTGAAGAAGCTGGTCAACTCCCAGATCAGCCTCCTCATCGGCAAAGGTGACCCGCGGGTGGGTGGGCTGGCCCCGGCCCCCGGCCCTAGCCGCACCGCCCCCCCACCTCCTGCCCCTCGTGCTGACCCAGCCTCCCCGCTTCCCAGGCCTCCATGAGTTCGACTCCCTGCACGACCCCGAAGTGAATGCCTTTCGCACCAAGATGCGCCAGTTCTGCGAGGAGGCGGCGGCGCGGCGGCAGCAGCTGGGCTGGGAGGCTTGGCTGCAGTACAGCTTCCCGCTGCAGCTGGAGCCCTCGGCCCGGAGCTGGGGGGCCGGCACCCTGCGGGTCCCCAACCGGGCCCTCTTGGTCAACGTCAAGTTTGAGGGCAGCGAGGTGAGCCCATGGCCCCTGCGGGGCACGCTGGCCCGTCGGCAGCGCCCGAGCTGCGGGGACATTTTCCCGTGAGACTTCCCAGCCTACCCCCGCAAGCACTTGGGTCCACTGTCCTCCCGGTGGCACTGGCTGGGACTTGCAGGGCACCCATGCCTGCGAGGGGCTCAGGCAGATGTCCCACGGGGCAAGTTGGACGAGGCCGAATGACCAGACGGCCTTGGTCATGGGTCCATTCATTCGTTCAGTAACTGTTTCTGGGCTGTCGGCCGTGTGCCTTCATCAGACTCTGCCTCACGTTCGGGGCGGCGGTGGAGGGTCCGGGCTGGGGGGGGGGGCTCATTCCAGACAAATAGGCAGGGCCACCCTCTGCGTCCCGGAAGCCATGGGCCCTCTGCGAGGGTGGAGGGCTGACCCTCCCCCCTCCCCCTAGGAGAGCTTCACCTTCCAGGTGTCCAGCAAGGACGTGCCGCTGGCGCTGATGGCCTGTGCGCTCCGGAAGAAGGCCACGGTGTTCCGGCAGCCGCTGGTGGAGCAGCCCGAGGACTACGCGCTGCAGGTGAACGGGAAGCACGAGTACCTGTACGGCAGCTACCCCCTCTGCCAGTTCCAGGTGAGGGCTGAGGTCTGGGAGGGGCCCTGCGCTCCCGGGCTCCCCAGGGCCCTGGGCCAGGGCCCGGCTGGTGGGGGGGAACTGGGCCTTTGGGGGTCACAGCCAGAGCGTCCCCTCGCTGGGCTGCCCTCCCTTGTGCCCCAAGGAGGGCTCCATCTTCGGGAAGTGGGTGGGGGGGGGCAAAGGGTCAGCAGGAGAGGCCGGGAAGGCCTGGGATCAGCAGTGGGGGCATCGGGGAGTCCCCGGGGCTGAGGCCTGGCTGGGGCTGCCCCGTCGGCCGCTCACTGTGCCCGCCACCCCCCATCACAGTACATCTGCAGCTGTCTACACAGCGGGCAGACCCCCCACCTGACCATGGTGCACTCCTCCTCCATCCTCGCCATGCGGGACGAGCAGAGCGACCCCGCCCCCCAAGTCCAGAAACCACGCACCAAACCGCCCCCCATTCCCATGAAGAAGGTGAGCTGGTGCCTTCCACCTCCCCTGGCCTCCATCGCTTCCTCCCCGCTGTTGTCCGGCCCTGGAGCCTAGTGCTAACGCTGAGGGCTGGGCGCCGGTCCAGGGCCCCTCATCTCATGCTCCTTGGTGGGTCGGTGTTGAGAGCTGGGCCTTGAACTTGGCCCTCCACCAGTGTGCAGGGGCAGGGGGTGTTGTCTGAGCTTCCCAGGGCAGCCCCCGGGCCCGGCTCATGGGCTGCCCTTCTGTTCCTCCTGCCCCCTGCACTGGAGAGAGGGAGGCAGAACACCATGCCCAGCAGAGCTCGGGGGTCCTGGGCACCTGCACGGCAGGCTTTTCTGGCAGATCGTGGTATCGTCGTATCATGGGGGGGGGGGCATCTAAGCCTTCTCACCATCTGGCAACACGCACCCTACCCATGAGTGGCCAGGGGCGCCAGCCTCGGGAGCTTCCCCGGGATTCTTCTGCGTTGACGGCCCTGCTTCTCCCCCTCTGGCCCGCCCCAGCCTTCTTCCTTGTCCCTGTGGTCCCTGGAGCAGCCTTTCTGCGTGGAGCTGATTCAGGGCAGCAAAGTGAATGCCGATGAGCGGATGAAGGTAGGGGCTCCTAGGGGCAGCGGGGATGTTTTCTGCACAAACAAGGTGGCTGTGGTCTAGAGGGGTGGCAGAGGAAGAAGGGGGGGGTCACATGAAAGCCACCTGACCACATTACCCAGCATCCCTGCCTGGGGTGGCTGTGAGCCGCTTCAAAACAGGAAGGGGGGAGGGGGGCTGGCTGGCCGGCCAGAGGCTAATTCGTAGAAACCAGGCTCAGCGAGTTCTGGGTATTTGACTTGGGTGGAAGTTGTGGGGCCAGGCCCAGGGAAGTGGGAACAGCAGGGTCTGGGAGGTGACAGGTGCGGAAGAGGGGTGGCCCCGGCTGGGCCCGACTGGGCCCTGGGGCCTTGGGACTCCCAGGAGGCACTTGGGAGGCGTGCTGTGGACCCCGGGGCGCCAAGCCCATTTCGGGGGTTGGTCACACACCCCATCTCCCTCCATCCCCAGGAGGGGCTTACTGTCCCATTTGCGGGACGTTACTCCTGGGTCCACGGAGGTTGGTCTGTTGGTGGAGCACTTTCTGTCGGGGTGATTTCACAGCAGGCGGGGCTGGGTTTCCCAGACGGCACCCTGGAGCCCTGGCTGGAGGCGGGTTTCTGGCTGGGCCCTGAGAGCTGTCAGGGCAGAGTTGGAGGACACAGGGCAGGGGTGTTCTGGTGAAATGAAACCCTGCCTGCTCGCGGGGCTCCTAAGATTCTGAGCAGTGGAGGGAGCTCGCAGGCTGCAGAGCAAGAAGGACCCCTGGAGTTCCCAAACCCCAGTAGGGAAACTGAGGCCCCGAGCAGGGAAACGACAGAGTCTTGGGGAGCCCATGCATAGCCCATGTGCCTTCCCTTCACCCTGTGGCCCCTTGTCCCACCCAAGCACTCAGCTGTCCCCCTTCGGTGCCGCTTTCTTCCGAGTGGCAAGTGGGATTCAGCCCCGTGGGAGGTGAGGATGTGCAGGAGCTTGGAGCCTTAGGTGGGTGCGAGAGCCTCAGAGGGGCAAGGGAGGCGGCTGTCTGGCACCCGGCCCCCGACACCCGTGCCTCCCGCAGCTGGTGGTGCAGGCCGGGCTCTTCCATGGCAACGAGACGCTGTGCAAGACGGTGTCCAGCTCGGAGGTGAGCGTGTGCTCCGAGCCCGTGTGGAAACAGCGGCTGGAGTTCGACATCAACATCTGCGACCTGCCTCGCATGGCCCGTCTCTGCTTTGCACTTTACGCCGTGATTGAGAAGGCCAAGAAGGCTCGCTCCACCAAGAAGAAATCCAAGAAGGCGGTGGGTGGGGTCGCCTGGGAGGCTGGGGCCAGGCCTCCGGGAGCTGGTGTGCTGTGACCCAGGGCCACCCCTGTCCACTCCCAGCAGGGGTGCACCTCGGGGATGGGGGATGGGGCGACCCTCCCTCCTACACCCCACCTCCCCTTCTGGCCACCATCCTTGCCATGTGTCAGCTCTGGGTCTCAGGGCTGACGAGCAGCGGTGAACTCAGAGGCTCCTGGGGGAACCTGGAGGCTGCCCTCTGGGCTGGACGGACAGACGCACTGTCCGCACAGGCAGCAGGGTGTCCTGAGTCAGCTGCCAGCAGGGAATGAATGGGGGTTGGGCACTGAGTCACCAGGCCCAGGATGTGACTGGACACTGAGCCACACCGACTTATCCCACTGAGCCACACCGACTTACCCCACTGCTGAGCTGGGCCAGCCGTCTGGGGCTGGTGTGGTTGGTTTGGGGGCTTCTCGAGAAACCCGAAGTAGGGGTGCCTCTGGGAGCAGAAGGGAGCCGAGAGGTGGCTGATCGTGCTTGCTTCCTCCCAGGGAGTCTGGGCGAGGGCGGGGAAGCTCGGCCTGAAGGCGTTGGCCGTCCTGCCGGTGAGCGAGCTGAGCCTCTGCGGTTGCTGGCCCTGACCTGCCCGTGCTCTTTCCCAGGACTGTCCCATCGCCTGGGCCAACCTCATGCTGTTCGACTACAAGGACCAGCTCAAGACCGGGGAATGCCGCCTATACATGTGGCCGTCAGTCCCAGGTCCGTCCAGGCGGAAGGGAGAGGGTGGGGGAGCGCGCTCCCAGAGGGGGCCATTCCCCAGGCAACTCCCGTCTGTCCCTGTGTCCAGACGAGAAAGGGGAGCTGCTGAACCCCGCGGGAACCGTGCGGAGCAACCCCAACACAGAGAGCGCTGCGGCCCTTGTCATCTGCCTCCCTGAGGTGGCCCCCTACCCCGTGTACTACCCCACCCTGGACAAGGTCAGCCCCCTCGCCATCCAGGGTCTGCGGTGGTCCAGAGGCCGTGGGACTCAGGATGACTGTTCTTGACTCTGCCTCTGGGCTTCCCGCCACCCATCCCCTGAGTTGCCCAGGGCTGGGGCTTGGTCAGCACGCACAGTTGGGGACTCCTGGATTCTCCAGAACCCGCATGTGCTCTAGAACAGGGGTTCTCGTTCAGGGCCATGTGGCTCCCCAGGGGACTTGGGGCAAGGTTCAGAGACCCTTTTGGTTGTCCTAGCTGGTGGGGGAGATGCTCCTGGCATCTGTGAGGTGGAGGCTGGGGATGCTGGGCACAGGACAGCACTCACCCCAAGGTCAGGGGTGCCGAGGGGTTGACACACACCCTCTGCCCTCCACCCCACATCCCGGGGGGCCCTGCCAGGGCTGGCCCAGGGTCCGGGTCCCCGCTGACATGGAGCCCCTCATTGCAGATTCTGGAGCTGGGGCGGCACGGGGAGCACGGGCGCTTCAGTGAGGAGGAGGTGAGCCGGGGGCCGGGGGCCGGGGGTGGTGGGGCGCCCGGCTGGGCCGCAGCTCACCCTGCCTGCCCCCCTCAGCAGCTACAGCTACGGGAGATCCTGGAGCGGCGCGGGTCCGGGGAGCTGTACGAGCACGAGAAGGACCTGGTGTGGAAGATGCGGCACGAGGTCCAGGAGCGCTTCCCGGAGGCGCTGGCCCGCCTGCTGCTGGTCACCAAGTGGAACAAGCATGAGGATGTGGCCCAGGTGGGGGCGGGGTTGGGGTCGGGGGCTTGTGTGCGGAGGGGAGGGCCTCTTGCCCAGGGGCACCTTGACCGCCATCGGGCTCCCCCAGATGCTCTACCTGCTGTGTTCCTGGCCCGAGCTGCCAGTCCTGAGCGCCCTGGAGCTGCTGGACTTCAGCTTCCCCGACCGCCACGTGGGCTCCTTCGCCATCAAGTCTCTGCGGAAGCTGACGTGAGTCCCCCAGGCTCCCGGCTCCCGGCTCGTGTGCCCCGGCGGGTGGAGCCCCGGTGGGTGGAGCCCGTGCTGGTGGCGGGGGTGTGGCAGGTTGGACTGCAGGGGGCCTGGGGTCTGCTCAGGTGAGGCCAGCCTTCCTTCTCCGCAGGGACGATGAGCTTTTCCAGTACCTGCTGCAGCTGGTGCAGGTGCTCAAGTACGAATCCTACCTCGACTGCGAGCTGACCAAGTTCCTGCTGGACCGGGCGCTGGCCAACCGCAAGATCGGCCACTTCCTCTTCTGGCACCTCCGGTAGCGCACCCCTTTGCGCCCCCCCCCCCCGCCCCCCCCCCCCCCCCCCCCCCCCCCCCGCCCCCCCCCGGCCTGCCGGCCTTCTGTCCCCTGCTCCAACCCGGGCCATGGCCCTGCCAGGCCTCCGCTCAGCAGTCCCTCCCTCTCTCTCCCCCTCCAGCTCCGAGATGCACGTGCCCTCCGTGGCCCTGCGCTTCGGCCTCATCATGGAGGCCTACTGCAGGGGCAGCACCCACCACATGAAGGTGCTGATGAAGCAGGTGAGGCACGGGGTCTGCCCCTCTAGAGCCACCCCCCCGGGGGGGCGGGGCCGAGGCTCGGAGCCCCGCCCCCTCTTGGCCTCCCACCGTCTGGTTCTCCCTGCAGGGCGAGGCGCTGAGCAAGCTGAAGGCCCTCAATGACTTCGTCAAAGTGAGCTCCCAGAAGACCACCAAGCCCCAGACCAAGGAGCTGATGCACCTGTGCCTGCGCCAGGAGACCTACCTGGAGGCCCTGTCCCACCTGCAGTCCCCGCTGGACCCCAGCACGCTGCTGGCTGACGTCTGGTGAGCCCCGCGCCCCGCCCTGCTGGGGGCCCCCGCGGAGGGCGCGCTCCCCGCTCACTGCTGTCTGGCCCGCAGCGTGGAGCAGTGCACCTTCATGGACTCCAAGATGAAGCCGCTGTGGGTGATGTACAGCAACGAGGAGGCGGGCAGCGACGGCAGCGTAGGCATCATCTTCAAGAACGGGGACGGTGAGCAGGCGGGCGGGGAGAGCTCTGGGGAGGCCGCCCCCCACCCCCCAACCGGGCAGGTGGGCTGAGGAGCTGGGGTCCTGGCACGCTGGGGGTGCAGAGCCCCCCAGAAGCTCCTGCTTTTCCTTCCCGGGGGCCGGCTGCCCAGACCTCCGCCAGGACATGCTGACGCTTCAGATGATCCAGCTCATGGATGTTCTGTGGAAGCAGGAGGGGCTGGACCTGAGGTGAGAGGCCGTCCTGTCCTCCGCTTGTCGTCGCTGCAGGCCTGGGACCCTGTCCCTTTAGAGGCATCCGCTGTCCAAGCCAGCACTGCCACCTCCGTGGGAGAAGCGGTCGCTCGAAGAAGAGCGGAGGCCGGTTTACATTAGGGCCGAGGGAGGCGATAGGCTGTAGAGGGAGGGTGGAGGAGGGCAGGCCTGGCACTCCGCAGCGGTCTCGCTCCCGGGTTTCCTTTGTCCCACGCGTCCTGGGCCGCCTGCCTCGTCTTGGGAAGCAGTGGCATCCTCTTCCAGACCACCTGGGTTTCTCTCTGAGCAAACATGAGCTCGGCCAAAGTGCCGCCGTTTCTTCCTTGCGTGTTGGATGCTGGGGCTGATCCCTCCTGGAGCGCACCCCCCCCCCCCGCCCCGGTCTAGACACCCAGGACTCCTCCCCAGCACTTCTCCCCTCCCTTGCAGCATCTCCTGGGGCTCTTTTGGCTGTACTGAGCTGCTCTGGGTGGGGCGGAGTGTTGAGCTGCCCCAGGGACAGCCTGTGACCTGGGCATTTCCCTGCCCCTCCTCCCCTCTGGCTAGGATGACCCCCTACGGCTGCCTCTCCACCGGGGACCGCACAGGCCTCATCGAGGTGGTGCTTCACTCAGACACCATCGCCAACATCCAGCTGAACAAAAGCAACATGGCGGCCACGGCTGCCTTCAACAAAGATGCACTGCTTAACTGGCTCAAGTCCAAGAACCCTGGGTAGGCTCTGGGCCCCGGGCACAGAGGCCTCTCCTTTCCAAAAGCTGCTGTTTAGTAGGAGTCAAGGGTGAGGGGCAGGGCCGTTGACAGTCCTCATGGCTTTGTGGCTCAGCAGAGGACCAGGTCTGCTCTGTTGGGACGGGGCGGGTCTCCCTTCCCCCAGGGGTCAGTTAGCTGTTAGGGACGGGAAATCACCACCAGATACTACGGGGCCGCAGACCTGCCGCTTAAGCTGGCTGAGCGGAGTGGTTCTCTGACCTTGAACCACTCATGAAACTGTGCACAGCTGGTTGCTTCACCAGCCTGGCTGGCCCAAGTCCTATGTCTCCGTGTGGCCCTCCCCACCACCGTGAGTGGACCGGTCTTGGCTTCCTTCCCCGGGAACAGGTTAGTTGGACAGTTGCCAGGTGTCCAAAGGCCGAGGCTGCGGGAGGAGCCCAGTACCGCTTCCTCCCTGTCCCATTGGTCCCGGCGCATCATTAGGCCAGATTCAAGGGGAGGGGACATAGGACCCCCCTTTTGGTAGAATTTGCTGGGAAATGGCGTGGCCCTGGTTGGTCATCCCCCTTCCCACCAACGCACACACAGGGAGGCCTTGGATCGCGCCATTGAGGAGTTCACCCTCTCCTGTGCTGGCTACTGTGTGGCCACTTACGTGCTGGGCATCGGTGACCGGCACAGCGACAACATCATGATCCGTGAGAACGGGCAGGTAGGGGCAGAGCCTGCGGCCATGTGGGCGGCGCCCCGGGCCCTCCCCGCACCCCCTTCCCCGACCCGCGCCCTCTCATCGCCGACCACTCGTCCTTCCCTCTTCTTAGCTCTTCCACATTGATTTTGGCCACTTTCTGGGGAATTTCAAGACCAAGTTTGGAATCAACCGTGAGCGAGTCCCGTTCATCCTCACTTATGACTTTGTGCACGTGATCCAGCAGGGGAAGACGAACAACAGTGAGAAATTCGAAAGGTGAGGGTGCTCGGGGGTTGGGGGGAGGGCGGTGGTCCCGGGCTGGGCTCAGGGTCAGGTCCTGCAGGAAAAGGTGGGGGTGCGGTGGTCGGAGTGGGGGCGGTTTCCAGGGCCCGAGCAGGGTGGGAATGGTGGGGAGCACTCGGAGCCCCGCCTCCCACCTTCCTGCATCCCCTGCAGATTCCGGGGTTACTGCGAACGCGCCTACACCATCCTGCGACGCCACGGGCTGCTGTTCCTCCACCTCTTTGCCCTGATGCGGGCCGCTGGCCTGCCTGAGCTCAGCTGCTCCAAAGACATCCAGTATCTCAAGGTAAATGCCAGAGGGTCCTCCCGGACAGCCCCACCTGCCCCCGAGTCCCCAAGGCCTGCCTGTGAGCACAGCGGACCCTACCGGGCATTCCCCGCACGGGTTCTTCAGGCCTCCCATGACCCGGACCCCACGGGGCACTCCCCGCGTGGGTTCCTCAGGCCGCCTGTGACCCAGCACGGGGCCTGGTGGCGTCAGCCTGGTCCTGTTGCCAGTGTGTCGGGACCTCCCTTGGCCCACCCTCTTGTCCGGCATTGGCTGTGGTGGTTCTGCTCAGACAGGAGCGTGGGATTAGATACCTTCCCTCTTCATTTATTTTTTTTATTTTTTTAAAGATTTTATTTATTTATTTGACAGACAGAGATCACAAGTAGGCAGAGAGGCAGGCAGAGAGAGAGGAGGAAGCAGGCTCCCTGCCAAGCAGAGAGCCCGACCCGGGCTCGATCCCATGACCCTGAGATCATGACCTGAGCTGAAAGCAGAGGCTTTAACCCACTGAGCCACCCAGGCGCCCCCCCTTCCCTCTTCATTTAAAGATGCTTTGCCCTCCTATGGCTTTTCAGTGTGGGAGAAACGGGTCAGGAGGGCGGTCAGGCACGACGGACGAGCCCCTCCTTGGTGCCTGGTTCGTGCAGAATGATGCTGCCCCCCCCCCCCCCCCCCCCCCCCCCCCCGCCGCCCAAAGTTCATTTCCAGTGCAGACGGTGAGGCTACCTGTCCCACTCCGGGGACTTTGGGGGCCGTGGTTCCTGGCTGGAGTCGGCATCTTACTTGGCGGGCGGGTCAGGAGGCCCATCTTGGTTTGGGATCAGAACAGAGAGCTTTAGGTCTCCTGACTGCCTTCCTGCAATTCTTTCCGGAGAGAATTTACCATATTCGGGGCAGGGGGCGGGGCGGTCCCCCTCCTTGGGGATGAGCTCACTGGTTTCCGGTTTTGCCTCAGGACTCTCTGGCCTTGGGAAAGACAGAGGAGGAGGCCCTGAAGCACTTCCGGGTGAAGTTCAACGAAGCCCTGCGGGAGAGCTGGAAGACCAAAGTGAACTGGCTGGCCCACAACGTGTCCAAGGACAACAGGCAATAGCGGCCCGCGAGCCGCCATCACGTGCTCCGGGCACCCGGCACCCTCGGCCGTCCTTTGGGGCCGAAAAGCCTGAATGGAACCCCACGGGCGAGAACCTATACACTGCCTTTTGTTTACACTGGTTATTTATTTATGACTTGAAATGTTTCAGGAGCTAAACAGCCATAAATGGAAATGCATCCTTTGTGCAGGGGAGGGGCACCGTCCTCCAGCGCCTCCCATCTGAGCCCCGGGCTCTGAAGGGGAGACACTGTGAGTCGGCCACCTCCGAGGCTGCGTCTTGCTAAGGACTGTCACCCCGAGTCTTCCAGCTGGTGAATCGGAACCCAGCCAAGACTGCTCTCCCCACCGCCACCGGGAAGCCTGCCTGCTTCCCGGGTTTTGACTGGGCTGCACGGGGCTTGGGGCCTGGCGGTCGCCCTGGTGACAGGGCGCCCATGACTCCGTGCCCCCCTCCACCTTCGTGCTCTCCACTGACCAAGCGCCAGGCAGCTCCCAGAGGAAGCCTGGGCACCCTCAGATTCAGGGATGCTTGCTTTCCACTTTTAAAGTGACTCTTGGGTACAGGAATTCTCTCATCTCTCTGCTGTAAAGCGATTTTTGTTTGTGGGTGAGAAAGAAAATAGCCAAACTACTCACTGAACCTCGATGGCTCAGAATGGCCTCACCCCCATAAAGCTTAACATATGCTAGTCCTCAAGACATTCAAAAGATGGGAGCTTGGTGTGCGCGCTGGATCATGGCGAACGCAGGTCAGAGTACTCGGTGCAGTTACCTGTCTCTTGCCTCCTAAAGCAGGTTTTGAGGACAGGAGGGCTTGATCTCCAAAACTACCACCTTTAGCCTGCTTGTGCAACAGCTCTCAGAGACGCGAGGCCGGTCGGTGATGGAATGTCTGTCTCTGACGGGACCTGGCTTGAAGCAGCTCAGGTTTTGCCTTTGGAGCACCTGAAGAGCTCTAGAAATGCCAGCTTCCTGGGCCCTTCCTGGCCGTCTGAGGCTGTCTCTGGAGTGGGGGCTGAGAACCTGGGCTTCTTGAAGCCCACGGGTGAGCCTAATGTTAGCCGCCCCATTGGGCCCTGCCCAGCTCCATGACTGGTCTCTCAGAGGCTTGGCAAGGCCTGGCAGAGCCGGGAGCAGCTGCCCTCTGGACCACCTTCTTCAGTTAGAAGCAGCCAGAAGCAGACAGTGCAGCCCACAAAACACCACTGGCCACACTCTTGTCCCTAGCAAAGTGCTGAACTCCCTCACCCCGCCTCACTGGTTTGGAAATAGGAGAAGCCAAGCGTGTGTCTCTATGTTATGTTATTTATTTAAACGAGTCTCTGCCTCCTGGCGTTCTGGTTTGGGTACAAGGCCTGTGTGCCTGGAGAAAAGAGTATTTTCTAAAATTTTTTTTTTAAGTCTTTTAATGTTTCTGTATGGGGAAGGTGAGTTCAACACAACTGATGTGGGCTGAAGACCAGCACTCTGTGAAGCCTCGAGGGGAGAGGTAAACACATACTAAAAGAAATAAAGGCCTTTTTATGTTGTGTTCTCAGGTCAAAAAAAAAAAAAAACCCCAAACCTGAAAAAACAATAAATAAAAAGCAAAAAAAGCAAGCGGGTGCAGGATTAAAACAGGCAGGACCAAACTTGACACACTCTGCCACTGGAGTTAGAACCAGCACTTTATTGTAGTGTACACACGTTCTGACCTCGTCAATATACACAACCGGAAAGCGACCCACGCGGAGCCCGCGCTAGCCTCTATCATTGTCTACACGGAGCAGCTACAGTGACGGTACGTGGACAGCCACACATGACACAGGACAGCCGCAGTGTCCTCGAAACTAGCAGTTATGATCACAACAGGATTCAAAATGGTTTTCCCCCAGTTTTAGAAATCTAAAATTTTACAGGAAAATTAAAAACAAAGTGCTGTAGGAGTTTTAGCTCAGGACTTGTCCTCCCCTCCATCCCTGCGAGGCCGAGCAGCAGCGCTCCCCACGTCCAGGGAGTGGGGCTTCCCTCGGGCTGTCGGGGGGAAGCTAGCACTCCGCCTTCGGGCCAAGGGCGTCCTTGGAGTGCGGCTGTCCTTGGGCGTTCTGAGTACGGGCCGCTTGGGCCTGGTCTGCCTCCAAACCAAGAGGCCAGACGCTGTGCCCCACCGGTCCGCACACTCACCAGCAGGGCCACGGACATCAAGGAGGTGAGCGCCCAAGGCTGCGCACGAGGAGTCCAGCTTCCTGCGCGAGGAGCTGCCGGCCGCCCCGGCACGCCCACCCCTCTGCCACGTCAGAAGTGGGTAGAATCCCACAGGAAAGGCCTGGCCGTTTCCAGCCTCCAGAGGGGGGTTCCCGATCCAGTGCCCTCCCGCTGAGCAGTGCGGGCTGGTTGGAGTGGGGGGCGAGTCCATGCGCCCTCACTGCCTGGCCATCGGCCGACGGGGCGCACATGGCAAAGACAGAGTGGGGCAGGGCCCTCTCCTCTCGGGGCGGGGGTAGGCAGGAGCTCGCGGGGCGTCTCCTGTGCTATGATTCAAGCTTCACTTTGCATGCCAGTCCTGGGTCCCGCTAGCATGGAGGACATGAGGAATCCCAGTTTATTTACAAAATATTAAAAAGTTCATCATCTACATATTAACCCCCACTCTGCCATTTTATACATGCACTAGTTTGGAAAAAATAAAAACTTTAAAAAAAAAGGAAGAAAACAGGATTACGAGGTGGGAGTGAGCGATTTTAACCCTTTGTCAACGCGTCCGGTCATTGCAGCTTTTCCAGGGGCGCGAGGGGGCCGCGCAGAGCGAGCCGTGGGGAGCGCGCGTCCGCTCCACACACAGCTTCGGGGCGGTCTGGGTGGAGGGCGGGGGGGCCTACACACCAAGCACAGGCGGATGGTCAGCGAAGGGGAGGGTCTGCAGACCTACTGGCCAGAATGACTTTGTACACCATGGACCCTTGGGGCCGGGAGGACAGACGACAGCAGGGTCTCCTGACGCAGAGAGAGGGGGCAGGGGCGGCCGCGAGGCTCAGTAGCTGAGGGTGGAGTCGTCCCACTCCAGCTGTTGCTGCCTGTTCCCGTTCTGCTGGTCCCCGTGCTCCCCCTCCTCCTCCTCGCTGCTCTCCGACTCCGCGCTGGTGATGTCGTCCTCCTCCTCCCCATCCTCGCTCTCCTCCTCCTCCTCTTCCTCCTCCTCCTCCTCGCTGCTATGCTGGTCCTCGTACGTCTGACAAAGAGACAGTGTGGGAACCGAGCCCGGGGCCCCCTTCTCTGTGCACAAGCCGAGTGTCCACGGAAGTTCACCCTCCAGGAGCCGCAGAGGAAGGGAACTCCCGGTGTCACACTCCACGCCAAGGGAGGGCTGGACTATTCTGGAAGGAACCTCACCCCAGATGGAAGGGAAAATGGAGCTCTGGTCGCCACCCATGGGGTCCGTCACAGGCAGGGAGTGTGTTTCTCCCCCGACGGGGTGGCACGAGCTGGGATAAGGCCTCTCTGGGCCCTCAGTTTGCCCACCTGAAGAATGGGGACACCTGCACCTCACCAACTTGTCATGTGGGTCACATGATATTTAAATATGATGTGGTCACATGGCCACATAAACACCATGGAGGTGCCACGGCCACATGGCTTCTCTGGGGCGCGTGTCACTTTCCTCTGGCCTGCAGGGGCGAGCAGTCACAGGGGCCGCCTGCCGGCACCTACCTCCATGGGGTTGACGGTGATGGTCAAGGCAGAGTCATCCCAGTCCATCTCGTTCTCCTTCCCGGTGTCCTGGTCCCGCATGGTCCGCCGGTGAGCGGCCCGGATCCGGAACACGCCCAGGATGATCATGAAGACCAGGAAGCTGACACACACCACAATGACCACCGTGGCGGTGCTGGGGACAACTGGAACCGAGGGGAGACAGGGCGGTGAGGCTGGTACCTGCCCCCGGGCCCCATGCACACACAACAGCTTTGACCCCAGAGAACAGGAAGAAATGTGAGGAAAGCCTCACCACAGGCCTCCAGCCCCGCACTGGCTCCTGGCTGCCCTGCTGGAGCTTTCGTCCCTCATGGGAGGCACAGAATCATGGAGCCCGGCCAGGGCTGCTCAGACGGGCTGGGCTTCCGGCAGGACGCGGGAGGGCAGCCCCCACTAGGACCGACGCAGACGGCCCTGCTTCTGCCCTGCAGTCCTACCTGCGAAGGGGTGGGGGCTGGCCAGGTTGTGCCCCGAGAGGTCGACGAAGGCATGGTGCTCCGGGTGCACGAACTGCGGCTGCGCGGCCATGTGGCTGGCGTGCTCCATGGGGCTGGCCGCGGGAATGACGCTCACCTGCACCAGAGACACACACAGCAGCCTGAACGTGGCCCAGCGGCAGAAACGCAGTCCAGAAGCTACTGGGACTAGCGCGACTCAGAGGGGTCCCTGGACCCGCACTGCTAAGCCGATGAGATGAGAACAGAGAAAAACCGAGGCTGAGCTCTCGGAAACCGTCCTAACTGCCTGGTACTGTCGGCGATCCCAGAAACAGAACGCTGTTCTAGGAATTCCTTTTTATTGTATTTCATAAAACAATCTGTCCAGAAAAGACCAGAAAAACCACTACCGCTGTCCGCTGCAGGTCATTCGAGAAGCCCCGGCATAGCCCATTTCCCTGCTTTTCCCCAAAACCACAGCCATGTGAAAAAGCACAAATCAGAACCATTGGTTTCCTTCCAAATCTGTTAGCTTTTGGCTCAAACAAAACCCTCATCGACTACTCAGCACTGAGACATCGGCACTTGGCTGCTCTGCGGTCACCATGCAGACCTTCGATTGCTGAGACTAACTCTGGGCCCGTCCTCTCCAGACCACGGAAGCCCTGAGTGAGAAAAGGGCTGCTGGCCGGGCCTGTGGAAGACGTCTGAGCAGGGTGAGCTCACTGTGACCACCGTGCCATGAGGTGCCACCACCAGGCTCAGCAGACAGCACAGCATCCCTCTCCCGGGGCTGGCCCCACCCTGGGACCCCTCTGTCTGGGCTGGCCCCGCACTGGGACCCTCTCCCCAGGCTAGGAATCTGCAGAGAATCTTCGGTTCCCTGGGAACTGCTCTTTCTCAAGCAGCATCAAATCTCAACAAACCACCTTGGCTCTACTCACGAGGTATCATCTGCCGCTAGCTCTTCCATCTCCTTCCAGAGGCCCCTCAGATGCCCATGAGGGGCACATCAGCAACCCCCGGCTCGCCCAAACCTGCGCGGGTCTAACCTGCAGCAGCCCCCAGGCCAGGAAAGCCTAGCGCACTTGGACCCCAACAGGTGCCTCACAGATGCTCTGAACGTGGGGCCATAGGGGGGCACCCAATCACCCACCTCCACCTGAAACTCGTTGCTGACATAGCGGCCATTGAGTTCCGAGCAGACAAGCTTGAACTTTCGGTCCAGCAGGGACCTGGTGTGCCAGTTCCGGTAGCGCAGGAGGCGCAGCACCTCCTCGTAGCTGGCCATGGTGTCCACACCTATGGGGACAGGGGAAGAAGGTGGCCTACTGGCTGGGGTCAAAGGGAGGCCGCTTGAGGGAGGCCGAAGTTAGGCCCGGGGGCGGCTGGACCAAGTGCGTGCGAGGGTCCCGTTGCAGGGGGTGGGGAGCCATCCCGCGCCTCACTGTCAGCCCCTTGCAAGGACAGGAAGTAGGGCCATGCCTGCGCATCCCTTCCTGCCAGGAGAAGCTGAATAGCCCAGGCTGAGCCTCTTCTCTGCCCCGGTCCCCAGGACTCTCCCAGAGCTCGGAGAGGATGGCTGGTTGGGGGTGTGTGTGCAGGACTGAGGCTTCCGCTCGGCCCCTGGCCTGGCCTTGGCCTGCTCACCTGTGAAGACCACGCCCAGGTCGGAAGCGCTCACTGCAATGCCCTTCTGCTGCAGGCGGGCTGTGTCCACCTCCAGGCTCTCCTGGGCCGGGTTCAGCTCGTCCCCGTCCACCGTGACCTCACAGGTATCCAGGTCGTGCACGATCTCCTCAGACACCAGTGACTCTTGAACTGTAAGAATAGACCAAGCACTAATGGCAGAGGCCGGGGAGCTCAGACAGGTCTGTCACCCCAGGTGGCCTGCTAGCTGGCCTCGAGCTCACAGAGCCCTTTCAGTGACCGATGACAGAGGTCCCGGAGAGGCTCTGTCAAGAATCAGGGTGCCTTATGTGTCTGGGAGGACTGGCCCCCCGGGCCGGCCCAAGAACGCAGGGCCACCATACAGCCAGCGGGAGCAGCACTGTCCCCTGCCATGGGCCCGGAGCCTCTTGGCCTCCACAAGGGCATCTCAGATCCAGACACCACAAGCAGAGGGGAAAGGACTCTCCAGACGGGTTTTCCAAAGAACACAATGAGCTCTCGACCCCGAGTCAGATTCCAGGAGCAGACCCAAGAATAACATCCAAACATTCAAATCTCAAAACCTCAGAGAAAAAGCATGCAGGAAGGAGCAGCTGTGGGGCACCAGCCACCCACGTTCAAGCCAAGGGGAGGGCGACCAGCCCGGCAGAGCTATTACCTGTGGGGTCCTCGTCCCCTTCGCCTTCAGGCTCCACTTCTCTCGTGATGGTGCTGATGATGCGAAGCTCAGGGAAAAGGAAAACCCCTTCTGGGCTTTCGAACTCGGAAGCCGCTCGAGCGAAATGGTGGACGCCACTGAGGCTGACCTTGGGCTCCTCGGGCTGCAGCACCATCACGTAGCCGTCCACCGGGGGCACGGAGATGCAGGGGGCCTCGTCCAAACACCTGCCAACAAGCGACGGAGGAAGCCAGGGTCAGGGCTTCAAGAAGTGGGTCTGCAGGCTACACACGTGACGGCCCATGGATTCTCCCAGCCCCCGGGGGGCCAAAGGCAGTGGCCGGCCCGGAACAGGTCCCCAACACCATTCATGCCACCGTCCACGCCTTCCGGTACAAGGGAGGGCTGAGGAGTCTTAAAAACCTACGTAGACATGTTTTCTTCTCAAGAGTTGAGAATCAGCCCATACTTGGGGCTCCTGGGTGGCTCAGTGTGCTAAAGCCTCTGCCTTCGGCTCAGGTCATGATCTCAGGGTCCTGGGATCGAGCCCCGCATCCAGCTCTCTGCTCAGCAGGGAGTCTACTTCCCCCTCTCTGCCTTCCTCTGCCTACTTGTGGTCTCTGTCAAATAAGTAAAAATCTTTAAAAAAAAAAGAATCGGCCCGTACTTGACCGTGCTGGTGATTTTAAGTCTTCGGATCCCTGGTGTGGGGAACTGCCGAGAGTTCAGGTAGGCGATGTGCTGCATGGCCTTATCCAGTTCCCCGATGTCATCTCCCTCCAAGGTCAACGCCAAATGATTGGGGTTCGTATGGATCTGAAATCAGGCCAGAGGGGAAAGATAAAGGGTTCGAACTGCAAAAAACTGAAACCACACAGGGTCTGGCAAAGAAAGTGGTCAGCTGGGCGTCAGTCTGAATTGGGAACCTGGGGAGGAAGCCTCATAGAACTGCCGAGACAAGACCCCCCACTTCAAGGGTAAATGCCCAGGGTGCGAATGCATCTGTGGGACAAGAAACACAGGGTGCCTGGCCGACTCGGTGCAGCGTGTGACTTAACTGCGGGATTGTGAGTTCAAGCCCCATGGTGGATGTAGAGATTACTTACAAACAATAAAACCTTAAAAAAAAAAAAAAAATATATATATATATATATATATATATATATATATATACACACACACACACACATATATATATGTACAAAATACATATATTTGGTTTCTGCCTGCCAAACCCTGGAAACGTCCTGAGTGACAGAAGCACCTTTCGTTACTCATAATAAGCTCCTTCCAAGCGCACCAGCATCTGTGTTAACAAGTGGCTTCTGGATGGCTGAGATGGTTTCAGGACGGAACTGGTCGCCACAGAGCCCGTTTGACTACAGGGCACTTTCAGCCCCAACCCTGACCTCTGGCCAATGATTTAACCAGCTGTGCACACCTAACAGAAGCTCTGGAAACAGCCCTGAAGGACGGAACTTGGGAGCTTCCCAGGTTGGGAGGACAGTGCTCCTGGAGGGGCGGGAAGCTCCCTGCCCTCCCCGCTTCCTCGCCTTCCGCACCGTCTCCATCTGCTTGTTCCTGAGTTGTCTTCTCTATAATAAACCAGCAGTAATAAGCAAAGTGTTTTCTGAGTAGTTCAAGCAAATTGCCGAAACCCAAAGGAGGGGGATCATGGGGGCTCTGCTGGACGAAGTGTGGGTAACCCGAGGGCCCGGCCCCTGCACGCAGCATCTGTGCGGGGGCACTGAGCCTTCCTCTCCTGCAGCATTTGCACAAACTCCCGCTGGGCGGGGTCAGGACCCAACCCAACTGGAGGATACCTGGCAGGGGCAGGTGTCTGGAGAGTTGGGGATCTGGTCGGTGGAAACCCACCCCCCACCACGTTCAGGGTTAGAGGTGTTGTGGGTCAACACGGGTCAGGATCAATCACATATCGATCCTTCGCCAGCAGCCTGCATGTTCCTGCTGGAGGAGGTCGGGCGCGCCCTGTGAGCTAATGCCAAGGTCACCTTCACGCCTCTGCCGCTGTCTTCAGGGACTTGCAGGTCCAGCCCTTCTTTGCAGGTGTACAGACAGTCAATCACCTTCTTGTCGGCGAGCTTCCCGGAACGGACCGTCAGGCCAGCCAGGTTCCCTCGGAAGAACTGGGCCATGTGCAGCTCGCCGCCTTAGGAACACAGGGAAACAGAGCAGGCAGTTATGCGCACCGCCCGGAGCCTCCTGCTTTGCTTCGCAATGCAGTGAGTGTTACCGGTGGTGGCAGCCAGATGGAGGGACATGCGGGTTAGTTCGTACCAAATCCTGTTAGCCTTGCGATCTACATGGAAGTGCAATGGAGAAATTAAATCGTTTATGATCATGCATATGGCCTGGAGAGAAGAGGTGTTGGGGTCCCTCACCCGAAGCCCGGAAGCCAAGAGGTCCCATGAGTATCCCCACGCAACTAGCTGCTCCCCGGAAAGGGTGGCCTACACGGCCCCCGTCACCCTGGTGCACTGGTGACATTTTCCAGCAGCGCCAGCCTCCTGGGTCACTGCCTTCTCCATCAGCTGGGTCACCCTGGGCTGCTTTTTCTGACTGAGCACACTCGTGGATACGTACAAACTTGGGAAGGAACACACACCAACAGGACTAGGAAGATTAAAGGGACACTTACTCCCCCAGCCTGCACAGG
Organism: Mustela nigripes; assembly: GCF_022355385.1. NCBI lineage: Eukaryota > Metazoa > Chordata > Mammalia > Carnivora > Mustelidae > Mustela > Mustela nigripes. The sequence goes on from NC_081570.1 coordinate 6,589,263, forward strand.
AGACGCCTTGCACGGCTGATCGTGCCCGGCTCCCACCACTGAGGGTAACTGGGCATTGACGGTGTTATAAGGAAAACGGAGACCCAGAAAGTGGCCCTTGACAGGCTGTAACCGAGAGCCCAGAGCAGGTGAAACAGAACTTATTCTCACAATGATGAAAAGAGACCAATGTCGACAGCACGTCTCGTTCAGGATAAGGACATCAGACACTGTGAGCCATCCCCGGGGACTGAGACTTCTAAGAAACAGGTGTCTCAAATTTAGTACCGGTCAGGAGAGGGTGTCTAGTAATGAATCTCTTCCTGTGTCATGGTTCAGCCACAGGGGAACCAGGAGGTGGCCTCCCTGATGGGGCCTGTAAGATTTCAGCAGGGAGCCTCATGCAGTGGGGTAAGGGGGTCAGGGTCAAATTTGATTGGGGGGGTGGGGCAGAGAGTCCCATTCGTGCAGGACATTAATGAGTCATTGGCCCTCACTTCAACTGGGATCAGACTGGGCAAAAAAAGGGTCACTCCCAGGAAGCAGTGGGGGGAGCATAAAGCAAAGCAGCGGCTCATAGGGGCTCTGGGACCAGAATGCAACTCGGGCATCTCATGCGGAATGTGGAATGAACGGATGTCTCGTCTTTAAATGAAACACATGAGTGAACCGTAGGGAAAGATCCAGCAACCTGCAGAGGCCATAGGCACAGGCTCGGTTTCATTGTCATTTTCAAATGCTGGATACTCTGTAGAAAAGCAAGACAAAGACAATAGAAAAGGACCAAGAGGTTAGGCTCTTCACACTGGAATTTGAAAATTAGTCTTGAGAAGCTACCGAATATAAAACACAAAGAGAATTCCCTCCCATCTTGGCCCCCGCGGGGATACCCCCACCCCGCAAGCAGGCTCGTACTCCATCACCGCCTCCGAGGACTGGGCCTTACCACCCCCCAGCTCCCTGCCTCTCCACATTCTTCCCTCATCTCACCTTCGCACACCTGCCTTGCCAAAACCCAGGCCCCATTCAAAGAAATACAAACAAAGGCCGGCCCCGCTGAACTCCCGTCTTCCCGGCCTGTGCGTCTGGGCGGGCGCTGGGCGTTCGGAAGAGCCGCTCACACGCTCACACAGGCGGCAGAGACGGGCGGATACCGGGACAACCACACCCCGGGCCGCGGTTCTTCTCTCCCTAATACGGAGACACTTGCCTAGACAAACTGGCAGCACCAGTAAGCATCCAAAGCCTGGTCTGTGTACAGTAAACACATAAAAGTGTGTATTTTTTGAGCTCAAAACAAGTTCATTTTGGGCTAGACTTTAACCCCTAAGTCATAGAGAAATGAAGGCATTTTTATCCACTTTTTCTGAACAGAAAAGGAGAGTCCAGGTTAAGGAACTCATCCAGAGAAACAGGTAATCGGTCACAGGTGGTGGGCCTGGGGCTCTAACCTCGGACCCCTCATGCAGGCCCCGGCCCGTGTTCTGACAGTAGCACCAGGCCAGGGAGGCCCATGGCCAGTGACCGGGCACAGAGTCTCCACTTTCCAGACCGTGTCGTGGGAGCACTTCCCAGCCCAGGGCCCAGGCCCCCACATCTCCTGTGCTGCAGTGGCATGGGGACAGCCTGGGGACAGGCCCGGTGTGTATATCTGCACTCCCACCATGCCTCCGGGTGCCTCTGCAACGCGTTAGGGATGACATTTTGGCCGATGGCCGTGAGGCTGCTGCCTACAGCATGGGCCCGCCACCGTGAGTTTGTGAGGAAGGAGGTCTTCCCCCCGGGGAACTACATTTTATAAGCAGCGTGCCTGGTCTGGGAGCTTCGGCGTGTTCTTCTGGCTGAGGATCTTGAGAAGCTGAGGCAGAAAGAGGAAGCTGATGGCCATTGCATGACGGACGCTGCGGCCCAAACAGTGCCCAGAGGCAGCCCGGAAAAGGGGCTTTACTTTGACCCAAGCAAGAAAGTTCTCCGGTTTACATTCAGATTTTTACTTCTATTTTTAAAATTCTTATTTTTAAAACACGAGTTACTGTTTAATTTGGGAAGCAGCTCCGGACTGAAATGTTAAGACTTAGCAACTGAGGGACACCTGGGGGGCTCAGTCTGTTAAGGGTCTCCCTTCGGCGCAGGTCATGATCTCGGGGCCCTGGGACAGAGTCCTGCATCGGGCTCCTGGCTCAGCAGTGGGCTGCTTCCCCCTCTTCCTGTGCCTCTCCCCCTGCTTGTGCATGCTCACTCTCTCTCTCCCTCTCTCTCTAATAAATAAATAAATAAAATAATTAAAGAAAAAAAAAGACAACTATAACAATTCCCATTTCCCTGGTTATCTGTTCCTCATTCCTTGGCCTCAAGTTCCACATTCTCATAGATGAACTGTCCCCGAAATTAAATCTAGGAGTCAGCTAAAGAGCTTCACTCTAAAATGCTGTCTTGACATCTTTCATTTAAAAGGATCTGCAGGAAGGGCACCTGGGTGGCTCAGTGGGTTAAGCCGCTGCCTTCAGCTCAGGTCATGGTCTCAGGGTCTTGGGATGGAGCCCTACATCAGGCTCTTTGCTCAGCAGGGAGCTTGCTTCGCCCTCTCTCTCTGCCTGCTTCTCTGCCTACCTGTGATCTTTCTCTGTCAAATAAATAAATAAAATCTTTTAAAATAAATAAATAAATAAAAGGATCTGTAGGAAAATGATGAAACTCAAAAATTTAAATTCCCTGAAATTAAAGCAACACTGTCATGGGAATTGGGCTGTTCTGTCCCTTTCGCCGACCTCAAGGTACGATGTTTCCACAGGGAGAAACAAATATTCTAAGGTCTGTTTAGGGGGACGGTGACCCCGTCAAGTGTGGGGGTTCATGTGAGGTCGTGAACCTTGAGGGTGGACGGAGGGCCCATGAGCTTGGGCGCGCTTCCTTCAATGAACTTCTGAGGGTCACCTTTCCTTTGGTACCAAAGCACAGTGGCCCGGCTGTGCCCGCTCCTTTCCCACTGTGCAGGCCGCTGCGAATGCCACAGCCCGTCACTGCTTCCGAATGACGCAGCTACTAAACGTGCTGCCAGGGCTTGTCTGTCCGGGTGTTAGGAAAGCAGCACAGGCGTGAGCGTTTCAAGACGTTAGTCTTCTAGTACTTGGCTAACTCTTGTTCAGTTTACACAGGAAATCATATGCCTTTTGTTTCACAGATTAATAAACAATTATCCTGAGAAGGGGCACTGATCAGACCACAGGCTCTCGATGCACCAGCTTCAGGGGTTCAAGTTCTGACGCCAACATTACTTAGCAGGGTAACCCCGGGCTCTGAGCCTCACTTTCTTTGGCTATAAAATGCGGCTAAAGACCGCTCTTTCCCCACAAACTTACTGTTAAGGATTAGTGAGACCATGCGTATAAAGCGACCGGCGTGCGACCTGCCCGTCAGAAGTACAAATAACGGTATTTTCGTTTTGGTCTGTCACCCATCCCTGGTCTTGTAGCGGAGACGTCTGGGAGCCCCTTCAAGCACAGCTCCTGCTGGGTTAGCCGGCACTGACCGCTCTGGAAGAGTCCTCTGGGTCAAGGCACAGTTCTGTGCCTGATCAGCTGCCGCCTCCTGATTCTCGTGAACTTTTCAATAAACAGATTAATTTAAAACAACCCCTCAACTGTACTCTCCCTCCGGGTAATGCTCCCTCCAGGCTCCCCGAAGGGGCTCGCTGCTTCAGTCCTCTAACGCATGGCTGGTGAGCGCCCCAGAGTACGGCATCAGCAGTGTCCCCAGAAAGGCCATGCCCAGGAGAAGGGACGACAGATGAAGGACACGAGGGTGAGGGGCAAGACACCGAGATGAGCCTGCTTCCCCCACGATGGCCATGAGGCAGGTTCAAGTCCCGAGATGGGGGAGAGGGTGCCAGTGACCATTACCTTGCCAGCAGGCCCCAACCACGAGCTGAGTTTCGATCTTGGACGGATGAAGCGGGTAATCTTCGGTCACAGAGAAGGGCTCGTGAGAAACCCCGTCCACATAGAGAGTCACGCTCGGGAATTCCACGTTGAGGACGAAGTGATGCCATTCCTCATCACAGACCTACGGGAGGGAAGGGGCGGAGCATGAAGTGTCGACCTTCCCTCTCACCCAGGAACAGGAGAGCCGCACACCCAGATGTGAACAGCAGCTCTCCCAAAAGGAATGTCTTCTGAAAAAGGAGCCGATTTTTAAAAAATCTAACCACAAAATACATCTCACTCACTCGACCACATCTTGCCCAAAACGGCCAAAGCGACACTCTCACCACTAGGACCTTCCAGACCAGGGGGCAGCGCTCCCTCATCACGTGACGCGGCCTCAGAATATGGCGCGGCCCAATTCCCTTCTGCCAACAGCGGGATGCCACGCGATTCTGGGATCTGCAGGCCAGACAGCCTCCCACGGAGCCGGCTCAGCCCGCGACTGGCCAGGCCTCCTTTCCCAGATAAAAACGAAAAGCCCCTCCCATCTCAGGATAAGGACCGCAGGAGCACGTGCATCTTCTTTTTCAATTCAAAGGTGATGATCTAAGTAAACTGAGCATACAGCTCCGAGGGCGTGAGGGGTCCCGCTGTGTTCCTTCCCCATCACGAAGGAGCATCTTCCTCACTGCCGAGGGAAAGCAAGGGGTTGGCAGCCTCTAGGCCCCATGAGCCCGGCACTCCCTGATCTCTGGCTTCAGAGGAGGAGGCAGGCAACCGAGAACAGAGACAGGCAGAGAAAGAGAAGGAGCGGGATCAAGTGTTTTTTTTTTTTTTAAGATTTTATTTATTTACTTGACAGAGATCACAAGTAGGCAGAGAAAGAGAGAGGGAGAGAGGAAGCAGGCTCCCCGCTGAGCAGAAAGCCGGATGCGGGGCTCCATCCCAGGACCCTGAGATCATGACCTGAGCGGAAGGCAGAGGCTTAACCCACTGAGCCACTCAGGTGCCCCAGGATCAAGTTTTTAAAAAGGTGTTTTTAGGGACGCCTGGGTGGCTCAGTTGGTTAAGCAGCTGCCTTCGGCTCAGGTAATGATCCCAGCGTCCTGGGATCGAGTCCCATATCGGGCTCCTTGCTCAGCAGGGAGCCTGCTTCTCCCTCTGCCTCTACCTGCCATTCTGTCTGCCTGTGCTCGCTCTCTCTCCCTCTCTCTCTGATAAATAAATAAATCTTAAAAAAATAAATAAATAAAATAAAAAGGTGTTTTTAAATAAGCTGCCCAATCTACACATTCTAAAACACTGAACTGATCAGGACTTCAACAGGCCAAAAACATCACAATAAATGAAAAAATTACCAAAGTATATCCCCCAGAGAAAAGCGGCTGCTCCTGACAAGTTTATTACAGAAAAAATCCAAACCTCTAACACTGGGTCTATGTCTACCTCATTTGCGTAACAGGTAAGTACATACACTCGATTATATGAAACCTTTTTAAATGAAGGGATTGCACAGCAATTCACTTTTGAGGCAGGTAATGCCTTAATTCAGCTTGTCTCTATTTAAAGCAAGTTTTGTAGTTTTAGCTCCTCCGGAAAGCGGTGTCTACTGTCCCCCCCGGTTCCTGTACCGCAGGTTTCTGGGGCGTCAGCAGAATGATAACTGTAACTGAAAGTCACATCTGACTTTAGTCAAAAGTCCCTGAGAGTATTCTGAGACGTTAGGGATAGAACTGGCATAATTTTTGGATTTCCTTGAAAACTAGGTGATCAGAATGGCAAAGCCTAAAGCCACAGACGACACCCGTGACCCTCCTCAGTTCAGTGTCCCGGTGCACCCCGAGATGCATGGGTGCACCCCGAGATGCATGTAGGTGGGGAAAAGTCCACGGGACAGCAGAGGGTGGCTGAGGTGCTTTATGACAACAGAATGGGGAGGCAGAACCCAGAAACCAGGAAAAAGGTCATGCCAGCCAACTCCCTCTTTTGAAAGTATAGGAAAAGTAATTTTATGCAAAAATGTGGAGGGGAGAAAGGACCACAGCTCAATCCCATATGAACTTTTTAAGAGAAAGAAAGAGGACTGTCGGAATAATCTCTCTCCAGAACCCCTTTCAAGTCATGCCAGCAACAAACATGAAAACGATCATGTATTGTCTCAAAACACACCAGAATTGTCAGGAAAGGGACACAAAACACAAAACACAAAAGAATGTAGTTTATGACTACAGCAGCTCAGACAAGAGCTAACAAAACAGGAATGAAACAGGAATAGAAAGTGCCAGACACAGAAAACAGGCAAGGATCACCAACCCAAGGTGAGGGGTCCCCAGGGAAGAAAAGCAAAGTGAGGAGCAGGGTGTGCTAAGAACTGTTAACAGCAGCGCTTAACAAACTTGCCTGAGATGCCAAATGGCTTTAATCTATACACTAAGAAAAGGGCGTACCACGTGTCTGGGGAAACAGACCCCAAACAATCAAGACATAGGCATAAGAGGAACTGGCTTCAAAAAAAAAAAAAAAAAGAAAAGAAAAGAAAGAAAAAGAAATGCGTCCTTTGGTCACCCAAACCAAAGGACCAAGTGTTTTACGAGGGAAAGAGATCGGATGGCTGACAGCACCACAGCAGCCTCTTCCGTGCGAGAACAATGGACAGGGACATGTTCTGTTCCTGCAAACCCTAAATGGGAGCCAGAGACTTTAGACCCAGCCAAACTGACCTTCTGAGTAAAGGCCACAAACACACGACCAACACGGAGGAACTCGGGCTGCTCCCATGAGTCCTTCCCGGGGACACACTCCCCACGGCATGGATGACCGAGACAGAGTGAGCACGAATGGCTCCTCCCATCACAGAAACACGAACCACCAGACACAGGAACATGCAAACCCGAGCCCCATCGACCCCTGAGGCCATGCCATGGACTTATAGGCACAACGATGGATACAACCAGGCAAATTGACACTACGGGAAAGTCTGTGGGACCTGATTTTGTCGTCAAATAAATGACAGGAGAGAAGAGAAAAATCTACAGATTACAAAATAAAGTCAAAAGGTTTATCAACCAGTCACCATGTATGACTCCTTATTTGGGTCCTGATTCAGACAGATTATAAATGCAAGAACATTTACAGGACGGGCCCTGGGAGGTTCAGTGCGTCTGCCTTCAGCTCGGGCTGTGATCTCGGCGTCCTGGGTGAAGGCCCGCGTCAGGCTCCCTGCTCGACGGGGAGCCTGCTTCTCCCTCTCCCTCCGCTTCTCCCCTCACTCGTGCTTTCTCTCTCAAATAAATTAAAAAATATATTAATTAAACTATCTGAAACTTTGAGCATTGGCGAGATATCTGACGATATTAAGGAACTGCCAAATTTTTTTTTGAGAGAGAGAGCGAGCGTGCATGCACAAGCCTGGGAGGGGCAGAGGGAGCGAACCAAAGCAGACTGAGCGGGGAGTCCGATGCGGGGCTCGATCTCATGACCCTGAGATCATGACCTGACCCGAAATCAAGAGCTAGACGTCTATCTGACTGAGCCACCCAGGCGCCCTGTTCATTTTTTTAAGATGTTACATTTAAGATGTAACCAAAGAACTGTAGTTCTGCTTACCATTCAGAGGCACAGAACTGCGTTAACCCCACAGAGAACAAACTGGCATTTACTTGAGGAGGTAACAACCACCATCGACACTAAGCAGGGGAGCGACGAAAGCAGACCGGCCAAGCGTGCGCTGCTGAAGCCGGGGAACGCTCCATGGAGTTGTTCTTTACATTAATCTGTCTGCTTTTATCTCTGCTGACATTTCCCATAATGAAGTTTTTTTTACTATTATCTGAAGAAACTAAATACATAAATAGAGACTGTGGTTATTAAAACAAAACTGGGCCTACGAATTCTACATACACAGCAGAGTTTTTTCTGAACTGTACCTTTCTTTAGTTTCTTGAAAAACCATATGTATAAAAGTTTCTCAGATTCTCTATGAAAACGGAAAGGACACGAGTAAGAGATGACTGCTACCAGCCGGACCGTCGCTTCACACTGTCACACACAGCCCTCCTGTTTCGCCTGCGCTCATACACGTCAATCTGCCTTGTACGTGTTGGGGACGATGCTGTGTCCCAGTAACTACAGGCAGACATTCGTCAGCGCTGGCCCACTAACTCCACGAGACAGAACTGAGCTCAGGCCACAGGTTTCCATCTTGATCCAAACTGAAATCAGGAGGAGAAATGATCTGCTGTGATTTTAATGGGCAGGCCGCCCCAGTGTACAGCGTCTCCTTACTTCCTGTAACATGTCGGTTTTTTTCACATGACACTTGCTTTTTATCACAGAAACTGCTGGGAAAGCGGCTTTGCACAGATACGCTATCATCAAAAGGGCTATAACGTGACCTAGTGTCAAAACTGTAAACTCCCTCAAGCTAGTAGTTTGTGTGGTTTCAGAAAGATGTCACAGCTGCTGGCTCCGTGACAACTCAGAGCACCCGTGGCATCCCTCAATTTGCTGAGGTCCCCGGGGGCTCCTTGGCACAGTTCAGGAGCCAAGGCTTTAAGTAATGAATAAACCAATACCAGGATCTCCATCCCAATTTTTAAGCAAATGCTGCTTATTTCAGTAAATTACAACATAGTATGTTGAATTTAAAGCATAAATTTCTTGGGGCGCCTGGGTGGCTCAGTGGGTTAAAGCCTCTGCCTTCGGCTCAGGTCATAATCTCAGGGTCCTGGGATTGAGTCCCGCGTCAGGCTCTCTGCTCAGCAGGGAGCCCACTTCCCCCGCCCCCCCCCCCCGCCCCGGTCTGCCTCTCTGCCTACTTGTGATCTCTCTCTCTGTCAAATAAATAAATAAGATGCATAAAATTTCTTTATATTAATACTGGATACATACAATACACACTTATAAAATGAAAAATAGGCTTTTGGTGGAAAGGAGTTCAAAGGATTTAACTTGCCGTCCTATCACTTACATAATAAAGTGTTTTTGAAAAGTCATCAGAAGAAACTGAAAACGGTCACTGTGGTTACTAGAAGAGAACTGTGTCTACAATGTCTACGTAGGTTGCAAAAAGTTTTTTATATTTTCGTATTGACTCAAGAACATAAATACCCACTGCCCATAAGCTGCCCCCACGCAGCTGGTCCCACATAAGGTTGCAACACCTACTCATACTCTCAGAAAGATCAAACCCAGCCAGTTTTCCGGGCACGCACCTGGTTCAACTTCCAGTGGAATTCTGCAGGTTTGTATTTCTTCTCTTCCGAAGGGTCCTGGCGGAGGAGGAAAACAAGCCGGCAGCCGTGGACATAGAGGGAATAATGGTGCCGGTTCATGTCTGCAGAGAGAAATCCTACTGGTAAATCGCCAACTTGGGACCCAGAGGAGAAGTAAAAGCCATTTCCTTAATGGATTTGGAAAACAGTTTCATCAGCGCAAGTGACTTCTCCAGTTGGGACAAGGCAGAGTTTAGAAACAAATACCCTTGGGTTTCACTAAGACGTGGGACCCAACTCACTGAGGGTAGTGCAGTATCTCAAGGACACAGTACCCCAGCCCAGAGCACAGGACACGTGTGTCGCCACCAGCCCGTGGGAGCCTCTGGGGGAAGTCAGGTGCCCTGCCTCCAGCGACCACTTGGGGGGCCACTCGAGTATGACGGATGCCCCAACGGCACATTAACCTACCAGTCTTGTCTGAGCTACAGAGAATCGTCTCCTTCTTCCTGCCAAAAGGCCCGTGCCTCATCCACACAGAAATCGTGAAAGGCTCCTTCGGGTTGACCGAGACGACGCCATCTGGGACCCTCACTGCTTGTGTGCCGTTGAACTCGAAGACCTGGTCGCTGTCATGGCCGTTGTCGGTGGGGAGGCCCACCGTCCAGTTCAAGGACCCGCTTGGGGAAGGGAGCAGCTCGGCAGTGCCTGACGCAGCACCTAAGCCAACACAGTAACACTCAGCACACGTTTTGTGAAGAGCTTAAAAGGTATAGTTTCAAAGCCACACTAATGCAACATCCTTATCTTATACAACTGGCTAGTCCCAGTTTATAGTCCCCCCGGTTTTGATAAAAATTAAAAAATCAGGGGCACCTGGGTGGCTCACTGGGTTAAGCCTCTGCATTCGGCTTGGGTCATGATCTCAGGGTTCTGGGATCGAGTCCTGCATCGGGCTCTCTGCTCAGCAGGGAGCCTGCTTCCCCCTTCTCTCTCTCTGCCTGCTGCTCTACCTACTTGTGATTTCTCTCTCTCTGTGTTAAATAAATAAATAAAATCTTTTAAAAATATAAAAATAAAAATAAAAAATCATAAATAATAACCGTGGATATTTTTAAAAAAGGAAAAAAGGAAGAAAGCCTTACTTGCAATCCCACTGAAACATATCCACTATTAACATCTGTGTATAAACACTTACAGTCTTTTCCTTATGAATATATACTTATTATAAAAAGGGAGTCTGGTGATGTGCGTACATACCTACACTCCCATTAATATTTTTCCTCAGCATAATTTTAAATGTGTGAAGGGCATTTCATTGCACAGACATACTGTGACTTAACTGATCTCCCTAGTGAACACTGAGGTTGTCCCTACTTTTTTCTATGACGAACCCTGCCTTTATGAGGACCTCTGTGTGACTCCATGATTATTCCCTTAGCATAAATTCCTAGAAATGGAATTAGGAAGCCAAAGGATATGAAACAATCTTCCAGCTGTCATATATTGCCAAGTGCAATTTTCGTTTAAATGTGTCCACAGAAGAAGGCTGAGTTCTGCCAGTCACCTGGTCCTCGGAGCCACATGACCCAACCATAACCTTGGTCAGATGTGAGCGCCTGCCCCTCCCTACAAGTGTGACCCCATCCTCCTCCAGTCACAGTTCATTCCTCAGTAAAAATGAGGTCACCACCACCTCCTTCGTAGGCCTGACAGGCACTTGTGGAAATCCAGAGCATACAGTAAGCACCCGCATATGAAATCTCTTCCATTCTTCCGGACTTTAAACTGTTCTGGTTGAGAAAATGTTCATCTGGCACCATAAAAAATTATGACACTGGAGAGAAAATGAGTTTTAAACATTATACTTAAATACGTATCGGGGTGCTTGGGTGGCTCAGTCGTTAAGTATTTGTCTTTGGCTCAGGTCATGATCCCAGGGTCCTGGGATCGAGCCCCACATCGGGCTCCCTGCTCAGTGAGGAGCCTGCTTCTCCCTCTCGCTCTGCCCCTCCCCACACGTAGTTTAAAATAGGACATGCCCCAGTCCTCTTAACTATTTACATACTTAAGTACATGACTATCTGGACTCAGAGTCATGCCACACCAGAGTATAATATACTTTTTTGCTTTTGTTCCTTCCAGTTTTGTAAGAAATTCGAAATCTGCTGGCTGTTAGCAGGCCGGAGAGACAGGTAAGCAAGGCCCAGTGCATCCAGCAGAGCCGACACTGAGTAGCTCTTGAAGCACTAACCACCCCCGGATCACGAAGACCTCATTCCAGTTACAGGTGTTTCGTCCCTGACGAAAGCAAACCGTCCTCCTCAGCACTTTCCACGACAGGCATCGACACTTCACCTCTGCCTCATTTAGATAAACCAGACAAACTGATGGTGAAGACAGCGCCAGGCTTTGATCAGATCTGTAACCACTGGTCTCTGATTCACGTAATGTTTGTGGCAAAGAGAATCTGCTGAGACTCGAAACGAGATGGGAGTATCCTTACTTTTGATTTTCCGCCTCACATTTGCCAAAAGCTATTGCGTTACCTACGTTTTTTCTTCATCGTGAGATAAACATCTCCTTTCGTTTCAAACACAGTCCACTTACGTAATCCCTCTTTGGAGGATGCCCTCGGTTAGACAAATACATTCCTCCAATCATTGGTTCTTAAAATGCACATGCCCGTAACGTTCGGAATAGACTAACAGGGGTTTACGAACCTCATAAAAGCTAGTTTTCCGGTAGGAAAACTAGCCAGGAAGACAGTGACGGCCCTTTCAGAGGGTCCAAGTGTGTTTCAGTGTCTGAATCTGTCCAGCAACACACACTCACCCACACACGCGCGCGCGCGCACACACATCCCCTTCCATCTGAGAGGGGGGGTCTCTCGCCTTCCAGGGAGACCACCGGGCCGGGCCCCCCCTTACCACACAGCTGGTGAAGGGACTTCTCCGAGTAGGTGTCCCGGTCACAGCCTTTCCCGATGTGGCCGGTCTCCAGCTCCACGGTCGCCTGCACCGAGGCCACGGACTCCTCGCAGGTCTCCAGGCGGACATTGGGGAAGAGGGCCAAGGTGCCCGTGCCAGGCTCGTACTCGATCCTGTTGTTCCATCCTGGGTCGGTCCACAGAGCCGGGGGTGGGGAGAAAGGAGAAAACTCACACTTCAGTTTGCTCTGGTCAACACCGTTTGAAGAACAGGTCTGCGAGCAGAAAGGAGAATGAGGCTCACCTTGCCACCCCGGGGTACAGGTGGGCTTGATGCTGACCTTCACCAAGACATCCTCCGCCGCCCTCCGCTTCCCGCAGTCGTAGGCGGTGACCGTCAGCTTGTACTGGTGCTCCTTCCCGTAGTTCAGCTTCTCTGTGTTTTTTATATAACCTTCCAGGGGCAGAGGCAACAGTGAGAACGCAGAGCCGGGCGGGGACACAAAGTACACAGGCTCCAAGCATCATCAACACTGAGGGGAGAGAAAGCTCCGGCCGGAGGTCCTTAACACTCGGTCTGGCTGTCTTGAGCCTGAACACACTGAGTCCACCTTGAAGGACTGTGTCAACAGAGGGAATGTGTCTACACAATTCAACCTTCATTTATTCCTATGGTTTTTCTATTTTGGCTTTATGTATTTGCTTTAAGATTAAGCAGTTTGCATGTAAGAGGACAAAGAAGACAAAAGAACTCAAGTCCTCCAAATACGGAACACAAGATCAAGCTGCACTAAATCTATTTCTTGCTACAAGATTTCCTTTGTGTGTGTGTCGGAGAGAGACAGAGAGTCCCTACTCACCCTCCCCCAGAAAGGAGGAGTGTGCTTCTGAATGTCAGTGCGGATAACTGCAAAGTGTTCGCGATGTCCGTGATTTCCTGAGAAGATTCTGGACGGTGCATTAACAGCAGAGGCCCTGTCTCACTGTCAAGAAGCCATAAGCTAATCAAGAAGTGGAGGTTTGGCAGAGCTCATTCTGCTCAATGGCGGGGGATGGGAGCATCTGGCAGGAAGGCAAAACCTTCACCGTCACATGAGGCACAAGATCCAAATCTAACGGAGAACAGAAAACAGACTGACCAAAAGTCAGTCTTTTTGACATGCACTGATGAAAAGGTGAGAAGGTACAGATTAAAAACAAGTGAAGTGGGGGATTTTTTAGACCTTGGGAGAGGAAAAAGAAGGGTGCCCCATAAAGAACACTTGATTTTAGGTGCCAGAAGCGAGACTTTCAGGGGACAGGGTAAAAAAATATGAAACACACACACACAAGAGACGGGCTCTGCTACGGACTGAATGCTTGTGCCCCCCAAACCCATACACTGAAGTCCTAGCACCCCACACCATGCAGTTATAAGGAGGTGCTTCTGGGGGAGGAACTCAGGTTTAAGTGAGGTCGTGAGGCCCCCACATTGGGATCCAGAGGGCTCTCTCTCTCCCTGCCATGTGAGGACGCAGCGTGAAGATGGCCACCGGCGAACCACGCCTCAGGCTTCAGAAGACCCTGGGTCTGCCAGTGCCACGATCGTGGTCTCCCAGCCTCCAGGACCGTGGGACAAAGCCAGTGTCCGTCGTATGAGCCCCCAGATTGGGGTCCTTTCTAGAGCAGCCTGAAGGGAGGGGCGGAGATCATCCGGATCTTTGAGTTTCACCCGTGTGCAGACCTGTCCACGGACTGTCTCCCCGGTCAGGAAGGTCTTCTCCTCTGACTCACCATCTTTGTCGATGGCGAATGGCACATCTGGAGTGACGATTTCATAGCTGCAAATCTGGCTGAACTGAGGGGAGCAGTCGGCGTCCACAGCCTCCACCCGCAGGATGCTGTCATACTGTTTGCCCTCGACGACGGTCGCCTTGTAGGACTTCTCCCGGAACACCGGTGCGTACTCGTTCACGTCGTTCACCTGAATGTGCACAGTTGCTCTGGAAGAAGAAGAAAAGCTGTGTGTTCGGTTTGCTTTCTGACCCCGAGCATACCAATTCTTTCGTGGTTTTAAATTTATCTTTTGCTACTATCTTGTTTCATGAAGTTCAAATGATGGAGATCAAAATTAAACAAGTGATTGTTTTTACTTTAGTGTGGAGACAACTTTAGAAAGTTAAAACAGGAATTTGAGTTGATTCCTCCAGATCCCAAGAGCAAGGCAGCTGTTAAATAAAGAAAGGCGGTCATATAAAATAAAAGACACTTGGAGTTTTCTTGACAGTATGGGACAGGGCATGCAGAAGGGAGATAAACTAGATAAGACAAAATTAGAGCCCAAGGAAGAGGGGGTAAGACACAGAAGACGGGAAACATGGACAGGGAGTCTGGGAGCCTGGAAACAGTTCTGTCCAGCTTCAGCCCAGCTTCTATGAACCAAGACCACTAGCAACCCGTTGTGGCCCATCCCCCAGTACGGACCCAACAAACGAAGGACTTCAGCGTGATCTCAGCTTTCCCCTCCTAGCAGACCCCTTGCTGCCAAGTCCCACCTCCCCAGCTCAGGCAAGAGGCACTAAAGGTGCCCTCAGACCCAGCTGCAAAGAGCGGAAATGGTCAGTGTCAAGGGCTACTGATCAGGGCATGTTTCTGACTCAGACAAGATCTCTGACTGAAGTAAGGCCTTTTTCAAGGACAACAGCAAGGTGATTCGCTGGCTCTCAGCACCCCAGTGTTCACCAAGACCCTCCACGCCCAATGCCGTGTGTCCCCCTGACCGTCACAGAGGGTCGACATGTCCCTCTCTCCTTAACCCAGGCACTAAGTAAAAACTGAGACTCAACTAAACGAAACTGGCTTCATGCCAAAGGGAGAGCAAGTGGTGGAGATGAGACTGGATTCTGGGGCGCCTGGGTGGCTCAGTTGGTTGGGGATGGCCTTTGGCTTGGGTCATGATGCCGGGGGTCTGGGATGGAGCCCTGCTTTGGGCTCCTTGCTCTGTGGGGAACCTGCTTCTCCCTCTGCCTCTGCTTTCCACTGCCCACTTGTGCTGTCAAATAAATAAGATCTTAAAAAAAAAAAAGATATGCTGCTGGATTATGCACTTAAAAAATAAAAAAAAAGACAAGAAGAGACTGGATTCTGTCTAAATCTAGGTCTTGTCCGGAGCCCGTCTGTTACACACCAGTTCTCCGCAGGCAGGAAGGACAGGAACTCAGCCAGGAGGGGACGCGGCACGCAACCTGCTCCCCCCAGCACACAGGAATTCTAGATCCTTAGAATTCACCCAAAAAAGAAACCTCTAACAACAAAATACTTCCCTCAAGAAAAACTGGGCTTTTCCAATTTTTAGCGTAGGGCCTTAGTTTCTTTAACAGTATTTGTTGGGATAAAATGACTCCTTCATTTATTAGTTCAACATCCAATGCTGTGGGGTAAACAGACAAGATTCCTGCCCTTGAAGAACTCACAGTGCCATGGGGGACAGCCCAGAAGTGTCTTCTGCTTCATCTTTAAAAACACAGAGCCTTGCGGGATGCCTGGGTGGCTCCGTCCGTTAAATGTCTGCGTTTGGCTCAGGGGTCCTGGGATCGAGCCCTCCGTCCTGCTCTCCACTCAGCAGGGAGTCTGCTCCTCCCTCTCCCCCTCGCTCTCTCTCCTTATGCTCTCTCTCCCTCTTCCTGCCTCTGCCTCAAATTAAATAAATCTTAAAACGAACCCCACGGAGCCTTGGGGACAGGGACAAGGGTCGGGACTGCTCTCCACCCGTGCCTCCCTGCCGGGCTTACTTACTTATGCGACTTTTTCACATTGGCGCCATCCGGCCCCTTGCCACAGTCATAGGCCTGGATGGTGAATGTGTAGTCTTTCTGCAGCTCGCAGTCCAGTTTCTCTTTTGAGCGGATGAGTCCCTCGCCAGTGGACTTATCCACTACCACTGCGTCAAAGGGGACATTCTGCCCGTGAATTTTAAATCCACAAATCTCACCTAGGGAGTCAAAGCAGCGCAGGTTAGAATTTCTGCCCCCCGAGTCTGCAGGTACCCCCGCCCTCCCCTCTACTCCCCTCCCCAGCCCCACGCCCCCCAAAAGAAAAGAAACGACAACAGTCCAGCAGCCAGGGGTTCAGAGGGTCTGTGGACAAAGCAAGGGCACTGTGCTTTGACGGGGTAAGTTCTGGGGCTTTAGTAAAAAGAAGCATGTTCTGGCTTTCCAAGCAACTTGCTTAACTTTGCATCCATTCATGCGGGAGTACAAAAGAGAAAAAGAGAAAATATAGACAGGCATTTCACAGGAGTACTTAAGACAGCTCCAGGGTAAAAGCAGTCTCATTAGCAAACATCTGTGGCCTGATAACACAGAGGAACTGTCCCCAGCTACTGGGGACAGCGGGCAGCCATTTTGATTTGGACCAGAGAGAAGGCTAAAATGCAGTTAAGTGTCGAGAGAGGAAGAAGTGTGACATATAGGTTCAGCATCATAATTACAGAAATTCTGTCCAGAAAAAAAAAAAAAAAGGAAAAAAGAAAGAAAAATCAAAAGAAACAAGTCTTCCTGTGCAATGAGCCTGGCTAAAATTAGGGAATCAAAACAAACTACCAAATGAGAAAGGTAGAAATACCAACTTCTCAGGCATCCATTTCAACGGCTACAGTCTACTGTTAAGATCAGTTCTGTCACGGGGAGGGATTGGCTAGACTCGTTTCTGAAACTAGACTATTGGACCTAAAAAGAAGCCTGCCTGGGGACATCAGTACATGGAAGCTGGCTCAGAGCTTAATTAGGGGTGAAAATCTATGTTTCCATTCTTGCCTGTGGGAGAACACACATAAATGTTTTCTTGTACGTATCAAACTTCAGAAAAATGTATTTCACATAAAAATAAGACTGCCCTCTTCCAAAATTACAACTCACAGAAAACAGTTACAAAGTGAATCTCTGAAGTTCAATTGAGGAAAAAAATGTACATTATCCATACAGTTCAAATGGATGTCTGATGTCCAGATATTTCTAACCAAGGGTTTGGTTACATACAATTTCCATCAAGATATTTAAAAATAGAAACAAAATAGGAGAATAAATCAGGGTAAAAGAACATGACAGTTTCTTCTGTTTAAGGGCTGATTCCCAATTTTATAAACAAAGTTAGTGGGTTAATAATCATAAGAGGGATAGAAAGAACCCTTCATCACCTTCTTTGGTGACTGTCACCTCAAAACTCTCTAAAGGAAGAAAAGACAAACCCACGTCAGTAATGCAGGAAGAATAAAGACGGAACAATAAGGAAAAAAAGTCAAAGATGCACATATTTACACAGAAAAGCTTGACGTCATTCAACAGTGAGCCCAGGAGCCCCTCGCTGGAATGGCCACGGCGAGCCAGGTCCTCAGAAGCACAAATGTCTCTGACCCCAACACCACACACTGCGAGATGCTGAAATCATGCCGACCTGGACGTGAAATCTGTAAAATTTCATGTCGCCCTCCGGTGCTGTCTGGACCATTTTTAACGACCACTCTCACGGTACGGTTAATAAGTAAGCCTATGTATTATTTTTACAGGTTTCAGACTTTTTATTTTCACACTAAGTTCTTGTGGCCCGATTCTGGAAACATTTCACCCAGCACAGGATTTGGTGAAACAACAACAAAAACCAGACCTCTAGAGCAAAGGGTTTTAACACTTTGTTTTTGAGCTGCAGAAATAACCACATTTTCTAATCTGAAGGACCCACAAAAGCAACACATTTGCTTGAATATGAACTGAAACCAGATTCGGTCCTAACTGCAGTGACGCCACAATGAGCACGGCTTTTAGTGAAGACACTGTTCTCCGAAGTCAGCCGCTGCTTGCTTGGCCCCTACCCGCGGCTACACAGAGCAGCGGCCCGCACACAGCACTCAGGAGGTCAGGAGGTCGGCAGTTCCACTGCCTCTTCGGGACGGAGCTGGCCTCAATGGGACATCTCCTCTCCCCCAAAGGCAACATACCTGAATTCCCTTGCTTTCCAATGGTTTTACCAAATATTTGTTCATCCCTGAACAGTGTTTCATTTTGCTTGTTTGTGAGGTCTGAAAAATGGTATCACGTGGTATGCAATTTTTGTGACTTGCTTTGTTGTTGTTGCTTTAAAGTTTTTTTATTCAATTTTTTCTTTTCATTTTAAGTAGGCTCCACACTGGGCAGGAACCTCCTTAAAATGCAGGGCTCGTACCCACAACCTCGAGATCAAGACCTGAGCTGAGATCAAGACTTGAACGCCTAACTGACTGAGGCCCCCAGACGCCCCTACTTTATTTTTTTAAGTAGGCTCCATGTCCAGCATGGGACTTGAACTCACAGCCTTGTGATCGAGAGCGGTATGCTCTACTGACTGAGCCCACCAGTGCCCCGTGACTTGCTTTTTCACTCAACCTTGTGCATCTAAAAGTCGTTCATCCGTGGTGGGCACAGAAGACAGTTTATTTCTTTCACTACATTCGTGAGAATCCAAGGAGTTAGAGCTGGTAAAGTGCTTAGAACACGGCCTGGCATCAAGAAAGCACTCAACAGATGTTCACTATTACTGTATTTTCCACCAAGTGAGTGTGCCATTATTCCCTGTTTTTGCTGCTGAACAACGCTGTTCGTGCTTTCTCCCGCACATTCACAGCCACTACAGGCCCCGGACTGCCCCAAACTGGAGCCACCAGCGCACATGAGCTGTTTAAAATGAAACTAAAATTCATATTAAAATTGAATAATCCTGGGGTTCCTGGTGGCTCAGTCGGTGACGTGTCTGCCTTCAGCTCTGGTCACAATCTCAGGATCCTGGGATGGAGCCCTGCATCCAGCTCCCTGCTTAGCGGGGAGCCTGCTTCTCCCTCTGCCTCTGCCCCCCCCCCCCCAACTTGTGCTCTCTCTAATAAATAAATAAAACCTTTTTAAAAAATTGACTAATATTAAAAATCAGTTCCTCAAGTGCCCTGGCTGCCGCATGCCAGGTGCTCAGCGGCCACACATGACGCATAGCTACGGAGTGTGGGAGGTGGACAGAGCTGCTCGGAGTCCGGGCAGACAAACTACGGCCCGCACACCAACCTCAGCCTCTGTGTGTGTTCTCCAACAGCCTGGAAGCTAAGAGTGGTTTTTACTTTTTAAAATATTTGTGACACAAGCAAATTGTTTGAAATTCACAGTTCAGGGTCTGTAAGTAATGTTTTATTGGAACACAGACATGCTCATTTATTTATGTACGGTTTACGGCTGCTTTTCCACTCCAGTGGCAAACCTGGGTCACCGCCAAGAGAGGCCCTATGGGCCACAAAGTCTAAAACACTACCAGCCGCTTGCAGAAGTCGGCTGATCGCGAACAGATACACCTCTGCGTAGAGCCTCTGCGTACAGAACTGCTGAGGGCCAGGTTTGGCAAAATTTCCAGAATGACCTCATTCACTCTTTTATGTTTGCGCTTCTTTTAGGCGTATATTAATACTGCACAGTGCATTTTAAGGTAAGTCAAGTTGCTCACTTTTCCACTCGAAGTCTGCTCTTCTAAGGAGGCAACAGTGATCCAGACACACATTATCTGAGCTGGCACACCTGAGAGTGACAGCGGGGGCCTTCCTGCAAAGGCTGCTGCACAGGGGAGTGCAGATTTCGGACCCTGCCCTGAGGTATCTGACGTAGGCAATGCCGCCCACACAGTGTGTTGTTGAATAAAAGGATAAAGAGGCTCATTCAGGCAACGTCCTGGAGACTATGAGATTATCACAAGGAGTGGAACTGTTTGCCAAAAGATGTACACTCCCTCTCTCCTCTGAGACACCAGGCTGGGAGGTGGGAGGAGGGGAACACAGAGTGCGTAGGAAGGCAATGGGGTGTTTCAATTTTATATTTCAGTGTTCAGGGGAGGTTTCATTGATAATGTCGGAGTAAAAACCAGAGGGAAGGATGGGAGCAAGCCACATGATTATCGAGGGATGAATTTCAGAGCGGCATTAGCAAGTACAACAAGTGCAAAGGCCCTGGGGCAGGCCAGGGCCTGGCCTGGCTTAGGAACAAGGAAGCCGATGCTGCTGCAGTGGCTGGGCAAAGGAGGCCAGCAGAGGAGGTCCGCCAAAGACACGGAGCCTGAAGCTACAGAGGCTGCTACAAGAACTGCACTTGTCCTCCGAGTGAGAAGGAAATGACTGGGACGTTTTATGCAGAGAAAAAAATGTGGCTTCTATTCTGAAAGAATCCAACTGGCTGATGTGTTAGAAACAAGTCTACAAGTAGGCAAGGATGGTTACTGGAGTAATGCAGGCACGAGAAGCTGGAAGTCAGAATGGGGGGGGCGGTGAGAAGTGGTTGGAGTCGGGCTGTGCTCTGAAGGTACGGACAAGGCCGTGGGATTATGAGTGCGAAACCCAAGCATGACTAAGTTCCCTGCAGCCGACATGGGAGAGAGCGCGGACGGAGGTCTGGATCGGGGAATGGGAACGCGAGCTACAGCTCTGAACATGCGTCTGTACTCCAGTGGGTCACGAAATAGCCTCTCAAACGGAGTGATCACCAAATAAAAGAACATAAATTATTCTGAAATGCCTGTATTCCCAGGCTGCTCTCTAAGAGACCAGATTCATCTATAATGAGAACAGCAAAAGTGTGTACTTCTGTCTTTCCTATGTACCCCCGCCTGTTTTCAGTGTTTAAGCGGCTCCTTGAATCGTGGACTGCTCCAAGAGGATTAGGCGCTTCAAATCCACGCACTTATCGAATTGCCAGCAGGCTGGGTCCTCTTGCCTAGAACGACTTTAGACGCCGTCTGGCCAGGGGGCTTGCTGCAGCAGGAGCAGCGCCGGCTTCACGCTCGGGCAGACCTGGGTCTTCCGTACCAGCTGCGTAACCCTCCGCGTCACTAAGCCCGCCGAGCCACCATCTGCAGACCTGGTAGCAGACCATCTCTTCCTCCCAGCCACAGCCCCCAATTTTGTGTGTGTGTGTGTGTGTGTGTGTGTGTGAGACAGAGAGTGCACAAGCAGAGGCAGTGGCAGGCAGAGGGAGAGGGAGAAGCAGGCTCCCCACTAAGCAGAGAGCCTGATGCGGGACTCGATCCCAGGATCCGGGGATCATGACCTGAGCTGAAGGCAGAGAGGCTTTAACCCACTGAGCCACCCAGGCGCCCCCATGACCCCGATTTGAATGAGGAAGATGGGCATGAGTGGAGGAAGGCGAGGGGCAAGTAAACAAAATCCTGCAGTATCTCTGATGGCATCTGAAACGAGTTCATCCAAGGCAGCTTCAGGAAGAAACATTTAAGGGAGCTTCAGGACAGGCCAGACTTGGTAGTCTGCTGGACAGACAGAGAGGAGTCTGGGGCAACCCCCAGGGTGTGGCTGCTGGTACCGGTTAGGGAACCAGGGCACAGAGGAAGGTGAGGCACTCTGGGGTCTGTTTCACTTACTCCCCCAAATGCCAGCTGGTTTGTCTGCTGGAGTATATTTAGGCCACTTCCATCCACAGGTTAGCGATCCCTAATAGACAGGCTTTCCTTAACATCGCTGTGGGAACAATACACAGCCAACAAAGTGAAAAATTCCTTCAGAATTTTCACAGTGAGGATTCTACTGCCTCTCCAACTACACTCCATTTATGATCCTCCTTCCCCCAGCTGGGACCAGTTTCTGTTACTTTCTGTCCCCATTCTCCCAGGAGCCGATTTTTTATTTTTACATTTATTTATTTATTTAATTTAAGATTTTATTTATTTATTTGACAGAGAGACACAGCGAGAGAGGGAACACAAGCAGGGGGAGTGGGAGAGGGAGAAGCAGGCTTCCCGCTGAGCAGAGAGCCCAACACAGGGCTCGACCCCAGGAGCCCGGGACCACCTCCCAAAGCCAAAGGCAGATGCCCAACAACTGAGCCGCCCAGGTGTCCGGGAGCTGATACTTTAAGCTTCTAAGCTGTCAGGATCCATTCTTCTGTGCTCTTTCCTCCATCCTGGACCCACAGCTCTATGGCACACGACCGTTACGTGTGTATTACACGCATCCCATGGGTCACATCGCAGTGACCACGTGTGCATCTCTGTCCCTGTGTTCCCCGCCTGCTCCCCTGGACTCCGCCCTCTCTCAGCCTTCGCAAGACGGACGTCTCAGAATCACCTCTCCCATTCTGCTTCCTGCCCTGCCCCTTCCCAGCCAATTGAGAACCCCTACTCCTGCTCTGCTAGGTGAGTCGACGGGAGCCCCGCTCCCAGCACATGTGACAGGGCCCACCAGCTTTCCCAGAGGGCCTCTCCAGCCTACACTGACCTCGAACGCCCTAGCCCTTGCCCCGCTCCCTCTCCTCTCATTCTCCGAGAGCATCTAAAATAATCAAAAGAACTTTACTGAAGCTTTTTTTTTTTTAAGCAAAACCTAAAAATGTGACAATGGTTAAACCCAACAATGTACAGACTTGACTTCTCGATGTCCAGCGTTCTCAGCTGACACCTTCCTCATCCATCCCTTGGAGAAAGCTCAGCTTCAAGCCGGCCCTGCCTTCTCTCTGTGTCTTCTTCCTAATCAGAATACGGTCTCACACTACACTACTCTCCCCAAATGGGAGGGGTGTCTCTTATGCCTACTGGCTCCCAGCTCCCAGTCCTGCCCTTACATGCACTCCTTACGGTACTAGGACAGTTAGGGTTCTGTGGACACAAAGGAAGCCCACTCCAGCTAACTTGGGCAAAAAGGGACTTTGGCGAAAAGCCATCAGCAGCTTGTGGAACAGACTTCGAAGCCAGAGAAAAGGACCTGGGAAGAGCCAGAAACCAAGGCAGGAATAGGGGCCGTAACACTCCCAGAGCAAAAACGACCTGGGTGGGTGGAACCGAACTGCAAACAGTATCCGCGTCTTTGTCCCTCTGCTCAATATTCGTACCCACGGAGGGAGCACCTGGTTGGCCAAGCTTGGGTGGTGCATGCAGCTGGCCGGGGAAGGCATGGTGACGGACTGCAGATCCACCAACCTGAACCAGGAGGAAAGAGGTCGGGGGCTGTTAAGAAGGAAAAACAGACATTTGCTGAGCAGCAAGTGTCCACTACCATGTCCCTGCTAGTCCCACTCTTGTCCCTAACCTGCTTCTCTCCGCACAGCCTTGGGGCCCGTGCTCGCCAGCTCGGTGTCCAGGCTGACCCTTATTTCCGGTGACCTCGGACTCCTCCGCTGACTAATCCAGGCTGACCTCTGGGACAAGCTCACACGTGGCTCTAATCAGAGCAGTTCCCGGTTCCAGCGCACGGGAGAGCAGCAGCCACACACACCCAAGCCTGACACCCTCCAAGCCCCTCACTGGGTATAGCCACGACCCCCCCATTTCCGTGTGCCAAGAACTGCCTGAGAAGCTGGTTAAAAACATGCTTTGTTGAGCTCCGTCCACAGACATTCCAACTCCACGGCTCTGGGGTGGAAGCCAGTAAATCTGCCGTTTTAACCAGGGTCACCAGAGAGCTCGGACGCATGAGAACGGAGTCTACGCTCGAGAGACTGGCTGGTCAGGGGTTTCCAAACCCTGCTGGCTGGATCCAGATTTCTTGGGCCCTCCTCCTGGATGTATAGACTCTGACAGCGGAGTCTACAATTGCACTCCCCGCGCAGGCCCAGCTGACCCGGACACGGTATTAAAAACCACACGTGCAGGAACATCCCATCTACTCAGGATGGCAGCAGAAATCCCATGGCCCCAAACTCACTTCCAACCCTCTGCCCCCGCACTGTGTGCTCACTCCACACGCCCCGAGAGCTGACTCCTCATCCCCCTTCAGAAGCCCCTCCAGTCCCCACCCCACTCGGCGGGTCCCCCACCTTCACCGCCAGCTGTGTCAGCTCTGCTCATCTGTAAAGCCCGGTCACCTCTGTACCTTCCTGAACCCACACCGTCTCGCCTTTTTTGGACTCCAGCCCAGACTGTGCTGCCGTGCTCTCTTGGCCCTAAATTATGAACGCCAGGTAACCCCCACTTAACTCTCGGTCAACACTGGTTTTGCCTTTCCACCTAGATTATCGGCGCTTTGAGAACAGGGACCAACTTCTATGCTCTTTTTCCATTTTGCGGGAGACCTGGCATGGCTACCTAATATTTAGTGGTTACTATCTCAAACCTCTCCTGAAGGCAACTGATTTCCCTCGGGGTGCCCGGGTGGCTCAGTGGGTTAAGCCTCTGCCTTCAGCTCAGGTCATGATCCCAGGGTCCTGGGATGGAGCCCCACTGTTCAGGACAGAGCCTGCTTCTCCCTTTCCCTCTGCCTACTTGTGCTCTATCTCTATCAAATAAATAAATAAAATCTTAAAAAAAAAAAAAAAAAAGAATTCCCTCTAGTCCATAACTTAACATGGAGTTTCTGGCCTAACACCCAGATTCCAAAAACTGCTAACTCAATGGAGAACTACCTTATGTTAGGCTGAATGACATGAAATTTCCAGCTATTTTTTTCTATCCTATTTTTTCAAATATTTTGATATTTTCAACACAGAACAATGATGATTTCATGGGGCTTAACCAAATCTATCCAACCCATTGTGGCAAACACGTCTGCCCAGTTGTGTCTGCTAAAAAAACAGCAGAATGGGGTGGTGACGTGTGGCAGTTGGCCCCACTGGCCATCCTCAGGCCACATGAGTCACACAAATGATAGAATATGGAGGAAAGTATCACAGATCTGAGCTGGTCCTAAGTAAGTATCGAGATAAAGTTCCCATTCTTGCCCTGAAATGTCTTTTGGATTCTCTTCTTATTCTGTTTAACATCTTATAAATGACCCGAACTCCATCTGGGAAGGCAGGAAGTGAGTGCTGGGCTGGAACCCCGTGGTAAAGGGAAGAGCCTGCAAACAAGGGACCGGGGGTTGGGGGGGGGTGCTCGACCTTCTCCTCCAGGCAGCGAGGAGGGGTGGCTATCAAAAGAGCGGAACAAGGCCTGTGTGAGGGGTGCGGGCTTCTAATTCCCCATTGAACATATAAAACACATGACATACTTTCATACCCACATCTACTCAGGCAATCAGATTACAGAAAAGGGGTTGAGTAAGGAATTGACTCATTTTAATTTCCTAGAATAGCTGACAAGTGCTAAGACTTTAGGTTCTGGGTTTCGCCCAAGGAAGCAATCTGGGCTGGACCCTGTGTGTCCAACATGAGCGTCTGACTGGATCCCGCTGACAGCGCACTCGGGTGACCACGCTTCCAACGCCCCATGCATTTATCTCGGGGCTTTGACCGGTGAACTCCGGCGGCTGCCCACACTCCCGGCCCGTGACGGGCTATGACTGTGAGCCGGGACGTTTACGCTGTTTCAAAGATAACGTGAGGGAAGTGGACTCGGCAAATGCACGAATCCACTCTGGAGCCAGACCGTCTGGCTTGAAGGAGGCACCACCGCTTCTGAGCTGGGTGACCTTGGGCAAAGCCTCTCATTCCTTCCACGCATGTTTGGGGAGCACTGGCTACACCCACATGCCGGCCGGGGCGCTGGGGATCAGCGAGGAACAAGGCTGTCACGCTGCTGACGGACCCTCTCTCATCTCCGGTCCCTCAGTGGAAGCCAGTAGCAGCGACAGTCCCCACCGCGGAGGCTGCTGAACCCACGTATGGCCCTTAGGACAGCCTCTGCCCCGTGCTGGGCAAGCACCGGGTGCTCCCACGGCCACAGCACCAGCACCAGCATGGTGTAAACTAAACCCCATGTCATCACCAGAACCAATCTGAGATCAAAATAAGCCCCCAGATGGGGCCTCCGTCTTATCCAAAAAACTATTTAAGAAACTCCATGAGAAAACGGAGCACTACGAAGACTATTACAGAAAGACAGAAAACTATTTCTCACAGAAGGTTAAATAAAAAAATGTTTCTAGAATATTCTATCCTTAACAACAGCAGCAGACTCTGTATAGAGCACTTACTATGTACCAGGCATTGTTTTGAGCTCCTCATATTTATAAATAAGTGAATGATCCCCAAACCCTTGAGGTATGTGACGTCACTCTCCTTGTTTTACAACAGATGAAAGCGGGACCAGAGATGCTTAGTCATCTGCCCAAGGTCATCCAGCCAGTAGTTGGCTGAGGCAGGACTCAAGGCCAGGCTGGGGTGGGTGTTCCTGACGCACCTGCCAGCTACGGCCTCAGCGGGGGCAGTGTTCTGTGCAGCGGCCGGATGGGTGCTATGGCAACAGAGGAGGGAAGGAGGCCTGGCAGCTGCTCCCCTCGAGGGATGCTCTAGTAAGAGTGTTTGCGTAGCGTCTCCACTCCTAGGCATACACCCAAGCACACCGCAGACCTCCGTCCACGCAGACTTGAACGCTAACGTTCCCTTCAGCAGGATTTGAAACCGTGCTAATGCGCGTCAGCTGAGGAGCGGATACATGGGGAATGAGGTATGTCCCCGCGATGGAATGTTATTTGGCAATAAAAAGAGAGGACGGACGCGTGTGACGACCGAAGCATGGGTGAAGTTTAAACTACCACGGCAAGTGGAAGACACGCGTCACAACAAATCCAGAATAAATCCACAGACACGAACTACATCAGGGGCTGCCAAAGGGCAGGGGAACAGGAAGTGGCTGCTTGTGGCTACAGGGTCTTCTCTGAGGGCGATGAAAATGTTCTGGAATCAGACAGTGGTTGACAATCCTGTGAATATACTCAAACCCGGTGAACCGTATACTTTCATGCTGTGTGGACTTTATGCCGAGTAGACTGTATTTTTTAAAAAGAATATAAGAATAACGGGTCCTCTGTGAAAACCTCCAGAAGGAAAGGGCGGATTTGCCCGTCTACTGTGGCAAATACAATGACGCTACCACTATGACTTGGCTCTTAACTCCTTCTCTTACTAGTTTCTCAAATCTCACTATGTTAACTTCCGCACATCAATGAAAAACCAGCTGGAAAAATAAATAAATAAATAAACAGCTGGGAACCCCTAAAAACACACAACTTTAAAATAAGTATTACTTCATTCATGACAATACATTAGGTTTTGATAAATGCTGCAATAACATTCAATCCAATGAGAAAGAAAAAATACGATGACATTTTATTAATATGACATTTTCCTTCAAAGTGCATTTCACTTCCTGCTTCCATTCAGCTTCCTGCCATGCCCACCATGGCTTCATCCCCGCAAAGAGCTGCCCTGCCTCTGACACATGCTGACAGATGAGGTCACTGCTCTGTGGTCCAGCTTCCTTTCCTTAAAAGGGGGAGGGCAGAAAGCTCTTGCGTTTGCTTTTGTTTGGTTTGTGGACAAAGACTTAGGCAAAAGCACAAGACAAGTGCTGTCTCGAAGCCCAGAACTCACCGTTCAGTCTGAGTGTTGATACGGATAAGAAGGAACGGACACCTAAAACGGGGGAAAGTCATGGTGGGGATGCTGGTCATCAGGAAGCTGGGGTCCAGGACCACAAAATGACGAAAAGCACACGACAGAAGGGAAAGCTAAGCTACACTGAATTTAATATTCTAATTTTTATGTTGACATGAAACAAACATGCTTCCTTTTTTCGGGCTTTTCACTTGAGAACACCATGTCTGGACTTCAAGGTGTTGGTGTATCCCCCAGGCCTGCCCAGTGCTGGGATGAGAGTTCCGGGGTATACACGGTTTGAACTTCTTCATGTTAAGAGGGTGTCTGAAATCAGAACCAGGCAGATCCAACTACTTCGACCTAAAACACGAGGGGAACTTTTGAAGTGTGTCCATATTCAAGTGGGGGTCAAAGGAGCCCAACCACAAGAATTGTGAGTGAGGCAGTGACAAGTGGGACCGAATCAAAGTTCTTTCGGAAAGGGCTATACTGGAGACTGCGATTCCGACTCTGGAAGAACTACAGTGGCTGGGAGTGGAAAGACTCACATACGAAATTCCTTACATAAAAATGTACTGACTTGGGCGCCTGGCTGGCTCAGTGGGTTAAAGCCTCTGCATTCAGCTCAGGTTGTGGTTCCAGGATACTGGGGTCGAGCCCCGCATCGGGCTCTCTGCTCAGCAGGGAGCCTGCTTCCCTTCCTCTCTCTCTGCCTGCCTCTCTGCCTACTTGTGGTCTCTGTCAAATAAATAAATAAAATCTTAAAAAAAAAAATGTACTGACTTTAAGACAAAAGAAACAAACGAAGCGGGGATGGCGGGAAGTGGGCTTACCTCACGGCACTGGACGGTCACACACAAGTGTGTGTTTGTAAAGCACTCAGAACAGTGCTGGGAACGTCACAAAGGCTTTACACACGTTCCGTGTTATTAGTGGAGCAGGAGGTGGCTCTAGACATAACAGGTCTGCAGCACATACTCCAGAGACCTGAGCGAGGGAGCCTGGAACCCCGACTGCAGTCAGTTCTTAAAATGCACAGAATATGTAAGTCCGCTCAAAAACACAAGCGAGATGAGCCGATAAGGTTACTTAGACAACACTAAATGTCCCACCCCCGAGAACTGAACACAATAACCAATACGGTACCCATGGGAGGTCGGTGTATAAATATATACACGACACCCACCCCCCAAAACCTACGTAGTTACAGAGAAAACCAATGTGCAATGTTGAAGCAGTTTTAAATCTGGGGGAAAAAATGAAACAAACCACCCCAGCTGGCAGACAAACACTATGTGTTCACAGCACAGAGCGCTTCCACTCCAGGCCATCTCATTGGGTTTCTCTGTAAAAACCAATAAACAGGTAAAACTGATGGGTCTGTCTCCACCACTGACTCGAGTAATGCAAACTGGTGCTCGGGTTATGTTCCTGAGGAAGGGATGCGGCACTCGAACAGAGTGTGAGGAGCACATTCATTGTAAAAACTGCTCTTCAGAAATGACCACATATTCACTTTACCACAGTAAAATTAATGTTTGATAGAATTACATGAGCTCGCTGAATTGTCCTTATCTGTCCCTAGGCAAAGAGAACTCCTTCTTTAATATGAGAAACTGTGTTGGGGAAAAATATCCTGCAAAAACTAGTCTTTAAAAAAATTACCGGGGGCGCCTAGGTGGCTCAGTGGTTTGGGCTGCTGCCTTGGGCTCAGGTCATGATCTCAGGATCCTGGGATCGAGCCCCGCGCATCGGGCTCCCTGCTCCGCAGGAAGCCTGCTTCCTTCTCTCTCTCTCTCTCTGCCTGCCTCTCTGCCTACTTGTGATCTCTGTCTGTCAAATAAATAAATAAAATCTTTAAAAAAAAAAAATTACCATCACAATGTCAGTTTTGACTCTGAGGCCAAGCTCCCCCCAGCTAAGGGAGCTACTACGGTCACTGTGTAGAAGCAGGCACAGTTCTGATCTGGCAAGTGCTTTTAAATGTTATAAAGCAGAAAACCTGCAAAGCAATCCCAGAGATTCATCTCTTATAAATACTCAGGTTACAACCTTGCGAAGCAACTCACGTTAAAAATTTATTAAGAGTAAAAACCTAAACCAAAAGGATTCCTCTACAAACACAGCTCTGTTTTTCAGCTCAGTCTCTCCCGGTACCTGACGTCTGGGTGACGCAAGGACACCCTCAAGCCACTCACGAGCCAGCAGCATCAGGGAACAGGTCAGAGCAGATCCAGAGGCCCCCCCCCAACCCCCCTTCCCAGATCCGCACTGTAACACGAGCCTCAGGGGCTCTGTGCACACACTAGTCTGAGATACCCTGGTCTACGTGTTCTCTATCTGGTCACACCAAGGACCACGATGATGAGATAAATACTTTGCTTTTCAGCAAGGACAGGCTTTTTTTCAGCTACTCCAACTATTAAAATCCAAAGAAAAAAGTGTCGTTACACAGAAGCCACAAACCCCTCTCAGCTATCAGATGTTTTCAGAAAAGCTCAGATATAATCTGAGCGGGACACGTGAGATGCTTTGCACCGCAGTCCGTATTTGTCAACCGTGAGACGAAAGCCCCATTCGTACCTGCGAATCGCAGAGGCGCGTCTTTATCGAGGGCAATCAGCGGAGGGTCGAGGAGCACCGCGTTATCGTTTTCTGTGATTATGCCATGATAGGTGGGCTCGAGCCACGGTTTGTGCTTGTTAGCTGTGTATGAAAAAGAGAAAAAGAAGAAACGGAAGAGACCAGGTCAGAATCATTACTTTAAACTCCACTGCTTTCAAAGGCACACATCTGTTACTAAAATAATAAAACACTTATGAGTCTGGAAGGCAACACTTGTTTTTTTGTTTTGTTTTGTTTTGTTTTAATTTATTTGAGAGAGTGAGAGAGAGCGCACGAGCAGGGGGCATTGGCAGAGGGAGAGGGAGAAGCAGACTCCCAGCTGAGCAGGGAGCCTGACATAGGGCTCAATTCTAGGGCCCCAAGATCATGACTTGAGCTGAAGGCAGATGTTTAACCAACTGAGCCACCCAGACACCCAACACTTGTATGAAGATCCTAATGGGATGAAATTCTGAATTCCAGAGTAAGTAATGTAGAAACCAAATCTATGAAGTAGTGAGAATTAAGAAATAAACTACACTAGAAATTAAAAGACTGATGGCTATAGACAAACTATCTGTTTTTAACCAGCACAGGAAAGTTACAAAGAAAAATATACTATCACTTCTTTAGGGCAACAATAATATATTACCTAATTTTAAAACGAGCATTACAAATAAAAATGTAAAAAAAAATTTATGAATATAAAATCACTAATATAGAATATAAATATAACTAAACACAAGATTTCTGAAAAACTTGCCTGTAAACAGTGTTTACAAATAACCCACTTTGAGGGTCAGGTGGTGTCAAGGTCAGATTCCAGCTCCTTTCTATTTCTGGCTGCGTGACCTTGAGCACAGAAGTGTCCCCGTCATCTCAGTCTCATCTGTGCACCAGGGACACGTGCAGAACCTGCGAGGCTGGGGCAGATTCCTGGAGGAGCGACCTGTGTCCTTGCTGGCTAGGCACCGGCACTGACGCTTTGTTCCTAAGGTAAGAACTGCCACGCTGCCCTCCGCTCCCCGGAAGAAATCCGTTTCTTTCCTCTCCCTTTTGCCTCGGGCTCGGCTCCCAGGGGGCCTGGGCACGACCTTCTCCATGATGGGAGCCATGATGGGATCCTACGTGTCTGTGGTCGTGGGATGACCACCATGGGACCACGGGAGACTGGGCTTCGCCTGCATTTACCCCGAGGAGGCGCACGGCGGGGCGGAGCCCGTGTGCCATCCCACGTGCACGCGGAAGCTGCTACCATCCCGCTGACACTTACGCATCCCTTTTCTAAACCAAGAGCAAATCCCAATGTCTTCACTCTCAAAGGAACCCAGACCCATGGGAGTTGCTGGTTCACGGTTACAGAGTTTGGGGTTTGCAAATTGAAAACCATTCCGGGATGGGCCGCGGCTTCTCGAATGCCTGTGCTGGGCGCAGCGAGCACAAGCGATGGGCGGTTTTACAGGTGTGTCACCACAATTAAAGAAACAAATCCACACACACAATCAATCCAGACAAAGCCAATTCTCATTGTCTGCGCTGCCCACCTGGACGGTTTACAAAATCTAACCAGCTTCATCCGTGCCCCCCCCTCCCCGCATGGGCCCCTCACACGGCACCCAGAGGGACGCTGCTCCACCTCTGCTCCCAGCCCACGGACACCATCTTACTGAGGATCCCACGTGGCTTTTGTTCATGGAGGATCTATTACCTGGAGACCTAATCAGCATCTACTGTGCTCGGGATCAAAATCAGGAAATAGTGTACTATGTATCGGTTCATTTTTAAAAACAACCTATTATGTTAATATAAGTAATGTTTTTGTGGAAGTAACTGTACTTTTTTAAAAACAGAGTTTACAGAGAAGAGCGGCGAGGCGTTACATGTTTGCAGATCTTTCTGCGGTCAGCTGAGTCCTCACTTCTCCCAGCTAGCCCGCTGCACGGTCCCGTGTCTGGCAGCCTCTAGAGAGCTCCAGCAGGCACTCAAGAGAAGAGGAAGAAAAGAAAGGCAAGTAACGTCTTACCGTTATTCAAATAGCTCTGACCTCTTCAGATCTGACAGGCTCTCAGGGGACCCATCACCTCAGGTCTCTGGTGGAACCTTCCCTCCTTCGACTACAGCACCTGCTGCTCTGGTCCCCACTTCCTCTTTTCCTTTTCTTCTCCTACTCCTTGCCACACTGTCAGGGAAAGGGCACTGGTGCCAGTCTGGGGCCTCAGGGCAGGTTACCCAGCTTTCTCTGAGGGCCTCAGTTTCCCCATCCATAAACTGAGGACAGCAGTAGTACCCATCTGATGGGCTGGTTTGGTGAAATGCTCAGGATAGAGTCTGACGCTTAGTAAATGGCATTAGGTGTTGCTAGGACTTCTCTTCCTCCACTCATATGGGAACAAAAACACAGATTCCACGAGAGGGAGACCTCTTGTTCTCAGTTAATTCCCAGCACCTAGCACTGTGTTGTTACTCAGGATTGCTGGGTAGATGGATGAGTATATAAGGCATCTCATGTCCAGTACAATTAAGTCAGTGTTCTGGTTTGTAAATTCTCTCATAGGAAGATAATTTTGGTGCTGAGAACCAAAAAACAGGTAAGTTGTGTGTTTGTTTCTTTTTAAGATTTTATTCATTTATTTGATAGAGACACAGCAAGAGAGGGAACACAAGCAGGCAGAGTGAGAGAGGGAGAAGCAGGCTTCCTACCAGGCAGGGAGCCCGATGCAGGGCTCAATCCCAGGACCCTGGGATCATGACCCGAGCCAAAGGCAGAAGCTTAACGACTGAGCCACCCAGGCACTCCTGATTTGGTGTTTTCAGTATTGGGGAGGTGCTTTTTTCTTTTTTCTTTCTGGCAGGTGGATGTTCGTTCCAAGTAAAGGAGACTAGAGAATCTGGAGGCACAGAATACATCAAAATATTGTGGGACTCCGCCTGGAAAGGGAAGCTGTGATTAGACTATAGGGAGGTGTGTTGTGAAACTAAACACCAACTATAAAGACCAAATATTTGAAGGGCCTTTGGAAAATATGTCCTCCCCGCCCTGCAGCCGGGACAAGAAATTTGCTGAAAAAGAGGATCCAGATGTTAGGCTCCCCCTGCCCTTCTTCAGAAATACAACGCGGGACAGAGGCGAGTCACTGGGGGAAAAACGTGCTGGGGGCCCCCAGTTTGCCGCAGCTGCTGGTCAGAGAAGGTCCCACTGAACACAGGAAATAAGCTCCCTCTGCAGCTGGGCGGAGTGTTTTACCCAGTGGCCGAGACTCCCAGACTCCCCAGACAGCTCCTTACATGGGGCCAAGATAGAGCTAGAATGCGGCCTACAAGTACAGACAATACTGAGAAACGGGCCACCTGAAGGGACCTGGGGCAAAGCCCCCTGGTTTTTGTCACTAATCTCATTTTAAAACAGAAGATGTGAGTCCGACTTACTATTAACCGTGCACCATTAATGGCAATATTTGATTCCGATTTGTTTTCATATTTAAGGTTTTAGTAATAAAGTTATAAGCACAGCAAATAAAGCTGAAGGTCACTCCGGGGTGCGAGTCCGTAAGAGTCCTCATGCATAAGCCGAATGACTGTACTCAGCGCAGCAGGAGTGTGGAAATGCCAGGCCGAGCACACTGCAGGAGGCCTGTGATGGGAGAGAGCGCAGTGTGTGTCCTTCTGCTGCCCTAACGGGAAGGTCCATAGCAGGGTGCCCAGCGGCTCAGCCAGTGGAGCCTGCAACTCTCGATCGCAGGGTGGGGAGTTCGAGCCCCATGCTGGGTGTGGAGATTACTTAAAGATAAAATCTTTGGGAAAAAAAAAAAACGAAAAGAAAAAGAAAAGAAAGGAAGAAAAAAGAAAGGCCTATAGCTGAAAAGAGCTAATGCTTCAAGGCAAAAAGAATTGTATAGCTATATCCCCAGTATTCTATTTTGTAATTTAGCATTTATAAATTGCTCCTTTCAGCCGGCAGTAGAATGAAGAGATTCGACCAGTTCCAAGGACTGAACTTTTAAATATTTAATAAATGATATTTTAAATATTTCATCACATTCAATTGGCCTTATCAAGTATTTATAGAAACAAGTGAATGGTATTTCTGTAATCTTCCCCCCAAAAATCACAAATAAAAGAACATGTCACCTACGTTGAGAGTCACCTGATTCATTTCACCACATTCTAGATCATTAAAAAGTCCACTTGATTTTGAATGGCACAGTCTTAATTAAAATCATGGAATAGCAAGGCGAGTAATCAGACTTTCCATATATCTAAGTTCCATCTAGGGACACACCTGTGATTTTAGGACACGGCTAGTCTTGTGGCTGTGGTAGATTTTATTTTATTTTATTAAAGATTTACTTACTTACTTGAGAGAGAGTGTTAGTGGAGGGAGGGGCAGAGGGAGAGGGAGAAACCCAAGCAGACTCCCCAATGAGCCCAGTGCCCATCACCGGGCTCCATCTCATGGCCCTGAGATCACAACCTGGGCCAAAATCAAGAGTTGGGCCCTTAACTGACTGAGCCACCCATTAAAATCCTAATGCTTTTAATCACCAGAAACTGCCACCAATTTGAAAACCAAGAGGAGGGGCCCCTGGGTGGCTTAGCGGGTTGGGGCATCTGCCTTCGGCTTGGGTCATGATCCCAGTGTCCTGGGATCGAGCCCCACTTTGGGCTCCCTGCTTGGTGGGGAACCTGCTTCTCCCATTCCCCCTGCTTGTGTTCTCTCTCTCTCTCTCTCTCTGTGTGTGTGTGTGTGTGTCAAGTAAATAAATAAATGAAATCTTTTTTAAAAATAAAAATCAAGAGAAAAGGAACGCAACAGTCCATCTCCAGGTTAACTTCAAATAGAATACTTAGGCCTCCTCAGTACATCCCAACCCCGTGGGCTGAGGAGCGGCTGGCCCTTCGTCCAGGCCACACAAGTCACCCACCCTCACAGAGTGGTTCTGGAGCTGGGGTGCTGTGGCCTCGACATCAACCCGGCACCAAGCAGTTCCCCTCTGACTTCTTTCTTCTACTATAAAGAGACATCTGCTGTTTTCGAAAGAGAACTTGATGTGTGCCCCTTCTCATTCCCAGAAACCCAGGTTCATCACACTGGGCCAAGAATGAAGTAATAAATAACAACAGATGAGCATCTTACTCGACTGCCAGCATTTCATAGCAAATCCTACCCAGGGTGACGCTTTCTAGCTTTTCATCTCGGGCTGGCAAAAGAATCTGCAATGAAGGAATGCTGCCGCTAGATGACGACAGGAACCTCTAATGGGCGTGGATGAAGCACTCCAGCCCTCTACCCACGGAAAGAGCTGAAAAGTCATCGCAGTCACCAGGCCCTCTGCTACAGACGATCTGCACAGAAACACGCCCTACACTACGTAAGTATAAAATCTCCAGCTGATTCTTTTTTACCTCAAAGAAAATTTAAAGTAAGTAAAATATACAGCCCCAAAATCAAAATGTAAAAAGGCACACATTCTCAGAGACTCTTCAGTACAGTCCCCAGTCATAAACTCTTATTTAAATCAGACCATCCCCAGTCACTCAAACTAGCTTAAGGTCAAAGGTCCTTTCGGCTTCACATCCCATGGACTTTGATTTTGTTCCAAGAGACCTTTTCTGAAGATCTACTATACATAAGCATACTGCAAGGTGCCGGGCTTTGGGGAATCAAAACACAATCTCGTCAGAGAACACAAACATAGCGACAACCATCTACAACATTCCAAAACGGTGTGGCTGTAACTAAAGGGCTATACAGTGGTAAGAGAACTACAGAAGGGGACTTATCCAGGGTTGGGAACTTCGTCAGTCAGCAGAGGATGACATGACCAAGGAGCCACCATCTCAAATGTGGCCAGGCCCCGGGACAGAGGGAAAGGGTGGGCACTGTGGAGGGTCTTCTCATGGGAGCTACACCTTCCACCCAGAGGGGACACATGGCTTCTAATTCATTCAGCCAGAACTAGCCACATGGCCCCACCCAAGCCCACCAGGGCAGAGAGGCGCCATCCTACCATGTGTCTGGAAGAGGGGCTGGGAATCCCTGAGGGCAGCTCTAGGGTCCATCCAAGTGCAAGTGGAGATCTCCCTAGGTCTCCTGGGAGTGAGGAAGTATTTCAAAGAGAATAAAAATGTGTGTCGGCTCTAAAGGGGGTAAGGCATAGGCCACATTCCGGGACTAGCAAGACTGGGGAATCAGGGCTCTAAGAGTGTAATGAGGGGCAGTCGGAGAGGGGCCGGACTTGAACTTACGGTGAGCGTCCCCCTACACCGGTGAGCTCCCTTGATTCCTCAGACAGCAAGATGCTGTTTTAGAACTTTTAGACAGTGCAGTCTGGGCAGAAAAGGCAGGAACTTTGGGATTGGACAGAATGTAGTAAGGAAGAGCATTTTGTTTCTGATTCGCTCTGTAACGAGGTGTGGATTCTTCAAACACTCCCTGCCTATTTCTGCATCGTAAATCAGGAATGGGATCACCTTCCACAACCTTGTTTGGTGGGTCATAAATAACATTAAGTGAAGAGCCCAGTCCGGGCCTGCCACACAGGTGCTCAGTAAGTACTTGTGGATAGATTAATTATAAGGCAGAGCTAGGTATCAGAAGTAACGGCTAGGACAGAGCTAAGGAGACTCAGGAGGCATTCCCATGATGACCTCCCCATCATCTTCGTGCTGAGTACAGCCCAGAGCTACAGGAAATCCCTACAGTCTCGAACCCTCTTGGGGCCCCACTTTATCCCTTTTACTCAGGAAAGAAAGGTATTAAGTAGTATCATACACAGTAATACTGTTAAGTGTAAAACAAAAAGCTAACAAACAAAAATAAAAAGTGGCATTCTTTTTAGTGAAAGAGGAAACTTTTTAATTAACTGAAGTGACGCTGCATGAAATTTACAAACAGCAGCTCCCCGTTCAGCTGCCTTGTAATGCTCTTGTTAACACAGCATCACTTTCCTCTGACTTTGCAAAACACTTTTTTTAAAAATTACTTTTTTCTAAAATGGGACACTTCAAAAGAACCTCTAGACAAAATATGTAATCATAGGCTTAAGGGTTTCATCACAATCCCAAAGAAATTTAATATTCAGGTGCTGGGAAAATCGCTATTATGTAGCTCAGGGTCTCTCAACAGTTCTGCGCTGATGACTCTCGGTCCGGAGCCGTCCCCGGGCTCTACGAGATGTGTGGCTGCATCGCCAGCCTCCACCCACTAGAGGCCAGCAGCAACCCCCCAGCTGTGACAACCAACAACGTCTCCAGATGTTAACAACGTCTCCAGATGTTGCCAACGTGCCCAGGGGGCAACGCCTTCCCCAGATCCCTCGAGAAGCACTGACATACCCAGTTCGTTAAGGAAAAACAAGGTCTTCCACATTACAATCATTTGCAGGCTTCAAAATATCAATTTTATAATTTATGTGTACATTAATGTGAAGTTCATGTCTATTTATTTTTTTAAAGATTTTATTTATCTATTTATTTACTTAAGAGGGAGAAAGAGACAGGGAGAGCGAACACAAGCAGGGGGAGTAAGAGAGGGAGAAGCAGGCCTCCTGCCAAGCAGGGAGCATGACGTGGGGCTCGATCCCAGGACCCCAGGATGACAACTCGGGCCCAGATGCCTAATGACTGAGGCATTCAGGTGCCCCTGAAATTCATTTTTAAAATAAAACATTTCTGTGTGAAATAATTCCTTAAATTAAGCCAACTACTAGTCTTCTGAGTAGTACAGGGGCAAGTTTCCCGTTTATTCCCTCTTCACGGGACAAGCACTCCGGGGAGGCCGCTGGTCCCTCAAACCGGCCCTGGGGGAGGGCGGGCTGTCAGCCCACACTGGCAGAGCGGACAGCTCCCGTGGTCCCAGGTGGCCGGGAACACGGCCCTGGGGGGGAGGGGGGCATGAGATAAGACAGAGGAAGCGGGAGCGGAATGGATGGGGCGGAGCCTCGATGCACTTCTGTATGCAAAGTGGGGAGGCGGCGAAGGAGTGAGGGAGGGGCTTCCCGGGCGGGGCGGCGCCGAGGGGGGCTGGGAGGCCTCCGGGTGGAAGTGACTGGAGGGGCGAGAGCGGAATCACTGAGCCGGTCGGAGGTCAGCCACAGGTGCCCCATGACCGTGCCGGGGCTGAAAGCTGAGGAGGGACAACAGGACTGGGGAGAATCCAGGGAGAGGGGCTGCTTTTTTCTTTCTTTCACTCATCCACGCAGCCACATATTCCACCCATCGTCTGTCCACTCCCCCATCCATTAGTCCGTCCAACCGTCCGTCCATCCACCCACCCGTCTACTCTTTACCGAGCCCCAGGTGGTCCTCCCTGCTGACAGACAATAGTGGATTAAACAGTCCCTGACCTTGTAGAGCTTATGTTATGGTTGATTAAAATATTCATTTAAAGCACATTCTGCAAAAGAATTCTTAGGGAGTGAAATCACACTTTTTATAAACCCAACTTCTCAAGGATTAAAGGGGGCCTTCTAATCATGCCTTCAAATTCCAACCAAGTTGTTTTAATTGTGGAGTCAAATACAACATAAAATTAACCATCTTAGCCACTGTTAGGTGTACCATTCGTCATCAAACCGAAACTGTCCCTATTAAACCCTAATTCTCTCCCCCCGCCCACCCCCAGCTCCTGGTGACCATTCTGCTTTCTGTCTCTATGAATTTGACTATGTTTGGTATCTCCAGCAGGTAGGTACTTGTGTTATGACTGGTTTATTTCACTTCGCATAATGTCTTCGAGGCTCATTCACGTTATATATTGGTCAGAATGTCCCTCCTTGTCAAGGCTGAACTGTATTCCATTGTGCGGACATACTACACTTCCTTTATCCTCACCCAGTAATGGACACTTGGGTTGCTACACCTTTTGGCTCTTGTGAATAACGCGGTCATGAACATGATAAGTATCTTCTCGAGATCCCGCTTTCAATGCTTTTGGGTAAATACCCAGAAGTGGACAAGCTGGATGCAAGTGATTCTGTTTTCAATGTTTTGAGGTGTTGCCATGCTGTCTTCCACAGCAGCCGCACCATTTTACGTTCCCACCACCGGTGCACGATGGCTCTGGTTTCCCTACATGCCCACCAACACTTACTCTTTTCTGGTTTTGATGGTAGCCATCCTAAGGGGCGTGACCAAATCAGTTTTACATCTAGGAACTTTATCTTCCTATATTATAGAAGATACAAAAGTAGACAGACCAGAATAATGAACTCAGAGTGCCCGTCACTCCACCATTACAATTAGCAACACAGGCCCATCTTGTTTGATTTCTACACCCGCATTCCCGCCAATTTCAAGTATTTTGAAACAAATCCCAAACTTCTTATCACCTCACACCTCAATACTGCAACATACATCTCTAAAAGGTAACAACTCTTTGGGAAACTATAAGGGCATTATCATCTAAGTAACTCACAATTACTTCATAGCATCAAATACCCAGTGAGGAGTCATATTTACCTGGAAGTGCTGCTATAGCAAACGATTTAACCCAATACATCTCACTGGCACGTTTCATCAGAAAGTCTACTGCTCTGAAAGAAAAAACTTTAAACGATAATGTTTTTGTGGTTTCCACAACTTTCCTGACTTTTTCACCAACAGGTATTATTTACTAATCAGGTTTTTCTGTAACTATTCTTTATCAGGTTGAGAGAGTTCCCCTCTACTCTTTTTTTTTTTTAATATTTATTTATTTATTTGACAGAGAGAGGGTTCACAAGTAGGCAGAGAGGCAGGCAGAGAGAGAGGGGGGAAGCAGGCTCCCCACGGAGCAGAGAGCCCGATGTAGGGCTCGATCCCAGGACCCTGAGATCATGACCTGATCCAAAGGCTTAACCCGCTGATCCATTCAGGCACCCCTCCCTTCTACTCTTAATGTGCTGAGAATTTTTGTCATGAATTAGATGTCATGAATTAGATTTTGTCAACAGTTATTTCTGCTCTGATCAACATGATCAGGTTATTTTTCTTCTTCAACCTGTTGATATGGTGGATTATTGATTTTTTTTTTTAAGATTTTATTTATTTGACAGATCACAAGTAGGCAGAGAGGCAGAGAGAGAGGAGGAGAAAGCAGGCTCCCCGCTGAGCAGAGAGCCCGATGCGGGGCTCGATCCCAGGACCCTGAGATCATGACCTGAGCTGAAGGCAGAGGCTTCACCCACTGAGCCACCCAGGCGCCCCAGATTATTAATTGTTTTCAATACTGCAATAGTTCTGTATAGTTGGAATAAATCCCATTTAGTCATGGTGTATAATTCTTTTTAGACATTGTTGGATTTGATTTGCTAATACTGTATTGAGGATTTTTTTTTCCCAAGCAGCTTTACTGAGATTGTCATTTTAAAAAGTATTTCAATAATATGGGGCAGCTGGGTGGCTCAGTTGATTAAGTGTCTGCTTTTGGCTCAGGTCACGGTCTCAATGGTCCTGGGATCAACCCCGCTTATTAGCAGGGAGTCTGTTCTCCCTCTGCCCACTACCTCCCCCCCTTCCCCATCTGCCCTCTTTCATGCATGCTTATTCTCTCTCTCTCTCTCAAATAAGTAAATAAAATCTTTAAAAAACAGTATTTCAGTAATAGATTTCAATTCACTTCTGTGTTGACCTGAAAATTCTACTGGCCTGAGGGATGCCTGGTTGGCTCGGTCGGTGAAGCGTGTGACTCCTGATCTTGGGGTTGTAAATTCGAATCCCATGTTAAGTATAGAGATTAAATAAGATATTTTTTTTAAGATTTTTTATTTATTTATTTGACAGAGAGAGAGATCACAAGTAGACAGAGAGGCAGGCAGAGAGAGAGGGAAGCAGGCTCCCCGCTGAGCAGAGAGCCCAACGCAGGACTCGATCCCAGGACCCTGAGATCATGACCTGAGCTGAAGGCAGCTGCTTAACCCACTGAGCCACCCAGGCGGCCAAGATTAAATAAAATCTTAAAAAAAATTTTTACTGGCTTAAATAATACTCAGTTTTGTATATTCAACATCCAATACAGCAGCCACTCACTAATCATCAGCTATGTTCTAGGCACTTTGTATGCTCAATTTTGCTTACCACTAAGACTGATTTTCTAAAAGAGATTCAGATACATGATTAGGCAAGAGACAGCAACAGTCACAATGCTATTTCTGAGCAATCAGAGTGTAATGATCTGAAATGTGATTTTAAAAATTAGGGTTAAAAAAAAAGTCAAGTGGAATGAATGTTTCTAATATTAAGTCTGGATTCAATAAGGTGTCCCCCAACTCAACTAACTGTTGAGAACTGTTATGGAAGTAGCATGACCTCCCAAAGCAAAATTCATCACCTTTTCACATTATGGATTTATTTTATTTTTTTATTTTATTTTATTTTTTTCTGTCAGAGAGAGTGAGCACAGGCAGACAGAGTGGCAGGCAGAGGCAGAGGGAGAAGCAGGCTTCCTGTTGAGCAAGGAGCCCGATGTGGGACTCGATCCCAGGACGCTGGGATCATGACCTGAGCTGAAGGCAGCCGCTTAACCAACTGAGCCACCCAGGTGTCCCAACACATTATGGACTCTTTTAGGAACCTACAGAAAGCCACGAAACCCCCTCCCCAGGAAAAAATGCAAACATACAAAACACTTGGCAGGATGTTTTAGGGACTTTGGGCTCCTGCTGAAACCAGTCCAAGTTAAGAATCGCAATCCTAAAACATAGTGAAATCTCTATCAATGACCCTAAAAAGACTGGCATCTTCATCTGGCAACTCAACTTGAACTGGAAGTCAAATTGTAACACTACATTTCTTTTATGCAGGGGACCTTCTCAAATTTTACTTCTATTATCTTTACAACAATATCTTAACAGTTCACAGGAGACTTCCCCAAGTGCTACCCTGGGGAAACAGACCAGGGAGGAGATACAAATAAGGTGTGACATTGGTGCTACATTTCCAGAGGAGGTTTGGCTAGTGAATAAGAAGGGTTGAAAGCAACAAAGAGGTTAATTTGAAGTTGAAATGACAGCGCATGCTTTAAATAATAGAAGTAAATAATAAAAACATGCTCTTATTGAGAATAAAAAAAAATAACAATAAAGATATAAAACAACTTCCTGGAGGATTGCTTCCTTTTTGTTCCCCTAATTATTTTTTGTTTTTTTTTTAAGATTTTATTTATTTATTTGGCAGACATAGATCACAAGTAGGCAGAGAAGCAGGCAGAGAGAGGTGGGGGGAGCAGGCTCCCTGCCGAGCAGAGAGCCCGATCCGATCCGAGGACCCTGAGATCATGACCTCAACCGAAGGCAGAGGCTTTAACCCACTGAGCCACCCAGGTGCCCCAAATGTGTGTATTTTAAAGAACTCTTAAATTTCTGCTGTTTACATTTAAAGAGGCCACACCTCAGTGACTTATTATCCCATTTTCTACCACCTAGATTTTCCTAAGAAGTTACACTTAATTTTCCAAAGTAACTCAGGATCATACTCACAAACTTTTCTAGTAATCAAACGAAAACATTTCACTAGCATCAAGTGCAAAAATCGATTACTTTTCTAATCAAATTTTGTTTTACTCAATATTAAGATTTACCACGTAAAGTGAAAAGGCCAGGCACAGGGGTGCCTGGGTGGCTCAGGGTTAAAGCCTCTGCCTTCAACTCAGGTGATGATCTCAGGGTCCTGGAATCAAGTCCTACATTGGGCTCTCTGCTTGGCGGGGAGCCTGCTTCCCCCTCTCTCTGCCTGTCTCTCTGCCTGCTTGTGATTTCTCTCTGTCAAATAAATAAAATCTTTAAAAAAAAAAAAAAAAAGGCCAGGCACAGCCCAAAACATAAGCAGCAAGTCTAACAGAGATTTAATGTCTGTGCTCCGCTCTTAAGTCTCCTGAGCAACTATCTCACGCACTGACCCACACAGCCTCTCTTCAATGTCACCAACGTCAAGCGGTGGCCACGCTCGTATGGGAACCCTGTGTCCTGCTACAGCAAGATTTCCAAAATCTTACAAAACTCTTACAAAACCCCTTCCCAGAAGTTCCAAAGGTAATGGGCAGTGGGCACAGGGAGGATAATTCTTAATGTTTAAGGAACAAGGGGTCTCCCTCAGGGTGAGGCAGCCCCATCTGGAGGGGTTCAGGGGGACGTACTCCCGGAGTCACGGGACCCCCGGCAGGCGCTGGTGACCACTGCCCGGCGGCCAACCTTGTTGCCCTGGAGCCCGCAGCCCTCCCCCGAGCTGCGGGAGCCCCGGCAACAGAGCAGGCACTTGGCCCGAATCCCACAGCACCCCAGCAGGACGCGTGGAGATGCGCGCCTGAAAGAAGGGGCCTTTTTGCTGATCTCCATCCCCAGGGGACTTGGAGATCATCTCTGCCAACACGAGGGTGGCACTGGGTTAGGTCCAGAGGATCCTCGGTTTTTCTCAAGCTCTGTTCCCTCAGGTGGCGGCTGCTCGGGTGTGCGCTTCAGAACTAAGTTTTAGGAGGAGGAGTGAAAAGGGAGGTAGAGATGGCGCCGGAGAACGTGTCTTCCTCCTTCAGGTGTTTCTCTCTGTGTGGCAAGTAGAGGAGGTGCGACACCGGAGACTCCGTATTTATTAAAATTAGTATCCTAACAGAGGAGGGGAGACCAAACCAGAGAGCAAAGGACAGGCCTCAGTTCATGAGCCCCAGCAGGGTCCCAGCCCGGCGTGAGGCAGGACCCCGGGGACACCTCCCACGGATGACACCTCCGAGGCCCCAGCGGGGAGTCTGAGTCAGGAGGGCTGACCGGGGCTGGGCAGGCTTGGAATGGAACGTTCTCCAGGAGGTTCTGACGCACTCCCCAACAAAGAACAAACGTATCACAGAAGGCTCATGAATAGAGGCTTTTGGAGAGTTTCCTTGTCAGAGAAACGGAGCGATTTTCACTTTTGCTCTCTTAAATGCTTTCTTGCCCTTTGTCCGCCCTCCCCAAAACTCCCCCACTTCCGAGCTATTTTGGTAGGGACCTGTCTTCGGCTTAGCTTTTCTAGGACACTTACTCATAGTTGGTACCAACTATGGCCACTGGCTCCTGGCTTATTTTAGCCCAAGAGCCCCCTCACTTGAGCAAAATCATCTCACGCATGACTATTAATTCTCGGAAATGTAACGTACCGTGTTTCTCACAGGGAAAGTGA
This sequence comes from Mustela nigripes, assembly GCF_022355385.1. Classification (NCBI taxonomy): domain Eukaryota; kingdom Metazoa; phylum Chordata; class Mammalia; order Carnivora; family Mustelidae; genus Mustela; species Mustela nigripes. The sequence continues at coordinate 6,633,328 of NC_081570.1, forward strand.
TGGGAAGGTATGAACTTTCTCTTCGGTGTCAATCCACTGCCTTTCTCTACGTGCCCCTAACAGGTTCCCAGAGCTTTCCCTGGTAGGCCAGGGTTTCCAGTGTGTACACCTGCCCACACCCCCACCAGTACGCGCTTCTAGATTTTCCTGACCTCTTCATTCGCACCAAGTCAAAACTTACCCGCAGCAACCTTCCACTTCCTCACAGTCCTGCTAAGACCGGCCAGCTGGTCTGGGAAACGAACTTGAGTGGGCCCTGGTCAACGATAATGACTTAAGGTACCCACAACACTTGCATTGTGCAAAGAACGTCAATGATTTAATATAAAAGTAGAAACTAAGGTAAGAAGTGGAGGCAAGCTGCAAGCTGCTGGAGGAAAATATTTTTGGAACGGAGCCCTTTCACGCCTCTCAGTTCCTAGCTTATGAGCATGGAAGGGATTCAGAGTACATATATTTTTATGCAGTTTTCTACAGAATTAAATATATAACATGACAGTAACAAATTCACTGCCAAAACACGATCAGAACATTTCAAGTTCTTGGTTTGTACTCAACCATTTATCAATTAACCCTTACAATGCAGGTCGATCAGAAATCTAGTGACAACGAAATGCGGGCCATGACTTCCCTAAATTTCCTATTCTGCAATGTTATCAGAAAATACAGACCAAGAATGCCCTTTCCTTTCTTCTTTATCATCAGCACATTTGTCTCAAATTCAAACAGGACAGGGCGCTGTCCCAAATGGTAACATAATAGTCTGGTGGTAATTTCCAAGTTCTGCGTGTTTTTTTGGTCTCCTGACCTTCATATACAATGGAAAACTTTATCATATAGAGTTCAGAAAAGGCCATCTAGCATTCGAGACCCGCTGACGTTCACTATCAACGCAGAGTCCTTAACAGCTGTTACCCAAAATACTGTCGAAAGTTGACGAGAATTGCCTATGAAATCCAGGACAGCGAGTCGGGAAGCTGAAGAATCTGTCCAGGCTCCCCTATTTCTTGCTCAGTGCTTACATTCTTACAATACTACTCACAGCAAGATAAATGCTTTTACATAGAGTTCTTATGTTGCTTAAAACTCAATGTAACATTTTTATGATAAATACAGAAAATAGAACCGCTTCATTGTATTTTGCCACCATGTCTCTAAAGAAGTATGTTTATACCGGCACCTGGGTGGCTCAGTCATTAAGCAGCTGCCTTCGGCTCGGGTCACGATTCCAGAGTCCTGGGATCGAGCCCCGCGTCGGGCTTCCTGCTCCCTCCACTCGCCCTGCTTGTGTTCGCTTGCTCTCTTGCTGTGTCTCTCTCCGTCAAATAAATAAATGAAATCTTTTTAAAAGAAGAAGAAGAAGCAGCATGTTTATAGTACAAAGAGCAGGATCTCTGTAATGATGAGAGAAGCCCAGTCCAAGATCAGGAAACACATAGAGACAAAGAAGAAAAGGATACGCTTCTCCTAAGTTACAGGGCAGGAGGAGGTTTAAGCCACAGGACACAGAGGAAATGTTCGGACAGAACTGCTACACTACACTACAGCTCAACTTTAAGGAATCTGCAAAGCACATTATACCTGAATGTTCAAAATGGGAAGAAAATGGACAGTTCAAAACTGTATTTCCATGAGCCTCACGTGGATCATGAACAAAATTCTAGATTGGGTTTTATGCCTTTAGAGAAGGAAAAGAAATCACCAAGAGCTGGTAACATTTTTCACAAGTACAAGTGATGGACCCATTTCCTCTTTTGAGAGGGTTACCAGGCAAGTCAGGGGTGCTGGGAAAAGAACATCCCTACAAAGCATGAAGTGCCAAGCACCTAAAAAAAAAACGGTGCTTGCCAAACTCAACCAGCACTCTGGAAGATGTGTGTTAAACTGTGATCAGGCGTCCGACGAAGACTTCCATTTTCCTGTGACTAAGAACCAGATGGCAAATGGAAACTGACGGAAGTAAGATGGGTGGACTTAAATGGGTTTAACGACCCCCCCCAAAGGTCACCGAATAATAATAAACCTTGGGAAACCTAGGACAGTCTCTCATAGGCTTTCGAAGTTCATACTCAGATGGTTGTCTCCAGCCACTACACCAAATTTGAGAATGAACGAATGGGTGCAATGTGGAGTCAGGATCGAAACTCACTTGACAGAATAGGGTGGTGGGTCACACACAGCAAGACGAAATGCGAAGAGCTCCACGAAAACAAAGCACCGAGTCAGAAGATGAGAACGGTGGTTCGTGGTTCGACAGCAGCGCGGTGGAAGGACTTGGTTAAATAAAGCTGAGTGACAAGAAGGGAGAAAAGCAAAGCCAGGGTGCTCTAGCCCCACAGCACTCCAACTATGCTCCCGTGAGCAGAGCTCCACGAACCCCTCCGCCCCCTTGCAAAGCAGGTACCTACACTGCGGGGCACCCGGGAGCCGTCACGGAGAAAGAAACGAGGCCGGCTGGCAGAGAGCTCGGAAATCAGGTCGTAAGTGATACGAAGAACGGCTGAAGGAACAGGGGCCACTTTACTGCGAAATGTAAAAAGCTGAGACATGTCGGGGTGGGGGGGTAGTAACACCCGCTGCAGGTAGGAAAGCAAAATAGTTCATGCATGTTTGCTGGTTCCTCAATAAATCAGACAAGGAATCACAGCATGAGCCAATGATTCTACTCCTCAGTATGTACCCAAAAAACCATCCTGGTACCCAAACAAATACACCCTAATACTCACAGCTGCACTATTCACAACAGCTAATGGTAGAAACAAGCCAAAATGTCCATGGACAGATCAACAAATAGGGCAAACGCAGTGGGATACTGTTGAGCCATTAAGAGGGAGCAGAGTCCGAACGCCACTGTGAGTGAGCCTCGGAAGCGTTAGGCTAAGTGACAGAAGTCACACATACAAAGTCGTATATTGTGTAATTCTATTCATATGAAACATCCAGAAAAACTAAATCCAGAGACAGAGAGCAGATTAGTGGTTAACAAGGACTCAGGGGAGAGGGAAGGGGAGGGACTTGGGGTGATGAAAATGTTTTGGATTTTGGAATTAGAGGTAGCAGTTATACAACACTGTGACTATACTAAATGCCACTGAATTGTATGTTTAAAATGTTATATTGGGGCACCTGGGTGGCTCAGTGGGTTAAAGCCTCTGCTTTCGGCTCAGGTCATGGTCCCGGGGTCCTGGGATCGAGCCCCGCATCGGGCTCTCTGCTCAGCGGGGAGCCTGCTTCCCTTCCTCTCTCTCTATCTGCCTCTCTGCCTATTTGTGATCTCTGTCTGTCAAATAAATAAAATCTTAAAAAAAAAAAAAATGTTACATTGATGGGCTCAGTCAGTAAAATATCCACTTTCAGCTCAGGTCACGATCCCGGGGTCCTGAGATGGAGCCCCACATCGAGATCCCTGCTCAATGAGGCCTGCATCTCCCTCTCCCCCTTCCCCTGCTCATGCTCGCTCTCTCTCCCTCTCAAATAAACAAACAAATCTTTAAAAAAAAAAAAAAAAGTTACATTGAGAACTTGTGGTTTCTGGTCCAGCATGGAAGGAGTGCAGAAGTCACCACGTTGTCCTAACAACAAGTAAAAAGTTGAACAAACTGAAATATGAACAACTCTTCTAATGCCATCAGAGAAATGAGGTCGCAGGGCAGATCACTGCCCCCCTAAACTGTAGGGACAGGAATACAAGAGAGAGAATGAACAATTCATCTGAGCGGACCCTGCAGCAGGAACCAGAGCCCAAGTAAGAGAGCCCGGACAAAAACTGACGAGCAGCCGGAGGCTCAGCGTGGACAAGGCTGACAGCTAAACGCGCCGGGAGCCCCGCACCTCGTGAGTTTTCTCTCCGGGAGCCCTACAAGCTCCTCACAGGGAGTATCAGAGAAAATCCCTCAGTGCTTCCGGCAGAGGGAAAGCAGAGTAAGCCCTATGAAATACACCTGTTTGTCATCTTCTGCTCCTCTTTACGGGGCCTGCCCATGGGAGGAACTACTGGATCAGAGCCTAACCCACCTGGAGGAAAGAAAATCCCTAGTTCAGCCCACCCTGGCCATCGTGCCCCAGCTCAGGGGGGAGAGGGGTGACTGAGAGGTGCCCGAGTCGTTCAGTCCCGGAGCACAGGTGACTCAAGGCTGACTTAATCCCAGCACTAGGAAGCAACCGACACACCCCTGCCCACGGCCTCCCTGGAGGCCTGTTCCCGCAGTTTCAGCACACCACGTCCGCTTTCCAGCAGAAAGCCACAAGACATGAGAAACGACAACAGTGTGATGAGAGTGAACGAGCATCAGAAGCGCTCACATATGGCAGGAGTGTGGGAACTGTGAGACCAGGAGTTTTTAAATCTTAGATTAATGTGCTAAGAGCTTTAATGGGAAAAGCAGATGACAAGCAAGAACAGATGGGTACTGTAAGGAGAGATGGAAATCCTACACAGGAATAAAAAAGAAATGCCAGAGATCAAAACCAGTGTCACAGAAACGAAGAATGTCCTCGAAGGTCTCTGGACTGGACACAGCCAAGAAAACGTCCTTTGAGCTTGAGGATATGACAACAGAAGTTCCCAAACTGAAAAGCAAAGAGAAAAAAGACTGACTGAACAACCAAACAAACAAAAGAAGAGAATCTCCAAGAACTGCAGGACAACCACAGAAGGTGCAACATGTGCGTAACAGAAACACCTGAAGGAGAAGAAAGGGCAGAATGGAAGCTATATTTGAAGCGATGGCAGAATTTCCCCCAAAGACACCAACCCGCAGACGCTCAGAGAACACCAGCCAGGATAAATATAAAAACAAAACAAGGGCCGCCTGGGTGGCTCAGTTGGTAAAACATCTGACTCTTGGTCTTGGCTCAGGTTATCACCTCAGGGATACAAGACTGATCCCACGTTGGGCTCCTTGCTCAGCGCGGAGCCTGCTTAAGATTCTCTCTCTCCCTTTGCCCCTCAACCCCTTTGCACACATCCATGTGTACTCCCTCTCAAATAAATAAATAAACCTTAAAAAAAATACAAAAACGGGGAGCCTGGGTGGGTCAGTCATTAAGCGTCTGCTTTTGGCTCAGGTCATGAACTCAGGACCCTGGCATTGAGTTCCGCATCGGGCTCCCTGCTGGGCAGGAGGCCTGCTTCTCCCTCTCCCACTCCCCCTGCTTGTGTTCCCTCTCCCGCTGTCTCTCTGCCAAATAAATAAATAAAATCTTAAAAAAAAAAAAAAAAACACACAGAACCTCAGACATACATAAATAAAGGAAGGGCAATGGTGTATGAATAAGGTAAAATAAAAACTTTTATTTTTCTTAATCTTAACTGATCTAACATACAGTTTTTCAAAATAACAACAGCAACAACGTACTTGATAATGGAAGATATAAAGAGGAGAAAAGAGCAAGACAACAAAAAGAAAACAGTAGTTAAGACAATAGATATTAAACCAGCTAAATCAATAATCACTGTAAACTTCAAAGGTATAAACCCACTAATTAAAAGACAGATTGTTAGGGGACACCTGGGTGGCTCAGCTGGTTAAGCGTCTGCCTTCCACTCAGGCCATGATCCCAGGGTCCTGGGAAAATCAGTAAGGACGTAGTTGAACTAAAAAGCACCAATCAACTGGGTGTAATTAACATCTATAAACTACTTAGTCCAACAATAGCAGATTACACATTCTTCTTAAGCTTACCTGGAACATTCACCAAGATATACCACATTCTGGCCCATAAAACACACCTTAACAGATTTAAAAGAACAAAAATCATACATCATTTATTCCCAAACCATAATGTGATTAAATAAGTATCATAATATAAAGATAGCTGGGAAAGCCCCAAACAGTTGGAGATTAAACATTATACTTCTAAAATACACAGAGATCAGAGAAGAAATCTTAAGGAAAATCTGAAAATATTCTGAACTAACGAAAGTGAAAATACAGCTCATCGAAATGTGGGGAATAAAGCTAAAGCAGTACTTTGAGGGAAATTAACAGCATGAAATGCATATTTTAGAAAAGAAGATCTAAAACCAATACTCTAAGCTTCCAACCTAGGAAACTAAACAAAGAAGAGCAAATTAAATCCAAAGTAAGCAGAAGAAAGTACTGAAAGAGCAGAAATCTAGAAAATTGAACAAAGAAAATAAACAAAGACCAAAAAACAACAAAACCAAAATTGACTCTTCATAAAGACTGATAAGCTTCTAACCAAGATAACAAAAGAGAGAGAGAGAGAGAAAAAACACAAGTTACTAGTATCACAAATGAAAGAGGGGGACATCACATCTACTAAAGAAACTCAACCAATAATGAATAACCTTCCAAAATAGAAAGCACTAGGCCCATATGGGTTCACTAATACATTCTACCAAACAGTAAAGAAAAAACTTATATCAGTACTCCATAATCCCTTCCAGAAGACAGAAGCAGAAGGAATACTTCCTAATTCACTCTGTGAGCCCAGCATTACACTAATACCAAAACCAAGCAAAGATACTACATGAAAACTATAGACCAATATCTCTTCAGGAAAAATCCTCAAGAAAACATTCACAAATCTACACCAATCTACATCAATAGGGCATAAAAAGAATCATACAGCATGATCACGTCAGATCTATCCTAAGTATGTAAGGCTCGCTCAACATATAAAAATAAATTAATGTAACCCGTCACACCAATAGGTAAAGGAAGAAAAACTACATGATCATATCAGAAGATGGAGAAAAAACAGGGTACCTGGCTGATGCAGGTGGCTGGGCAACTAATTCTTGGTTTTGGCTCTGGTCATGACCTCTGGGTCCTGATTTCAGGGTCGTCAGAGCAAGTCCCACCATGGGCTACGGGGCAACGGAGCAATGGGGCAATGGGGCTCTGCACTTAGCAGGGAGGCTGCTTGTGAGTCCCTTCCTCTCCCTCCCTCTGACCCTCCCCCACCATGCTCACGCTCTCTCTAATATTATTTGTCAGAGAGAGAGCGAGAGCGCACAAGCAGGGGAAGCGGCAGAAAGAGTGAGAAATAGGCTCCCTGCTGAGTAAGGAGCTCAAAGTAGGACTTGATCCCAGGACTCTGGGATCATGACATGCGCCAAAGGCAGATGCTGAGCCACCCAGAAGTCCCTCAAATAAATAAATCTTTAAAAAAAAGGGGGGGGAGAAAAAGCTTTTGACAAAATCCAACACTCCTAAGGAAAACAAAACAAAACAAGCTCCCAGGGCACCTGGGTGGCTCAGAGGGTTAAGCCTCTGCCTTCGGCCAGGTCATGATCTCAGGGTCCTTGAATCGAACCCCGCATCATGCTTTCTGCTTGGCAGGGAGCCTGCTTCCCACCCTCTCTCTCTGCCTGCCTACTTGTGAGCTCTCTGTCAAATAAATAAATAAAATCTTAAAAAACAAAACAAACTCTCAGCAAGCTATCAATAGTAAGGAATTTCCTGGGGTGCCTGACGGCCTCACTGGACTCGGTAGAGCATGCAGCTCCTGATCTCAAGAGTCGTGAGTTCAAGCTCCACAGTGAGCATAGAGCTTACCTAAAAATAAAATAAGAAATAAAAAATCGTTAAAAAAAAAATAAAAAAGGAATTTCCTCAGCTTGGTAAAGAGCATCTACAGAAAACCTGCAGCTAACATCATACTTCACGGTGAGAAACTTGCAGCTCTCCTGCTAAGATGAGCAGCAAGACAAAGACATGCCTATGACCACTGCTTTTCAACACTGTCCTGGAAATCCTAGCTCTCGAAATGAGACTAGAAAAGGACATAAAAGGTCTACAGACTGGGACGGAAGAAATAAAACAGTCTTCTGTTCTCAGATGATACACGATCATCTATTCATCTATGTAGAAAATCTGAAAGAATTAACAAAAAAGCCTCCTGGATTATAGCAAGGCTGCAGGACAGAAGGTTAATATGCAAAAATCAATCACTTTCCTACATATTAGCAGTGAACAAACGGAACAGAATTTAAAACACAATACATTTACATTAGCACCCCAGAAATTAAATGCTTCGGTAAAAATCTAACACATTTACGCATAAGCTCTATAGGAGGAAAAATCTAATTGAAAAAAAGCAACCAAAATAAGCAACCAAATAAATGGAGAGATATTCCATGTTCATGAAGAAGATTCAATACGGTCAAGATGGCAATTCCTTCCAACTTTACCTACAGATTCGATGTAATTCCAATCAAAACTCCAGCAAGTTACATTGTGGGTATCAATAAACTGATTCTGAAATTTATAAAGGGAGGCAACTCGGTACCGAAGAAGAACCAAGCTTTCTACAAAGCTACAGTAATCAACACAGTGTGGTGTTGGTGAAGGAATAAAGAGATCATAGGAACAGAATGGAGAGCCTAGACGTAGATCCACACCGAGGGATCAAAGGCAACACAACGGAACAAAATCCTTTCGTCAAATGGTGCCGAACAGCTGGACCTTACACCAGTCACAGAAATTAAATCCAAATGGATACAGGAGACCTAAATGCAAAGTGAAAACTATGAACTCCTGGAAGATAAGGTAGGAGAAAACGCAGATGACCCTGGGCACGGCCGTAACACAATCCATGGAAGAAAGAATAGATAAACTGGACTACTTTACAATTAAAAACCTCTGCTCTGTAAAAAGTAATGTCAGGAGAACGAGAAGACAAGCCCCCCAGTTGGAGAAAATATTTGCAAAAGACGTAACTGATAAATGACTGTTATCCAAAATAGATAAACAATAAGAAAACAAACACATAAACTCAATAAGAAGAAGACAAACAATATGATTTTTAATTGGACAAAAGACACCTCACCAAGATCCACAAATGGAAAGTACAAAACCACGTTCAACATCACACGTCATGAGGGAGTTGCAAGCTAAAACAACAGCGACACCACGACACACCTATTCAAAAGGCTAAAATCTAAAACACTGATAACACCAAATGCTGGGGGAGAGGTAGAGCCCAGGACTCACTCGCTGCTGGTGGGAATACAGAATGGTGCAGCCCCTCTGAAAGGCAGTTTGGCAAGTTTGTAACAAAACCGATCATACTGGGGCGCCTGGGTGGCTCAGTGGGTTAAGCCTCTGCCTTCAGCTCAGGTCATGATCTCAGGGTCCTGGGATCGAGCCCCACATTAGGGCTCTCTGCTCGGCAGGGAGCCTGCTTCCTCCTCTCTCTCTCTGCCTGCCTCTCTGCCTACTTGTGATCTCTCTCCCTCTGTCATAAAAATAAATAAAATCTTAAAAAAAAAAAAAAAAAAACAATCATACCCTTAACATCTGACTGGCAATCACACCCCTTGGCATTTGCCCAAACGAATACAAAACATGCCCACACCAATACCTGCCCAGGGATGCTGATGGCAATTGTTTTCATAATTGCCAAAACTTGGGAGCAACCAAGCCGTCCTTTGGGAGGTGCACGGGTAAACCCGTCACTATCCGGACGAGGATTATTTAGCACTTAAAGAAAAAATTTAAAAAGGAGCAATCCTCTATGAAAAGACGTGGAGGAACTTTAAACCAAGGGAAAGAAGCCAATCTGAAAATGCTGCATCTTGTTTGATTCCAACTCTGTGACATTCTAGAAAATGGAGAACTACGAAGACGGGAAAAAGATCCGTGGCTGGGGTTGCGGGGGGGGGGGGGGGAATGACAGGCAAGCACATGATGTTGAGGCCAGTGACACTGTTCCGGATGACCCTACGGTGGCGAATACACGTCATCATACATTCGTGTAAACCCCCATAATGTACAACAGACACCAAGAGTGAACCCTAACACTCACGACGGACTTTGGGGGTCCTTCCGCTGTAATACATGTAACACCATGGTGCGGGGTGTCAACAGTGGGGGCAGCTGCACAGGTGTGGGGAACAGGGGGTATGAAAACTCTATACTTTCCACTCAATTTTGCTCTGAACCTAAAACTGCTCTTAAAAAAAAAAAAAGTCATTAATTTAAATCGGACAGGAGGGCCTGGGGCGGGGCTCATTCGGTTAAGCGTCTGCCTTCAGCTCAGGTTATGATCCCAGGGTCCTTCCATCAAGCCCCGTGTCGGGCTCCCTGCTTAGTAGGGCACCTGCTTCTCCCTCTGCCTCTCCCCCTGCTTATGCTCTCTCTCTCCCGCTCACTATTTCTCTCAAAGAAATAAATAAAATCTCTTTAAAAAACTTAAACCTGGGGTGCCTGGGTGGCTCAGTCAGTTAAAGCCTCTGCCCTCGGCTCAGATCATGGTCCCAGGGTCCTGGGATCGAGCCCCACGTCCGGCTCTCTGCTCCGCGGGGAGCCTGCTTCCCCCTCTCTGCCTGCCTCTCTGCCTGATTGTGATCTCTGTCTGTCAAATAAATAAATAAATATTTTAAAACAACAACAAAAAAAACCCTTAAACCTGGCAATGAAGTCTGACCCGAGAATGAAAGGAGCTCCCGATGAGATGAATTCCAGCAGATGCCAGCTAACCGGTGCCAGCCTTCGCTGTAGAGAAGACTCACATGCCCAGAATCACTGTCAACTCTGACACTGACTTGGGCATAGTGTGCAAACTTCTGGGATATTTGCACAAACAAGTACGACAAAATTAAAAATGATATAATTTCAATACAATGTGCTTTCTCCACAGTTTTTAAAACTCCATTCCAATTTCATAATATTCTGACTCAACTGCACATGAAAAGTTCCTAACTAGTCACTCAAATTCATGCTTTTTGAATATTCTTTATTACAGAGAAAAATGGGGTTAAAGATTCTATATGGGACTCCACATATCCCTGCTTTTCACAGTACAAGCTGTAACACAGACTGACAACAATTACCACTTCACTAGGGGCGCTGCGGTGGCTCCAGTGGCTCCATCGTTGGGCATCTGCTTTGGGCTCGGGTCATGGTCCCAGGGTCCTGGGATCAAGGCCTGCGTCAGGCTCCCTGCTCTGCAGAAAGTCTGCTTCTCCCTCTCCCATTCCCCCTGGCTGTGTTCCCTCTCTCACTATGTCTGTCAAATAAGTTAATAAAACCTTTAAATAAATAATAACAGAGGTGCCCGGGTGGCTCAGTGGTAAAGCCTCTGCCTTCAGCTCAGTTCATGATCTCAGGGTCCTGGGATTGAGCCCTGCATCAGACTCTCTGCTCAGAGGAAGCCTGCCTCTCTACCTACTTGTGATCCCTCTCTCCCTCTGTCAAATAAATAAATAAAATCTTTTAAAAAATAATAATAAGTAACCACTTGACTTGTTTCTTCTTTGGTAAAATGCACTGACTGAGCTAAATGGATTCTAAAATCCTCTCCGTTTCTAGAATTCCGGCCATAAAATTCAGAAACTGATTTTTTAAATAAAGTAGATTTTTAGGCCAGGTTTTAAAAAGTACTTGAAGTTCTAATGCAATAATATACAAGTAGCCAGAGATTACTTAAATGGGAAACCAAACTGTCAGGTTTTAAAAGTAAAAGACGGGGGTGCCAAACTAGCTCAGTCGTAAGGGCCCACGACTCTTAATCTCGGGAGTTGTGAGTTTGGGACCTGTGTTGGGTCTGGAGATTACTTAAATATAAAATCTTTAAAACAACAAGAAATAAAGGACTTTAACATACAAGGAGGGAAAGGATTAGATGACCTTTCAAGAGGAAATTGGATTTATGGAACGCAGTCCAACCGACAACTAGGTCACTTGTTAACCAAGAGTGTTGACAAAACAACCAATCAACCATTCCACACCAAGATAAACCGGACAGGTACTCAGGTATAACTTACTCCAGATTCTGGGAAAACTACAAAAGATTTTTTAGGAAAAGAAAGCACATAGCACCAGAGACTTCCTTTATTGGGGTAGTTATAAAAAGCAATGAAATCAGCCATTTAAAGGTCTCAAACGGGCCATCTTATGAGGAAAACAGATAGTACTCTTTTCCTTTTCTTTTTTTCTTAAGTACTGACCTTTAAAAAAAAAAAAAGCTTGATTTTTCCCCCCTCTTGGTCTCATTCTAGAAATACTAATAAAGTGTATACTCTCAAAGAAAAAGCTCAAGTAAATCTGACTTTAACATCTTTCTCTACTTTTTCACCTGTTCTTGCTTTTCCCTCATTAAAAATCTGTTCTACAGGGGCGCCTGGGTGGCTCAGTGGGTTAAAGCCTCTACCTTCGGCTCAGGTCATGATCCCAGGGTCCTGGGATCGAGCCCCACATCGGGCTCTCTTCTCAGCGGGGAGCCTGCTTCCTCCTCTCTCTCTCTCTGCCTGCCTCTCTGCCTGCCTGTGATCTCTGTCAAATAAATAAATAAAATCTTAAAAAAAAACAAAAAAAAACAAAAAAAAAACTGTCCTACAGTAGAAGTAAAAAGAAAACCAAAAGTTTTCAAAAAGTAAAAAGAAAACCAAAGCGGTTACCCACAGACACATAAGATCCTGATTCCTGCCACCTGCAAAGCCCCTCTCCTGGCAGCAGCAAGACGGGCGTCCATCTGTCCATCTGCACATTCCAGGCCAGTCCACACCCGGGCCCCAGAGCTACCCTGTCTTCTATACTCAAGAAAGCAGATGACAATGTAAATGAGAGAGAGACAAGATTACAGGATCAGCTCCTGTAATCAGCTGGATTAACTCTAATGTCTCTTTTTTTAAGCAAATCCTTTGCTTCCCACTTCATCTATTACTTAGAAGCAAACTACAGGCCACGTATCCCTAAACTGCATTTTAACATCAACCACTATAATCACGACGTGGTCGGTCTGAGGACTCCTGGGGTCCCCAAGACCCCTTCAGGAGGTCCACAAAGCCCTCCTCCCTTCTCCAGCTACGTATTTGTGCAAGGCTACATTTTCCTCACCGACTTCAAGCAAACAGCATAGAGCAAGGGCTTGAATATAGGACCTGGCTGACTTGTCTCAAACCCTATTACAGAGATTAGCGAAAATGTAAAACAATGCTGGTCTTCTGACTAAATTGTTTTTTGGTTTAGAAAATACAGTGTGTTTCGTTAAAAATACAATGTTACTCAACTACATTTCAATTTTAATATAGTAGATAATGTTATCATTTAATGGGTTTATTATTCCTATTTTAAACAAATTAATAACTATTTTAATAAGTTCTCTAGTTTAATTTCTAAGAGTAACTACTGATTGATAAAACCCACCCAAACACAATCTCTTTGAGGTCTTTAATAATTTTTGAGAACACAGGGGTTCCTGAGACCAAAGAGTCTGGAACCCCACAGGATTAGTTAAACAGACCCTACTACAAACATCCTTCTAATGGATATATCCCCTGCACCTAGGACAAATGTCTAATGAATGACATTAAGAAAGTTACAAAACAACTCGTATAAAATGAGCTCATGGGGCACCTGGGTGGCTCAGTTGGTTAAGCCTCTGCTTTCAGCTCAGGTCATGATCTCAGGGTCCTGGGATCAAGCCCCGCATCGGGCTCTCTGCTCTGCAGGGAGCCTGTTTCCCCCTCTCTCTCTGCCTGCCTCTCTGCCTACCTGTGATCTTTCTGTCAAATAAATAAATAAATAAATAATCTTTAAAAAAAAAAAAAAAACCCGAGCTCAATTGCTTATAACTTTGATTTCAACACAGTCTGCTAAAGGTTCATGAGAAGTCCTACAGCATTGACAGCATTTCCCAACCTTAGATAACCCATAGACCTTTTACCAAATAACACAGAACCAAGTAATACCCTTCGGGGAGCTCTGCCTCGGACCCCATCCTAAACAATGATTTGAAGGGGGGTCCTGCAGGCATCCTTGAGTGTTACTATTAAAGTTACCAGGTCACCACTGCTTAGAATGGACGACCACCAGTAAACGACACGTACACATCCAATCAAGACTATATGAGGGTTCTGTAAACTCCCCTTTTTACATTTGCTTTAGTAAAATAACTCTACAAGGAGTAAATTTAATTCGCATACATTTTGGACCTTGGACAATTCAAGCAATAGTTTTAAATGGCAACTCTTAAGTAAAATCTTTGATGAAAAACACGAAGTACTTCTGACCAGAAGTCATTCCCTTAAATGATGCACATGCCTTCTCCACAAGGAGTGAGCTGCACACACGGGCAGTTCTCCGGGCGGTGGACACACAGCTGGTGGCAATAGGCTCCCGGCACCCACCCTGCGGCCTCCCCCTTCCTGTCCCCCATCAGCCAACCCCTGCAGTGTCGCCACATGGTCACCAGGGGGCCTACTGGCCCACATCTCCCTGCCTTCCTGTTGAGGAGCAGCTTGCACCCGTCCCTCTGGCCACCAGGTCACTAAGAAGTCACCCTCTTCGGTCCAGGTGTGAGCCAAGTGTGACTGACCACAGCTGATGCCCCCCACCAAATCTTTTATTTTTTATTTTATTATCATTTCTACTTATGAGAGAGAGAGAGAGAGAACGAGGGGAGAAGGTCAGAGGGAGAGGCAGACTCTGGCTGAGCAGGGAGCCCCATATGGGACTCGGTCCTGGGACTCCAGGATCATGACCTGAACTAAAGGCAGTCGCTTAACCCACTGAGCCATGCAGGCGCCCTGCCCACAAAATCTTTCAAAGCCACTCTAGTACTTCGAGACCTACTTACCACAAGTTAACCAGCGCTTCATCTCTGCTTTATAAAGTTAATACTGTAATGGTGAGCGTGCTGTGTTTTACTACAAATTTGCCTGGTTTCCACTTGTGTTATGGGTTAAAATGGGTTTCTGATGATCACTTGTAGAGCTTACAGGGTTTATAACAGTGTTTCCAGGGGAAAATGCAATTTGAGCTCTAACTGGAATTCTAAGAGGTGGATATAAATGGCCTTTCCAGCTCATCTGGGAATCAGACACAGGCCCCAGGAAACCACACATCGAGTCAAAGCTCGGTTAAGGAGAAGAGCACCCAGGGCCGAGGCAGTCAGGGAGCTCGGACCCAGGCCGAGCTAAGTAACTTCTGGGAGCCACTGCGGAGGGTGCTGGGGCCGCGTCACTGCTCACTGCACCAGCCCGTCTCAGCTTCCCTGCCTGCACTGGAATTTCCCAAAGATAAGAAGGTACAGTCAGGACTGCTCTGTTCCAAGTCAAGGCTTCTGCCCCAAATCCCTATCTGCTCTCCCACACCACTAAGCTGAGTTTCCAGATAAAACTGAAACTTCAGGAAACCCTTCTGGCACTCTTCCTTCAGGCCGAAACAAAACCATCACAGCGCCGCGTTAGCTTTCTCACTGCCCCTGGGTTCAGTCTGGAAACCACATAAACACACTTACTAGGAAGAGGAGAAAAAATGCCAACAAATACATACTTGCCTTATGCATTACTTTTTTAAAGTAGTGGTAAAAACCTTTCAAGAATACTCAAAGAACAATTCTAAAAAAAGTGGGGTTAATAAATTTCACCAACCGAATAAACAAATGTATACTAATCACTGGCATTTTAAAAAAATTTTTTCAAGAATTTTCTTGAGAGACAGAGAAAGGCACAGAGTGCACAAGCGAGCATGAGGGGGAAGGAGGAGAAGCAGGTTCCCGGCTGCGCAGGGAGTTCAGTGCAGGACTCGATCCCAGGACCCTGGGACCATGACCTGAGCCAAAGGCAGACGCTTAACCGACTGAGCCCCCCAGGCGCCCTGATCCCTGGCATTGATGACCTTTCTAAAATATTTCATCAGGGGAATCTGGGTGGCTCAGTGGGTTAAGCCTCTGCCTTCAGCTCAGGTCATGATCCCAGGGTCCTGGGATCGAGCCCCGCATCCAGGTCTCTGCTCAGCGGGGAGCCTGCTTCCCCCACTCTGTCTGCTGCTCTGCCTACTTGTGATCTCTCTCTCTCTCTCTGTCAAATAAATAAATAAAATCTTTAAAACATTTCATCAAATATTAATGTTGCATTTGTTATTAATTAAAGTCACCATCAGGGAGAGAAGGGAGACTATGTTATGAAAATATCCCACTGGTACATGTTCCTCCAGGTTTAAGAAAGACCGATCTCATATAAAGAAGCATTTAAGTCATTTTCTATTCTGAGCTTTGAATGTTTGGAAGATGCGTATTAGTTGCCCTCTTAATTAAACAAGTGGTTTCCTACACTTGGGCATGGACTTTTTAAACTCTTGCCAAATGAAAATGCTTCATTCGGGAATCAAGGGCAGGTATTAATGGCTATCTGACAAACAACTCAGAAGCAAGCTGAGAAACATGGCCAGTTCAGAGCTTGACAATAGAGGCTGGGGATTATCAAGGTACCCCACCATTATCACAGCCCTAGGAACTGAGGTGCTCCCATACTGGGAACGGCCGCTGCCCACTTCCAATCCCGGCTTTACTGCAGTAACAACCGCAGCCCAAGTGAGTAGGGCTTAGGAAGAAAATTCAACGCAAGCCGGTGCATTTCACTACTTACTAGCTACTCCGATGAACATTTGAGAAGCGTGGCAAAAAGAGATTAGGGATTATTCAAGAATTTTAATCATTTCTGTTGTCCTCGTTACTGATTCTATACGTAACAGGCAACTGGCATGAATCAGTCAAGGCATTTTAAAAGTAAACATAATCTGCTGACGCAAAGGCTTTAATCCCCCAATCAAGAGCAGCCCTATTCCTCAATTAGCTTCTACCTCTGATCTGCCGGTGTGCTCGCTTCGGCAGCACATATACCTCTGATCTGCCGGCACTACTGCGAGCCAAGTCTACTCTGTCCTTCGCTAGTTGCTGAGGAGGAAAGAGTGTACACCCTCTACCCTAAGGCCACGAGTCCTGCCACGAGGAAGGGGGGCACCGGGGGAAGGTGCCTCGGAGGAGGGCGGGGCATCGGCAGGTGCACGTGAGCGGGTCCAGAGGACCAAGGGCTCCAGCGAAAACTCCCAGCGCCAGGACCCCGTTCCGACTACTAACACCCTGCCACGAGAGTCTATCAATACTCAAGACTATTTTCTAGGTTTGCCGGGTCCCGTGCTTGGTTTGATGCTCTTTGTCACCTTGAATTTATTAATAATTTTTGAGCAAAGGAGCCTACACTTTGACTTTGCACTTGGCCCCACATAATTACGCAGCTGGTCCTCTCAATATTCATCGTCAACTACAACATAAATATGTAAAGTTAAATGTGACTGGATTCTGTGTTTCAGATGTAATAAACTATGCTCTTTATTTTTTTTTCTCAAAGATTTGACAGAGAGAGCTCACAAGTGGAGAGAGAGAGAGGAAGGAAAGTAGGCTCCCCGCTGAGCAGAGACCCCCCCCCCCCCATGCAGGGCTTGATCCCAGGACCCTGGGATCATGACCCAAGCCGAAAGCAGAGGCTTCAACCAACTGAGCCACCCAGGTGCCCCTAAACTATGCTCTTTAAAAGCCACTTAGCAGACAACTGTATACAAGTCATTTTCAAGTTTTATGTATCTTCAGTTGACGTTTATGCCAATCAATTTTTTTCTTGGTGATCCTTAAAACGAATGAGAAAAAAAAATTTAAGCACTAGAAAGAGCTCAGAATGTCTTTGTTACACCTTAAATAGGTCTTAAAACAATGATGACACCCATATTTACTGAATTTTAAAATTCACTTTGAATCTACAGACATACATTTTTTAAAGATTTTATTTATTTGACAGACAGAGATCACAAGCAGGTAGAGAGGCAGGGAAGGGTGGGGGGCGGGAGGAGCAGGCTCCCTGCTGAGCAGAGAGCCCGATGTGGGGCTGGATCCCAGGACACTGGGATCACGACCTGAGCCAAAGGCAGAGGCTTTAACCCACTGAGCCACCCAGGCGCCCCTTAAGACATACATTCCTAAGTATTTTATACTGTGATTAAAGACCGGGTAAATAAATTGTCACTTAAGGAATAAAATCAAAGAACCATACAGACAAAATAATTCACTTTAACAAGGCACACTTTTTAGCCAATTAGCAGAACCAAAATGTAATAAATGAAGAAACATCATATTCTCGGCCAGTTGTCTAAGCAGTCTAGCATTTTGGGGGTGCCTGGGTGTCTCAGTCAAGTGTCCAATTCTTGGTTTTGGCTCAGGGTCCTGGGATCGAGCCCTGCATCAAGCTCCGCGCTAGGTGAGGAGTCTGCTTGTCCCTTTCCCTCTGCTTGCTGGTATTCTCTGTCTCCGGAAAAAAATAAATAAAATCTTAAAAAGAAAAAAAGAATTCTAGCATTTCATCCTTTTCCTCTCACAAAGTTAAATCCTGGTCCTGGAAGCTGGAGGTTCACTCGGCTTGTCCCCCAACGGCAGAGTCTGCACCTTAGGAGCTCATTTCTCATCACAGGGGGCATTCCGAGCTTGGGGTTGGATGCAGGCGGCAGACCTGCTCCACCTTTCTTCAAGAGAGCTGCAGGGCTGGGCGCGGCAAGGATTTGAATGAAGGGTTGGTAAGCTTCAGACCTAAGGAAAGCCAACTATGGTTCTCAACGTTTTTTTTTTTTTTTTTTTTTTTCAGAAAAGTGTTGCTTTTTGTGCTAGCAGGTGCCCAGGCTGAATGATCAAATGTCAGGGAAGTTCGAAGAAGTATGTTTTTACGGGGAAGGCTACACAGGTGTAGAAGGCAGACCTTTCAACATTGGAATGATACGGGACAGGATGAGGGAGGAAGGAGCTGGTTGGAGGAAATGCCAGTTTATCCCTAGAGCAGGAAACCATCAGCAACTTAAAACCCTCATAAGAAAACGCAGACTGGGCGCCTGGGTGGCTCAGTGGGTTAAGCCGCTGCCTTCGGCTCAGGTCATGATCTCAGGGTCCTGGGATCGAGTCCCGCATTGGGCTCTCTGCTCGGCAGGGAGCCTGCTTCCTCCTCTCTCTCTCTGCCTGCCTCTCTGCCTGCTTGTGATCTCTGTCCAATAAATAAATAAAATCTTAAAAAAAAAAAAGAAAGAAAACGCAGACAACCATGAAATGTGTATCTGATTAGAAAAAAGCTCCCGGGAGCACTTACAGAGGTCAAGAGCAAGTGTAAGCTGGTGCAGCCACTCTGGGGAACAGTTCAGCACGTCCCCCAACATGTTAGACGCTGACCACACGACCCAGCAATTCCACCCCTGGGTGTACACCCGAGAGAACTGGACGTGTACGTGCACACAAAGCCAGTGCACAACCGTGCCCAGCAGCATTTCCACAGTGGCCACAAAGTGGAAAACCACCCAAATGTCCATCGACTGAGGAACACATCAACAAAATGTGGTCTATTCATACAAAGAAATATCGTTTTAGTCTCTTAGGGCTGCCAAAACAAAATACCATAGACTGGGCAGCTTCTGCACGACAGAAATGTATTTCTCACAGATCTGGAGACTGGGAAGTCCGAGACCAAGGTGCCCCGAGTTGGGAGTTCTGCTGAGATGCTCCTCGTTCGCAGCTGGCCATGTTCTCGCTGTGTCTTCACTTGGTGGAAGGGCCCAGGGTGGTGTCTGGGTTCTCTTTTACAGGAGAACTCATGCCATTTGGGAGGGCTCTATGTTCAGGTCTAATCACCTCTCAAAAGCCCCACCTTCCAATACCATGATTTGGGGAATATAGTTTCAACATACGAATTTTGGAAGGACACAAACCTATGGTAAATGTTATTCAGCCATAAAAGGGAATGAAGTTCTGATACACGTTACAACACAGATGAACCCTGAAACATCAACTGAAAGAAGCTAGTCGCAGACAGACTACATATTGTCAGACTCCACTGATATAAAATGTCCAGAAGAGGCAAATCCTTAGAGACAGGAAGTAGACTGGTGGTTGCCAAGGGGGGACGGAGACAGAGTGAGAGCTAAGGGCTCAGGGGCTCCTCTTTGGGATGATGAAAATGCTCTGAAATGAGGGCACACGGCTGGCTCAGGCAGTAGGGCATGTACCTCTTGACCTCAGGATCGTGAATTCAAGTCCCACATTGGGTGCAGAACTTTTTTTTTTTTTTTAAGATTTTATTTATTTATTTGACAGACAGAGATCACAAGTAGGCAGAGAGAGAGGAGGAAGCAGGCTCCCTGCTGAGCAGAGGGCCCGACACAGGGCTCGATGCCAGGACCCTGGGATCATGACCTGAGCCGAAGGCAGAGGCTTTAACCCACTGAGCCTCCCAGGCGCCCCTAGAACTTACTTTAAAAAACAAAAATAAAATTATTAGGGGTGCCTGGCTGGCTCAGCTGGTAAAGCATGCGATTCCAGATCTCAGGATTTTAAGTTCGAGCCCCACACTGGGCATAAAGAGTACTTAAAAATAAAATGTTTAGGAGCACCTGGGTGGCTCAGTCAGCTAGGCAACCAATTCTTGATTTAGGCTCAGGTCATGCTCTCAGGGTCCTGAGATCGAGCCCCACATCGGGCTCCTTGCTCAGTGGGGAGCCTGCTTCTCCCTCTCCCTTTCCCTCTGCTTGTGCTTTCTCACTTGTGCACTCAAATAAATAAAAACTTTAAAAAATAAAAAAATAATAATTTTAATAATAAAATCTTTAAAAAATAATACATTTTTTTTTTTAAAGATTTTATTTATTTATTTGACAGAGAGAAATCACAAGTAGATGGAGAGGCAGGCAGAGAGAGAGAGGGAAGCAGGCTCTCTGCTGAGCAGAGAGCCCGATGCGGGACTCGATCCCAGGACTCTGAGATCATGACCTGAGCCGAAGGCAGCGGCTTAACCCACTGAGCCACCCAGGCGCCCTACATTTTAAAAAAGGAATGAAGAGGGGCACCTGGGGGGCACAGCCAGTTGAGCACCTGACTCTTGGTTTCAGGTCATGATCTTGGGGTCCTGAGACTGAGCCCTGTACTGGGATCTGTACTCAGTGGCGAGTCTACTTGAGATTCTCTCTCTCTGCCTCTCCTCCCCACTGCTCACCCACACACACGCATGCTCTCTCTCTAAAATAAATAAATCTGGGGTGGGTTAAACCTCTGCCTTCGACTCAGGTCATGATCTCAGAGTCCTGGGATCGAGCCTCAGGTCTGGCTCTCTACTCAGCAGGAAGCCTGCTTCCCCCTCTTTCTCTCTGCATGCCTCTCTGCCTACTTGTGATCTCTCTCTCTCTCTGTCGAATAAATAAAACCTTTTTAAAAAAAAATAAACAAGTAAATCTTTTTAAAAAATATTCTATTTATTTATTTGAGAGAGAGCATGAGATAGGGGAGGAGCAGGCAGAGGGAGAAGCAGACTCCCTGTGGAGCAGGGAGCCCGATGTGGGACTGGATCCCAGAACTCTGGGATCATGACCTAACCCCAAGGCAGTCGCCTAACCAACTGAGCCAGCCAGGCGTTCTTAATTTTAAATAAATCTTTTTTAAAAAGTTAAAACTGGGGCACCTCGGTGACTCAGTTGTCAGGCACCTGCCTTTGGCTCAGGTCATGGTCCCAGGTTCTGGGGTTAAGCCCCACATCCGGCTCCCTACTGGGGGGAAGCCCGCTCCCTTTCCCACTCCCCATTTGTGTTCCCTCCTTCGCTTGTGTCTCTGTCAAATAAATAAATAAATAAAACATTTTTAAAAATAAAAAAATAGAAGAGGAGATGAAGGAAAAGAAAGTCTTATTTCGAAAAGTAGCAGATTCTAAAAAGTTCTTGTCACAAGAGAATCAGACTAGTCCAAAACAGATGGCTGAAAGATAATATTCACATCTGACCTAAGGTAAAAAAAGGAAAACACGATTCCTCCTTTACTGTGTTACCACCTGCTTCTTATTGGAGTTCTGGAATAGAAGATGTGTTCTATGGTTTTTAAAATGTTCTCAATTCAGTTACTTTGAAGTAAATGAATTTTCATCTAAAACTTTACAAATGAAAAAACCTTAGCAAAACATCTTGTGAAAAACTTTTACAATGATATCATCCTACAGCTAACTGAGAAGATGAACAAAAATATGCCTAAAACAGAGAAGAAAGGACCTATCAAATCGGGGCCAAACAAATGCAGTATTCCCCGTTCCTAGGGGGTGGCAGCCCTAAGAAAGGACGGCCAAGGTCCATCCTCACCTCACAGCCGTCAGTTTGAGGGCGCCCGGCTCTGGCTTCTGCACAGTCACTACTGCCATCAAAATGTCACTTTTGTTTTGGTTTGGTTTTTTTACAATACTGGGACACACCGCTGAATAAGTCATTTCCCCCAATCTTGAATCCCTATTTCTGAAGCTTAACCAAACTCTGTATTTTATAACAAATCAATTATCTTAAATTACACTTATAGAAGACACAACGTATTTTCAAATACTTCTGCTTTTACCATATCAAGACCACAGAAAAAGCAAGATACATTTTTTTAATAGCATAATGATCCTAAACCACAATTAACCAGAGTAAGAAATATATTCTTGGTGATTTTTCAGGATAATCAGAACTCTTATAAATGAAACTCTTCTTCAACTCTTATAAATGAAAACCTTACGCTTGCCTCCAAAATTATAATTTTCCTGCCTTAGGAAGCAATAATAAAAATAACTCAATTCTGGGGCACTGGGGTAGCTCAGTCCATTAAGCACCTGCTTTTGCCTCAGATATTGATCCCAGGGTCCTGGGATGGAGCCCTTCGTGGGGCTCCCTGCTCAGCAAGGAGCCTGCTTCTCCCTCTCCCTTTGCCTGCTGTTTCCCTACTCGAGCTCCTCTTCTCTCTGTTAAAATAATAAATGGAATCTTTTTAAGATTTTTGTAAATTTATGACAGAGAGACACAGCGAGAGAGGGAACACAGTACGGGAGAGCTGGAGAAGGAGAAGCAGGCTCCCCACAGAGCAGGGAGCCCCATATGGGACTTGATCCCAGGACGCTGGGATCATGACCTGAGCTGAAGGCAGACGCTTAACGACTAAGCTACCCAGGAGCCCCTAAATGGAATCTTTAAAAAAAATAAATAAAAAATATTTCAATCCTTTTTAAAAGTGTCTTAAAACTTGGGGCGCCTGGGTGGCTCAGTGGGCTAAGCCTCTGCCTTCGGCTCAGGTCTTGATATCAGGGTCCTGGGATCGAGCCCCGCGTCAGGCTCTCTGCTCAGCAGTGAGCCTGCTTCCCCTTCTCTCTGCCTGCCTCTCTGCCCGCTTGTGATATCTCTCTCTCTCTCTATGTGTCAAATAAATAAATAAAATCTTTAAAAAAAAAAGTGTCTTAAAATTTTAACATCCTCATATTAAACATTAAGAGATGGTTTCATAAACTTGGAGCCAAGTCCTGAAACCAGTATCATGGAATTACAGCATTTTCTAACTTGAATGTAAAAATTTTATATTTCATTAAAATTTCATTTATGGGTCATATCTTCATATCTAAAACTGAAATATCAATTGCTTTTTTTTTTTTTTTTGGTCTTAAAAATCAAATAGTACCGACACAGATAATGTATGATATGAACTACTAAAACTTCCTTTTGCAAAAGAATTGCTATGAAACTGCTTGATTTTATGCTTTTCCTCCTAAAAGGGGTCTGCAGCCAGAAGATGAATTCTAGGTAACTGAAGGTTCCAGTTAACTGAGTAAGAGCTCCTAAATTGGAATACATTCAGAATTATTAATATTTTATCATTTCTGGGGTGCCTCAGTGGCTCAGTCAGTTAAATGTCTGCCTTCAGGTCAGGTCATGATCCCAAGGTCCTGAGTTCAGGTCCCACAGCAGGCTCCCTGCTCAACAGGGAACCTGCTTCTCCCTTTCTCTTTCCCTGTGCCCCCTCCCTATTCATACTCTCTGTCAAATAAAATGAAATATAAAAAATAATAATAATTTAATTAAAAAATAGATTTAAAAAATATATACTTTATTTCTTTAGTAGTTATAAGCCTCCTATGTGAAATAAATCACATTTACTCCCAGCAATACAACTGCTAGATTAAGTAGAATACTGACATCTGTATTCAAAGGACTTTTCCTCAGTTACTTATGAAAAACAAGGTAACAAATTAAGAAACCACTTTCCAAAAAAGCAGAGAATTACAGTACCTTTAAAAATTAGACTCAGATTGGTGGCCACAAAGTACACCCTTCAAAAGCTGCTACAGATTTTTATGGTCTAATATCCCCAACACTGCAATCAACAGAACAGATCCTTGGAAAATTATCTACTAATGAATTTCTATATCGTGATGCAGAATTTAGATTTGTTTTATAGTCTGTAATGCCTTTTTCAGTATACAACATTTATCTGTCAGAAGAGAATTAGGACATAAAAATACTATGCTGTCAAAACCGAGATAGAGGGACGCCTGGGTGGCTCAGTTGGTTGAGCAGCTGCCTTCAGCTCAGGTCATGATCCCAGGGTCCTGGGATCGAGTCCCACATCGGGCTCCTTGCTCCGCAGGGAGCCTGCTTCTCCCTCTGCCTCTGCCTGCCACTCTGTCTGCCTGTGCTCGCTCGCTCTCTGACAAATAAATAAATAAAATCTTTAAAAAAAAAAAAAAAAACCGAGATAGAGCTGTCCAGCCATTCAGTCACTCAACAAATACTGAGAATCTACTCCTACCATGTGGGGGTGATAGGATTCACATGAGAACAGAACAGACCAAACACCTTTCTGTCTTGGGGCCTATGTCCTAGTGAGGACAAAATCAGGTAAGGCTGTTGGAATGGGCTGAAGTGCTATGGAAAGAGGAAAAGGCAGGCAGGGAAGGAAGGGAGGATTCAGGGGCTCCGAGAGATGAAATTGCCCAGAGGAAGGTGAGGAGAGGCTCGCAGAGAAGTCTGTGTACAGACAAACAGGAAAATAACCATTAAAATTATTTCGCTGGCTTTGAAGTGCAGTCCTTGCTCGCATTAAAATATATATATTCATAAGCTTCCTATATTCTCCATTTCAATTTACTATTTCCTGATCACTGACTCACTGGAAAGAAAGCAGGTAGCCTAGGGCATGCCAAGGATATGCCTAATATTTTGATTTACTTGATGTTTTTTAAGAACTGCAGCTACAGATTAGAGTGAAATCTGGAGTTCTCTATTAAACAACCAATTGACAGTCAAAATGCAATTCACATTACGAAACCTAACATTCTCTCCAGCAATTTATATGTGATATTTATCCCACTAATAATTATTAGAGATAGCTAGAGTATGGCCAGCTGTTCGTATCATACTGTCTTAGAGGAAAAAAAAAAAGTCAGACTATTAGTTGAAATGATCACCTAAAATGAGCCCACAGGGGCATCTGGGTGGCTCAGTGAGTTAAAGCCTCTGCCTTCGGATCAGGTCGTGATCCCAGGGTCCTAGGATTGAGCCCCACGTTGGGCTCTCTGCTTGGAGGGGAGCCTGCTTCCCTTCCCCTCTCTCTGCCTGCCTCTCTGCCTACTTGTGATCTCTGTCTAATAAATAAATAAAAATCTTTAAAATGAGCCCACAGAAAGTGTCTCTGGCAAATTGCATATTTACATATAAAATCCACTTGCAACCCCTCAAAATGAAACCATTTTATTGGCATTTCTTGTAATATTCACAAGACATTTTCTACCTTGCAGGCTGGGGAAAAGAAAAAAAAGCAAGAGAATAACTTATGTTTAAAATGTGTTTTTATTTTGAAGACTAATTATCCTTAAATACTATAAATGCACCAAGAAAAGCTTAGAAAGTCAGCCAATGACAAAGGACTCAGTACTCAACATTATCTTTCACATAAGATTTGTTAGTCCACCACAGTGAGGATATCTGATAAATGAAATTTATATTTGTTGAATAACCCAAGTAATTCAATAATGAATAGCAAATGGAGATGAGCGGACAAACAAGAAAATATGGATCTTAACAAGAAATGTTATCACTGACTAAACGAAATATATTTGAACTGTTCCCAAAAATACTCAATCCAAGCACATATTTTTGAAATGTGTGGGTTTTCCCCGAGAGAAGCAGAACTTTGACATTTTCTCTTGGACAGATCAGACTTTCAGACCTCCGTTCCCACATCTGGAAAGAACATTTCAAGCTCAGCTTGATGTAACTTTTAAAAATCAAACTGAGAGCGATTTGATACTTAGTGACTGAGACTTGACTATGACAGTCCACGGAATGTTAGAGATGAAGTATTCCAAGTTCATCATCCCCCATGTGAAGAAAGGAACACAGAACAAAAGATGCATTTGCCTCTTCTGCCCTTTAATTTTTGAACACCATACTTCTCTCCGTCTGTCACGCCAAGGAAGAGAAAAATGAGGATTTTTTTTAAAAGCCTGCTAATACGAAATAGGACTGTTTCATTTAGACTTTCGTCAGGTCTCCCCCTCCCAGGCTTTTGATGAAAAATTAAATATCAGAAGAATAGATCCAAGTCCTCTCCAGACTACACCTAGATTACTTTGCTCCAAGGCCAAGGAAAATATGTTTACAATTCCAAGATGCACTCGGAAGCATGCATCTGCAATGCGTAAGCTTTTCGCTGGCAAGATCGGCCAGTATCAGAGAGCGTGCACTGTTTAAAAGGTTAAGTGGATGAAGGTTAAGACAACAAAACAATCAATTCACCAAGACATTTTTGTTGTTGTTGTTTTTCCCAAGTAACAGTACAATACTGTCGGCCCTGAGGAAGCAGGGAGGTTTCTGCTGAGGATCTGAAAGCCTCCGAGCGATGTAAGTCACCATCAGAAAAACTGCACCAAGGTGTCGGGGGTGCGGAGAGGCAGATTCCGAACGCGGGGTGAGACCGCGACCGTAAACCTCCTCGCGATTTCACCTTCGGATGAAACGTGGGAGGGGAGCGAGAAGTTTCGGCCGCTGCCCGTCTGCAAACAGACGAGATTTAAAGGACCCCGGGGGGAGGCGGCAAGGGGCGAGGATGCGGCGTCCGCGGCGCAGCGGCAGAGCGCCGGGACCCCGGCAGGGATGCGGAGGAGTGGGCTCTTATGTAAGCACACACCAAAAACTGCGTGCACCCCCCCGCCTGATGCACGAGCGAGCACACAACACACGTACACGGCCTCTCACCGGGCTGCACCCCCGCCCGCAGGCGCTGCGGCGGACGGGGACCGACCCCTGCGCCCGTCGGCACGTCCCCCCAGACCCGCGCAGCCGCCACCCGGGGGTCCGGCGCCCCGCCCGGGGACGCAGCCCCGCTTCGCCGGCCCCCGGCGCCCGCCCCGACTCCCCCCGGGCCCGCCCCAGCCCGCCGCTTACCTCGCGAGGCCCAGACCCCGCCGCCGCTCAGCAGCCCGGCCAGCAGCAGCCAGGCGGCCGGGGCCAGCGCGGGCGCAGCGCGGCGCAGCATCGCTCCGGCTCCCGGCGCCGCGGCCGGCCCGAGGCGGGAGCGGCAGGCACGCGCGCGGGGCGCCGAGCAGGGGTCTCACGGCCCGGGGCCGGCTGCTTCGCGCCGCGGCGAGTCCGGGGTCCCACGAGCCGCCGCCGCGACGCTGGACCGCGCGCTCGGGCCGCGGGCGCCCTCCCCTCCGCCGAGGAAGCGCTTGGCTGGAGGCGGCGGCAGCAACTAAGATGGCGGCGGCGCGCTCTCTCGGGTCCGGCGAGGGTACCGGCGGGGGCGGGGTGGCGGCGGGAGGGGCGCGCGCGCGAGCGGGAGGGCGGGGTGGCGGCGGGAGGGGCGCGCGCACGAGGGAGAGGCGGAGTGGGGCGCGCGCGGGGGGGGGGGGCGGGCCGGAGCGGGGCGCGCGCCTCGAGTCGCCGGCGGAGCCCGGAGCGCGCGCCCGCGGGACCGCGCCTGGGGTACCTCCCGGGAGGCGGCGAGATGTCTGGGGGCTGCACGCCCTGCCCCCGCTGCGGCCGAGAGCATCCATCCCTCATCCCCCCACGCGCGCCCCCAGGCTCCCGAGCCCGGCCCGCGGTACCCTGGGGCCAGCGCCCGCCTTTCAGCCCTTCGTACCCCCAGTCCCGCGGCGGGCAGACCGCGCTGGAGGGTGCAGCCCCGGGACCCTGATTGCCAACACGTAGGGCCACTTCGGGGAAGGCACGTCGCCTCCTAGAGTCCTGGTGATCTCGTCTGCCAAACGGAGGTGATGACAGGGAACCTGCGGGGTCGTGAAAGGTTTTCAAGGAGATGGAGGTCAGCGAAACGCACTTTGTAAACATCATGGACCGCGCAGCACGTGCTGCTTTGGTTCAGCCCTGGGAGGGGGCGTTAGCTGCTGGGGGCGGGTGGGGGGAGGGGGTCCGCCTGAATTTGTAAGTCCAGATTCCTTCCTTTGCTGGAGAAATCTGTGTTGGTTTTTTTTTTTTTTTTTTTTTAAAGATTTTATTAATTTATTTGACAGAGAGAAAGATCACAAGTAGGCGGAGAGTCAGGCAGAGAGAGAGGAGGAAGCAGGCTCCCGCTGAGCAAAGAGCCCGATGCGGGGCTCGATCCCAGGACACTGAGATCATGACCTGCGCCGAAGGCAGCGGCTTAACCCACTGAGCCACCCAGGCGCCCCTGTGATGGCTTTTTTAAAAGACGGCTTGTGCGTGCCCTTTCTAGATGATCTTAGCATGATGCCAGTGGTCCCTTAGAAATGCAGAGATCCAGCTGGATGAAGAAAGGATCCTCCTCCAGGCTGGAGTCCTCCCCTTCTGTCCTGGTTCCCCCACCTTCCCTCCGCCCCTGGGACCACCCCACGCTGGAGGAAAGGACTGGCACAGTCATGGATGGGCTCCTGTGCCAGATGCTGCGAGACATTATTGGCCCCATTTTGCAGATGAGGGAACAAAGACTGAAAGGCAAAATGACATCCCCGGTTGTGAATACTGAGCCCTCAAGGCCAGGGAGGTGATGTTAGGGAGACCCCCAACAGCAAAAGCTAAATAACAATGAAACATGAATTATTCAAGACTGTGAGGGAAGAGCTATCCAAGGTGATTGGAACACTGTGATTGTCACAGCCCTGATAGCTAAGAGGGTTGGTTGGCCAGGCTGGTGGGCTTTGCTGAGGCCAGCTTGGGGCGGGGTTCCAGAGGTGGGCCCCTTTAGAGGCTGAAAGTAGTAGGAGGCCAGGGGAGGACTTACCTAGGAGGGTAGTGGGGGAAGAGCCCAAAAAAGTAGATTCAGGCCGGAGTGTGAGGTGTGTTTGTGGCCGATGATTCTACTGGCCACAGGAAGACCTTGAACAGCAGTGAACAGAGGCATGATTGACCTGATGGGAGTTTCAAAGCTTCCTGTAATGGAATATGTTCCTCTCTGTCCTTTGTCCCTCAAAGGCATCCTCTACCAAAGCCTGCAGAGTCCACATCTCCTTCCCCTGCCACCCCCTTCCCTGGGTCCAAGAGGACAGGCCTGCCCTTGGGTCAACCCCTCCCAAGGTACCTGCCTGGCCCCTACCATCTCCAGGCCCCCCAGCTCCACTGCTCCCAGCCAGCACTGCAGAGTCATCCTCTCCAAGCTTTGCTTTTGCTTCCCTCCCCCTCCAGCTCCTGCGAGCTCCTTGTTGCCACTTTATCTAGTCCAAGCAGCTCTGCCAGGCTTCCTACCCCTCAACCTCAGGTCCCACCCAGCTGACCTCGGGGCCTGCTCTCTCAACACAGTCTGTGCTCCAGTGCATTGCCGCCCAGGGCCAACATTAGGTAGCACATCCTGCCCCCACCTTTGCTCTGAGTCACACCTAGGCTATCTCCTGCAGGAAGTCCTCCGGACCATTAGGCCGTCCTTCCCTCGTCTCCACTAGCTCTGAACCAGACAGTCCAGGATTGATAATCTGCTACTGTGTGCCCCATGTGTGTCCTCTTCTGCTCCCCACTGTGTTCTAGTGGAAAGGACCTGGAGAGCACAATCAGAAGCACTGGCAGGAACTCTGCTTGCTTCTACTGTGAATGATCTTGACAAGTCATGGAACTTTGAGTCTCTTTCCTCACCTGTGAAATGGGACAGCAGTACCTATTTTCTGGAGCTGTCAGAATTAAATGAAATGATGCAATGAAAGTGCCTCACAGAGCCTTGTATGCAGTGGGTGTAAACACACAGGAACTTCTTTTTTTTTCCCTCAGGGATCATCTAAGCTGCTTGTATACTGTTGAACATACACTAAGCACTCAATAAATACTCAGCAATGAATTCCTGTATTCATTTTTGTATTGTGGCAATCACACCTCAGAGGATAAAAAACACCCCCTGTAGGTTTCCGGGGACCTTTGAGATGTACAAAACATAAAGTCAGAAAGGTATAATCTCAGAACTTTGTCTTGAGTCAATAGGCTGATGCCGAGAGGGAAAACGTAATGTATTCAGTTCTATTAGAAACACAAACAAAAGCCCTTTGGTGTCTAGAATCCTGATCCCTTTATCTTCTTACCCTCACTGTCCCTTAAAGAAACAAAGAGGTAGATCAAAAAGGTTCAGCAGCAGGTGGGCAGACAGACGGCCGGTGAGCTCAGTGCCACCTGCACACGCGGAGATTTTGCCCAGAGGAGAGTTTGTCCGGCTGCAGGGCTCAGCTGGAGCGTCTTGGAAGCCAGGGAAACCAGTGAGCCCAGTTTCCAGTCTGCCTGACAATAGCCTCAGCCATATAGGCCCTTTCCAGAGGTCTCCACGTGATGGATTAGTTAATCCTCAAAATGGCCCTGAGATGGGGATGGGGATCGATCCAGACTTAACAGTTAGCAGAACGGAGTCTCCCCTAAGCTGAGCCAGCCGCTGAGACAGCAGCAGCAGCAGCAGCAGCAGCAGCAGCAGGGGTCCCAGAAGCAGTGGGAGATGAGGCAGCACCCCTGGCTTGTCCTAGTCAGGGTCAGACATGGGAGGGGAAAGGAGGAGGCTTTCATAACCAGGCCCAGGGAGACTTGAGCTTTTGAGCATAAAGTCAATCCATCTTTGCGATAGGTAGAAGAACCCAGAATGTCCTGGGTGCTGCGTTTTTTGTAGTGATACGTGCTAATAACAACGGTCTCTAGTAAGCTCTTACTGGGGACGTTTCATTTATGCCTCCGACAACCTTTCCAGAAGGTATTTTTATTGTGCTAGATGAGAACAATGTAACGTTTGATGAAGAGCCCATTGCTGGAAAGCAGGACACCTGGGATTCAGTTTCATGTAGGTCTGAGCCCCAAACAATGCCTCAGCCTTTATGGGAAATGACACTTCAAATACCAAAGCGGGGAGAAAAAGCCCTATGCAGGATCCCACAGCCTGAAGTCATCAGCCTGGTCCGCCACAGTCAGAGGTGGGACCCTGCCACCTGGCAGCTCTTCTGGAGCCATGGGAGGCATTCTCATCCAGCCTGAATTTCTCACCAGGACACTCATTCCCAGGTCCAGGGTTGCCGAGAGGAGGAAACATGGTCACATGCAGGAAAACTCACTGCCAGGAAACTGAACCCCTATCAGGTGGGACGTTAGGACTGTTAGCAGTCCCAGGCCAGTGCTGGTGGGACTGAACTCGAGGCAGTAAGCCGCTGTTGTGGTCACTATGAATGATACACTTGGAAATTGACCCACTTTCGGGATGCAGCAGAAGGCGGCTGTGGGAATCTTGATGAGAGCCACCGATCAAACGCCTCCAAAATACTAAAACCACAGCCCCCGTCACCACCACTAGGGCCCTCCTGGAGCCCCAGAAGTTTCAAGATCTGACCCCGTCTCTGCCTTCTGGTGGCCTGGACAAGTATCTCTGTGGCTGTGAAAGGGCTAGTCAAAGAGGGGCAAAAGCAGGAGAGACTCCAGTTACCCCCGTGCCCCGGGCTCAAAGCCATCTCTATCAATTTCCTTTCCTTTTGCAGAATTTCCATTTAATTTTGTTTTACGTCCATAGTAAATAGTTATAAGGCTCCAAAGGCAAATCCGGAAAACAAGGTGCTCAGTAAAGTCTGGTTCCATTCCTGCCTGTTCCTCCCTGTCTCTTCCTTGAAATGACCATTCTGTCTGTTTTTGGCTTATCATTCCACTGTAGGTTTTTTTAAATACAAGCAAGGATTCAAATACACTTCTCTCCCCTTTCTTAGATAAAAAGAAGCATATCCCATCCACATCTTGCTTTTTTTCAATTAATAAAATATCCTGGAGATGGCCCCGTCTAATATTCCTTTCAGAGCTGCATTGCACTCTCTTGTGCGGGGTGATATTCTGATATAATAAGAAATAGATAGTTGGTCTTCATCTCCAATTCCTAGCACAGAGCTGCTAAATCCCTTGGAATTTCCTGGGTGAGAGAAGCATCTTTTGTCTTTTGTTGTAACGAGGCAACTCTAGGCAGGCTCCCAGATGGCTCCTGGTTGGGAACTGGTCACTAGAATAAGCAAGCCATGATTAGCTTGGAACTTTCACTCCCCCACCCCCACCAGTTCGGGGGAAAAGGGACCAGAGATCAAATTAGTGATCAGTCATGCCAATGTGATGAAATCTCTCCAAAACTCCTGAACTACAGGAAGCAGAGAGCTTCTGGGTTGGTGGACACATCCACGTGCTGGGACATTGGGCACCCTAACTCCACAGGGACAAATGCTCCAGGGCTCGGGACCCTCCCACACCTTGCCCTACATGCTCCTCCTCTGGCTGTTCACTTGTATCCTTTATAATAGCCTTCGTAATGAACTGGCAAATTTAAGTAAAGCATTTCCCTGAGTTTTGAGAGCCCTTATGGCAAAATATTGAAGCTGAGGAGGCGGCCATGGGAATCCCTGGAAAGGTAGCCAAGTTAGACAGAAGTGGGAGTCACCTATAAGCCCACTACTTGTAGTTGGCATCTGGAGTGGGGGTGGTGGGGGCGCCTGGGTGGCTCAATTGGTTGAGCGTCTGCCTTCAGCTCAGGTTATGATCCTGCATGTTGTCCATATGTTGTGTGTGTGGGTCGTGCACTGGGTTTGAGTCCAGCATCAGGCTCCTTGTTCAACAGGGAGCTTGCTTCTCCCTCTGCCTATTCCCTCTGCTTGTACTCTCTCTCTCTCAAAATAAATAAATCAAATCTTAAAAAAAAAAATAAATAAATGGCGGGGAGGGCCACCTGTGTGGCTCAGTTGTTAACTGTCTGCCTTTGTCTCAGGTCATGGTCCCAGGCTCCTGGGATCGAGCCCCTCATCGGGCTCCCTGCTCACTGGGAAGCCTGATTCTCCCTCTTCCACTCCCCCTGCTTGTGTTCCCTCTCTCCCTGTGTCTCTCTCTGTCAAATAAATAAATATAATCTTTAAAAAATAAAAATAAAAAAATAAACGGGAGTAAATTTTATAAAGAAAATAAAGCAGGGGCAGTGGGAGAGTGAGCCCTTAAGTTCAGTGTCAGTGAGTTCAGAGAGTTCAGTATCAGAACTAAATTTATTTGTAGCACACCTAGCTGGTGTCCACAGAGAATCAGAGAATTGCTTGGTTTGGAAAACCTACACATTTGGTGTCAGAAGTGTGATGTACAGATAAAGTTTATACATCTGACATGCATACATATGTTTTCCTTCACGTGGATGTCCCGGATTTGACTGAATCAGTCCTCTGTTGATGACTATTTCTCCCCCACAATGGGCTGTTTCTAATCTTTTGCCTTGACAAAGAGAGCCGCAGTGAGCCCTTGTGTGCTTCTTGCTAACTGTGTGGATTTCTACCTCTTGGGTAAGGCACTTCATCTCTCCATTCTCAGTATCTCATCTGTGAAACAGAGATAAGTCAGTGCCTGCCTCCCTGGGGGATAGGAATAGATGAGGAACAGACGAGCCAACACACAACTGTCACTATCATTATTGTTCATTACTGTCCATGGCTCAGAGCTTCGTGCCTCTCTGGCAGTAGCAGAAGCCCTGATTTAGGAAGGGACATCCCTGTGGTCTCCAGGAAGTCAGGCTGAGGCCTGATGGTTTGTTTCAGACTCCTTTTAGTGCTTTCTATGGCTCTCTGTTTGCAAAGGAAGTTGGCATTCCCACGCAGGCAACATCAGCTGCTAAGAATTTCCAAAGAAGGAATTTCCTTCTTTCTTTCCCATAGAAGCCAGGCAGCTTGCTTTTGCACCCCCAAAAGGTGGGACAAGGATTAGGGTTTCCACTGCATGCTTTTCCCCAAGGTAACACACAGCATCTTCTCCTCCTCTCTTGGATGGGCAGCTGGGAAAGGCACAGGACCTACTGACTCTTCTTTGTGGGGGAGGGGAGGGGTGGCTCTTTGATTCTGCAGCACGAATGATACACCCACTGCACAAAACACACAGAGCAGCGTACAGACAAGCACAGTCCCTCTGTGGACACAGAGGTTCTGCACACAACATCCCAGGGGACAGAACTGGGCTAGGTGTCCGGGAAGGAGTAAGAGAGAAGGGAAGAGCAGGGGCAAGAAGAGCACAGCTTCCCTGGGACCACGAGGGAGCGTGGCCACTGTTCTTGCTTAGTGGAAGCTGCACTAAACCTAGGTTCTATCCATTGTTCCTTCATATTCCCTAGGACTGGGGGTAGGGTAGGATAAAGTAGTTTAAAAAAAATAGGAGGACGGGTGCCCAGGTGGCTCAGTGGGTTGGGGCCTCTGCCTTTGGCTCAGGTCATGATCTCAGGGTCCTGGGATCAAGTCCCACATCAGGTTCTTTGCTTGGCAGGGAGCCTGCTTCCTCCTCTCCCTCTGCCTACTTGTGATCTCTCCCTGTCAAATAAATAAATAAAATCTTAAAAAAAAAAAAAATAGGAGGTGGGCACCTGGGTGGCTCAGTGGGTTAAAGTCTCTGCTTTCCGCTCAGGTCATGACCCCAGGGTCCTGGGATCAAGGGTTGCATTGGGCTCTCTGCTCAGCAGGGAGCCTTCTTCCCCCTCTCTCTCTCTGCCTGCCTCTCTGCCTACTTGTGATCTCTGACTATCAAATAAATAAATAAAATCTTTTAAAAAAAAATAGGAGGGGGGCACCTGGGTGGCCCAGGGGATTAAAGCCTCTGCCTTCGGCTCAGGTCATGATCCCAGGTCCCCGGATTGAGCCCTGCATCGGGTTCTCTGCTCAGCAGGAAGCCTGCTTCCCTTCCTCTCTCTCTGCCTACTTGTGATCTCTGTCTGTCAAATAAGTAAATAGAATCTTTTAAAAAAAAATAGGAGGAATGTTTTACATCATCTGGGTTCAGACAGACCTGGGTTCCAGTTATTAGCAGAAAAGATCAGACAACCCAATTACTATGAACCTCAGTTTCCTTATCTGTAAAATAGGCACATGGTAATCATACCCCCTTTGGATCACTGGGAAGATTGAATGAGAGGTTGCATAGCAAGGCTTTTGCTCTGTGTAGAGCACATGGTAGGTGCTCAGTTAGCAGTAACTGTTCTCAACGTGAGGATGATATATGTGCCTATGTTTTGAAAAGTCTGAGGAGATGATGATGGTTATAACTGCTTTCCCAGGGTGTCTGGGTGGCTCGGTCAGTTAAGCCTCCAACTCTTGATTTCAGGTCAGGTCATGGTCACAGGGTTGTGAGATGGAACCCCGCATTGGGCTCTGTGCTGGGTGTGGAGTCTGCTTAAGATTTTTCTCTCTCCTGGGATGCCTGGGTGGTTCAGTTGGTTAAGCATCTGCCTTCAGCTCAGGTCATGATCCCAGGGTCACGGGATCGAGCCCCACATCAGGCTCCTTGGTCAGTGGAGAGTCTGCTTCTCCCTCTCCCTCTTTGTGTGCTCTCTCTCTCTAGCTTTTATTCTCTCTCAAATAAATAAAATCTCAAAAAAGAAAAGATTTTCTCTCTCCCGCCGCGTCTCCCTTGGTGCTCCTCTCCCTCTCTAAAAATAATAATGATGATGATGATGATAAAATAAAATTTAAAAAAATAACTGTTCACAGAGCACTTCACAGTTTGCATTTGCCCAGCATACTACCTCCCCCCCTTTTTTTGAAGGGCATCTCTACACTCTGGGACTTCACGGCAATCTTTCTGGCAGAGGTTTTCACTCATCCCTATTTAATTGATGGGAAGCAGTTCAGAAGGGTTAAGTGACTTGTCAGTGGAGAAGTGGCTCAGCGGGCCTCAGGTGAGTCTCCTCTGGCCTTTTTGTGCTTTTTCCTTGCCCCTCAAACTCCCCGGAGCCAGCAAGCACCAACAAAAATCAAGAGTCAGACTTCAGAATCTCTGGCCATTTCAAGCCTCCGGCTCATTTCCTGGCTCAGGATTCCTTCTCTTTTTCTGCCCCCTCACCGGGGTAGCCGGGATTGACCAGCCCCGGAGATCAGGAGCTCCCAGAGTGTTTGCCGTGGGCCAGCCCTGCCCAATGTCTTCTGTGTGTCTTGTCTGATTCCATGCCAGCAGCAATGAACCCCATTAATTTCCTTCCTTTACAGAGCACAACACTGGGGCTGAGAGAGGGTAAGTAATCGGCCCAGGCCACACAGCAAAATAGGAGAGTCGGGATTTGAACCTAGATTTTTCTGACTCCAAA
This sequence comes from Mustela nigripes, assembly GCF_022355385.1. NCBI lineage: Eukaryota > Metazoa > Chordata > Mammalia > Carnivora > Mustelidae > Mustela > Mustela nigripes. Next base: position 6,669,433 of record NC_081570.1, read on the forward strand.
GCAGAGGCTCTTACTCACATTACTATCTCCCAGAAGCTGCCTGATGGCAGACGTTTCTGCATGGCCCTGGAAGGTCAGAAGACATCAAGCTGGGAGAACTGCTCGGCTGATCCCCGTCTGGCTCATGGTATGGTGGGTGGTCAGGAGGGAGCCAGGAAGTTCAGCAGGGCATGAGGGGAACCAGATGCCCTGACCAAGGACCAGGCCTCCTGCTCCATCCCGAAGAGCAGCCAAGACGTCCCCTCCGCATAAGGACCATGCTGTCCTGTTGACCTCCGGCTGGCTCCCGCCCTCACACCCCTGCAGACAGGGCCTTCTCCCGTGACTGTAGCTCTTTTCCGATTACTCCTCCTTTCTTGGACCTTCTCTCATTTAACCCAGATTCTGCCAATTCCTTGCTCGGTGGCCTCTCCTCTGTTTTGTCAACTATAAAATGGGGATTAGAATGACACAGGCCTTATAGGGACACTGTGTGGATTAAGTGTGAAGCATGGAAGTATAGAAGGTCTCAGCACTAGGCTGAACACATTGTTAGTGCTCAGTGGATGCTGGAGATCATTCCAGTGAGGATGTGTTTGGTCACATGCAGACAGGGAGGGGTGGGGAGAATTAACCCTCTTCTCTCTGCTGCCCTAAATTCTGCTGGTTCTTTAAGAACCCTGAGGCCTGAGCCCTGGCATGTCTGACCAGGGAGGATGAGGTAGGTGGCTTCCTCCCAGAGCCTCCCTTCCCTCTGGTCCTGACCCAGAGCCCCGGTCACGTTCAGGGCCTGGAATATCCCAGCAGGCCTTGTCGACACAGGCCTGGCACCGTCCTGTCCCATTGTCTGTTCAGCCTGCAGGAAAAGCAGGGGAAGAGAACCTTACCTCGAAAGGGACTTCTGCTCCTGCCCTTTTTTGCACTCCCGAGGGCCTCCTGTTTCCAGTTCCCCTTGGGCTCAAGGAAAGGGCGAGGAGAGTCCTGCCTCTTCTCCCCTCCTGAGCCAACCTCACCAAGGTTGCAGTGCTGGGCTTTGAGCAGCTGAGGGCATTGATTTAAGGGATGCAAATGAGGGGGCTGTCTGTTGGAGGAAGCCGTCTTCTGGTGGGCAGATAGGTCTGGGAGAATTCTCCATGAGCCTTGCTGGGGCTGGCTGGGCGGGAACAGGGAGGAGACCGGCCCAGCCTGGGAAGGACAAGGACGCGCAGGGCCAGGCGTCACCCTCTGCCCGGGGCCACGGAGGCAGGGGCAGGAAGAGTCTGCGAATCCTCCTGCCGCCCGCCCCCTGCCCACAGGCCCAGCAAGGTGCGGTGATTGGTGGATGAAGAAAGGGAACTTGACCTACAGGCTGCAGGCTGAGTCCGTGCTGCCTTTGCTTGGGAGCTGGAGGAAGAGGGGAGAGGCAGATGGGGAGACCGAGGGCAAGGAGCCCCAGCCACGCAACGGGGGGGCGGGGAGGCTCTGCCTGGCACTGGCTGGGCAGGCAATGGGACACGTTGAGACTGAAGCTCGTGCCAGCCGCCTCCAGCCGAAGGAGGCAAGCCTGGGCAGGGCAGGCCCCAGACAGCCGGTCCCTGGAGCCACAGAGACACGAGCCAGTCAGGTCTGCGTGCTGGGAGGCCAGAGAGGCCAAGAGCATTTATCGGTCCTTCGGAGGGTGTCTGCCGCCTGCCTCTGAACTTGGCCTCCACCCCAGCAATGGAGGAAAAGAGCTGTGGCACTTAAGCATCAAGCCTCAAGCCTCCAGAGGGACTCAAACATGCCCCAGGGCCCCGGAGAATGGCAGCGTTGGTGAGTCACTCCACACGTCCCAATCACAAGAATCACTGCCGCCCCGGGGCCAGGCATCGGCCAAGGCCCAGACAGGTCGTCTGATGTCAGAACCTAAGGAAAGGTCTGGATTGCTTACTAAGTCCTCACTTGCGTCTGGTTCCAAAGGTCAGGTCCAGATGCTTGGCTCTCACAGAATCTGACCAGGATGCCCCACCACCCGTTCCCCATCCCCGAGGTCCCCCCATAGCTCCCCTCTGAGCAGGGTGAGGGGAAGCGGATGTTAATTTGCTCATCTTCGCTAATTTGAAAAGGAGCATAAACAGCAGAGCTTGGTTGCACCGCTCTGCCAAGGGTGTGGTTTAGGTCCAATTATGTGCTATTAGTGCATTTGCTCTTTGTTCCCATGGCAGATTAATTGCAGATCTAGTATTGTGGCAATTAACGCGATTATGGGCTCTCTCTTCCGGCAGGCCAGAATCCACATGCTTTCGGCCAAGGAACTGGGCTGGTGAGAGGGAGGGAGGTATCCGCTGGGGAAAATGCCCACTGTTACGGGTTGGATGGTGTCCCACCGAAAAAAACAGATGCTGAAGTCCTAGCCCCCAGTACCTTGGAATGGGACCTTCTTTGAGATAGGATCTTTACAGACATCGTCTGAGTTAAAATGAGGTCACTGGGGTAGGCCTAATTCAATATGACAGGAGTCCTCCTAAAACGGGGAAATTTATCCACACAGAGGAAAGATAATATGAAGAGACAAGGAGAGAGGCCTAGAGCACGTTGTCCCGCACGGCCCTTGGAAGGAGCCAACCCTGTTCACACCTCGATTTTGTATTTCTGGCCTCCAGAACGTGAGACGGTAGCTGTCTGTTGCTTGAGCTCCTACAGGATTTCACTGAGGCAGCCCGAGCAAACTCATAGACCCACTCTGTTCCAGACGGAGTTCCCCAGGGTTGAGGGGACAAGGGGAGGGGACACCAGCATTGCTCTCTGCTCAGAAGTCTCAAGAAGTGATCACCAGGGATAGTCAGCACCTCCCTCCCACCAGACACCTTTCCCGGGGCTTGCCCCCCCATCAGTGTCCCTTCTCTTCTCCTGGCCCCTGGGAGTTCATTCTTCACGGTCCTGCTGTTGGAGCTCCTCCTCCCCGTGGAGTCCGTCTCTAACCAGTCACCAGCTTGGCCAGTCTTGGATGAGTCACTGCCTTTCCCTTTGGCCTCCCCTAACCTTGTAAGGTAAACAGCGTATGTTATTTCCCAGGTTAAGCCAGTTATAATGCTCAGGGGGTCGCACAGTGTTTTGCAGGTTAGGAGATACTTATCAAAGGCCCGTTCTCATTCCACACTGACAACAACTCTGCCGGGGTTGGTATTACCGCTGATTTTACGCGGAAGACAAGGCTTGGAGAGGTCAGACACAAGGAACAAGCAGGACTCGGAACTTGAGTTCTGATTTTATACCTTGTACTTGTCCTCCACAAGAGTAGTTCTTATGGAATATTCTATGGAATACATAAGAAACTTCAGAGTTCTGCGGTCAAATAGATAAGGGAGAAGCTAAACGAAATGGATGTCTTTGTCGCAGGACTTCTCAGAACCTTCACTATATTGTGACTCTCCAGACGAATGTGTACAGCATGCATTTTCCAGCCTCCTTTGACCTTTGTGGGACACCTGCCACTTCAGACAGGGCTGCATGACACTACAGCATCCCTCTAGGATGGCAAAGCCAGGGCCGAATGGAGAAGAAGAGCGCTCTGATCTCAAGTTCAGTGGGAGAGTCTCCTTCCTCCCCCTGCTTTTTCTCTCCCACATGATAGGCTGGCTGGGCATCCGGGTTGGCATCACCCTGGGGTTTCCTGACACAGAGGGTTCAGCTGTCCTGAGAGTGGACAACCTGTCCCTGACCACCCAGCATTCTTCCCTTTAGGGACCACTGCTGCCCCCTGCACGTGGCTCTAGTAGCCTTCTCCCACAGCCTCACCTTCCCATGGCACTAGAGAGAGAAACAAGGAGATGTTTCGGATAAAGAAAACAGAGCATGTCAGAGGGTAGAAAGCAAAATACAGAGGGTCAGTTAAGATCCTCTGAGGGAGGGCACCTGGGTGGCTCAGTTGGTTGAGTGGCTGCCTTTGGCTCAGGTCATGATCTCAGAGTCCCAGGATCGAGTCCCACGTCAGGCTCCCAGCTCCATGGGGAATCTGCTTCTCCCTCTGACCCTCTCCCCTCTCATGCTCTCTCTCATTCTCTCTCTCAAAAAAATAAAGAAAATCTTAAAAAAAAAAAAAAAAAAAGATCCTCTGGGGGAAGGGCGGGGCGCCTGGGGTGTTCAGTCAGTTAAGTTAAGCATCTGCCTTTGGCTCAAGCCATGATCCCAGAATTCTGGGATGGAGCCCCACTTCAGGCTCCCTACTCAGCGCGGAGTCTGCTTCTCCCTCTCCTTCTGCTGCTTCCCCCTGCTCACGCACTCTCTCTCTCTCTCTCACACATTCTCTTTCAAATAAATAAATAAAATCTTAAAAAAAAAAAAAGTCCTCTGACGGGGTGTTATAGTGTGAACGTTCGTGTCCCTCCCCCGCAGTTTCATATGTTGAAATCCCCCCGCCCCGTATGGCGGTGTTAGCAGGTGGGCCTTGGGGGAGGGATTAGGTCACGGGGGTAGAGCCCCCTTGTGAATGAGAGCCCACGAGCTCGCTTGGCTGTCCCATCACGGGGGGACACAGAGGGGAGACAGGACCCGGGAGGTGGCTGTCACCAGAACCCGACCACGCGGGCACCCTAATCTTGGACTTCCCGCCTCCAGAACTGCGAGAAACGAATTTCTGCCGTTTATAAGCCATCCAGTGTGTGGGATTTTGTTCCAGCCACCCGGGGAGTCTAAGGCAGGGGGTGACATTTAAGCTGACAACTAAAAATTGAGGATTCAGGGGTGTGGGAAGAAGAGCAGTACAGGCAGAGGGAAGACAGGCACGAGCTCTGAGGCGGGGCAGGCGGCGTGTCTGAGGGACTGAGGGACAGGAGGCTGGGAGTGGGGAGCGGGGGGAGGAGACCAGAGGTCGCCAGGGCCCTGAGGCCTGGGGCTGCCCTGGATTGGGAGCCCTCGATGGATCTGTACCCTGAGTGCAAAGGGCAGCCCCCGCCCTTCTAGAACCCAGGGTGGGGATCTGGGCAGGAGGTGTTCTTGGTGTTTTCTCCAGTTCCAGAACAGCGAGTGGCTCCCAGACCCAGCTTTTCAGGGAAGCCGTGGGGCTGGGCGTGGAACAGAGTGTTCTCAGTTACAGCAAGAGTCAGAAGCAACCCAGCTTCTGAGGCTCGAGATCCCTGAGGCAACGCAGTGACCCGGAGAGGCCAGCCGATGGTGCAGACATAGGCAGACCCAAGACCCCCAGGGACAGAACCACACACTTCCTTGCTCGTTTGTGGACGGGCTGGGGCTTTGCCAGGGCCAGGCAGACAGGCAGCAGCCTCTGGAACATTCTCCAGCGGCTCCTCAAGCTTCTATCTGCAATGACCCATTGCTTCCACCCATACTCAATTGGCTAAAGCCGGTCAAGGCCACACTCACTGGAAAGGGTGACAGGGGGACCTAATGCTCCCCCGTGCCTGGAAGGTGGGAAGCCGGGAGAATCGGAGGGGTGACCCCATTTTACAGCTGGGAAACTGAGGCTCGGACGCATGGGACAGGATGAGCCGAGGTCGGAGGACTGACGGTGGTCCCTGCTCCATCCACAGGGCCCCACCCCCGTCTCGTACCCCAGCCTCCTCGGCTGGCAAATGACCTTGAGGAGCTTAATCTCCTAAGCCTCTCTGCTCTCTGCACCCAAGCAGGAGCTTGCTGGCCTCCTGGCGTCTCAGAGTGGGGACAGGATACTTTTGTCTTTCCTTCCCCCAGGGACAAATGCTTGGGGCCCTGAGGAGATCACAGAGCCTGGAGACGCCGCAGGGGGTGCCACGACAGGCCTACCCAGCACCGGCAGGAATGCCCCAGGCCAGGCAGGTCGTGGCATGCCCCCAGTTTTTCTGCAACCCCCGCCCCCCCAGGCTCCTGCCTGAACTCCGGGACCTGCCCTGACACGTCACTCCAAATGTTTTCTCCTTCTGAAGCAGCTTCCAGGGCCCTCGGGCTGCCTTCTCTCGGCCTGGCCGCTGTGGAGGACCCAGGCCCCAGCCAGGCCGCACACAGGCCTCTGCCACTACTTTGCCCTGACCCAAGCGTGAGCCTCTCAACGTGGTCACGAGGAGGGTGGCCCACGGGCAGGTGCTGGAGTTCTGAGGGGCCCTCCTGACCACCTCAGCTCCCTGCGGACAAGCCTGGGGGTTCCAGCCCTGGTCTGCCTCCTCGGTGACCAGGGTTTTGCTTCCCCGTGGGACCCTGCTCTGTGGCAGTCTATCACCAGGTCAGTGGCCTCGGAGACCACAGGACAAGGTTGCCTCCTCTCATCCCCGTCCAGTGGGCTCGCCCACGGCAGGTCCTTGGTCGGGAGTTCCTGACTGGTGTAGGGGTGCAGCTGGGCTAGGTTAACTCTCGGGGAATCTGGAGAAGTCCGGGGGGTCATCCAGATGGCTCAGGGCTCACCCCCTCTGGAGCAAGCCGCGTGAGCTGGGAGGATCTGTGAGAGCCATGAAGAAGGAAGGTTCTGGAAAGAAACCTTGAGGACCAGAGTCCGGGCTACCCCTCCCAGGGAGGAGCAGCTCTGGCTGGGGTGTAGGGGGTGATTCAGCCAGGGGAAAGCCCGCAGACCACCTTCTCCTGGGTGCTGGACCAGCACGCCCAGACAGATTCCCGAGGGACGAGCCAGCCGGAGCCGAGGGCTGGCAAGGGTGGGCGCACAGGGCTGTTGCTGAGGGAGCGCGGAGGCGGCGGTGTGGGCAGTGACCCGCAAGGCCCAGGAGCCTCAAAGCGCCATGAGGCTTTGAGCACTGCAGCAGGGGGAGCGTGTGTGGGAACCGCCGAGGGGGCGGCTGGCCCCACAGGGGACCTGTCCCGCTGTCCCCTCAGCCAGGCCCCTTCTCCACTCACAGCTGAGCCCCCGGCATGCCTGGGGCCAGGGGTCCTGCCCTGGCTCCCCAGGGTGGTCGGTGTTTTCCTTTCACAGAAACACAAGGCCGCAGGAGGATGTGCGGCCCACGGTAAACAAAGAGCTATTTTTACCGCCTCATCGTTTCCTGTCCCTGTGGCCAGCTCCCAGGCCAAGGGCCGCCCCAGTCCTCCCTCATCCCAGCACCGCGCCCCCGGCTCCCGGGGACCCGCCCGCTCACGCCCGCTCACCCCAGACTCTGCCCTGCCAGGTGCCCACAGTGCAGCCACTACACTCCAACTCGGGGGTGGGGGCGGCCTCAGGGCGGGTCTGCGGAAGGGGGCCCTGCGGCCAGGAAGGGGCTCAGAAGGCACCAGAGCCAGGCCTGGGAGCCCCATGGCCGCGGTGGGCATCTCAGCCTGCCTTCCCCCCGACATCTGGCTGTGTCAACCCACCCTGGCCTGTTCAGAAGAAAGCCCTCAAACAGCGCAGCCCCCGTCTCCAGGGAGATCGAAACTGGGGCCACCCTGCACTCACCCCCACTAGCCCACAGGGTTTGAGCTCCTGGTGCCTGGAGACAGAAGGGAGGAGCCTGGCCTTCAGTCAGTCTTGTGGTTGTGAAATTCTCCCCGGGCCAGGACACCCCCTATTGCCTGAAGGGGTGTGTGTGTGTGTGTGTGTGTGTGTGTGTTGGGGGTGCAGCTACCAGGAGGTAGTGCCATCACTGCTCACTCCCGTGCTCCCCTCTGGGAAGCAGGCTTGACAGGTGTCCCCTTCCAACAGCTGTCACTAGGGGCGCCTGGGTGGCTCAGTAAGCTTCCGACTCTCCATCTCTGCTCAGGTCTTGATCTCAGGGTTGTATGATTGAGCCCAACTGGGAGAGAAACCTTGAGGTCTGCGAGGGGGAAGAACATTAATCGCAGCTTCCCAAAGCTGCAGAGAGCTGAGGGCATCTCTCAGGTGGACCTTGTCACAAACAAAATAAAGCTTGTGACTGTCAGAGCCTGAAGGGGAACCCAGGTGTGTGCAGCTGAACCCAGAGCCCAGGAGGGCCTTCCCCACCTGCGGCCGCTGCCTGAGGCCTGTGGGGGCTTCATCCCTCTCCCTGGAGATCCATGCCAGGAAGGGTAACTCCAGGCCCTGGGGCCGGAGACCTGTGACCTGGGAGGGGCCGATGGAGGGCAGCCCGGGCAGGGTGCTGGGGGCCTTGGGGCTCAGCGGTTCCCCTGTCCTTCCTGTTTGCTCCGAAGCAGAGCTGGCTGCAGTGGGAAGGAGCCTCTGGCTGTGATGGGTTTTTTTTAACCACTTGATCATGATCAAGGATTTAATTTTATCCCCTTCTCTGGCTGGCTCGGATTCTATTTGGAGTTTAAGCACGAGCCAGTGAGCAGGAGGGTCCCTGGAAGACAGGACTCCCACTCCCAGCCTCGGCAAGGCCCCTCCTCGCCCGTCCGATAAGACAAGGTCCATCTGGGGGACCCCGGCAGCCCCGCAGGTTGGTGCGAAGGCTGCTGGACGGCTGCAGCTCCCCTCCCCCCACCCGCCTCACAAAGCTGCTCAGCAGAGGGAGAGGTCCTGGGTGGGGGGGAGCAGGAGGTAGCTCTTCCCTCAGCCTCTATCAAGGGCTCATCTCAGCTCTTTCTTATTTATCAAAAGAGTGTTTAACAGGGGTGCCTGGGTGACTCAGTCGGTTTCCCGTACTCTTGGTTTCAGCTCAGGTCATGATCTCAGGGTCATGGGATCGAGCCCCACATGGTGGGGCTCTGTGCTCGAGGGGAATCTGCTTGGAATCCTCTTTCTCCTCCATCTCCCTCTGTGCCTCCCCCTGCTTGTCCTCGTGTGTGTGTGTGTGTGTGTGTGTGTGTGTGTCTAATAAATAAGTCTAAAAAAAAAAAAAAACAAAAACCCACACAAAGCAGCATTTAACAAGCACTTGATTGGACCTGGGGCCAGGTTCCTCCCCTCCAGGTGGAACACTCATAGGCCTTGCTTTGAATGACTTCTAAGTAGAGAGGACAGGGGTTGGAGGGAGACACCGGTCACATGACTTAATCTCGCCCTTACGTGCCGACCACCCACTGTGGGCAGGTCTCTGCTAAACTCATCACTCGCATTGTATCATAACCGTCAGCCACAGGCTTATGGGATAGATGTTCTCGTTCCTGTTTTTCCGTAAGTTAGGAAACTAACTTACGTGCCCCAAGTCACGCCGCTGCCAGGTGGCAGGGCCAGTTCTTGATCCCACCAGCCAGCCTCCAAAGGTCTCACTGTCTTCCTAGCCCCCCACTGCACGGACATAGAGACTTACACTGTGGGATTGAACAGTATAAACCAGGTCAAGAGAGAATCATGTTTATCTAGGGCTTTACTGGATTCAAAACTATTTTTGGGTAGAATCTGTCAAAGGTACAATGGGTTTTATTATTATTCCCATTCTACAGATGAGAAAATTAAGGCTGAGACCTGCCCACGAGTACAGAGGTCACAGTAGGGAGGCAGGGCTCCTAGCCTCGCCTGCAGTCCCCTAATTCTGAGCTCTTTCAGTGACCTCACATGGGGACAGGTGTCTTTTGAGGCTGGACTGCCGGATGCTGGCCAGGGGCCGTGACCAGGAGGAGGCGGGGAGAAGTGGAAGAGGAACCTGTTCTAGAAAAACCAGCTCAGCCTGGAGAACTGCCAGGCCCCCATGTGAGGCATCAGAGTGGACAAAAAGTAAAGAACAGGAGTTTTGATGGCCGGCTCTGGGCAGCAGCCGGGGCACCGCGAGTTGCTGGGAGGCCAGCGTCACACCCGGGCTGGAAAGGCAGCGGCTTCCCCCCCAGAGCTGAGGGCCGGCCTGAGGCCCCAGCACCTGCCAAATATTTCACAACCTGAGGTAGCCGGACACAACGGGACTTGGGGAACAAGGGCAAACCCCAGATTGGTCCTGGGGTCCCCGAGAGGCCACCGGGCAACCCGGTGATGTGGGGTTTACTCTCCCTCCCCCGCTTCCCAGTCAGAGTAGTGGCTGCAAGCATGGAGTCTGGGGTCAGACAACCGGGTCCAAGTTCTGACTGAAGCACGCTGACTGTTCGCAGACTAGGTAACCCCCACGTCCTCATCTGTGAAATGAGGAGAGCACCGCACTTCCCTCACGCACGACTGAAGGCGCTGTATGTGGAGCGTATGTTCCCGCACCCAGGTGGCACCCAACACGCGTTTCCTGTGTTACTAGAACGGGGACGAGGCAGTCACCTGCATAAAAGATGTTTGTGAAAACCCACACCTCCCTCAAGGGCCAGCGCCAAGGAGGAGGAAAGGCTCAGAGATTCTGGGTCTGAAGTCACCTCCCGGGGCGGTGTATGTGGGGTGGGGCTCCCGCAGGTGTGCAAACAGGGAGGCCGCCTGTTGCACACTCTGCGGCTTCCCTGGGGACTCAGGAAGAGGCCCCGGGCAGGGCAGGGTGTGGCTCAGCTCCTGTCACCAGCTCCCGGAGCCCCCTTGCCTAACTGGACTGGCAGGTCCCTCCGGGAAGCCATCCGCGAGGCAGCAGCTCCGATGTCAAGGACGAAAGTGAAGACAAAGCCTGGCTGCTCTTCAACAAGCAGTTCACTGCCCCTACCCTTGGGGAGGCCTTTCTTTCAATGAGGACTAGCAGCCATGGTCAGCCCCAAACCTCCCCACCAAATCTCCTAAACACCCAGTTATTGCCCCAGGAAAGGGAGTTCCTTCATTGGACAGAGAATTGTTTCTTCACCACAGCCTCAGGTCGGTCTGGGACGATTTCATCTTCTGGGAAAGCGGTGGGTGCCATGGGTAACAGGCCGATTGAGAGGGCAGGCGGGGCAGATGGGTAGTGATGGGGTCCCCTGGGGACACCCCCACCTTCGAGCTCCCGGCCCTGGAAGCTGGCTCCTGCCCCCAACCACCGAGCCAGGTGCCACGGAGGGATCAGTTTCCCTGCTACAAAGGGTCCCGTTCAAAGGCTAGTGCGGTCCGGATTCTCCCAGCTGCCAGGCACCTGCAGGGACAGGCAAAAACAGCCCTTCATTCCCAACCGCCCTTCCCCCAGGGCTGGGAAACACCAACAAAAGGCAGGGTGCCCTGTCCGCCCCCTTCTCAGCCCATCCCTGGCCTCCCCCAGACTCAGCCTGGCCCCCAGCTGGTCTCAGTCCCCAGCAGTCCGAGTGCCACCTGTTGTCACTTCTGGTTACCGGCTGTCTGGGCTGAGGGACCCTCAAAGACTCAGCGTTGCCCCCAGTGTCTTCCCTTGGTCTGCTGAGGTGTCCCGACTCCTCTTTCTTGGTAGCCTAATTCCCATAAGATAACCCTGCAGGGATGCCTCCCTCCCTCCCGGTTTCAGTTCCAGGTTTGCTGCAGGGGGCTGGGTGGTGGCACCAGAGCCAGCCAGTCCCTCCCTCTGCTCGGTGGCTCAGCTTAGAAGAGCAGATTGGCTCCGAGGTTAACTCCCCAACCACGCAGCTCAGAACACAAATAATTTACCTAACGTGAACCCTTGATGTGTCTTGGTGATGTCTGGCTAATACAACTATCTTTTTTTGGTCTATTTCTCAAGACCCTCCTTCCTGGAAAGGGAAGTTACAGGGAAAAGCAGGCCAACTCAATGTAGAGATGAATGTAAGTTACCTGAAGGTGGAATGGGCTGTCTTGTGAGGTAGTGAGTCCTCCATCCTAGGGGGGCATTCAAGCAAAGGTTAGATAAGCCTTTTTTAGAGCTGTTTCAGAGGTGACACTGCATGGGCTGCCAGGCAACCTCCAACACCTCTCCCAGCACTGAGAGTGAACGATGTGGATTATGCCATCCGTCCTCATATTCTATGAACCCCACGGTGTTTAGTACCCAGTGAAACTCTTTGAAAAGGAAGTAGAAGCAGTGAGTCCATGTAAACAGCAAAAAAAAAAAAAAAAGTCCTAAAATGGGATGATGAAGGGTGGAAATGAAAGATTCTAGAAAATGCTTCCAAAGCAAAAATTCCTAAAGGAGAAATGATTTCAGCTTCTAAACTTGAAAATACAGCTGAATACCAGCAAATCTCCCATTTCTGGGGTGACGGAAGGACCGGATATCTTGTTTGGACTTGTGTTGCAAGCAGCCGGAGACCACTGCCATCACACAGGATGCCGGTGTGTAGGGTAGAAGGGAGCACCTTCTAGGGTGCTCGGCATCTGCTCTGGAACAGAGAGAGGGCGAGGTCACCTCTGAAGACTACTGACCTGTCCAATCTAGGATGATATTTAGAATCTCCAGGTCCAAAAGGGGTCTCAGCCTTCTGTGGCCCTGCCAGCTAGGCTGGGGAGACCTTGGAATTCTTCCAAAGCCTGAGTTCTGCTCCAGGTCGCAATTAAACCAGCAAACATGGTGTTTTCAACCCTCCTTGCGGTGCCTCCTTGAGGAGAGAGGGCCCAGCTTCAGAGCCCATGTGACGTGGGGAAAGCAGTAAGTGCACCCAGTTCTGAGGGACATAACTCAGCTCACACACCAAGCTATTAAAAATCTTTATTGTTAATTTTTTTTCTCCAACAGATATATTTTTCATTGAAATATGGAGCCACAGCAACACCTTCACTTCTCCCGTTCAGACAGATCTCGGCCATCGCTGTTTTAAGTGGCAGGCCCGTGACCTTGACGAGGGCAGGCTGGGGCAGAGTACACACCACTGGCCAGGACATGGACCCTTTACGGGAGCTACAGGTACGAAGAGGGGGCAGATGGCAACACGCCATTGATGCCTGCTGGCAGATGTCACAGCCTGGGAGAGGGCACTGGGAAAAAGCTCCCCTTTCCCCAGGGGCTCAGCTGGGGCTGCAGGCCACGGAGCTGGGAGTGTGTTTGCGGATGCGCACACGCGCCACGGCTCCTGCAAGAAGATGCCGTCAGGCCCCTGCTGGAGTCCCCACGGTCCTTGTTCCCTGGGGACCAACAGTCTTTGCAGGGTAACCTAACCAGGTCAGCTGACCAGGGCCAGGGGCCCACGTGTGGAGGTCAGGGTCATGGATACTGTGACACGCAAGTCCTCCTGGGGCAAGGCCCAGACGATGCTCAGAGCACAGCACGACTGCCCACATGGTCCTGAGGCAGCTCCTGTGATCCAGGACAGCCCTAGCCCTGAGAAGGGGGAGATTTCGCTCCTAGGGTCTTCTCCTGGCTCGGGATACCTGGGGCAAAAAGAGGGCCTCAGCCATTTACTGTCTCGGAGGAGGGTGGAGGCCCCCGTCCCTGAGGCCTGCATCGTTCTCCGCCTCCCCTCCTGGGTTCCGCTCTGGTGAGAGATACAGGGAGAAGGGCAGGCTAGCCCCAAGCGCACGGGGAGGACAGGGGGGAAGACCCTGGGCTTCTTCCAGCCCTTCACATACGGCTGCTCGGCAACGTGTTTCTGGGGACCTGGCTTGAGGGCCAGCCGGGTGGGACCCGCTCAGTGATGGCGCAGCCAGCTGTCTCAGGTGGCACTTCATAAATAAACGGTGACTCTGTCCATTCCAGGCTGACATGGAGAGAGACCCTTTTGGAGGCGGTGCAGTGAGGGGCACCGGCCTGGGATCCGAGAACTCCGAGGGCTGGCTAGGCCCTACTGCCCAGCGGCCCACACCTTGGGAGCCTGGCTAGCGGAGGTCAGGGCTGGGGGTTTAGAGCCAAAGGTCTCCCCGGCTTTATGGGCCAAGCTTTGCGAGGTTCTGGGCTCCCAGGCAGAAACCTCTGCTGCACTGTGGGGTCTCAGGGCTGGGAGCAGCTCCTGCCCTTTACAGGAGAAGCCCCAGCCGTCCAGAGCGGTGCCCCTCAGCTGAGCACCGGCAGCCCCAAGAGGCCCAGATGGGGATGAACAACTCCCCACCCCCACCACCGTGGGGAGCTGGCTGCTTGCCAAGCCATGGAAGCGATGCCCGTAAATCCTGCCTGGTGGTCACCTCTAAGCTCTAGCCTGCGCCTTCAGGACGGCACAAACCTCCTCGGGGGCTCTGCTTTCCAGCTGTAGACCCTGTATGAGGTCTTGGGGGTCCCCTGGCCAGGGCAGCCAGGTGCGGTCATTAAAGCAAACACACTCTCCCGGTGGATCCCCCACGGGGCGGGGGCAGCCCGTGGCAACGGGAGTCATGGATGAGCCAATGAGAAACCAAACACACATCTCAAAAGCCAATCAAAGGCAAACACAAACAAAACTTGGGGAAGCAGCAGCAAGCTTTGTGTAATAAATATTGCAGAGCGCACTTGGTTTCTTTCTTTCTTTTCTTTCTTTCTTTTTTTTTTTTTTCCTTTTCAAGTCAAATATAACAACCAATGTCCCGAACCCTGTTTTCAGCATTCAAAAGAGAGAAGCTGTTGCTATCAGCAGAACACCTGCAGCCAATCAAAGAAAAAAACCATTTCCCACTAGCCGGCCAATCAAAATCCTTTTCCAGTTTAAGCAGCCAATCAGGACTCTTCACATTCCTAAAAAGTGACCTAAATAAAGCACCAGATCTCGGAGAGCTTCCTGGGAAGCCATACACGGAGGCGCAAATTAAAAAAAAAAAAAAAAAAAAAAGTCAGAAATAAAAATAAAAGGTGTCTGTTGGTCAAGATTTAAAAATAAAAGGGTTTCTTTCTGCAGCCAATCAGGAGTCCGTCCCTTCAAGCCAATTGTAACTGCACCACCGGTGGCTCCCTGGATGCCAGCCCTGCTGAGTGACTGTGGGGCGGGGCGGGGTGGGGGTGTAAGGGCAGGGGGAACCGGGAAGGTCATCTGCCGCCACTCAGCTGGTCGAGGTCCTCACAGATCTTCTGGCAGCTTCCAGGGTGTTCCAAGGGGTTCACCGCTATTGCCTCCGGTCCTCCGTCTCCGACCTGGAAAACGCCATCACCACATCCTCGGCACCTGCAGATGGGGGCGGGGAGGGAAGAACCGTCAGACCCGGCACTGCAAGGCGGCTGGGGCCGTTACAGCCTTGTCGGCCCTAGTGTGGTCCTCCCTAGTCCCCAGTGCTTCCACGGCAGCCCACCTCCTCTCTGGGCCTTCCGGATAGCCTGGACATGCAGGCAACCTGCCCTAGGTGGCAGGGGGCTGTCGGGGTGAGGCTGGCTCAGGGCCACCCACTGACAGGCTGCATGACAAGAACCCAGGGCTGCTGGTCCTCCAGCGGAGCTCTGCTCATATCCCTTGCTCCAAGGTCACCAAAGTCAGGGGCACGAGGAACCTCCATCTTTCTTGTCAAGGCTTGTGTCTTGATCCCTTTGGACCATTAGGACTTCCAACAGCCAGCCCGCTTTGCCCAAACCCAGCACCTGCTCAAAGGAGCACAGCCGGGCCCATTTCCAGCCTGCAGCCAGCCTGGCTCCCACCGAGATAGATAATGGCCTGCATCTTTATTATTGTTATTTTTAATCATGGATTTGAGATTCTGGTCCAGACGCTCATGAAATCACTTCCTTTGTCTTGTTTTCCGTAAGACAGGCTCTGACATGCAGCCAGAGAAGGCGAGAGGGAGGAGGGAAAGAGCTCAAAACACTGACCGGCCCAGCCTCCCAAAGCCCCGGGTGCAGAAGAGCCTGCAGGCACCGCCCCGCTCACAGGCCCTGGCCCTCCCTGGGGCCTGCTTCTGTCTCCCCTTACTCTCTCTCTGTCTCTCTTTCTTTATACAGTATTTGTTTTTAAGAAAAAAAAATTTATTTCCAAGTCATTTCTGCCCCCAAGGCGGGGCTCAAACTCACAACCCCAAGATCGAGTCCCGCGCTCTACCCACTGGGCCAGCCAGGCAACCCTCCCCTTTTTCTAACGCAGAGTTCTTGGTCACGCCCTGAGCAAGAATCGGTGGCCTGCGGCCTTTCTGCCATACTTCCCTTCTGCACCGCAGGAGGCATTCTCCCCAGCAGGGGAGGATGGCAAGAGCAGACCCAGGGAAGGCCACAGAAGAGGGGGCCAGTGTGCTTGGCCCCCCGCATGTGAAACAGAGTTTGGGAAGGGCCGCATCCTGCCCCGGCCCCAGGTGAGGTGTGGGCTGGTTTCCTCCACACCATAAAGGGGGCCTCCGCCTCCTCCTAACTGCCCTTCCACACCAAGAGCTGGCGGAGGTACCCAGCAGTGGGTGCTGCAGAAGGAAGGCTCGTCCACAAGGACATAACATCAGAGATGGCTTTCACTCTGGCCACCGGTGCACCAGGGTGCTGCCAAGGGAACCGCCCAACCCCCACTAGCAGCCCACCAGCACAACTTCCCTTCTTGAAAATTCCTCAAATTATCTGACTTCTTGGGATGGGGGGGGGGTCCTTTGCTTGGGAAGCCCTACAAATCCTTCCCCTATCTTCTTGGGAACATTCTGTTCTCACCTCGGTCCTAGGACCACGAAATATCACTGCAGGCAGAATTTTCCTAGCAACCACAGATTCCAAGATGACATCATACCCTGCCGGCAGCTGAGCTGGTCACCTACCAGATGCCGGCTCTTCCTGGGCGGGCGCCGCCTGCCCAGCTCGCTAATCAGAAGGGTCTGGCGCGGGCTGGGGAAGGGGGGTGGTGGGCCATGAGCAGGAGCAGCCCACCTGCTTCTTTCCTTGCCTGCTCCGTGGGCTCTCCCGCAGGGACCTTAGGCCTCTATACTGAGCTGCAGGCACAAAAATAGCATTGGCTGCTCTGAGAGGGAATAGTGCGCCTGCAGAGGGAACAGACCAGGGGCTGCGACTCCCCACACGGCAGCCTGCCTGGCCTGTGTACCGGGGCTACACTCTGAGTCAGGGAAGGAAGCGACCTCCTCTCACACAGAGACTCTGAGGACTCCAGCTTAGGGAGACACCTGAAGTGGAAGATCTGCCAGAGCCCCCCGGTGCCACAGTGCCAGCTGGTCTCCTGTTCCCGGCAGGGGTGGGGAAACCGGGAGCTTTCATTTTTAGAGCCTCCCACTCTGCTGCTGGAGCCGGCGCAGAAAGGGCCCACAGAGCTGCTGCCCATCCTTGGGCCTGCTCCGTTCCCAACGGACTTGCCTTTTCCAGCCCTCGCCAAGAGGGGACAGGCCCTTCCAGGGCATGGTCTGACCCGTCCTTATCATCAGCTGGCCCGCACTTGTCATTCCACCAGGGCCTGACTGGGAACCATGCAGGCCTCTGGGCAAGGATGTTGCTTTTCTCTCTCCTCTTCTCCATGCAGTTTGGGCCAGCAGCCTAACGGGGAGGGGGCGCTGCTCAGTGAGCTGCGGTAACTGAGCTCTAACCGTTTTCGAGCTGGGGGCCTCAGGCTGGTCCCGACAGTCCCTCCTTCTTCTTTAAAGTCCAGTATGTGGCAGCTCCCTTGGGTGCTGTCCCTGCTGGCCATCACAAGGCTCAGAACAGGAAGGCCCAGCCCACTGCCTCTAGGCTGTCAGCTAGTTTCCGGGCCCATTTTACAGATGACACTGCATCCATCCCATTGTTAGCTCTGCTGGCACCGCCTGGGCTCCAGCTCTGAGCTACCACCCAGCCCTTCCCACCTGAGGCAGGTGAGCGCGGGAGGAGAAGCTGAGCAGCCTTTTTTTTTTTTTTTTTAAAGATTTTATTCATTTATTTGACAGAGATCACAAGTAGGCAGAGAGGCAGTCAGAGAGAGGAGGAAGCAGGCTCCCTGCTGAGCAGAGAGCCTGATGCGGGGCTCGATCCCAGGATCCTGGGATCATGACCCGAGCCGAAGGCAGAGGCTTTAACCCACTGAGCCACCCAGGTGCCCCTGAGCAGCCTCTCTTGTTCAACACTGTCTGACCCGCCGAAACATAAAGATAGGCATCATGAGAAAAGATCACACACACACACACACACGTGCGTGTGCACATGCACGCACGTGTTTCTTACAAATACAGATATTCATAACACCTGTGATATGCAAAAATACTCAACAAAGTACTAGCAAACGACACAGCAACAAACAAACAGGATTCCATACTCTGAACAAGTGAGATTTATCCCAGAAATACAAGGGTGTTTTAACACCTGAAAATCAACTAATGTAACACAGACTAACGATAGGAAAAAAAGGAAGAAAAACCATGCAACTGTCTGAACAAGCAGAGAAAACACATCTGACAAAATTTAACAGCCCTTCATGAAAACATGCTCAACACACTAGTAACAGACGCGAGCTTCCTCAGTCTGATGAAGGGCATTTACTAAAAACCCACAGCTGTTATCATACTTAATGGTGAAAGACTGGAAGCTATCCCGTTGGAGATTAGGAAGAAAAGGATGTCCTCTCCTGCCATTTCTGTTCAATGTTGTGTTGAAAGTTCAATTCAGGGCAATCAGGCAAGAAAAAGAAGTAAAGGCATCCAAATTAGAAAGGGGAAGAAGTAAGCTCAATTTGCGGACGATACAGATGTTGTATATAGAAAATCCTAAGGAATCCACTAAAAAACTATTAAAACAAATAAAATTGCAGGACACCAGATCAATATACAAATACCATTTGTATATTTCTATACATTAGTGATGAATAATCTGCAAATGAAATTAAGAAAACAATTTCATTTACGATAGCATCAAAAAATAATAAAACACCTAGGAACGAATTTAACAAATGGAGTATGGAATTTGTACTTGGGAAAGCGCAAAACGTCACTGTTCAAAAACATCCCTGAGGGACGCCTGGGTGGCTCAGTTGGTTAAGCAGCTGCCTTCGGCTCAGGTCATGATCCCAGCGTCCTGGGATCGAGTCCCACATCGGGCTCCTTGCCCCGCAGGGAGCCTGCCTCTCCCTCTGACTCTGCCTGCCTCTCTGCCTGTGCTCTCTCTCTCTGACAAATAAATAAATAAAATCTTTAAAAAAAAAAAAAAAAAACATCCCTGAGAGAAATTTGACACTGAAAGAAATCCTGCGCTCTTCACAGAAATTGACAAGCTGCTCCTAAAATTTGTAGGGCACTGCAAAGGATCCAGAATAGGCAAAATCCTCTTGAGAAGGACCCACACTTTTGGATTTTGCTACAGCAAACAAGACACGGTGGGACCGGCTAAGGAGAGATGTGTAGGCGGCGGAACAGAACAAAGTGTTCGGAAAGAAACCCTCCCACTTAGGTCAGTTACGTTTTGACAGAGGTATCAAGACATACAGAGTGGGAAAGAAGTGGACCGAGGGTTCTGGGGCAACCGGATCGTCCCATGTCAAGGATGAAGCCGGCCCCTTACCTTGCACCGTATACAGAAATTCCCTCAAAAGGCACCAACGACCCACATGTAAGTGCTACGATTATAAAACTCTTACCAGAAAACACGGGAGTAAACCTTCGTGACTAGGAAATGATTTCTCAGGCATGACACCCTAAGCATAAGAAATAAGGGAAAAAATAAACTGGGCTTTCTCAAATTTAGAGACATTTATGCTTCAAAGGTTACTACCAAAAAGGTGAAAAGGTCGGGGGCGCCTGGCTGGCTCGGTCAGAGGAGCCTGTGACTCTTGATCTCAGGGTGCTGAGTTCGAGCCCCACACTGGGTTTAGAGATTACATAAATAAATAAACCTTAAAAAAAAAAAAGGCCTTAAAAATAAAATTAAAACAAATTACAATGAGAAGACTTACTATTTAAAAAAATGGGGGGTGCCTGGGTGGCTCAGTGGGTTAAGCTGCTGCCTTCGGCTCAGGTCATGATCTCAGGGTCCTGGGATCGAGTCCCGCATCGAGCTCTACGCTCAGCAGGGAGCCTGCTTCCCTCTCTCTCTCTGCCTGCCTCTCTGTCTACTTGTTATCTCTCTCTGTCAAATAAATAAATAAAATCTTTAAAAAAAAAAAAAGTGGAAATGCGGGGCACCTGGGTGGCTCAGTGGGTTAAAGCCTCTGCCTTCAGCTCAGGTCATGATCTCAGGGTCCTGGGACTGAGTCCCACATCGGGATCTCTCTCGGGGGGCCTGCTTCCCCCCTCCCTCTTCCTGCCTCTCTGCCTACTTGTGATCTCTCTCTCTCTGTCAAGTAAATAAAATCTTAAAGATAAAAAGAGTTCCTAGGGAAAAAAAAATGGAAAGGCAACCAATAGACTGGGAGAAAATATTTGCAAGTCATACGTCTGTTCAGGGACCAGTACCTAGAATACATAAATAACACAGCTCCATAATAATAAAAAGTCAACTCAATTTTTAAAACGGGCAAAGAACTTGAATAGAGATTTCTCCAAAGATGTAAGTAAGAATGGTCGGCAAGCCCGAGAAAAGATGCTCTAGATCATTAGTCACTATGGAAATGCAAATCGAAGCTACAATGAGACACCACTTCACACCCACTAGCATGGCTGGAATCAAAAAGTGACAATGACAGGAGTTAGGGAGGAGGAAGAGAGGCTGGAACCCTCATACATCGCTGGGGGAACGCCAAATGGTGCTCCCAAGCCCACTCTACCCTCAGCCTTCCCCACCTCGGTGACAGGCCTGCCATCCTCTAGCTGCTCAAAAACCCCAGGAGGGGAGTAACTGCCTGATGCCCCACCCCCACCCCCGTCCTGTGTGCACACGCACCCTCGTGTGCACACACACACATACCCTCTGCGCACAGCACATCAGCAAATCTACTGGCTCTACTTCTTTTATTTTTTTTTTTTTAAGATTTTATTTATTTGAGAGAGAGAGAGACAGAGACAGAGAGAGAGCAGGGTGGGGAAGAGGGGGAGGGAGAGAGAATCCCAAGCAGGCTCCACACCGAGCATGGAGCCCACACAGGGCTCGATCTCACAACCCCCAGACCACAACCCTGGCCAAAATCAAGAGCCAGACACCCAACAGACTGAGCTACCTGGATGCCCCTCTTGTTTTTTTTAAAGTGTTTTTGTTTCCATTTTGTTTAGTTACTGCTAGACCAACGTGGGACTCATACAACCCTGAGATTAAGAGTCATGTGCTCTTCCAACTGAGGCAGCCAGGTGTCTGACGTTGGCTCTACTTTTTATTAATTAATTAATTGATTAATTAATTTATAAGAGAAAGAGAGAGCATGAGTGAGAGCACAGCAGAGGTGGGGGAGGCGGGAGGGCAAAGGGAGAGGGAGAATCTTTTTTTTTTTTTAAATGTATTTTTTTTTTTTCATAGAGAGAAATCACAAGTAGATGGAGAGGCAGACAGAGAGAGAGAGGGGAAGCAGGCTCCCTGCTGAGCAGAGAGCCCGATGCGGGACTCGACCCC